>NC_136057.1:1116644929-1117846179 GCF_964261635.1 Lissotriton helveticus
CGGCAGCCTGGAGCCGTGCTAATATTTCTGGCAATAAATTAGTCACAAAACGATTAACAAACAATCTTATTCCCCCTTCTACCGATAAATCCTGTCCACTGAAATCAATAAACACACCTTCGAATCGAGTAAAGAAAATCTGATACACTTTCATCTTTTTTCTGTTTACAAGCAGTCAGTTTATCCCAATCCACTTTTCGGGGTGGGATTAAAGTGTGCATATATGTAATAATTCGACCTAGCAGGGCCAAAATTTCGGCCCTAGGTTTTATCTCCAGGTTTCCGTTCCCCATCCCAAGCCTTAAATTGCTCCTACGTTCCCCCTAACTCATTAGCGTGAGGTTGGTCGTGTACCTGGCGCCACACATCAACTGGAACCAACAGTCCAAAAAATAGTTCTATGTCAGCCAAAGTCATCACAACTGAAGAAGCCGCTTCAGTAAGCTCCTTATAATAGGCAGTGGGATTTTTACGTGGACCGGGGTAAATGGATTTTAGGGAGAGACTTCACTCCTTTTCCAAGGAGTATATACCCACTGCTCTTGAAACCGTGCTTCAACACGGGCCTGAATGACCTGATTGGCATTATCCTTAAGTTCCGGAATTTCGGGATGGTAAATGGGGATGGACTTCTCTCATGGATGCTGGGAATCCCATGTTGGACATTTGGTAAATAATCTTTTCCGATATCGCATAATGGTTACCAAATTTCCATAATAATTACAAAAAGGGGGTGGTGATGGACAGAGTATCTGAGTTAATCAGAACACTCCTACCGAGTCAAGAGATCAGGGCTTGATCCATCACCGTTTTTTAGCTCACTGCACCATCCCAAGTTCAGAACCTGGCTATATGCAAATGAATGAATGAATGAATACCTTCTTCTATAGCGCATGGCTACTCTTGAGCATCCCAGCGCTGTAAGACAAAGGAAAATAAAGACACTATTGGAAAAGGTGCGTCTTTAAGCGCTTCCTGAAAGCAAAGTGGTTTGACTCATGCCTAATGACATCAGGGAGTGCGTTCCATTCTTTAGCTGCATGCACCGAGAGTCGACGGCCACCCATCCGGGCCAGCTTCATCCTGGGAACTACCAGCAGGTTCCGCTGGTTGGATCTCAGAGATCTCACTGATTGGTGGCGATGAAAAAGGGGATCCAGGATAGGCGGGCCAGCACCATGGATGGATTTATGCGCCATGCACATGGTCTTAAAAGTTATCCTTCCCTTAATGGATAGCCAGTGCAAGGATTGAAGTGCGGCTTTTGCTGAACATCTTTTAGGGACTTTCATAAGTAGTCGAGCAGCACAATTCTGTACCGATTGCAGAATTTTTATGGTGCCGACTGGGGCCCCCATGTAGACGGCATTTGCATAATCCAGCCGTGACATAATCAATGACTGGACTAGCAGTCTTCTGACTTCGAATGGCAGAAGGTCTAGCACTTTTTTTAAGACTCTCAGCAGCCCATAGCAGGTTCCGGCTACCTTTTTTGCTTGGTATTGAAATCCTAGAGAGGAGTCTAGCCAGATCCCTAAGCTCTTTATATGAGTCTTGGGTGCTGGGGGAGGTCCTAGGCAGTGAGGCCACCAAGGATCAAGATTAATTGGGGCCTTATAACCTAGGAGCATGATGTCAGTTTTGGCCCCATTTAACTTTAAAAAGGAGGAAGTCATCCATTCCAGAACCTTGGTGAGACACGGGGTCAGATTGTTGATCCCCTGATTTGAAACATCGTTCCTCACCAAGGAAACCACCAGCTGCGTGTCATCGGCGTAGGTAACGAGTTGGATTCCCCAGGGAAGAACCACCTCAGCCAAAGGTCTCATATAGATATTAAACAGAGTTGGGCTGAGGGAAGAGCCCTGGGGAACGCCGTGATTCAGTTGCAGCTGGCTGGATGACACCTCTCCCTCAAAGACAGAGAAGCTTCTGTCTGATAAGAAGGAATGGAGCCAATTGATCGCCAATCCAGAGACTCCTGTAAGATGCAGCCGATGCAGCAGAAGAGAGTGGTTTACTGTATCGAAGGCTGCGCTGAGGTCCAACAGGACCACCGCAGCACAGCCTCCTGCATCCACTATACCCCTAACTGCCTCCACTACTGCTACCAGGGCTGTCTCCGTTCCCTGTTTTGCTCTAAACCCGGTCTGGGTGGGGTGCAATCCTTCTGTGGATTCAATAAAGGAAGAAAGGACCTGATTCACATATTTTTCAGCTATTTTGCTGATAGTTGGTAATAGTGAAATAGGCCTATAGTTGGCCAGGTCTTCCGGGTCTAAGCTAGGTTTCTTAAGCAAAGCTCTGACCTTGGCCTTCTTCCATTTGGGGGGCACTACACCGGAGGCCAGAGACGCGTTAATGACCTGCATTATCACAGGGCATACTGTCCCTGATACCTGTTTAAGAACTGCCGGGGGAGCAGCGTCTAACGGGGAGCCAGATTTAAGCTTACTAAGGAGACTATCCACTTCAGCCAGATCCAATGAAGGAAAGGCTTTGAGATCTACTGATGGGTTAGAGTCCGTATCCGGGTCCTCCTTTTTTTCTCTCTTCCAATTATCTGGGATGTCTGTCACTGATGCAAAACCGGAATAGATGTTTGACACCTTAGATGCGAAAAAGATAGCTAACTCATCACAGTGTTTCTGTGGATTCTGAATAGGACTAATAGTCCTGGGTGTAGTTGTCAGGGATTGAAAGATTTTAAAAATTTCCCTGGGGGCGTTAGCTGCTTCCGTAATTTTGCTCTGATAATATGCGGCTTGTGTGGATTTTATTAGAGTTTTATAGGATCTCAGAGTTGACCTATATTCATTTTTCGCAGCAACTGCGTAGTTCTTTCTCCACTTCCTTTCCGCACGTTTACACAGTTGTTTGTGTTCCTTGAGTTCCCTGGAATACCATGGTTGTTTATTGGGGCCCTCTCTATGCCGTAGCTCTTTTTTTGGGAGAATAGGATCAAGCGTGGAGTTGATCCACTGATCAAAAGCTTCATTAGCTGCAACCGGGTCCTCATGGGGTGGGGGCGAACAGCTTTTGAGGGCTGCCTCCCATTTTTCAGTGGGTAATCTGGACCATACTCGACTAACCTTTTTTTGAATGGAGGCCTTGTGGGTCTGTTTTACTGGGGACCACAAGAAGGACAGTAGTGCATGGTCTGACCAAATTAGTCTGTCCCTGGCCCATTGCATCATGGGAACAGGGCAGACCAAACTACCAAGCCAATTCTTCACTGGAAAGGAAACAAGCTTCCGGGGACCGGTTTCTGGCATTACAGCCGTCTTCGGCCCGGCTTGCTTGAATCCTGATGGTGCAATGAGCAAGGGACTCATGTCTGAGCATACCCTTCCACACTCATGGTGGCCAAAATAATTACAAAAAGGGGGTGGTGATGGACAGAGTATCTGAGTTAATCAGAACACTCCTACCGAGTCAAGAGATCAGGGCTTGATCCATCACCGTTTTTTAGCTCACTGCACCATCCCAGTTCAGAACCTGGCTATATGCAAATTAGTCTGTCCATAATTTCCATATACATGTTCCTGTCCTAGTTCAAACTTATGGGCCCGGTCCACAATATCGTATAGGACCTACGGGGCACTCCCGTCCTCAAAACATTGTTCCCATAAAAAAATCAATCGATTAGCCATAGTTTCTAAGGCATATTGCTGCATAACCGGTTCGTAATCCTTCATAGTTCCCCAAATGTCCTCAATAGTGTAAATAGCGTTCCGCACCCACTGGACGCCTGATCTATCACCATCTGCTACTCCTTACATCCTACAACAGCACGTCTACATAATCATCGAACGCCCCCCATTCCGGGAGCATGGGAGGGGTCGAATCTATTTGAGCAAGAGTTGAAGTGGCTTACTGGGAAGGCCAAGCTGCAGAAGACGAAGGTGAGATCAATGTCATTGGGGACGTGACAGGGGTCAATGAATCGGCTGTCAATAAAGTAGCCATAGCAGATATCGTAGAGGAAGGAGTAAACATAGTTCCTGTTGACATAGTAGTGGCAGGAGTCACAGGGGCCGTAGCTAACACATCAGGTGCACCCGGGGCACTAGCCAGAGGTATCGCAGAATACACTCGTTGCGGAGCATAAGGGGGTGGAGGGCGCGTATCTAATAAGTCCTCTATTTCATCCTCCGCCTCAGGACGAGCTGTGTAACTTTTATCTGCCTGCAATCGGAACTGTCTGTCTAAACATTCTATCTTTTTCTCATTTTGTTCTTTATCATATGCTATAACCTTTTGAGTTATGGTCTGACCATTCTGTATTTTTAACAACTTTTGTTCTCTAATTCGGTGACGTTTTGCCTCCTTCTGCCATAATCACAAAGAATCAAACATTCCCTGTCGACTTCTTTTAGGGAACAAACGATTATGTAAATACTGTATTGTCTTTTCATCAAAAGACCCAGTCACGGGCCATTGTAATTCTTCGTTATCCTTGGTATATTTATGCCATAGATTACTAAATAAAATGGGCGTAAGGCCATGTTTTACATACATATAAAAATTTGGACTGACTTCTGGTGGGGCAGGCTGACTTTCATCTAATCGTGTATTTTTCCGCCGACAACAATATCCAAAACATATTTTACTAAAACACAACATTTTAAAGTGATCACTCTTCACACTTCGTCACAAACAGTCAAAACATGGCCATGTTTCATTCACACTCTATTTTCGTTGACTCCATACCAACCATACACACAAATTTAAACACACAACCTTTCACATCAAAAGGGAAATCATTTTTCTTTTCAATTCTCGATCAGTATGAAACTACCAAAGAACGGAGCCCGTCGACTCCTGTTCATAGAGGAGTTGTGAACCTCCAGCCACCGGACCAAACAGAAACAGAGAAAACAGGCAGTCCGGAGACTACCAAGAGGTCTTCCAACAGGAATTAACCACAGACCGGCCTACAGACCATTCCGCAATCTTCAGATTTGTCCAGAAGTCACCCAGGTACAACCACGGGCTTTTCCGAGGACAGTCCGGTCGGGTTTGCACTAGAAATGCCCCATCGAGGCATCAGATTGAAACCTCTATTATTCACCAAACAAGTCCGCGGAGCATCTGCCCGTGCAGCCTCAATGCTTCCCCGTCAGATCTCCAAAACTCCTTGTGGCACGCCGACCAACAAACCACCAAAATCATTTAACTGTTTCCAAAATTTCGCCCATCAGCACAATCCATAAACAACAAACTAATACACTCACCTGGTGCACTCAAGTAGGATTGCGAGTTCTCCACTGCCCCCTCCTTAACTCAGATCAGTTCCTGGGTTACACCCGTAGGACTCCGGCAAGGGGTCACTAGCAGCTGGGGCTCTCTGATCGCAAGAGCGGAATTCAGCCAAAATTGTTAGTCCGTCCACCCCCTCGACCAGAGCAATCCCCCTAATGTCCTTATTTCACCCCGTATTAAGGGAGGACGACCCCAAACGCAGAGTCGCCAACTGTAGTACTGGAAAAATATCGAGAAGGGCCACACTTACCAATAGCCCAATAACTATTACCAAATAACCAGACAGTTGGCAGTGAAGAAAAGGCAATTTTTTATTACCAAAAAGACTGCGCAGAGGAGCCTCCCCGTTCACACCAAGTCAGTGCACCAAGAAGACTGACGATTTACACATGAGACAAGTCATTTATACCATAGTTACATTACATGAAATAACCATATGTGGCAGCCTACCAATAGGTATAGGACCTCAAGGAAGGACCATATATGGCACACAAAGCCTGCTCAGAAGTCTGTTTCTGCTATTGTGGGGAAGGTCAGAGAGGGTAGCGTCCTCTTCGTCTTGGTACGTGGGAGAAACAGCCCGGCGCTGGCAAAAATGTGCTTATCAGCTCTAAAGCCAGATGCAACCTTGGGCCTTGGAGCAGAGAAAATATCACAAATTCAGCTGTCTTGTAACTCAACTAATTGGGACTTGCTCGGTAACAGGGAAACAACACGTGATCAATACGATTCGACAAATGTAAAATGGCGTTAGTGTGGTTTTCCTAACTACTGTGCAACTTAACTCATAAAAACAAACAAAGACTACTTTTTGTTATTAACATTAAATGGTACATAGCTATGAATAAACGTGTATGCAGCTACATCAGGCTAACAATTATCATGCTAGCAATAACAGAAAAAGGAATTCTGTACCACAATACAGTGAGCATTGATATACTACATTAATCTGTTTAACCCCTTGTGTGTGCATGAAGGCTGGGTGCTGTATCGCGTCACAGTAGGCGTGTGCGGAGGACGGCCCCCAGCCATATGAACCCCGCCTACTCATTAAAAACCCAGCACCATGGCAGAATGTTCGCCGCGGTCAAGGGGTTAAACAACAAAAGCAATATCATTCTTTCATTGTTTTGGGAACATATATGGTTTGTGATTACTAAATACATACTGTATTATGTTGGCTCACAGTGGTAGTTGCCTATATCTCTAAGCACAACAGTATTCCACCCCACAATTGTCCAAACAATTTATGACCCTAATGGGTTAATATGCCTCAATCATGTCGTTTGGTTGCTAACTTAAAGTGCTTAAGTGCAATAGAAATATTGGTGTGTCACCCTGAAATAATCATTATAACTAAGTGCTGAATAAAACAATATGTGCAAAAGTACAACTTTACGAAAATGTATCTAAATACGGGATTGTGCAAATTGCAGATTGGGACATGTATATTTACTGTTAGTGTCATGTATTAAAATCTCCTGTCTTGATTCACTGTTTGAATATAATTAAAGACACGTATAGAGGTCCTCACTGGAATTGAGCCCCTGTGTTGAGCTCCATGATGTAGTCTGTTTCCAATTGTCTTAGTGCAGCCTCACGGTTGCCCTCTCGCCTAGTGCTAGGGACCGAGTCTAGTATGAAGTACTTAAGATTCTCTAATCTATTTTCATGAACATCTTTAAAATGCTGTTCCACTGGATACGTTGGATCTGAATTTGAGATTGCTCTTAGGTGTTGGAGTATTCTCTTGTGGACCTGCAGCTTTGTGCTGCCAACATAACGCAGTCCACAAGAGCACTACAGCACGTAAATCGCATAATAAGTTTTGCACGTTAAGAACTTTGTGATAGCAATGGGTTTGTCCCTAAAGGGTGTTGTGTAGGTAGTTGTATTTACCCCGAACGTACATGCACTACACATGGTGCATTTCACAAAACCGTTTCTTTGTGTTAGCCAATTGGTTGATGTGGTTACCTCTGGGCTGCTACAGACTATGGCTTTTCTGAAAGTTATAGCCGGGCTTTTAGGTAATAGGCCTCCTATTACGGGATCACTTAGAACAATTGGCCAATTTCTATTGATAATTTCACGTAATCTGTTTTCTTGTTTCTTGAAAGTGAGTAGCAGCCTAGTGTTGTGTGGCTCCCTGTCTTGTATGGTTGTATAGCTCACATTCTAGTTTGGTTTAACTGTCAATAGAGCTGTTCTTTGCAGTGCTCAGGTTTTTCTAATTGCACTATCAATTGTTTACTCTGGATACACTCTAGCTAATAATCTTCTTTTGCAATCATGTTGGGCCTGCACTAGATCTCCTTTGTTACTGCATATGCGCTTGATTCTAACCATTTCCCCATACGGGATGCTGTTTATCAGATGCTTTGGGTGAAAGCTTGTGGCATGCAGTATTGTATAGCCTGCTGTTTGCTTGCGATATAACTTGGTTTCAACTTTGTTATTTTCAATGACTACCTCTATATAAAGGAAATATACTGCTTGTCTGCTCAATGTTGCTGTAAAGTGCAGATTTAAGTTGTTATTGGTTTCTGATATAAATTTGTTCGCACTTTCTTCTGACCCATGCCAAATCAAATATTTATCATCGATATATCTCTGCAATACAATTACATGCTCATCTAAAATATCTTTACATTTCGTTTTGAGGACCAGCTCCTCCCACCATCCCATATGGAGACTGACATAACTGGGCAAGAAGCTGGCCCCCATTGCAACACCCTGTATTTGCTGGAATATCTGGTTTTGGAACATGAAAAAGTTGTTGTCTAGGCAAAATGTGATCATGTTAATTATCATCTTATTATGCTGGTACAAGTACTGTGGTCTGGTACTTAGACAGTAGTCCACAGCTTTTATCCCATCATGATGGTGGATACTAGTATATAATGTTATGACATCCAAAGACATTAATAAATAATCTGAATTTCATTTACATTTATTGACATGCCTAAGGAAGTCACTCGTATCCTGGATGTAAAATGGCAATGATTGAACATGCTCCTGTAAGAAAAATCTAATTGCCGGGAAGCATTTTCCAGGAATCCCTTTTGAGCTGAAATAATCGGTTTCCCTGGTGGTTTAGTGGCATGGTTTAAAGTAAATTACAGGCATGATAGGGTGGTAATTCTTTAGATACTTGTATTCCTCCATGCTCTGGAGACCTGCACTTTTCCAGGCTTGTAGCTTAGAGTAGAAATCGTTCCTTGAGGCCTGAGTTGCCTGGATGTTACTTCTTTTATAGCAATCTTGGCCGTTTAGCTGTTACATAGGTTCCTCTAAGTAATTCTCTTTGGGCCAGATTACTACATTTCCTCCTTTATCTGAGTTACGGGTGACAATTTGACATTACTTTGTAATTTCTTTATCAACTGACAATAATTGGCATTCCGATGGTTGTATCTTGTTTTTGTCCCTGATAACTGATGGTCACGTTTTTTGACTTCAGAGGTTATTTGTTCATTGAAAATATTTAGTGAATCTTGCAACATGATAGGCTGGAATGTTGATTTGGGTTAAATTTTGTGCGTACTGTCCCAAAAGTATCAAGCTGCTGTTGAGTTATCATTTTTGTGTTGCTATTGCCTCTAATTCTGGTGAATTGTCATTTTCTAGTTGCTGTAAATCCAGCATTAATTGTACGTCTGCAGCTGTCAAAATACTTGGGCTCAACAGGAACGGCTGGCTCAGTTGCTTGTTGGCTGGTATTGCTGGTGTTAACGCGGGATTACTGGTTACTAGTTACCTTACCAAATCCCAAACCAAGTCGACTGAATCGTTGGTACCTGTCATTGAGTAAAAGGTAATCTAACAATAAGTCAAACAATTTAAGAACTTACACCACTCTAAATGACCACTGACCAAATTTAAGTTTCAAAGATTTAATATAAAGTCAAAGATAACTGAAGATACAAGCTTCTCAAAATGAGATTCAGAAGATAAATCGTATCACTATGAACATGAACTTTTTGAATAATCTGAGTCTGAAAAACAGAACAATGAGTACAACTTCCAATAACATAAGCGTTGCCAAAATGGATACAAGTTGCAACCTCAAAGTCATTACAGAAAAGAAAATTAAGGTTAGTTTGTCCCTACACTATACTAAGTGACATCCCTACTTAACAAGATCTTTACCCCTCTAGGTGTCAGCCGTGGTGACTTCCTAAGAAGATCACGCACTTCTCTTTGTCTCTTCTCTGATAATGGGTCTCTCCTGATCAGCCTATCTGTCTACCCATCCGCTTCCTTAGGCTCCCAAAATCATCTGCTCTGCTCTCCTCCCGGGTCTCTTTCCCTAATACCAAATCACATTTCTGATAGGAACGCCCCTTGGGACGCCCCTCACGTGGTACATCTTTGCGCGGTAAACTCCATGATGGTACTCTTCAAGACCCTCGTTAAAGTTGACCTTGGTTCCCAGGCTTCTTCTCCAGTGCGCCGATACCCCCTGAAATTCCTGGAGACTCCTACAGGCCTGCGCCAAGCGCCACTGAACAAAGCCCCTTTCATTCGAGCTGATTAGGACCCTCGCACCTGCATACAGTTCGTCCTGCAGTGGGCCTCAAATTCCAGACTCCACCATATCTTTAGGTCGTAAAACACCCCCAAATCTCTGTGCTGGACACCTCTCGACTTCTTCCCTAACGAGCACATGGTAGTTCAAACGATATGACATTATCAGTTCAGGCCTACTTGATTTACATGAAGCGGGTCCCTGCACTCTTAAAACATTAACTTGATTTAAACAGCAAACATTCTTAACTAGCATACGTTTCTAAAATAACACATCTATAAAGCATATATTTTAACCCTAAATTCAATAATACATTTGGAAGAACCACGTCAACCTCAACTCACATTAATTTAGCAGCACGTTTAGATTTGCTGTGAATTGCCCTGAGGCCTACACATTTAACTGGATTTCAGAGTTACATTTAATTCTGACATGATTCTTTTAACATGAGAACGTGAGGTTTTCATTTTCATTCCAACATTTCTACATTAATCTCACACAGTTATGATTATTGTTACTCTACTTAAACATTCTATACATTTCACTACTGAACATAGGACACTCTGTGTATTCCACTTCTAAATATAAAACACTCGTGTTCAGAGCATACATAAACTAACTACGTGCTTGTAAATATGGTGCACTTATACAATTTTTTCAAATTTATGCTCTCTCAATCCCCCCTTTGATGACCTTCAGGGGTCATCACCATCAAGACACCATCACAAAATGTAGAACCCTTCAAAGTGAAGTCGTGGCAGTGCCACCCCTTTTCATTGTCTCCAATGCTTTTAGACTCCTGTATTGAGTGTCCTGCATCGCTGTCAACTTTTCCTCCTGTTTCCTCATAGTTGTCTGTAACCTATTTGCTCTATACCATTGATACAAACGCACCAATCCCCACAAAGTGATTACACAAATCACAATTATGATGATGGGTTTCAGTATGTACCAAACGATACCCTTTCCTAGGTTGGCAAACCAACCTCCAACTTTACCCATTCCATGACCTACTTTTTCCCACACGTTTATCTTTGTCAGATCCTCAATTTCGTAGTGTATTGCAGTGATGTTTCGTATATACTTCTCTAGAGGTTTTGAATTGTCCGGAATGTAAGTGCAGCACTCCTGGACCTTCAAAGCCTTACAGACTCCTCCCTCTTTAGCTAACAGAACATCTAAAGCAAGTCGGTTCTGAAGAACCATTGCCCTAATCGATTGCATCTCACCTTCCACCAGCATTAATGATCTAGCAGTACTGGCAGATAGCCTATCTACGACTGTAGCTAACCTCCTGATCTTAATGTCATTCAATATCACTCCTAGGATAGGGAATGCAGCACCGAATACATCTCCAATTACTTCTGCTGCACCCAGCCCTCTCTTCCACCTAGTTGGTATTTCTTTCTTCGTCGTTTCTAAATTCTCAACATGATATATTTTAGGGAAGACAACAGCCAGATAGCATGATCCGTACCAATTATCTGGTAGCTTCACATAGGCATTTCTTCCACATACAAAATATACATTTGGAATGGCTTGCATCCCTTTCAAAAAATCCTTAGAGTAATACTCTAGTTGAAAGGCATGTTCACAATTGACTTGACCTACATACAAATTCTCATAATAGGAGTAACTCCTGTGAATGCACAGTTTCCCCCGTTTCTCCTTATCTAAAGCAATTGGACCAAAACTACCCTTTCTTTGATGTAACCTTTCCTCCTTGGTCCAATCTGTTTCCCATTGTCCTGAGGCCTTCAGAATCTTCTGCCTCCTGTATCTAGTATCTACCTGTCCTATAAACTTTTTCTCAATTTCTGACACTTGAAAAGTCAGATTGTTTCTTCGAGCATGTGAAGTATCTAACGTTCTCCATGGAATAAACCATTTGTGTAATCTGTCTTCGCTCTTGTAATAGTCCCACTTGTTCAAATGCTTGAAATTCGGGACCTCTGGCAATGTCGAGTCGAAATTCGAGAAATAATACTCAAATCCTTCTCGTCCATAAAATATGCTCAACAACAAACTGCACGTGATTCCATATGTCAACGGAAGATGATGGTATCGGATACCCTCCTCTACCGAAGCTGGTAATTGCATACAAACGTAGCAATTCTTCACCTCCATGACATCAATGTATTCATAAAGCAATTTAGCATAAGCATTTGACTTGAAATTTCCCTGTGACTCGTCTGTGTGTAACCTTTTTATTTCTGCATCTAACAATGCTTTGTCTTTATCATTGATATTTCCCTTATCATTAATAATGGTAGTTCTCGGTGTTGACACTCCCTTAGCCTCCTTTACTGCAGTTGCATTTCCCTCGTGTCCCACTATGTATGAGACAGTAACCACTAAAACTATAAGAGAAATCACTACTCCTAAAAGTGTGCCAACTATGCATTTTGCCCTGCGGTTCGGGTTGCCAGCCTCCATGTTCTCAAACAGTGTGGTTCTGGATGTTCCTCCTGCATCAACTTCTTCCTCTTTTCGAACAAAGTCTTCCTCTCTCGCAATGTCTCTCTTTTGAACACTTGGAAGCTTGACAATTTATTTCCGCAAAACAGTTCAAAGTCCAGTAGAAAATAGACAACCCTAGCCCTTCTCCATCCGCTAAAAGGAAACCCCTACCATTTTTTTTTTCTTCTTCCACTCGGCGCTAGGTTATCTTGCAGTGATTTCAAGGAATTAATCCACAACAATGAGCATTCCAAGAATTTCTACTACTCGCTCAAGCATTTCCAAACGAAGAAGAGTTCCCTCCAATATTGGATATCGTGAACAGCAAACTGGAAACTCAACTGTCTCTAAAATCAATTTTCTTATTCCGCTCAGGAGAGGAGGATGAACGATGTTGAGTGTCAGTAACCTTTCGGTCTCTGCTCCTGGCAGCAGGAACCTTATTTGCACTGTGATGATCGGGTCAGTTCTGACCAGGTCCACTTCCCTGATCCTCCCGGTTCTGTGTCCCCCAGACATCTGCGACGAGGTAGGTCCAGTCGGGAGTAGAGTATCTTCTGCTAGGCACTCGCACCCTCCTTGATCTTCTAAGACCCTCCTCGGCTTGATCCTGGATATCTTCTTCTGGATCTGAGTCTTCGGATATAGGAGCAAGCGTTTCTTCCTGAGCCGACCTTAAGCTTAGCCTTCTTCTCCTTTCTGGCCAAGTGGCAGCTCCAAGCCTTATTCTCCTATTCCTTGTCCTCTCACTTGGTTCTTGGTCGCTCTGATACGGATCTGAGTCTGAGTCGTATTCACTCCTGCTCTCTCCTTCAGTTGCGTCTTCAGTCTCACTGCCGTCCTGCCTTCGCTCTTCTTCTGAATCCGATGCGTTCCCAACTTCTTCCGACACCCCCTCAGCTGCCTCAATCCCTTCTTGCGACTCTTCTTCCTCTTCCTGGCTTTCGTCTGGGATAGGAGCTGTTTCTTCTAGAGGTGCTGGAACTCTTCGAGTATGGGATGCATGGATCCAATTTGGCAGCCCCCCGCACTTCACCGCGGTGTTCGTGATCAGGATTACCTGAAAGGGCCCACGCCAGCGAACATCTAGGCAGTTCTTCCGGACGTGCTTTTTAACCAACACCCAGTCCCCTGGGTTCAGGTCATGACACAGGTTCCTCGATGCTGGAACTTCAACCACATGCACCTGAAGGGACACAGAATGGATGGCCTCAGACAGTCCTTTACAATAATCCAAGATCAGATCATCTGTAATATTCAATAGGGCAGCAGTTGGAACTGTGGGAAGTCTCATGGCCCTCCCCATCAGAATCTCGTGTGGAGAGAGACCTGTCCTCCTGTCAGGGGTGCTGCGCATGCTCATGAGCACTAAAGGAAGAGCATCTGGCCAACTCAAAGATGTGGATGCCACTACTTTAGCCAATCTATTCTTCAAAGTGCCGTTCACTTGTTCCACAATTCCTGAAGCTTCTGGTCGATAGCTACAATGCAGTTTTTGATCGATATTTAATGTGGAGCACAACATCTTCACTATTTCGCTGTTAAAATGTTTTCCTCTGTCCGATTCCAAAGAGGCAGGCACCCCGAAGCGCGGTATCAACTCCCTGAGCAACAATTTAGCCACTGTGAGTGTATCGCACCTACGTGTAGGGTACGCCTCAACCCATCTGGAAAATACGCATACAATCACCAACACATACCGAAGGCGATTAACTCTTGGCATTTCGATGAAATCTAGTTGCATCCTATTGAAAGGCCCCCCCGACCTCCCAATGTGACTCAGTGTGACTGGTGTTCGTTTGCCTACGTTCAGTTGTTGGCAGGTAACACATCGCTTACATACCGATTCTGCTGCTATTCTAAATTTAGGGCAATACCAAGTTTGCCTAAACACTCTCATCATAGCATCCCTTCCTAGATGTACTGGACCATGTATTTCTCTCGCCATGGGATTTGCTAATTCTTCAGGTAACACAGCCCTCCCATCTGCTGAAACCCAAAAATCCATTTCACTGCGCACACAACCTGCTGTTTCCCATGCCTTTTTCTCGGTTTCTGGTGCATTCTCCTGCATTACCCTCAAATCTTCCCAGGTATCCACGGTCTCTAACATCATGCTTAATTCTGTCCTTTCTTCAACACCCTCAATTTCCACTTTTGAGAAAGAATAGTTTTGTTCTGCACAATAGCGTGCGACTTCATCAGCGTATCTGTTGCCTTGTGACACAAAATCTGTATTCTTAGTATGAGCTACACACTTTACTATTGCGATGTCAACTGGACCTTGTAATGCTTCTAACAACAGCCGCACAAATTCTCCATTTCGAATGGGCGAACCAGAGGAGGTCATGTAACCTCTCTGAGACCACAACTGCCCGAAATCATGAACCACACCGAAACCATATTGGCTGTCCGTGTAGATGGTGACTCTCTTTCCGTTTCCTGCTATGCAGGCACGAGTTAGGGCAATAATTTCTGCTACCTGTGCGGAATGTACTCCTTCCAGGCAAGCGGCTTCCACAACTCCAGTAATGGTACAAACAGCATAAGCTGCTCTCAACCGACCAGTATCGTCTCGTAAACATGAGCCATCAACAAAATAAATTTCATCGGGGTCAGACAATGGCTCATCCACAATATCTGGTCTGGGTTTCGTGCATAGTTCAGTCACATCAAGGCAATCGTGGTCTTCACATCCTTCGCCTTCTATTACAGTAGGTAATGGCATCAAAGTAGCAGGATTCAAGACAGAGCATCTCCTGAGAGTCACGTTCTCTGCGGCAAGAATAACTTGCTCGTAGCGCGTGAGCCTACTATTGGTCAGATGCTGCGTCTTCGTCCTGGTCATTAACAATTCAACTGAATGCGGTACATACACCACCACTGGATGTCCCATCACAATACTCTCGCTCCTTTCAATGCTGACACCCGTTGCAGCAACGGATTTGAGACATCCGGGCAACGCTGCGGCTACTGGATCTAATGTAGCCGAAAAATATGCAACTGGTCTACGGGCATTTCCGTGGGTCTGTGCCAAGACTGACAAAGCACATCCCTCTCTCTCACAGCAATAGAGTGAAAATGATTTCTCGTAATCGGGCATTCCCAGAGCCGGAGCACGACATAAGTCGTCTCTCAGCTGCAGAAACGCCACCAGACATTCTTCGTCCCATGGTACCGGATCACTCACCTCCTTGTGCGTCAGTTTCTGTAAGGGCTTTGCTTTCAGTGAAAAGTTAACTATCCACTGTCGGCAGTAACCCACCATTCCTAAGAACATTCTAACTTCTCTCTGTGTTGTAGGCGCATTCATCTTCATTATCGCCTCAATCCTCTCTGGGGACACCTTACGTTTCCCTTTTTCTAACCGGTGCCCTAAATACTGTACTTCTGTCAGACAATACTGCAACTTGCTCGGGGATACCTTATGTCCATTTTCAGCTAAATGGTTCAGTAAGGCAATTGAATCTGCTTTACAAGCTTCTTCTGTCTCTGACGCAACAAGTAGGTCATCTATGTACTGTACCAGAACCGAGTTCTGTGGCAGTACTAGATTTTCAAGATTCTTCTTCAACAACTGATTGAAGATGGATGGGCTGTCTGTGAATCCTTGTGGGATTCGACACCATGTTAAAACGCGATCTTCCATTTTAAAAGCAAAAAGATACCTGCTCTCTTCATCCAATGGGATGGAAAAGAAAGCCTGGCAAAGATCTATCACTGTGAACCATTCTGCTTGACATGGTATTTGAAACAGTATCACTGATGGATTCGGTACCACGGGACAACATGAAACGACTATGTTGTTAATTTTTCGTAAATCCTGCACTATCCTGAATTTCCCACTAGGTTTCTGCAAACCCATAATCGGGGAGTTACAAGGACTACCCACGATTTCTTTCAGTATTCCCTGTTGTATCATTGACTCGATCACAGGTTTTATCCCCGCAATCGTTTCCTGGGACAATTTGTATTGAGGCGTTCTTGGAAACTCGGCATTTGGTTTTACCAGTATTTTTACCGGTTCTACCCCTTTAATCAATCCTATTTCTTCTCCTGTGAAATCCCATACCTCTGACGCCACTGCATCTCGTAAGCCTTGGGGAAGATCTTCTACCGTCAGAGTAGGATATAGTTCTACACAGGATTTTGAATTGGCCACCTTAAAGGTAGCATCATCGTCGGTAGTCTGTACCTCTACTCCTTGCGGGGTGCAGTATATGGTGCAGTTCAATTTGCACAACAAATCCCTTCCTAACAGACATACCGGACTCGAGTCGCAAACCACAAACTGATGTTCATTCATATGGTTTCCTATCTTCACAGCCACTGGTTCTGTCAAGGGACTAGTCATTCTTTTATTTGCGACTCCTACCACCTGAATTGTTTCCCCTGACATCGGCAAGTCTGGAACCACCGCTGATCTCAGAGTCGATCGAGTAGCCCCAGTATCCACTAGGAACGTTGTAGGACACCCTGCCACTTCTGCCTCAACAAATGGCCCTCTTTGATCCACCTCCAAGACTGCCCCGAGGGTGCAGTCCTCCTCACTACTCACACGCTGTCCTGTCAATGGACCAATGTAATAACACTTTTCTTCCTCGATAAAGAGAGGCATTTGTTTGAAGACCTTTCCCCCTGTCGATATTTTCGGTGGCTGTGGGAACTGAGTTCGCGGAGCCGAAGTCCCCCCTTTGGACACCTTGCTACCTGGAACTGTCACCTTTGGAGTTGGGACTTCTTGGACCTGCTCTTCTACTTCTAGCTCTCCATTTTCAGGGTTAAAGGGACACTCGCGTCGCCAATGCCCCACCTGGTGACACTGATGGCACTTTGTCATTTTCTTTAAAGTGGCAAAGTCTACCCTAGGTCTCTGCCCTTCTTCATTATCTTTGTTCTGACCGTTTGGTTTTCGTCCCATTCCCTGCTTCTGTTGTCCACCCTTTCCGGCTGACTGCATTTGCACCACCATCAATTTCTCCTTTAGATTCTTGGCTTTAGAATCTATCTCGTCACTGCAGTATCTCGCATAACGCAGGATTTCATCGAGTGGTTTGTTTTGCCAACAAATTAAATGTTGCTGGATCATCAAACAAATGTCTGGTCTCAACCCCAAGACAAACTTAGACACAAACTGTCCTATATCTTTGGGATCCATTACATCGAGTCCACTGTATTGCTTGAATGTTTTCAACAACCTTTCATAAAACTCATGGACGGTCTCTTTCGGTTCTTGTCTCGTTCGGTCTATTTTTACCCAATCTATATCCTGTGGTGGTACCTTATCTTTCAGCCAAGCTATTACCCTTTCATACTTTCGCATGACAATCTCGGATGGTCCATTAGTTCGAACATCTCTCGCTGGTTCAGTATTTGGCCATTCAACACTAGTCTTACACGGGGTCCACAAATCAGATGGGACCACGATGTCAAACAACGTGTTCAAATCAATCCACAATACTTTCGAGATTTTGACAAACCTTTCTACCTGCTTATACCACTCTACTGGATTGTCCCTTAACTTCGGAAATGAGTTGGTAAATGCAGCTAAGTCTCCTCTACTCCAGGGCACATGTACATAATTTCCGTTGGATATTTCTCGCAAAGGGAATGCCTCCATATGCATTGCCCTTCCCTCAGGGGTCATCACATTTGTACTTCGTCTAACTGTGCCCTTTTTTGACCACCTTTCTTCCCATTTATCCAGTTCTCTCCACACTCTTATTCCAGATACCAGCTCTCTTATGTGTGTTTTTAATCCAGTAGTTCTCTTCTCATCGAGATCCTGGTCTGCGTACTGTAATCTGTGGTTACTCTGCAATGCCCTTGTCCTAGATATATCCACGGCATACCTGTCTGCCAAATCAGTCAGTTTCTCATGAAAGGCTCTAGCTTTTCTAGTAATATCCTTTGCCATGAACAATAACTCATCCTGTTCATACAATTCTATCCTTTCCAAAGGCAATGTTCCATCTATTATCTCATCAACATCTGACTTTAAACTAGTAACATCGAGCCTCTTTGCCTTAATTTCAGCTTTCAAGACACTAAATTTAGTTCCTCCATCCGCATCTCTCCCATCCCAGCTCCGAGATCTACGTTTAGGTACTGGTGAGTTATAGGGAGTCCTCCCCTCTTCCCATCTGTGTAGGTCCCATGCCTTTCCATCCTCTCGGGGTGGATGATGAAATACTTCCTTGTTTCTCATTTTTCCGCCTTCCCCGATCTGCCTGTTTTCTCTGGGTGCATAGTAAGGCATCCCATTGCTCCCCCTTTCCTCACTATTTCCCTGTGATTCTTGATTACTCGAAGCATGGCGGGACCTATCACTGTTCTCCTTCCTCCAATGTTGGACATCTTCCCCTAGTGTATGATGAAGGCACCTAAACCTATTCTGAAAAGCCCGTACCATTTCATCTCCCCCTTTCTCCCAGAGACGGGACATTTCCTCACACTCTACAATCCTAGTATTTTGTTCCGGCTGTTCTCCCTGATTTGTAGGACGTGCATCCCCTCTATTCTCTGGACTTTGGCCTTCCCGGCCCTGACTGCTTTCGCTGGCCCCACAATGAGATACAGTCCCATTGCCCCTGGTTTCCCACTCTGGTTCCGTTCTTGTCCTGTTACTCGGGGATACTGTGAACCCGTCCCATTCCCTCAAATCAGCTCTTAATTCTGAATAGGGTCTTGGCCGCGGTCCCCTTAGATCCATTGGTCCTCTCGGACCTCCCTGTTCTGAATTGGGACCGACAGTTGTGTCTATTGGGGTATTCCACGTTACCGATCCTGGCAATTGTTTCCATGCATTTGTCACATTATTCCTCCTCTCTATCTCAATCCTTTCTCTATCCAGTTGCCTCTGTTCGTCCTCTCTATCTCTTTCTGGGTTATAGATCGATACTATGGGTCCTATGGTAACAGGCACTTGAAGAGCATCTGGCAATCCAACAGACTCAACCCTTTCGGTGGTTGGCGTTTTCTGCACCACAAACCTTCCCACTACACTCTGTACAGTGTTGTTTTGAGGTATTTCTCCGCCTTTAATAGATGACCATTGCGATATAGGGAGTGGTGTATACCCCTCTATGGCATTCCCATCTTCCCTTGCGAGCCCTCTATCTTCTATCACCCCCACTCTCGGAGGTGGTCTATCCATTAACAATCTGTTTATCAGATTGTCCTCCGACTCGCTTTCCTCGTCTTCTTCCATGAGGTTTCCTCCTCCTCCTGCCACCTCCCTCATCGGATACATTTTTTCCACCTCAATAGCCTGTACCCTCCAACGCTTTGCCTCCTCATCCCATTTGGAATCTCGCACTGCTCTTACCGATCGCGTCAGTCTTTGTTGACGCCTGTTCAAATTTCTGTCGTGTGCAGCCCTAATCCATGCATTAAGGGCCTCAAACTGTGTCGGTCTAGGTGAGGGTTTCAATGAGGACATAGTTGCTTTTAGCCGATGTAACACCTCTAATTTAAACGTCCCGTACCTCGGGAACTGCATTTCCTCATTCCCTTCCGTAAGCTTATTCCAAGCCCCAATCCATAATATGGTATGCAGCCCAACGTTCGTTGCCATATAATGAGCTGGTGTACCCTCCGGCGGAGCCTCTTCCCCATAATAATGTTCACTTCGTTTACGTTTAAAAATCCCTTTCAAACACTTAAAACACTTCATGATTTCGCTCTTGCTCCGCGTGTGTTTACTTCCTGATGATATTCCACCAATCTCAGCCCCGTTCTCACTAGCTGACCTATCCGTACGCGACTTTCCTCCGACGTCACTCTAGCCACCCAACCAGAGCGCGGCTCTAGCTAACGTTACACCAACCGCTCAATCACAGCGCGGCTCTAGCCGACGTCACCCGTCCCCCTTCGCAGCAGTTCCCCTCCTTTCTCAGCTCGTCTCCTCGGTCATGCACGCGTCCCATTCATACTCTGAAAAATGATTACTTCCGTCCAAGCGATCACCTTTCTTGACTGTACGCCCACAGTCTTGTCTGTAGTTGTCACCTTAACTTGGCGAAATGTACAATCGCCTTCTCCGATAGGTTTCTCACACACAGTAACTTTCGACCAGCGTCCGTTACTCATACACTCACTCTTACACTCCCCCTATCTTGGATCCACGGCGGTCAATGGTACCTCGTGACCTCCGTACTATGGTCGACAACTACCCTGGATGTTCGATACACCCAAAACCACTTAAGCTCTGGCCTGAACTTAAGATTTCACCAGTTCACCCGTTTACCAGGTTACCAGTTTACCAGGTTGCGCGCGCTCACAACCTTCTCTCATTCACACTACAGGCATTCAACTCCGCAAGACATTACAATACGAATACAACACAAAACCCCGCAATCTGTTCACGCATGACCCTTTTTATACTCACTCTCCGATACTGCTGCTTTTCTCGCACCGTCTGCACCTTTCGGCACACGATTCTTCCGTTGCTCGTCTCTCGGCGTCTAGGGGCCTTGGGGTAAACTAACCTCTCTAGATTACCTTCCTCAAGAAGATAACCATCCTAACTCTGCTACCAACTGTTAACGCGGGATTACTGGTTACTAGTTACCTTACCAAATCCCAAACCAAGTCGACTGAATCGTTGGTACCTGTCATTGAGTAAAAGGTAATCTAACAATAAGTCAAACAATTTAAGAACTTACACCACTCTAAATGACCACTGACCAAATTTAAGTTTCAAAGATTTAATATAAAGTCAAAGATAACTGAAGATACAAGCTTCTCAAAATGAGATTCAGAAGATAAATCGGTATCACTATGAACATGAACTTTTTGAATAATCTGAGTCTGAAAAACAGAACAATGAGTACAACTTCCAATAACATAAGCGTTGCCAAAATGGATACAAGTTGCAACCTCAAAGTCATTACAGAAAAGAAAATTAAGGTTAGTTTGTCCCTACACTATACTAAGTGACATCCCTACTTAACAAGATCTTTACCCCTCTAGGTGTCAGCCGTGGTGACTTCCTAAGAAGATCACGCACTTCTCTTTGTCTCTTCTCTGATAATGGGTCTCTCCTGATCAGCCTATCTGCCTACCCATCCGCTTCCTTAGGCTCCCAAAATCATCTGCTCTGCTCTCCTCCCGGGTCTCTTTCCCTAATACCAAATCACATTTCTGATAGGAACGCCCCTTGGGACGCCCCTCACGTGGTACATCTTTGCGCGGTAAACTCCATGATGGTACTCTTCAAGACCCTCGTTAAAGTTGACCTTGGTTCCCAGGCTTCTTCTCCAGTGCGCCGATACCCCCTGAAATTCCTGGAGACTCCTACAGGCCTGCGCCAAGCGCCACTGAACAAAGCCCCTTTCATTCGAGCTGATTAGGACCCTCGCACCTGCATACAGTTCGTCCTGCAGTGGGCCTCAAATTCCAGACTCCACCATATCTTTAGGTCGTAAAACACCCCCAAATCTCTGTGCTGGACACCTCTCGACTTCTTCCCTAACGAGCACATGGTAGTTCAAACGATATGACATTATCAGTTCAGGCCTACTTGATTTACATGAAGCGGGTCCCTGCACTCTTAAAACATTAACTTGATTTAAACAGCAAACATTCTTAACTAGCATACGTTTCTAAAATAACACATCTATAAAGCATATATTTTAACCCTAAATTCAATAATACATTTGGAAGAACCACGTCAACCTCAACTCACATTAATTTAGCAGCACGTTTAGATTTGCTGTGAATTGCCCTGAGGCCTACACATTTAACTGGATTTCAGAGTTACATTTAATTCTGACATGATTCTTTTAACATGAGAACGTGAGGTTTTCATTTTCATTCCAACATTTCTACATTAATCTCACACAGTTATGATTATTGTTACTCTACTTAAACATTCTATACATTTCACTACTGAACATAGGACACTCTGTGTATTCCACTTCTAAATATAAAACACTCGTGTTCAGAGCATACATAAACTAACTACGTGCTTGTAAATATGGTGCACTTATACAATTTTTTCAAATTTATGCTCTCTCACTGGTATTATGGAGTAGATGATATTTTTGCAATTTTAGCTTGCGGATACATTTACAAACATCTATTTGTATTTATGCATAGTTAAAATTGCTCCCAGGACAGAAGGACAACCCTAAATATAATAGTTGGGTTTCAGCTTGACTTAAGTGTACTGGTGACAAGTTCATTAGAGTGTTTATTTCACTTTTGTCAATATTTATTTGCGCATCCACTTGTTGGTCATTACTTTCTTGCTGCTTTTGTTGCCTGTGGCACTGCTTCCTTCTTTCCCATGCTTTTTAATCCGTCTTTGTCTTGCTTTTGTATCATGGGAGAGTTTGGCGTCTGTCTTGGCGCAAACAATCTAATTTCTCTGCTAATGACAACTTTGAGTATGCTTGCCCTGCATCTCCTTTGGCATGTTCCGAATCTGATTCAATTTCCAGTGCCGAGCTCAAATCTGATATAGACGCAGATATTTGTATGTTGGCGTTAGTGCTGGCAAAAGTTCAATATATACATATATATTGAACACAATGGCAGTTCAGCTGTGTACCACTGTTTAGTTATAGACAGGCCAGAGAATATCTTTGGTGCCATTTCACTGATCTTCATGAAACCTTTAAAGAAAAAGTTAATCCCCTTTGGCTCCTTGATAGAAAGTTTCACACTGATCTATAAAGCAGAGGCAAATGAAAAGGATAGTTCCTAAAAGTATGATTTCCCATAGAAAACATTTTTATCCAATACAGAAAAAACTGTTGAAAATAATTACACCAAAGTTGTCACAATGTTTGTACTTGATTCTGAAAGTGTGCTTTTTTGTGATTTGGTGTAAATGCGTTGAGCCATTTTCAAGATTCTGGTGTTTAAACAGGTGCTGAAGTAGCTAATGGAGTTTGAAAAGGTGTGAGCTAACTGGACAATTGGTTCTGTGGAAGCACAGCGGTACTCCCATGGTACTCAAGAAAATCAAATAAAATAGCTGCTTCCTATGGGTTGAGTGAGTTTTTCTCCTGTTGGCTATTTCAGTCTCATGCAAATGGTCCTGTGGTACTTAAATATTCTAATTGGCTGGATGCAATATTGGAGAAAATGCTGCAGCCACTATTACAGGACTCTGGGTCTCCATCCCTGACTCCGATAAATGATTTGAAAAAGGCCCATAGGAGGGCGGGGTGAGCACACCCTGACCCTCAGATTCATGTAGGGGAGGCCACAGGGACCCCCAGTAATTAAAATAAAAACATTAAGCAGAGGTTGTCACCTGTACTGAGGTACTCCTGTGGGATCTAGGGCGGCCCTGCGAGGTACCACAGTGCGGGTAGCACAGTGGTACCTCTGTGCTCAAAATAATAATAAAAAATATGCCATGGCCAAAAGTCTTTAAATATTTTTTAACATAGAGGACTGTTTCTACCCAAGAACTGACTGGTGGATACAAAATGTCATGAATTATGTCACCAGTGATGTCATCAATGATGCCATTTAAAATGTCAAGCATAATATGTGGCGTCATGAGGTCATGACCAGTGCATGGCGGGGATGCAAGTAGATTTTACTAAACTATAACTAACGATATTCAGTGGTTTTTCATATTTAAAAGTTAGTTCTCTTCTAATTTTAGCAACTAACTATGGTATCACTTTACCCCTTAGTTTACTCAGTGGATTTCTAGTTCCTATTTTGCTATAAGCTAAGATATTATTTAAATACATATATCTAAATCTTTGTATATAGTACAATTTGTGTCACCTGTGATCAAGGCTGCTGGGACAGACGAAACACGTAAGGAAGAGAAATCAATGCTGCTTATTTAAAATTGCAAGAAACGGTGGTGGTCATCAGGTTGGGGCTTCACATTTTTTTTGGGTGTGGTCACCAGTAGGTAGTTATAGTTAGGACCTAGTTTCCATATGAACAGTTTTTTTTCATTTGCCAATAACTTTGGTTCTGTTTGCCGAATCTACATGACATTTCCAAAACTAATGACACTCACTTCCTCTGATATCTTGAAAGTTTTAGGATGTGTGCTTGTGTCAGTGACTGTACAGGTGAGTGAGTATGTGTTAGTATATGTGTGAGTAAGTAAGTGTGGGCATGTGTGTATAACTGTCTGGGTGAGTATGAGTATGTGTGATTGCATTTATGGGTGAGTGACGAGGTGTGTAAGTGGCGGTATGGGTGTACGAGTGGGTATATCAGTTGTATTAGTGAGTGAGTTGGATTATGACTGGTTGCATGGTGACTGAGTGGATATGTGTGTAGACCTATAAACAAATGAGTGGGTGTATAAGCACTGGTATGGGTGTGTCAATGGTTTTGAGAATGGTAGTGTGGAAGTTGGAGTGGGTGTATGAAAGTTTACATGAGGATGTGAGTGGGTACATCAGAGCTTCTGTGGATGATGCCATCAGTGAAGTCACTGACCATGTCATGAGTGATGTCATATGTGAGGTCATAAGCAGTGCATTGCGGGGAGGGGTAATAAATAGCTCAGCTACGTATAACTGGTGAATTTCTCTGGTTTTGTGCGAGCGAAATGTAAGCCTAACTATAACATCCCTGTGACCTTTGATTTTTTTTCTGTGAATTTGAAAGGTTTTTTTGATTTTATTTCTGACCTATACCGTCCCTGTAGCCATTGTTTTTTTCCAGTGAGTTTCTGTGGTTTTTTCAAATCCAATTCTTAACTATGACGTCCCTTTACCCTTTGATTTTTCAGTAAATTTTTAAGGTTTTTAAAAATGATTTTTCATATCTGTAATGTACTTGTTTTGTTTCTATAATTAAATAGGGAGAATTGCATCTGCATGGTGCAGCACTTATTTTTTTCCAGAAGGTCCATACTATTTACAAAATGTACTAAGGCAAGTGTGTTTCACTGTGCATACTGTAAAGCATGTCCAACTCTCTATTACATAATTTTTATTTACCAAAGCCAATGAAACCTCTATTTACTAATCATTTCTGAATGCAACCTACTTTTGTTCACCGGCATATTCCCTTCATCCAATCAAATTTTGAGTTCTTTCAAACCACCAGCACACATGCATTTTCACTGCCTATCATAATACCAACTGAAATATTCAGCTGCAGACCTATTCTGTTTGCTACTCCCCCTTCCTACAAAATGCTTAGAGAGTAGATTATGGCCCACAACTATTTCTATTGGGCAAAATAGGCTGCAAAAAACAAAGGTACTAACAGGGACTTGGGTTTGCCAACTGTGGAGATTAGTTGGTTTGGCCAGAGAAGGTTAACATTTAATCACCTGCTGCCTTTGGTTAAACCCTTGTGGATTTCCAAGCTCCTCACCCCATGAGAGTGCATTGTGATAGCAATGACCTAGGCACATTGACTAGAGTAGGGATGGAATCCTAATGAAGGATCCCTTTGCAGAACTGATGTCACTTTGCCCTCACACTCACTTGGTGTACTCTTGATATGTGCCAAAGACAGAAATGGGAGTGGTCAAATTAATTTTGGCCATGCATTGACAAAGCCAGCAAACATGTTAATAAAACTGTTTCTGCTTTTCTCAGATACTATAACATGGGCTCTATCTACAACAACAATCTGCATTTTGACATGCATGGAATGTATAGAGGTTATGAAATTTACTTTACAGACAAAGGGAACCGGGTGTTTCTAGGCAACCTGAAACTTCACATACTGTATTATAGTTAGCTGTCTTATACACACTCTCAACACAAAGGCTCTAGTCAAAGCCACCCAAGGGCCCAAAATGTTGTTCATTTTCCTGCTAAATGATATATTTTTTCATTTTTGGAATTTGCTGCGACATCTCAATGATCACGATTATGTTGCGAAATCACAATAAAAATGCAAACCATTCAATGACCACCACCACATAAAAGAATTATATCTTAAAAAACTCATTCTTACTATTACAATACACACATTACTGACTTAAAGAACATGTTTATACACATATATTTGTAGTAACTTTAAAAATTAATGTGTTTGAAACCTATGACCCATTTTTGCGACAACACAAGAGTCGCAATGACTTTGATAATCGCGACAATTGTGCCTTTTTTACACATATATGCACACATTTTACAGTATTTTAGACAATAGGGGGTTATTACTGCACTTTTTAAAGTTGTATTATTAGTGGGAGTTTGTACAAAAATATCTTTTGGACCAATTTTTCATGTTCGCGAGTACACTGAGTATCGCGAAGATGTTGGTAACTGTGATGATCGCGCCTTTTTCATAAAGTGTAAAACACATATATGCACACATTTTACAGTATTTTAGACACTTGGGTTCTGTTAGAGCACTGTTTAAAATCATATTTTTCAAGGCAGTTTGTATAAAATAATTTTTAAAATCGATCTTCCATTTTCGCGGTGACGCCCGGTGTTGCACAATTGTCAGTACCCGCGACGGTACATGGGGGAGGGGGGCACGCTGACAGTTGTGGCTTCGTTGCTAATAGCATGCTTGAATATAAAAAAAAGTTGGACACTTAACTTGTTTCCTTAACACCCTCCATCTGTCAAACATGGGGTCAGAGTACCTCTACCCTGACCCCTGAACCTTAGATCACTCTGGAAAAAAAGTTCACCCCGGGAACCATTCCCTTTACATAAAATGGTGGCCGCAACTTTCTGTTGAGGTGGCATACAGGCAATCACAGCATTCCCTTTGGAGTGCTTTTGTTTTTTACCTTGAATACATTGTGATCTAACCGCGAGCACCACAAACCCAACGCAACTTTCTGTTTAGGTTGAGCCCAGCCAATCATAGCATTCCCGCTGGTATGCGCATTCGAGATTCATGAGCACAAACTCGTCACAATTTATTCACGATCATTGGGAAACTGCAGCGCAATATCCGCAACGAGAGATATCACTATACTGTTTGGATTTAATTTCTCAAGAACTACTGAACCAATTTGCACAAAATAGCAAAAAGCACATCTAACTGTGTACCTTTTTGGCAAATTTGGTGTCATTCCGTCCAGCACTCCGGGCTGGAGGTTTGACAATACATTCCTATGGGAATTAACAATACAAATGCACCCTTATTTCCCACCCCTATTTCTAGGTCCACACTGCACAGATCACCCCCAAACTTTCCATGACACAAAAAACCTACTTTGACACTTTTTAAAAGAAAAATCCTGCAGATTGGTCAAACAACCCCAAAGTTATAGGCAAGTCAAAAAATGCTTTCCTAGGGAAGCTAAGTCCTAACTATAATCCATAATATCACTGAAATCACTGACAAAATCAAAGGTTACAGGGATGCTATATTTAGGAAACAGGATAAAAAAACTTTTGAAATTCACTGAAAAAACAAAGTTTACAGGTGCGTTATAGTTAGGCTAACATTTCACACGTACACCAGAGAAATTCAGCAGTTACCTCAGCTAAATATAGCTGATGCCCTGCTTATGACATCACATATTACATCACTAATTACATGGTGACTCCACCCAGTACAGTCCTCAATAGATATTTTTCCTAATTATCAGATACTGTCAGCCACCTATCGATTCATAATAATAGAACTGCACTTCCGAACAGGGAATCCTCTAGGCTTCTTTTGAGCACTATTAGTGCCACACTGCTGCACTCCCGTGCCCAAACTAGGGATACCAGCAGACTGTCCAGCTTATGAAAAAACGCAGACCTTAGCAGGAAAAGTGAGGTTTGGATGAGGTTGTGGGAGAACGACCATCTATGCCACAGCAGCCTTCCCTATTGCTGACAGAGGGAGCCTGTTCCACAATCTAAATGATTTCTGTAGGCCACACAAAATCCTGTCCACATTTTTAAGCTTGTGTTGTGCCTAGTAAAGCGTGACCTAAATTTCCAAATACCGAAACCCTTCCAATTCCCATTGGAGTCCCATATTGGGAAGTCCGTCTAGCTGTTTCCCAGTCTGAGGAACGAGTGAACCCTGTAGCATTTAGAGTAATCCCTGAGTCCCCTACATTCCATATACCAATATTATTTCAGTCAGCCATGTGAGTAGTGTGTTCCTTCCTGCTAACCCACTCAGGATCCTGCCCACCTGAGCTTCAATGTCACAGTCTACTAAAAAAGGAGATACATGTACTGTCTACATCCTGGCACTATAAAAAAAAAACAACACCAAACAGTAGGATCGAAAAACAAACAACCAATTACAACTCACCCCACCCCGGATAGGCAGCATATCAATTACTTACCATATTCTGAATACAATGCACCTCTAGCTGTCCGGACCCACAGCCTGACCGCCCGCAATCACTGCCTACTACAAACATGGAGAGGCATCCCCACCAAGCCCAATACTCCTGTGTAGAATAAAATACTATTTTATAATCAAGTTGAACAGGATAAATCATGCCACATTGTCACTTGCCAAATCAGTAACCGTGTGCATATCTCCCACCTGATAAGGAGCAACAGAAAAGAGAGCCAACCCCTCACTGTATGAGGAATGAAAGGTGGTTGCAGAATTACTTTACATTTGCGGCATTCTACTGCTGCTACACGTTATTGCACACCGAGTCAGCCATCCCCATTACCTATATCCCTTCCATCAGGGAATAGCAGGACAGTTAATACATTATTAACATTTCTGGCCAAGTTGGAGTTTTGAGCCTAGAACGTCAGCACTACTAGTACCCGGCACTAACCAACAAGGTCAGACAGCAAGATAATGACCAAGGGTCAGTCCAGTGTCAAATAACTGAAATGAAAGCTTGTTACCTGACTTCCACACAAAATTGATTGGCGTATTGCCTATAAAATTAAGGGTGCACAGTTCAGGAGTCCACTTAAACAAAAAACATCTTTATTTTTAGAAAGACAGCGAGTGACTAGGGTATCAATTATCTAATCACCACCCAACCCACACCACCTCCTTGACCTTGTAGGCTAGGACACTGTAATACCTTGCACAGGGGCTGGTTTCAGCTTTATCTTATTATGAGTTGGTAATTCAAGACATATACTTTGATTATCTCACGCAAAAAAACTGGAGTCTGAGAGCAGCTCTGGTGCCACTGTATATAGAGTCCTAGCCTGCAAGGAGAAGGAGGAGAGCGGAAATGCACCTCAGATCCATAGGTCAGTAGCTCGGCTGCCAGCTCTGGTCATGCTGCCGGCTGAGAGCACTGTGTCCGGTAGCGTTTTTTGCACTGCTGGTGGCTGCCATGGTCATGGGGTTGACACTACTGGACAGTGAGGTAGTACCAGGATCGTATCACCGCGCTGGCTGGCTCAGCAGGGTACATTCTTCTGTTGTAGTGTGTTCCATATTTTGTAAATAAATGCTTCAAATTAAGCAGAACACTGTGCTCTGTCCGGCTTTGTATCCTATGAACATAATGATAGAACATTACAGCATCCTCGACATGCTGCGGTTGCTTCTAAAATGAGAAGCACAACAGAGGCGGTCGACGCCTGTCGGCAGCTCACCCGGGCTAGCCAATTAGGGAAAGGGACCGAGCAAAATATCCTTTTGTATCTTAAAGGGTATGCATGGTCTTTTGTGTGTATAATCTTGTGAGTAATGTGTATATGTTTGGTGATGGCAAACACTCTTGCCAGATGGCTAAACTGTGTGTAGTGAAATCTAAACGATACACAGGTTTCTGAAGTCAGCATTTCAACCCAACAGCACCGTTTATAAGGACCGCAGTCTTTAAAATCGGTTAAAGGTTGTTGGATTTACAGAATGGCAAGATATTTTTCATGCGTGAAAAAAAGTGATAACAATATGGCAGGCACTGGCAAAAGGTATTTACAAGTTTAGCACATGGTTTTGTAAAGATGATTTAACAGCACCATATAAGGTTGTTTCATTCTAATATCTGGTGCACAAGTTTGAATTGTGCATACTGTATTGATGCAGATTTACAGCTAGCATCTGAAAAACTTAATTTTGTTTCGATTTTTTAACTTTATCCATAATTTATCCCTTTTATTGTGACACTTAACACCACATAAGGATAGAAATATTGCCCAGGTCCATGCATTGGTACCTCATCTAGTTCAGGTTTTTCTTTGCATTCCATTACCTGAAGTCTAGAATTTATACAGAGATAAAGTACATCCACGGGCAAGACAGAAAGGTTTTCCATGACCATGTTGAGGGAAGAGAAGAGGGCAGAACACCTTTAAAATGGCATGGAGGTCACAGGAAATATAATTTTTATGTAAATTTAGAGGGGCCTACATTCCTTATATTATGTTTACATGTGTGAGGATACAATGGATGCCAGCACAATATAATTTAAACCCAGTACCATACAAAGGCAGCTGATGCATCACTCTCAAGTCTCCAAGTGTAGAATTGACCTAGCATCCAGGTAGTCCTGATTTTAATAATGGGATAAATAGAACTACACGTTCCAGAATGCAAAGGGCAAGGTATTATTAAAAGCAATTTCTATGGCGCAACTAAGCCCAATGGGCGTCAAGGCGCATAACCAAACGGTACCAGCTGTTCAAAGTACAACTATTGCGGGTAGGCCTTGACGAAACACCAGGTTTTGAGCGCCTTTTTAAAAGAGGAAAGAGAGGGCTGAGTCTTAATGTCTTGGGGGAGAGAATTCCACAGCTTTGGAGCAACAATGGAGAATGCCCTATCTCCCCATCGTGCTCTTTTGGCTCGAGGAACGACCAACAGGTTCATCTCAGCAGATCTAAGCGCTCTCCCAGGCTGGTAAGGAGTAAGCAGAGCGCTTAAAGGATGCGTAGATCTTTCTGACAGAGCTCTATAAGCTAGGCAAAGAATTTTAAACGAGATCCTCAGTTGAATAGGGAGCCAGTGAAGAGTCTTTCTAGCCATAGTGGCAGAGGAAGTATTGGGAAGTGCTAGGACAAAACGGGCCGCAGCATTTTGTACAATTTGTAGCCGCTGGGTGAGCCCCTTGTTGGCATCTGCATAGAGTGCATTGCAGTAGTCCAACCTGGAGCCCACCAATGCCACTACTATCTGCTTCCGAGCTGGGAGAGAGAGATAGTGAAGAATTATCCTGAGTATTTTTATGACCCCCCAGCAGGTAGCAACCGTGCGATTAACCTGTAGAGTCATAGACAGCGAGGTGTCAAAAATTACGCCGAGATTTCTGGCTGACTGGGAAGGAGAAGGACAGGTTCCCAGCGCAGACGGCCACCACTCAGTAGACCAGATATCCTGGTCCTTGCCAAAGACCAGGATCTCTGTTTTGTCGCCGTTCAGCTTCAGAGAATTCTGAAGCATCCAGTCAGATACTGTCTGCATACAGATTCTGAAGTTGGCGGCGGATGTAGAGACTGAGTGGGCTAGTGACACCATGATTTGAGTGTCATCGGCGTATGACACCACTTCCATCCCCTGAGATTTTACTAGCCTTGCAAGGGGTGCAACATAAATGTTAAATAGGGTCGGGCTAAGAGCCGACCCTTGAGGCACCCCACATTGCAGGGATTTGACAGGGGAGAGAAATTCGCCGAGCTTGACTCTCTGCTCTCTATGTTGTAAAAAAGAGTGCAGAAGGTTAAGAGCCGCACCGGAGATCCCTGCCTCCCTCAACCGAGATGTTAAGATGGAAGGAGACAGGGTATCAAATGCTGCGGTAAGGTCCAGAAGGACCAGCACCGTAGTATGTCCGGCATCTACCTTCATACGGATGTTATTTACCACCATGGTAAACGCAGACTCCGTACTATGAACTTTGCGAAAGCCATGCTGGGATCCATCAAGATACCCAGATGAGTCCAGGAAGGTAGAAAGATGACGATTAAGGTGGGACTCAAGTATTTTTGCGGGAGCGGGTAACAGTGAAATGGGTCTAAAATTTTTCAACTGTTCCGGGTCCAGCGTGGGCTTCTTGAGTAGTGGCTTGACTATCGCCCTCTTCCACAGTAAAGGGAAGGTACCTTGGGTGATAGAGCCATTCATCACCTCTAGCAAAGGTGGCAACAAAATGGCTCTGCAATCCTTCAGGATTTTCAGAGGGCACGGATCAAGGGGAGATGAAGATTTAATCCTATCAAGAAGATTGTCAAGTTCATCCAAAGTAAGGGGCGGAAAGTCCGTTAGGGTGTTAGCGTGGTCACTAGGCCAGGCTTCCAAACTATTCAGGATTTGAAAAGAGGAGTCATCCATATTATTTCTTTGCATTTCCAAGGCCAGATAGATATCATCAATCTTCTTATAGAAGAACTCTGATATATCGTCGCAGAGCTCCTGTGAGCCTACTACTGGATCCGGCACCTGAAGGGTACAAAGTGAGTCAACGATCTTAAATATCTCCCTAGAGGAGGTAAGGGAAGTAGTGAGATTAGTGAAGTATTGCTGTTTTTCTCTGATAACAGAAGACTTATAGTCTACTAGCAATCTCTTATGTAGTTCCCTATCCTGTGGATCCCAATTTTTCCTCCATTTCCTCTCTTGTCTTCTACAGCCCTGTCGCAGAAGTCTGAGAGATTCCGTATACCACGGAGCAGTAGGTTTACGGCGCGCAGAGTATCTATAGGATAAAGGAGCTAGTTCATCCACCGCCATAGCGATCGAATCAAAGAATAGTTCGGCTCCTCCATCCACATCCCCTGAGGCAGAATAGCTGTCATTATTTATAAATGGTGCAAGAGCATCATTTGTGATGTTTTTAAAGCTCCTCTTTGGACCTCTAGCGAAGGTGAAAAGATCAGACTTTCCTTCCAGAGAGTAGGCCATCTGAAGAGGGATGGCAAAATGATCAGACCACACTAAGGGGACCGGAGTGTCTACAGATAGTCTTTCGTCATTGGTAAAGACTCCGTCCAAAATGTGGCCCGCCCGATGTGTAAGAGTCTTTACAAGTTGGATACAGTCACAGGCTGCGAGCGCATCCACCAACCTGATGGAATAATGGTCCCCCAAATTATCCAAATGGAAATTAAAGTCCCCAAGAATGGCCAGGCGAGGGTTACCAAAATAAGGTTCAAGGATTCTAAGAAGTTCCTCAGTAAAAGAGGCTCTGGAACCAGGGGGTCTATATAAAAGGATTCCAGAAAAGGAGACCGAAGGAGCACATAATATCGAGAAATGTAGGGCCTCAAAAGAATCCGAGACTGAAGACAGAGGTTTAATCGTACATTGCAAGGAAGTACTGCAAAGAATGGCCAGTCCACCTCCTCTACGTCTAGGTCTGTCATATCGAAACAGGCTATACCCTTCAGGGATAGCCATTAAAAGATCATGGCCAGAAGACTCAGAAGCCCAAGTTTCTGTAACGAACATCCATTCCCGTTTCCTATCTGTCACAAACTCATTGAAGGCGATATTGTTCTTAATGATGGACCTAGCGTTGATCAAAAATCCCTTCTTTATTATTAGACTCTCAGAGGAGCTGGAGCTGCTCCTATGTGCTAATATAGGGAGCATAGGGGGTAGAACAGCAGAGTCACACGTATGACAACAAGAGGAATTCAGAATACCATCAGGAGAGAATTTATGGGTACACGGTAAGATGTCAGGCTTAAGGGCTAATAACTCTGATAAGGAATAGTAGTGAGGTACCTTAGATCGAAGAGGCGATGGTCCAGAGTCCAGCCCGTCCTCAGCGCGGACGGGCGCAGACGGGCTTGCCTTAGGCGCGCCTTCGGCGCGCTGACGGCGCGCCCGCTGCGCCCGTCCGCTGCACTTCCGGCGTGGTGGTTCCATTATGTACTGGCGAGGGGCGGGAGGGTGGGAGGGGCTGAGCACTCGCCTGGTCGCCTGCTCCTGCCCTCACCCAAGATGGCGGGGAACCCCGGCAGCACCTACTCGGCTGCACTGGGGAAGATCAGGGACACATCATGATGACAGGCAGTAAGGATTTGTCGAACTATTAATTCAGCAGACAAATTTAAAACAAATAAAAACGATTTAGAAAAAGTTAAAAAAACGCTGGTACAGTGTGCAAAATAGCTCAATTAAGAAGTCCCGGCTTTCCGCCTCAGGACACTTTAACTCACGCTCCCCATACAATAGCAATCACTGAGGGAATGCGCGTTTGGTCTTTTGTACTTGCGAGGGGCGGGAGGGTGGGAGGGGCTGAGCACTCGCCTGGTCGCCCTGCTCCTGCCCTCACCCAAGATGGCGGGGAACCCCGGCAGCACCTACTCGGCTGCACTGGGGAAGATCAGGGACACATCATGATGACAGGCAGTAAGGATTTGTCGAACTATTAATTCAGCAGACAAATTTAAAACAAATAAAAACGATTTAGAAAAAGTTAAAAAAACGCTGGTACAATGTGCAAAATAGCTCAATTAAGAAGTCCCGGCTTTCCGCCTCAGGACACTTTAACTCACGCTCCCCATACAATAGCAATCCCATGGACCTTGGAATTCTGAGATGACTGCTGATATCACCATTTTTTGATGTTTGGATTGAGCATGTCTCCAGGTAAACTTGCACCAATCTGAGGGTTGTGAGGTGGGAAAGTTACTGTGTGAGGACTGCTGCATCCCGATTGGCCCAATGAAGTGCAAGATGAGCATCCTAGAGCTTGTCATTTGCTAGTCAGGGTCCTCCCAATTACTGAACATGTAGGGCCTCCTTATGAGTGCCCATTTACTCCAGAGGGGTTAGAAACTGGAATTAATATTGGTTTCATCAGGATTAGGAGCCCCTCAGTAACACTGCAGGTCTGTGTCTTTGGGCAAGCCAATTTGCCTTCTGAAAGCTGGCAACGTGCTCATATGAAATACTGGTCAAAACATGACAGAATCCACTTTACAATGAGAGACATATGTACTTATGTAATTTCCAAAAACATGCAAGGGAGAGTAATTCTGACCTCCCTGGAGTTACAGATGGTTGCAGTATTGGTAATTTGGGATGGAGGAGGGGATTACCGAAACCCCAATATTTCCTGATGCTTTAAATATATAGTATAAGGCAACATAAATACTCTGGCCATTGCCATTAGGAAATGGGGAATAAATGGAAAATATAAGGTAATTGAGGGGGCTTAATAGTTCTTAGTACTCTTTATTCAGTAACTCTCTGGTCATACAAAAAAAAGTAGCACCTTGTTTGACATCTCTTAGCTCTCCTATGCAACTCATCGACTAGAGTACTGTATGATACAAGTTAACTCCCAATACCTTCCAGAGCATTTCCGATACGCAAATTGCCCGGAAATGCTCGTATCAGTCAAAAATATAGGGAACCATTTTGAGGATTGGAGACCCAATGTAGACTGGCAAATGTTCCTCTTCTTCAACCTTGCTGTTTATTTTGCTGTTTAAAAATGTTTTATTGAAAGAGTTAATAATAATAAAAGAATACATTTAACAGGGCACATATTGCACTTATGTAAGGCAAAAGGAATAAGTAATGGAATAATCAATAGATGTAAAACAAGAATACAGAATACACGACTTATTGATATAATGAATACAAATAGTCAATTAGCATTTTATGATTTTTGAGAGAATAAACAATAAACAAAAACTAGGAAAAGGAAAGACAGAAGAAGCAGTAAAAGGAAAACTAAATCTGAATATAAGTTAAATGATGGAAACAGTAATAACATGAATATAATTCATGACAATATGGTTAAAACATTATATATAGGTGCAGTCAATACATTAATCAAATGTAGCACTGGTACCTGAGGAAGGAATTATTTCTTGATCAAAATGATGTTAATGGCATCAAGAGCAGGTCTCCTTTGATCAGCTGATGTGTAGTAGTCCATTAGCTTTGTCCAGTCTTTGATAATGACATAGCATATTCCACCATCCGATATACGTGGATTTTAGTGGTGTTCTTCCAGTTGGATGCGATAATTTGCAGTGCAATATCAATAAGTAAGTCAACAAATTTTCCACCATACCCTGAAAATGCATTATATAAGAGGAAACTTCTAAAAAAATATGAAATCTATCAAATGGTATTTTAATGTAACAAATGTAATTTATCTTATTCCAAATTTGTAACCAAAACACTCGGGCAGAAGGGCAGTCAGCAAAAGCATGTAAAACAATGTTTTGGTCCAGAGGACAAGCCCAATCTTGTGTCAGTGGAGAGTTTGAATCTACAGAGAGACATGGAGACAAGAGAATCTCTATTGTAAAAAAAGGATAATGTTTGTGTCGTACTGGTTGAAGGTGATGTGCGGTGAAATTTAGACCATATTTCTTCCCATGGGGGAAGGCACACTTGTTGAAGACCCTGCTCCCATTGTAACTTAACAGGAGATTTCAGCCTGCCAGGGTGGGAGTCAGTTCGAATTTTAAATATGTGAGATGTAATTTTATCATGGGTGAAATTAAGAGGGTGACATTAGGTGTTAGTGGTGGGCTATAAAGGTGGAGGTGATGAAAGAAGTTGTGTGAGAATTGTCTTGAGCTGTTCGTATCTGGTTGCGTGATATGGGGAATACCGAAATTGTGTTGTATGTCTGAGAATCTAATTGGAGGCACATTTGAGAGTAGTTGATCTATAGTTATAATTCCTTTGTTTATCCATTCTTTTCAGAAGAGGACCCTATTATTTTATTTAATATTCTTATTATACCAGATAGGTAATAATTTGAGGTATTCCAAATGGGAGTTAGAATGGATGAGAATGGGTCTAGTTAATAAAACAGAGTGAGTAAGTATTGAGGAGTGAAGTGATTTAGCAGGTTGTGAAATATAAACTAAATGATGAATGGAAAATTGAGTAATTAAGGAATGCTCTAGTTTTTGTCATATGGTGAGTTGGTGGTGAGGATCATTAGAGAGAGAAGTCCATATTTGTTTCAGGGTAAAGGCAGAGTGATACTTTTTGAGGTTGGGAAAATGTTCCCCACCGGATTCTTTAAACTGTTGTAACTTGGCCAAAGACAAGCAAGACCTTATGGAGATATTTAAAGAATATATTGGGGAGAGTGACAGAAAGCACAGAGTGAAAATAAACAATTGGCAACATCTTCATTTTAATGGTAGCTAGTCTGTCCCAACACAACACAAATAAAGGTGACCATCGGTCTGAAAGAGTTGATATTTTAGATTTTGCTCTATTTACTTTACTCAAAATAGTATGTTTGATAGAACTAGAGTACAAAAGGCCTATGCATTTAATGTGTTTTGGCTTCCATGTAAACCCTATGTATTTAAACAGCTATTGAAAATATGTTTTATTTTGATGGAGTGCTTCTGATTTATTGATGTTGAGATTATATCCTAATACAGCAGAGAAGTCATTGAGTAATCAGAGAAATTCAGGAACCGTATGTCGTGGATCTGATGCACAAAGCAATATATCATCTGCATAGGCAGTGAAATTAACCTGGAAATCTCAATGGATAAAATCAGAATATATATGGGATCTGTGTATTTTTTTCAAGAAGGTCTCAAGAGCTAAAATAAAGAGAAGGAGGGATAAAGGGCAACCTTGTTGCATGCCAATATGTAAGGGGAAGTAATGTGAGTGCCTACCGTTAATATAAATAAATAGAGGTGGGTGGTGTAGAGCATAACATGCGGATATATTGAATAATGCGAGGACTGAGGTCATGCCATTTTAGCGCTTAGCTATGAAAAATTACGCTGTCCATAATTCTGTGTATTTGTATTCAAAATTGATTATTCCAGCATCATTTTTGTTTACATCATACTGCTTGTGAACCCTTTATTCATGCGTATCCATGCTGTGAATTATTCATTTATACATATGTCCCCTATGCATTTCGGGCATATCTCTGCCCTTCATCAGGGGTTAAATTCCTTGTAGACTGCCATGATCTTGTTACCTCGCGTAAATCAGCATGGATACGCATGAATAAAGCGTTCACAAGCAATATGATGCGAATACAAATTTTGGTGGAATAATTGATTTTGATTAAAAATACACAGAATTGATAACCTGAATAAAATTGAAATTCAGAATACTGATTCAAGTTTGAGCTTTAATTTCATTTTGGACTTTGGCAATGCATATAAGGGATGCTTCCACATTTGGACAGCGCATATTTTCGAAGTATTGACACTCATCTAGGATCAGAAGACGATACCATTCTGCTTGCCAGCAAACTCATCACAACCCAACAAAGTACTAGCAAACAATCTTTAATCCAGTTGGAGTTTGTGGTCCAGTGTTACTAATTGTACATTTTAGTGCTTAAAACATGAAAGACCAGCTGACACTAATGAATGCTTTCTTTGTATCTAGAGCTATAGCTGCAGGGGGGGAAGTAGATTTGGAGGTCAAGTGTACCCCATTTAGGAAGTTTCTAGAGTTGTCTGATATTATTCTTCCATGAACAAAACCAGATTGTATCACGCCAAGTAGATCTGGTAGGATTTGATAAATACCCAAAGCAAGTACTTTCACAACAATTTTGCAATGAGTGTTGATGAGGGAGATGGGTATGTAACTCAGGCAAAATTCTTTATCCTTTTTGGGAAGTAAACGTAACATGGCTTCAGAAAAGGTGACTCTTGTGCTGTTGAGGGAGATAAAAGACTAGATAAAGAGCAAGCATTTTGGAATCAGAATATGGGAAAACTGGGAATAAAATTCAACTGAAAAACCATCTGGCCATGAGCTTCGTCTCTAGGAAGTTTAGTGATCATGCTCTTAAGTTCTACCACCGAGATATCATCTTCCAAGAAAGAAAAGTCAAGTGGGTGCTCGGAAGACTTAGGAATATGTTGAAAAAAGGCATCCAGAGCATCTTCAGTGGGGAAAGACTCTGAGGTGTATAAAAGAGTGTAGCATGAAGTAAAACATTCTAAAATGATTGAGTTGCTTCAGTGTCTGGTGCCATGTTGATCTGTAATGGTGTGAATGTTACATTTCTGCTTCCTAACTTTTAAATAGTTGACTAATAACCTGCCCTCTTTATCACAAGCGCCATAATATTTTATGTTAATTTTTAGTCACCTGTCACATGTACTCTGTAAGGATTGTTGGCTTTATTGAAGTTTGGCTTGGGTCAGTCGTATCAGAGTAGTTGTCTGCATGGATGAGAAATATTCATGTCCGAGGGTTTAAATGGATTTAAGAAATTCCCAAGCTTTGTTTTTTATAGCAATATAATCAACAGTGAAATATTTAACCAGTGAATAAAAGGCATCCCATACAAAATGCATCTGTGTAGCGGAAGGAAGATTTATATTGAAAATATATTTAGCAAAAACTTGAAATTGTTCAACAAAAGTGTTGTTCTGCAGCAAAGTGCTAATAAATCTCCATCTGTTGGAGCAGGGAGCATCAACCTGGATATCCAAATATACTAAAACTGGGACATGATCTGAAATAAGAATGGAGCTAAAATCTGCATATAACAGGGATTGAAAAACATTATGTGATAAAAAATTATGTAATCTAGTCGGTCTTTGGAATGTTTTTTCTGAGAAATAGAAGGTAACATATTGTATATCAGGGTGGGATGATCTGCATGCATCAATTGGCCCTCTGGAAACAATGGATTTTGTAAAAGCTTTTTGCATTTGGTGGGTGCATATCTAGTCTTTGAACCTCTGTTGATAAAAGGGTCCATTAGCTGATTGCAATACCCCACCACAATAAGGTTATCAGATGGTCAGGAAAATAGTTTAATTGAAAAATGATCTCAGAATGTTGGGTCTACACCTGTAGGACCATAGACATTACAAATAGAGACATTTGTGTTGTTTAACTTTGCCCACTGACTGACAACAGCTCGAGCCCTTTCCTGCCCTTTGCTTTTAAACTGTAATATGCTCATAGTCCTGCCCTGGTGAAGCATTCTCTCCAGGCACTTCTGTTGTTTACTTTACACCTCTGCTACACCAAATACACCTCAGTTGGCCTCCCACTCCATACACCTGTTAAGTTGCTATTTAATTAATTTGTAATCGGTCTTTGATGCTGTGGAGATTCCCCTATGATGTGGTGAGTCTGGGGGGCCCATTGCACCGTTACACCCTTCAACTACCACGTGGGTGCCTTGCTCCCTTAGGATGATCACCTGGTGTTGGTAGAGTAAAGTCAGTTTTCAAACAGCTACCATTCCATGTAGAAGTTTCCGTCCTGAATAGCACTGACGCATGGTTGCTGCCAGAGGGTCAGATATAAGCAGCGGAGGCGGAAGCAGAAGCAGCGTGAGAGGGAAGGTGGGAGGGTTTCAAATCCCATCTGCATCACCCATGTACTGAACAGCATTGGATCAAAGGACCGCTAAGGAAAAGGAGATGTGAGATGCTTACTCAACATGTTAGTTTTGTATTTGTATCAGACAACGCCTTGAGAAGGATAAAAAAACTTTGACAGTAAAAGCCTGAATGTAAAGAGCAGACATCTTTAGCCAACACTATCTGCTTTATCTTGCTGGAAGCACCCCGACTGACTTTGAATCTTTTTTCACTAAACCTGTTGGCGCTGCCCCATGCTGTAAGTCCTTTTGACTACTACTGCAGGAAAAATACTACGGGGCTAACTTTGGACTCTTGACTTTGTTGTTGTACCTCAACTTTGTTATACTGAGATCAAAATAATGACACATGCAGGAAGGAGCCTTCACTGCATGAGAACATTATTTGCGTTGATAGAAAATATTTCAATGCTCCTTTTTCGTTCATCTAATCATTCATTTAGGCCATGTGGCTCTTGGGAGAACCTTGCAGGATCCAATTTCCACCCACATCTTAGACTTTTCCTTTACTGATGACCAGAGCCCGGATTTAAAATTTCTCAGGTGGATGCTGCTGGCTTGGTGTGGGGTGGCTGGAACTTTGGGAGCTGTCTCTAAGAAGTTGTCTTTCTTGTCCACCACATCTGTGCCCATCCAGTAGGGTCCATGAGGGTGGATTTGTTTGCTTCTACTACAATCCATTGGACCTGCAAGGATACAGTAAGTCTCTTCCTCTGTGATCCTGTGTCCTTCTATGCCACAACCCCATTCTCTGCATGTCTGGGGAATCTAGGCAGGTGGCAGGAGTGTTCTCATGCAGATGGATAAACTGACAATTGGTGCTGAAAAATATATATCTTCACAGTATTAATTACCTTTGTGTTCAGCTAATAACATGCAGTGCTTGTACTAAACAAGGGAGGCCGGGTCACAGGCATGCCATTTCAGGATAAGCCTGAGAGGCCTTGGGTAGTGCTCTAAAATTAAGAGCTACCCACAGATTTCTGGCACAAAGCCATGCTCATGGTCACTGACTTCAAGAATGGAATGTCTGACCCTTTCTCTTTTCAGGTGGTAACTCCCAACACCCAACAGTCTTCTTCCCCCAAGCACCAGCACCAAAATTCGTATAAGACACTTTATCCCCCACACTTTTACTCTGTGTGCCGTTACCCTGCAGTTTTTACACCGCAAAATCTTTTACAATGCAGGGCTTTACACAGCAAACTATTACAACGTATCTTTGGTCTCTTCAGAGATTGCCATCTCTTAACATTCTAAATATCTCCATCAAATGAGGGCCTTTGCTTCTGGGACTCAGGAGATGCCTACATAATTTGATCCAACACAGAGTATGCGATTGGTGCAAACAACAAAGCATGTGTTTGGTGTAAAAAAATAAGCATGTGATTCACAATTTTCAACCTGCCAACAATATTACAACAACAAATGCATCTGTTTAACCCGTTTACCGCGGCCGACATTCCGCCGCGGTGCGGGCATTTGACGAAGGGGGCGGGGCTGCGTCGGCCGTTCGCAGCACTGGGGAGGTAGTGCTCCTGTCGGCCAACGGCTGACAGGAGCACGCAGCGGGTTAATGTTTACTGTGTGTCTTTGACCTACAAGTAATCGCTAAATAATTAAAAAATCAATACCAAAACTAAGGTATGTGCAATGGGGAGCAAATCCATGAACCTATACATTATACATTAAAACTCCAATCATCCAAAAGTAGATTAGGTTAATATAGGTTAATATAGGTCCTGATGAATAGCTACTTGATCTTTGTTATGACTACACAGAAGCTAGAAGCATGTTGATCTATAGCTATCTAAGATAATTTAGATTTTATGTCAAGACCGGAGGCTAATCTTATTGCAATCTTATTTATTACAATAAAACTCTGTTAGAGATTTCTAAAACTTTAAAATCGGAGACTCTTCTAAAAGAGACTAAACAAAGAAGGGTTGTCAATTTAAAGGAATGTAATTTAAGACATAGCGAATTGTTTGAACCCAGACTATCTATAAGCTTCAACACTTTAGTGACATCCCATAGGGATTTGTACCTAGAAATCAGTGGTTTTGAAATCCTGATACTAAGCGTGGAAGGGTATACTCAGATGTGAGTCCCTTGCTCATTGCACCATCAGGATTCAAGCAAGCCGGGCCGATGACGGCTGAAATGCCAGGAACCTTGTTTCCTTCCCAGTGTAAGAATTGGCTTGGTAGTTTGGTTTGCCCTGTTCCCATCATGCACTGGGACAGGAACAGACTAATTTGCATATAGCCAGGTTCTGAACTGGGATGGTGCAGTGAGCTAAAAAACGGTGTTGGATCTAGCCCTGATCTCTTGACTGGGTGAGAGTATTCTGCTTAATTCAGAAACTCTGTCCATCACCACCCCTTGTTGTTAAATATTTTGTCCACCCTAAGCGTGGAAGGGTATACTCAGATGTGAGTCCCTTGCTCATTGCACCATCAGGATTCAAGCAAGCCGGGCCGACGACGGCTGAAATGCCAGAAACCGGTCCCCGGAAGCTTGTTTCCTTCCCAGTGTAAGAATTGGCTTGGTAGTTTGGTTTGCCCTGTTCCCATCATGCACTGGGACAGGAACAGACTAATTTGCATCTAGCCAGGTTCTGAACTGGGATGGTGCAGTGAGCTAAAAAACGGTGTTGGATCTAGCCCTGATCTCTTGACTGGGTGAGAGTATTCTGCTTAATTCAGAAACTCTGTCCATCACCACCCCTTGTTGTTAAATATTTTGTCCACCCTAAGCATGGAAGGGTTTACTCAGATGTGAGTCCCTTGCTCATTGCACCATCAGGATTCAAGCAAGCCGGGCCGACGACGGCTGAAATGCCAGAAACCGGTCCCCGGAAGCTTGTTTCCTTCCCAGTGTAAGAATTGGCTTGGTAGTTTGGTTTGCCCTGTTCCCATCATGCACTGGGACAGGAACAGACTAATTTGCATATAGCCAGGTTCTGAAATGGGATGGTGCAGTGAGCTAAAAAAACGGTGTTGGATCTAGCCCTGATCTCTTGACTGGGTGAGAGTATTCTGCTTAATTCAGAAACTCTGTCCATCACCACCCCTTGTTGTTAAATATTTTGTCCACCCTAAGCGTGGAAGGGTTTACTCAGATGTGAGTCCCTTGCTCATTGCACCATCAGGATTCAAGCAAGCCGGGCCGACGACGGCTGAAATGCCAGAAACCGGTCCCCGGAAGCTTGTTTCCTTCCCAGTGTAAGAATTGGCTTGGTAGTTTGGTTTGCCCTGTTCCCATCATGCACTGGGACAGGAACAGACTAATTTGCATATAGCCAGGTTCTGAACTGGGATGGTGCAGTGAGCTAAAAAACGGTGTTGGATCTAGCCCTGATCTCTTGACTGGGTGAGAGTATTCTGCTTAATTCAGAAACTCTGTCCATCACCACCCCTTGTTGTTAAATATTTTGTCCACCCTAAGCGTGGAAGGGTATACTCAGATGTGAGTCCCTTGCTCATTGCACCATCAGGATTCAAGCAAGCCGGGCCGACGACGGCTGAAATGCCAGAAACCGGTCCCCGGAAGCTTGTTTCCTTCCCAGTGTAAGAATTGGCTTGGTAGTTTGGTTTGCCCTGTTCCCATCATGAACTGGGACAGGAACAGACTAATTTGCATATAGCCAGGTTCTGAACTGGGATGGTGCAGTGAGCTAAAAAACGGTGTTGGATCTAGCCCTGATCTCTTGACTGGGTGAGAGTATTCTGCTTAATTCAGAAACTCTGTCCATCACCACCCCTTGTTGTTAAATATTTTGTCCACCCTAAGCGTGGAAGGGTATACTCAGATGTGAGTCCCTTGCTCATTGCACCATCAGGATTCAAGCAAGCCGGGCCGACGACGGCTGAAATGCCAGAAACCGGTCCCCGGAAGCTTGTTTCCTTCCCAGTGTAAGAATTGGCTTGGTAGTTTCGTTTGCCCTGTTCCCATCATGCACTGGGACAGGAACAGACTAATTTGCATATAGCCAGGTTCTGAACTGGGATGGTGCAGTGAGCTAAAAAACGGTGTTGGATCTAGCCCTGATCTCTTGACTGGGTGAGAGTATTCTGCTTAATTCAGAAACTCTGTCCATCACCACCCCTTGTTGTTAAATATTTTGTCCACCCTAAGCGTGGAAGGGTATACTCAGATGTGAGTCCCTTGCTCATTGCACCATCAGGATTCAAGCAAGCCGGGCCGACGACGGCTGAAATGCCAGAAACCGGTCCCCGGAAGCTTGTTTCCTTCCCAGTGTAAGAATTGGCTTGGTAGTTTGGTTTGCCCTGTTCCCATCATGCACTGGGACAGGAACAGACTAATTTGCATATAGCCAGGTTCTGAACTGGGATGGTGCAGTGAGCTAAAAAACGGTGTTGGATCTAGCCCTGATCTCTTGACTGGGTGAGAGTATTCTGCTTAATTCAGAAACTCTGTCCATCACCACCCCTTGTTGTTAAATATTTTGTCCACCCTAAGCGTGGAAGGGTATACTCAGATGTGAGTCCCTTGCTCATTGCACCATCAGGATTCAAGCAAGCCGGGCCGACGACAGCTGAAATGCCAGAAACCGGTCCCCGGAAGCTTGTTTCCTTCCCAGTGTAAGAATTGGCTTGGTAGTTTGGTTTGCCCTGTTCCCATCATGCACTGGGACAGGAACAGACTAATTTGCATATAGCCAGGTTCTGAACTGGGATGGTGCAGTGAGCTAAAAACGGTGTTGGATCTAGCCCTGATCTCTTGACTGGGTGAGAGTATTCTGCTTAATTCAGAAACTCTGTCCATCACCACCCCTTGTTGTTAAATAGAATAATTTCCGGGCATACCAGTAGTAAGATTGGATAATATACTAGCATTTCCAACAACATAGGGTACCATACTTGAGACTCCCAAAGGGGAGTCACTAGAACCAGTGAAACCTTCCAATTGCGAACCATTGCAGCTACCCGAGTAATCATTGAAAAGGGAGGAAAAGCATATCCTTTCAGAATCCTCCAATCTTGTCTGAAACCATCCACCCCTGCAGATTCCGGATCCGGATGCCAACTGTAGAAAATCTTTAGTTGGGTATTGAGTCTGTCCGCAAACAGGTCTACCTGACATGGACCCCAAATTTCCATCAGACCTAGAAAGACTTCCCTGTTCAGACACCAATTTCTTGAGCCCCTGTGATTCCTTGAAAACCAATCTGCCTCCATATTTTTCAAGTCAGAGATGTGTTCCGCTTGAACCAAAATATTCTATTTCAGACAATTGTCCTAAAATACTTTCGCTAAATCTGCCAAATCTTTCGATTTCGGACCTTCCAGCTTGTTGAAATATCTTACTGCTGAAACATTGCAAATTCTCAAGACAATTGAACATCTTGCAAAGTCCTTTGCAAAGCTTTTTATTGCAAAGGTGCCTGCCAGAAGCTCCAAGCAATTTGTATGTAAATTCCTTTCTTCTTCCTTCCAAAGACCACCAGTAGAAACTGAGCCACAGTTGGCTCCCCATCCTGACAAACTCGCATCTGATTTTATGACTAGGTCCGGGAGAGACCCAACAATTGCTCTTCCATTCCATTCCATTCCATGCTTCCATATGTTTTAACCACTAGTCTATTTCTTCCTCCGAATAACTCAAGCCATCTCTTAGATGTTCGCTCTTCAGACGCTGTAGTGCCAGATTACTCAAAGGACCAGGAAAAATTGCTTGGATTGTAGAAGATAGGAGGCCTATTACCCTTGCTAGATTTCAAAGAGATATCTTCCCTAAGGTTAGGATATTCCTTAACTCCTTTTTTATACATTTTAATTTTTCTCATGGGAGTTTTAGATGCCCTTGTACAGTGTCTATCATGAAACCTAGAAATTGAGTAAGCTGATTTGGAATTAGACAAGACTTCTGTCTGTTTACCACAAAACCTAGATCTTCTAAGAGGTTTATTGCGAAAGTAGTGTGATCTTTCACTTTTGATTTCACTTGATCCATTAGGAGTATGTCGCCTAGATAGATAATTAGACTTACCCCTCGTTCTCGTAGATAAGCTGCCACTGGCCTGAGGACCTTGGTGAAACACCAAGGGGCCAAAGAGAGACCGAATGGTAGGCAGACGAACTCCCACATCTTTCCACCCCATCTGAAACGGAGGTATTTTTGGTGATGTTTGCAAATAGGGATTGTTAAATAAGCATCTTTTAGATCTAATCTTGTTAGCCAATCCCCTAGCTGAAGATTATCTCTTATTAGGTGTAGACTTTCCATTTTGAAGTGGTGGTACTCTACCCAATTGTTGAGACTCTTTAGATTTATAACTGGTCTCATACCTTTCTCTTTTTTCTGCACCAGAACCCTTTGGTCGATTCTAGTGATTCCCTGATGGTGCCTTTCTCTAAAAGGTCTTGAACCTCTTTTTCTACTAGTTTTGATAACACTTTGTCGAACCTTATGATTTCCGGGATATGGTCTTGAACAGGTTCCCCACAAAGTCTATCTGGTATCCTATAACGGTCTCCAATACCCAAGGGTCTTCTGTTATTGCTAACCAATTTTTTGCAAATTATTCCATTCTCCCACCTATTTTTATAGGGATGAGAGAAGGGTCTTGACTTACCTGAGCCTCTTGAGTGACGATCACCTCGTGATCCTCTTCGTCTAAACCCTTTCCCTGAGGGTAGAAACCTGCATACAATTCTGGGATTGGTAGAGGTTAGGTCTAAATCCTCTCTGACAGGATGTCCTTGAATTTCCTTGCCCTCGGCTGGGGAATCGACCTCTTGATCATCCGGCCCCACCAAAAACTCGTCTGTCAAAGACCTTCTTAATCTCCCTTTGGGATTTGTGTAAGGGCGCTAAGGGCTCCTACATACTTGGACATCTCCTTGATAAAGTCATCACCGAAAAGTAGCCCATTGTCTCCTTGTCCTCCTTCATGATTGGCCAGTTCCACCAATTTGGGATTGGTTTTAAGAAGGATGCTCTTCCTTCTTTCAACGGATATGGCCTCATTGGCAATGCTTAAGAGGCATACTGCCCTTTGGATCCACTGCCTTAACTCTTCCACATTGAGTGTGCATTTGCCAACAAAGGCCTCTTCCGTCATGTCAAATATTTTGGTTAAAGGGCCAGAAATATCTAAAATCCTGTCTTGGCACATACGTAATCCTTTATCTAGCCCTTTTCTGGAGTCTCAACCACCTTTACCAATGAAGGCAATTATTTTTGGATCCAAATCAGGTGTATGAGTGACTTTATTAGCCAAGAGGGTTCTAGGGCATACTGATCTGAGGCGTAGTCTCACATCTTTAGGTGTTTGCTTCCTTATCCAGAATTGCATGTAGTCTGCTGCATGTGCAGCTGGGGACCATTCCGTTAATTCCCCTAAGTTTTCTTCGTCCAACACTGTTTCATTGTTTGCCTTGGTTAAAAGTATCTCCGAACCCTCTGATTCAAAATCAGACGAACAGCTGAGTTTAACTTCTGCGCTCCCGGAGGAGTCATCACAATGCACAACCTTATGTTTGCGAGCATTCATTTCTTTTGATTCAATAGATGGACCCTTTTCATGGTCCCCTTGTGTGTCCTCAACACTACCAATTTTTCTAGGAGCAGAAATTTACCTTTTTTAAAGTTTGGTCCAGCTGGTTTGATATTTTCACGCTTTCTAGAAGCCTTACCTCCTTTTCTTGACAGGGGGTCCTCGTTAGCTGACCAAAATCTCTCATCATCTGAAGTTCAATTTTTATCAAGGGTAAAGGTTTCCAATTTTTTATCCATTTTTCTTTCCAAGTCTTAGGAGAATTTTTCCAGTAAGTCTTTTAATTTCTTCAGAGGTGCTAGGGATTCCTAGGTTGCTCGGATCTTTGTTATTCATAGTGGGAGGATAGTCATGGGCTAAAAGTGATAAATACGGCTTAAAACCAAGGTTAAAGGCAGTGTAAAAAATAATGCTGTAGGTATTGGTGAGTTATCAGCTGAGAATCAGCTGTGACGGTGACAGGAGTAACTGTCAATGGGTGAAAATCGTTACTACAGCGTACAATCTGTATGAGGCAATACGAATAAACCCAAAGCTTTAAGATGGCCGCTGAGACCACGTAAAAAACGGAGTCCCAGCGACCGTCATAGTCCACTTTTTATTTCTATCTAGGCATGTCGGGCTGGAAGAGGAGAGAGTGTGGGCCGGAGGAGAATGCGTGCAAGTGCAGCTCACCTTGTGAGGCTGAGGAGTGAATCAAACCCGGTGCGAAGCAAAGCTGCAAGATCCCAGCCACGTTCGGAGAGCTCCGGATGAGACCAGAGTGGGCGGGGTACAAGAGGAGCAGCGATGACTCGCCCGCGCTGGGAGTAATATTACAGCTCCTAGCAACGGGAGTGAGCTGCGCCACCAGTAACAAGGGAGGTTACCATGGTGCGCAACTCCCTGTCTTCCGCGTTGACGGTAAGAATTTAAAACTAAACCAAAGGGTTTAAGGGAAAGAAAAAAAGCACGAGATAAAACCTGAAACAAAAAAAAGTGTTAAACAAGTGAAGCAGAGACATTGCAAGTAATGTGATCGTATTAGGAGGATAGTACGTTCATTAGCATAGCAGCTAAGCATTTAAAACAATTAAAGGAATAATAATATAAATTATGCAATAAGAGAAGAAACTACATACAACATACATACTTATCAGTGTAAAGCCAGTTAATAAGATCAAAGTAAGAGCACAAAACAGTCATAAGGAAAGTAGGATGAAAAAATACGTATCTTGACTGATGCAGCCAAAAAAAGAAGGAAGAGTTATGTATGTTCTGACCTTTTATTGGGTTGACATTTTTTGTTTTACAACATTCTAAGTTCTTTAAAGTAGCTGTGGTTAGCTAAATAAATAAGATTGCAATAATATTAGCCTCTGTGTCTTTAATAAAATCCAGGTTTTCTTACCATCAAGGATGGGGAAGAGCTACATTTTTCACCGCCTGCTGGGCAGAAAATCTGGATTTTTTTAAGGACATGGAGGCTAATATTATGAAAATCTCCTTTATTGCCAAAGCTCATCAGAAACAATTGAATAACATAGAACTTCAATGAACATTCCAATGTGTTATAAAGTCCCCCCATTACCAGCCATCTTCCTTTTTTCTTAGACTGCGAAGAGAAAGTTCAACGTGTAGAAATCATGAGTCCAATTGGAGACAGCTTTCCAACTCGTGGTCCGGAGGGAAAAGAGATTCCTATTCTGAAAGAAAAAGAATATAATTCCGTAATATCTTCCCAAAACGTCAGAATACATCAGAGAGGGCTTCAATTCAAAAGTGGTGAGATAATATTAGCCTCTGTTTCCTTAATAAAATCCAGATTTTGTGCCCAGCAGGCTATGAAAAATCTAAATTGTATGGCATGACACGGAGGCCATATTATGCAAGTTCAAAGTGCATTGAGAACATTATCAATCACATTAGAGATTGGTCTAAAATAAAAATTCTTGAACATACTATCATTTGACCAGTCTGCTGCCCGAAGTATTTCTTGCAGCCCCAAACCAAAAAAGTAGGCTTTAGAAGGCAATTCACCTCTGAGAGAGTGTGCTCCAGAAATAGAGGTGTCTACACCATTTTCATGCATGACTTCGCTCACCCGTCTAGCCAAGTTTGTGAAGAAACTCCCTTATGAGGAGATCTGTAAGAAATTAATATTTGGATCTCATTTAGTCTCAGACTTTGAGTTTTTCTCTTGTACTCCTTCAAACATTTAACCACACAGAGACTTTCAGTCTGAGAAAAGAAGGGGTAAAAGATAGAAGAGGACAAAGTTCTGGTTCTCTTTTTGAGATAAAAACAAACACCCTCTGGTTGACAGGCCCTGCTGGTGATATCTAATGCTCTGACATCTGAAGTTCTGCTGAATGACACTAGACATAACAAAACAGTAAGTTTAAATGAGATGTGTTTTAAAGAGAGAGTGGTGTTGTCGTCCGAGGAGGATAGGGTACGTAGTATAAGCGTAACGTCCCACAGGGTGGTATATTTAGCAATTGGAGGATTAAGAACTCTCATACTTCTCATTATCTTTTTAGTTAGCAAATTTTGGCCGACAGAGACGCCATTAACTAGGGAGTGACCCGCAGAAATAGCAGATCTATAGACATTCACGATTCTTTAAGACAAGCCTGAAGTAACGAGTTATGACAGATAATTAATGACATGTACTAAATCAACTCAAACTGGATCGTAACCTCGTTGAAAACACCAGGAAACCCATTTGTTCCATGCCAATCGAAATTCTTTCCTTGTTCCGGATGCCCATGACTCAGAAATGAGTCTGAAAGCATCTGACGAAAGCCCTGGGATTCGTCACTGTCTCCTAAAATCTTCCATGCCGTCAGAACTAGGAGACCCTGTTCTACAATAGGGTGAATGTCTCCTTCTGGACCCAGGAGTATCTTCCTGAACAAAGGAAGTAAAATTGGGAAGTCTATGCTCTTTCCAAATGATTGGAAACCATGCCTGAGATCTCCAGAGGGGAGTTATCACAACTATGCTCTCTGTGTAACGTTAAGCGGGAAGGAGAACGCAAGGAAGCATTGCAAGTGGCGGGAAAGCATAGGGAGCCATACCCCTCCAATCTTGCCTTCTAATCTTGAGGATCCGTCTCCAACTGAACAATGCTTTCAGTTGAGTGTTCAGCCGGTCTGCAAATAGGTCTGTCCTGAAAGGACCCCATCTGGATTGGATAGTTAAGAACACTTGTCTGTCTAGTCTCTAGTTGCTGGAGTCCTTGAAATTCCTGGAGACCAGTCTGCTACACAATTTCTCAAGCCAGGAATGTGTTCCGCTATAACTAATATTCCTTTGCTCAAACAATATTCCCAGAAGCCCTTCGCTAGGTCCGTCAGGCCTTTGGAGTCGGGTCCGCACAGTTTATTAAAATATCGGACTGCTGACACATTGTCCATACATGACATTACACAGCATTTCACTGACTCCTGGGTGAAGCAGCAAATTGAAAATTAACCTGCCAGTAATTCTAAGCAGTTGATATGCAACTTCTTCTCTTGAGTTGTCCAGCGTCCCCCTGTTGAAGAGCTCCCACATCTCACTCCCCATCCTTCCAAACTCGCATCTGATTCTATTATTCCCCAAAAATGGCTCTGCCATTCCATGCTTATGCATTGTTTAACCACCAACGGAGCTCGTTCCTTGATTCCTGGTCTCAGGAGATCATCTGGGAGTACGATTGAGTTGATCTTAAAACCTCGGCTTTTAGCCTTTGTAGTGCTCGATAGTGTAGGGGTCCTGTAAAATAGCTTGAATTGTGGAGGATAGAAGGCCCAAGATCATTGCTAGGATTCTTAGGGGAAAGGTCTTTTTGGCGAGTGTCTTCCTTAGTTCCTTCCTCACCTTCCTTACATTCTCCCCCAGTAGTGTAATTTCTGCTTTCACAGTGTCTACCAGGAAGCCCAAAAACTGTGTTTTTGACTTGGTATTGTACATGATTTTTTCTTGTTTATGATGAAGCCTAGGTGTTCTAGCAGTTGTATTGTGAGGTCTGTGTGAAGTGAAACAGTCTGTTTTGATTGTGCCATTATGAGAATATCGTTGAGATATATAATTAGTCTCACTCCCCTCTCCCTGGGCCAAGCAGTGATGGGGCAGATTACCTTGGTGAAGCACCAAGGGGCAGAGGATAGACCGAAAGGGAGACTGCAAAATTGATATAGCTTTCCCTCCCATGTGAATTGGAGTAATTTCTGATGAGGTTTCCAGATTGGGATTGGCAGATATGCGTCTTTTAAGTCAAGTCTCATCAGCCAGTCCCCTTTTCTTAAAATGTCCCTTAAAAGGTGTATTCCCTCCATCTTGAAGCGATGGTAGACTACCCAGTAGTTTAAGTCTTTTAGGTTTATGACTGGTCTCTGTTCTTTGTTTTTCTTCTCTGCCAGGAAGATGTTGCTGAGGAAACATAAATGTGTGCCCTCGTTAATTGCCTTTTTTTTTAGTAAGTCTTTACCTCTGAGAGACCGGATCTTTGACCTTGGATGAGAAGGTAATCTCAAGTGGGCGTCTGGTTTGGAAGGGGATATCGGTGAAGTCTATCTTGTAGCCCGTCACCGTATTCAAGACCCTGGTGTCTTGAGTTACCAAATTTCCAATTGCCTGCAAATTGGTGTAATCTCCCTCCCACCTTTGGAGGGGTATGTGAAAGGTCTTTTGAATTTCCTACCTGATGAAAAGGAACGTTGTCTCCGCTCGCCTCTGAAGGGTCATCTGCGGTTCCTCTGTCTCTGCGGGTAGAATTGCTGGGTGCCATAGTTGTTGTTAAATCTGCTGCCATGGCCGATGAAGGGTCTTGAGGGTGGTAATCCACAGCCGGGGAAACAACCCCGCATTCTCCCGACCCTGATAAAAACTCTATCCTGAAATACTTTTTTTATTTCTTCCTGGGACTTTTGATTGGAACTAAAGGCCCCAACGTATTTAGCCATTTCTTTAATTAAATCTTCACCAAAAACCAGGCTTTGGGAGTTAGGACCTCCATCTTTTTTGGCTAATTCAATCAGCTTAGGGTCGATCGTTAATAGCACCCCTTTTCTTCTCTCCATGGCAATGGTGATATAGGCATTGCCTATGAGGTATATTGCCCTCTGCACCCATTCTCTAAGTTCCTTAGGGTCTATTGGGTTATCTTCCAGGTAGGCTGACTCGGCCATCGCAAAAATTTTGGTGAGTGGGCCTATGGTGTAGAGAAGACGATCTTGACAGGATTTTAATCCTTTGTCCATGCCTTTCCTTGGGTCTCTGGTGTTCTTAGCTATGAAAGCTATTACCTTGGGATCTAGTGCTGGAGTCATAGCTACTTTAATGGGCAGGGAGGGGCGTGGGCATTCAGATCGAAGTCTGCTTTTAACTTCTTGGGGGATCTCTTTCCTCAACCAAAAGGAGATGCAGTCCACGACGTGTCGGGATGGGGTCCACTCCGGTGATAGTGGGTGTTTTATTAGTAGAGGATTGAACATTTCCTCACCAAAGGGGTCCAAGATCCCCATATCAGATCCCAAGCCTTAGATGCCCCTTCCGAGCTCTCTGTTCCCCTTAGTTGTACTTCTTCTACATCTGTATTGAACCCAGAAGAGCAGGAGAGCTCGATCTCTGGTTCATAGCTGCCGTCGCTATCAATGTGGATAGGGGGTGCTCTGGGCCTTTATCTTGCCCATCCGGGGTGCCCGAGGCACCAGTCTTGTCACCGCCTTGAGAGCGTGATGAAGAGATGGAGGTTTTAGTTTTTTTTTTAGCCCTTTCCTTTATTTCCTCCTGAAGCTCTCTTTTTGGGAGCCTTAGCTGCTCCAGCATGTTTGCTTGTAGAGGGGCGTGGTGCTACAAGAGAAAAAAGGTCTATTTTTTTATTTATGGTTTTGTCAATGGAGCCCAAAGCCTTCTCTGGAGCCTTATTAACTAGCTCCACTAATTTTTCCTCAATATTTAGTTGAGGCGGGGGTGCCGAAATTTTTAATGGAATTATAGTGAGAAGGGGGGGGGGCCCTAGCAAAGGTATCTACCGAGATAGTGGGTTAATCCTTACTACCTCCCCTTTTTTTTATGGTGTTTGGCAGTAAAACCTACTTAATTTTGATAGATTGTGTTGTGCGGTCAGCTGATCGGTCAGAAAAAAGGCAGTTACTACATCTGCCAGTAATGTGTCTTTTGAACAGCTGATTCTGATGTTAGGAAAGCCCACATTTTCTTGAGAAAGGTTCCCAAGGTCCTAAAATGGCAGCCGCGCACGTCATATATGTGCGTGGCTTGCGGCCAAGGTATTTTCCTCAAATGGGCACGGCCCTCCTCAGCGCGTATGATTGCGTCTGATCCAGCGGGAAAACAACCTGCAGACATCTATCACTATATGCTCATCTTGGCCCATACACACTCTCACTCATATAAAGGTCAGTGGGGATCAAGTTTATAGGGCTAAAAATGTAAGTTTATTTATTTATCAATTCTCCTATCTTTTACTGATCCGAAGCCCTTTCATAACTAATGGATCGATTTTAGTTTATTAAGGTATGGTGATTATGACATAAGTCTCAATTACCTGATTTCTATTTGAATAACCACAGACTCAGATAGATTTTAAATGTTTATCTAAATTAATCATAAGAGCAGACAAATTACAGTGCTAACTCCATAATTTGGAACAAATAAGATCGGGTAATCAAATTAGACTAAGATTCTTCAATAATGAGTACCTCAGGATAAAGAGGACAGAAAGAGAGAGCACATTGACACAATGCACAGATTTTATATTTACCTAAGATGGTGCAAAAATCAGACCCCTCTGGCCAAGAGTTAACGGGCCCCTTAGAAAGTTCAAGTGACAGGTACTTCAGGACAGGATAGGACAAGATAGAGGACCTCTTCTGGATTCGACGACTGCGTCTCACCCCTCTGTGATACTAACTTCCTCCTCGATTCTTCCATGATCTTCTTCTAATTCTATTACCTCTTCGATTCTTCCGTGATCTTCTTTTAATTTTATTTATTGAAATTCTAAGTCTGCTTCTTCAGGTATTCGATCAGCATTTGGACAACATCTCGGTCTCTCAACGTTGTGGCTGTGACTGCGGATCCCTAATCTAACTAACTACCTCAATTATACCTTTCTAATGGCATGTACAACCCCTAAATGTTAAAACTTTATGAAACTCCTATTTCTGATTGGACAAGGCTGAGGGGATGATCATCACACCATGCTAAGTTTAATACTTTTCTTAAAGCTTATTGTTTTAAGTTACCGCCCATTAATTTGTTCTCCCAATCTTTATTTCCCACCCATAATTGCAAAAGTTATCAACAACAATGTATACAATTTTCACAGTTGTCCATTGAATCTTCGGGATGTTCAGCTGGTTTCCAGGGTACGTTTAGTGAATGTCCTTGGACAAGTCCCAAGACTTGAGCTCATTGCTCCGGGGTTGTTTCTTCCACGCATGTGGAAACCTCACGTGGGTATCAGACCTTAGTGTTTCTAGGAGGCCCAAATACAAACTAATAGAGAGGTCAAAAGACAAAGTATTAGAATCAAAAACAAATGAATTCACTGTATACCACCTATCTCTACTCTAATCCCATCTACGTATAACATCTTTTTATGCATTAACACTTAGTATATATCTTGTTTTAGTTTCAGCAAGGCCGATGCTTAGCACGTGAGTTTTCAAAGGCCATGTTAATTGCTATTGCACAATAGCAGAGTTTTCCCTCCAAGCGTTAAGACCTCATGCAGCTGACGCATGCGCAGTACATTTTCCCACGTTAGCAGCCAACTTTTATCACTCTCGGGTTACTTGTTAGTAAAACGCATATGCAAGCTTCCTTCATCTAAAAATATACGTAATGTTGTGCAAAATTAGTATTACAAACATTAATACTTTGTTATAGGATTATGTGAAAGGATTACTTCCGAGCAAGTCTCTTTTATATGAGTCCTTGCTCCATCACGTCTAGGGTGCCAGATAAGAATAGTTTGGGATGCGAGAGTCACTTCCCTGTGAGGAGTAGGGATCGCCGTGGTGGAGAGGATCGGCAAGCGGGAAGCGGTCGCTGCAAGAGGAGGTCGTGTTTCACTCGTGGAAGCCAGTAGGAAGTTTAAATAATGTGAAACGACAGAGGTAAACTATTCCGGTTCAAACTAAAACCGGAGGGAATGGGAAGAGGGGGGTAGGAGAGAGGGATATTAACCCTTGGACTCCTTAGTGTAATGTTGAACAGTGAGTTGATACAGAAGAGAAAAAACAGATGAAAAGGTTAAAGGCATTAGAAAAGCCAGGACATGCATAGAGGATCAAGAATCATAGTAAATATATATCAGGTATCAAATATATTAGCCAAACAGCATACTAGGAAATCAAGAAATTTAAAAGCGTTAAGCTTGTAAAAAGAGTACTTATTATTCTGAGCAGCAGCAACAAAGAAGGAAGATGGCTGGTCATGGGGGGACTTTATAACACATTGGAATGTTCATTGAAGTTTTATGTTCTTCAATTGTTGCTGCTGATGTGTGGCAATAAAGGAGATATGGCCTCCTTGCTGTGCCATAAAACTAAAGTCTAATAGATAGCATCACACATTTTTGCTTAGGTAAGAGAACTTGTTTGTTAAAGTTTTTCCTGAGAAGTACCTCTTTTCCTATTTTTAACTTCACACTTTTCACGCTTTAACACTGATCTATTCCTTAAGCCCCCACACCTGCACTCCAAACGGCAGACAAGAAGATCTCTTTCAAAGAGCCCCCATTGAGGATGCCCGTTGGGCATTGCAGCGCCAGCCCGGGAGGAGCAAATGCCCTATGATGACGCATGACACCTATCTAGGTGTGTAAGTGCATTTGATTCTTTCAGAGTCACTCCCCAAGTATTCCCTGCAGAACAGTCCTATTGACCTACATAGACACTCATACTTCATTAGGAACTACACACCATTTATACATTAATTCGGCAGATGCTCACATTCAAAACATCTAATTTATGGTATTTCCCACTATATAACACCAATCACCGCACTTTATATTGTGTTCAACCAGGAAAGGCATTTCCTTTTGATGACAATGATCGCTTACTCACCCAGAACAATCATTCCTCAGTAGTCTTCATGATATGTTATCTGGTTCCTTGGTCTTATAACCCATTTTCATCCAGTTAGGAAGACCAAATGGTATGTGTGAACTGCGACCTTTCATTAACTTTTTCCCACATCTGAAACAAGATCAGCTTAATACTTCAAATGTAACTCGGCCTAGATTTAATATTCTTTGATGTGAGGCAACTCTGCTCCAAAGTTGCTGAGCTGCCAGCCTCAAATGGCATGGTGCATCATTTTTTCTCCCTCAGCTCTAGAACACCTTTCTCAGCCACACACCAACGAACACACACTTGCGCCATTGTGCAAGCACTTGCGACCAGTGCAGGTAAGAGCAGTGGGGTGGGGTGAGGGGGAGTTGACAGACTATAATGAGGCAAAATAAAAAACAAATTTAAAAAATTACCTTGCTCTCACCGCATCACCAACTCAGTAAGTGGTTTTCTTTCTTTTTTTCATTTTCCAGCCGCAACTGTGTGCACAAGTGTGTGTGTTCTCTGGAGCATTGATTTCGTATTAAAAGGGATCCCTTCCAATACAATAAAAATGCTTTAAGGCTTTTACAACGTTAAATGTGTGTTGTATAGCACTTTTCTATCGTGATCTTTCACCTATCCTTTGGAAAGGCATGTAGAATTATTGATGCCCAGTGACAGGGGAGAGATGGGTACCATTTTGCCGGGGACGTTAGATGTTGTACACTGTGCCAGTGATACACATTCACACATACGTTCTCATGTTATTTTTCTTGCTCTCCTTATCGGGGCCACCGTACTGAAACAGCAAACAGCTAGAATCAGCGGTTTAACATAATTCATCAGCTGAGGGGAATAAGGCCACTCCAGTCCTTGCGCCAACAGCGGTGTAGGAGGTAGCAAGAACAACATACAGAATGCTTCCTTTTCTAAACAACAATGGTTTTCACTTACTCCCTCAGGACCTGTTTTGGGTACATGTCCTCATAATCTTAAAAATCCAACACAGGAGGGGATAGCAATCAAATGCAAGCACAACACAACCACAATAAATCGTTCTAACATTTAAGGCGTTTTATGTGGAATGATTGTTATGCAATGTCAAACAGTGAATTATTGCTTCCGTGATATTTCGTCCTGTCTGACCTTTTGCAATCCAGTTGTTTATATCTATGGGATTTTCAGTGGCTAAATAATTTCAAGAGAAAACACCACAAGCCCAGAGGATGGCTAGAATGAGAAAAGAAGCATCATGTGCAGCATGACCATTTCAATACATATTTTAAAGGGACAGGCATACACAGTTGCACCGCTGCTGCGCAGCATTTTAACTGGCAAGGCGGCTTAATTAGCTACACACTTACCAGTGGTGTCTTTTAGTGCGTTTGTTAATGTGAAAAAGCAAACACTATGACACCATAAATTACATGACCAAACTGTGACCTAAGTGTGATGCCACAAAAACACGTGCCACGTATGCACTTCTACATTACCAAAACACGAGTGTAGTGATCAAGTAATGTGCAATTCACTCTCACCAAAGTATGTACAATGTGTATATATTTTGGATTCCTCTAGTTGTTTTAGTAATTAATTGCAGCCTTGAAAGAGCCCCAGGTCTGCGTAGGGCGAAGGGGTGAAACTTGTGTTCCCTCCTAAACTGTCATCCCCATGGAGAAGGATGACATCTGAAGCAATTGCAATATTATATCGGTGTGGAATGTATCAGTAAAAAGGAGTGTGTCATTGACATTTTTTTATATACAATTGTAAAATTGAATGAATACATTTAGGTGATTATATTCCAATGTACAACATTGGAAGTTGCGTACAAGATACAGTACCAGAGGCGCAACTAGAGCCAAGTTTGGGGGGGGGGGGGAGTGGGGGGCTGAATTTTTAAGCAATAGTCAGAGTGGAGCTGCAGGGGCTCTTAGAAGGGGTGAAACAGCAACAATGCCTCATTAATATGCAAATGGTCTTTTAAAGATCTGTGAAGTGCTCGGGTGCAGCTGTGTGTGTGCCCGGGAAGCAGCCTCATCCTGAGCTGCCACACACGATGGCGGGGGGTGGGGAGGGGGGTGAACCCCCTTGAGTCCAATTGGCGTTGTGCGCCTGTACAGTACCACAGCAAACTTTCTTCAATGCCAAGCCATTGCTGGATGCCCAGTTACTGAAATAAAAGTATTTCTTATGTGGCATACTGCAGAAATGTAGCAGATTAGTGTGAGTTGTTGTACTGTTTTCTTATTTAAAGAGAATCTAAACTTTTTGGTCCAGATTTACTAATATTTCATGCAAAACAGCACAGCATCCAATTTTGGTGCATTGAATCATGCAGGTGAGAAAAGACAGAAGAACAATATCTATTATGATTGTCCTGCTGCTGGCATCATCTCCTGTGCTGCTGCACAAAAAGGCTGCCTTGAGCGAAGCGCAGCATCGCACCATGATGCAAAGGTGAGTGAGTACGCAAGTTCTGCCAGATGATTTGTACTGGACGCATACAATTCCAGTAGATGGTCCCTTGTGTTGACAATTTCAGAAGGTTTCCACACATTGGATTCGTACTGTGCACTGCAGCACATATGTAATGAATCATTGTTTTAAAGAAAATTAACAAATTTCCCCTTGGTTGTGCCAGGTGTTAGTTGTTGACGTAAAAATGCTTAGCCTCTCTTGGTAAATAAGGCTTTGCTTCAAAATCTATGGGTGTCTGTGTTGATTCACCCCAGTAAATCTTCCTTGCTGCAAAGCGGTACAAAACATTTTTTTGTGCATTCGGCACACAGCCTCAGTAAATCTAGGACTTGGTTTAAAAAATGAGAGAGGTGTATGTTTGCAGTCTCTAAAGGATGGGTGTTGTCTTAAATGGCTAAGAATCATTTTCCCCTTCTTCATGTAACATTCTCTTTGCATCGTTTGAGTCATCATTTCAGCCATCCAGTCACTTACTACGTCATAGATTTTAAGATCTCAAATAGGAACATAAAGAGGCCTGTTATCCTTCCTTATATTTGGGTGACTTCTAGTCCCGCCTAGAAGTTATTTATGGGTTAAATGCATGTTTAAAACAGCCCCTACCTATAAAGCAGAGTGGGATTTTTATTTTGTTATATTTTTACTTTTCAACTGTTTTGGTACTTTACGCATTTTCGTAGATTAAGCCTGTCTGCCCTGTGCCATAGCTACCAGGGGTTGAGCTCAAGTTTAAATTGCTGAGACCTTTACTGGCCCTATCCAAAATAGTGCCATTATTATGTATGGTGTACTACCATCCACCCCAACTAATAATCCACTTTCTCACAGTCACCCACTTGCTTTTTGAAATTTTACAATTCGTATCTTCATGTCTAAGTATGTATTGCTTTTCAGATCTTTTTTGTGAGTAACATACAACTAAACATACATACAGATTGAACTTCTGCCGTGTGTATGTACACCTTTTCAATTAAAACATTCTAATTTTAATTCATTTTGTACTATATTGTAAAATAAGTAGAGTTTACTTGATCAGACAGTGCATTTTAATCATGAACCAAATTATACTGCTACATTGCTTGGTCACAAAATAGTAGACTTACCACTGAGGAATTAAAATTTAACTCCAGTTCTCATATTAAATAACCCCCGGTTTTAAGCCAAAATAATTGGGCTTAACATCCTTTCTCTCCAAATGTGTGTATTATATTATAACTTTTGCAGTATTGTTTGCTGTGGCAGTTTTCGTTACTTCACAGTGCTCAGTACACAAAGCAAATGAACAGTCTAATTTGTGGTTTCTTTGGCTGTTGCATATTAAGAACATTTATGTTGTGAGGAATTAGTCAAGGAAAATATTGCTCAAAATAAAGAACCCCTTTAAACCACAGCCTCTCCTACATATGTGCTTTTTGTAACAGGTCATACAAGTTTCAGTCTGAGCAACGTAACAACTACATTAAAGCGCAATGAAAACTCTGATAAATTGCACAGTTGATTATTTTTTATCACTTTTTCTTTGGTAAGGCAGCAACCTGAGACTTTGGAGTGGCTATTGATGGTGGACATGATGTGAATTAGGCATGGTCCTGCATTTGTGGTGAAGAGGAGAATATCGTCGGCGTACGCATCCAGTTTTTGCAAGGCCTGCAGAGAAAGGAATGCGTGGGATGAGTGGGTTCTCTCTATTGTAAGCAGGGTCTCTAGTGTTAGTAGGAATAGCATTGGAGAGAGAGGATATCCTTGCCTGGTGCCTTGCTTAAGGCTAAAAGTGTGGGTTAGCAGTACATTCATATTTAGACTAGCTTTAGCTTTTTTTTTTTATAAAAGGAGAGGATCATTTTCGATAGGAAGGGGCCTAAGTTGAAGGAGGTGAGCCACACATGGAGGAAGGCCCACAAGACCTTGTTGAAGGCCTTCTCTGCCTCCATGGCTATTGTGCAGGCTGGCTGGGTAATGTTTTTTTTAATGATGTCACTAAACAGTCTGATGTTGTCAGCACTGAATCTCCCCTTTATAAACCGGGATTGTGAAGGGTGTATGATATTTTTGAGGATAGGCTCAAGTACAAGAGCAAAAATTTCGGATACATTTTACAGCCACTGTTTATAAGCACTATGGGGCTATAGTTTTTCGGATTGGTTGGGTCTTTCACTTCTATGGGTATAACTGTTATAGTTGCCTCAGCAGCAGAACCTTCAACAGTACCTGTGGAAGAAAAGTGTTTAAAAAGTTTCTCTAGAGGAGTAATAGGGGGATGAACACTGTAATAAATGAAAGATGCCAAGTCCACTTAGTAGTTAAGATCCTTTATTCAGGTTCCTTCCAGGTTAGACAGACAGGTTAAGATTGTAAGTAGATAGATAGGAAACCCCACCAGGAGCTCGCTGTTGGTAGCTCAGCCTCAGGTGACCAACTGCCACAACAGGGAATAGAAAGGTACAATCAGCTAGAGAGACACCTTGGCATTCTATGATGTCATAAGTATAGTAGTATTGTCTAGCCAGAGAGGAACAGTGAAGATAGTATTTACTACACATCCTCTCTCTTTATGGAGTAATAGCAGAACAAAGGAATAATCAGCAACAATACCTAATATGCCTCAGACAGCAAAGAAGTACACAATTTAGAATAACTAAAAGTAGTAGTGTACAACAAAAGATGACTTTAACATGAGGTATTATTATTTGAGAAAAGAACAAAGAATAAGCATTATGACATCAGCATTATGACATAATCTGCCACATCCCCTCTCCTTAACAAAAGAGTAAGAATTTGAAACATAACTAAGACTACCCTTAACACTACCCTCGATGAAGATATGTCGACACTAGATGTAAGATAAAATAGAACTCAAAATCTCACCTAAAAGAAGCCCTGGCCAGTAGCTACAAGAAGGTAGACTCAGATAAAACACAGTGTAATAACATTATCTCTACCAATAAGAGGAGACATTGAACCTCTCCTAAAAAGGGTACGCTGCAGGACAGCATGGGCGTTGCCTACCCAAAAAAAAAAAACACAAAGTTTCCCCTGAAAAGGGTACACCACAGAGCAGACTAAATATCTCTGGGAACAAAGGCATGGAGTAGCCATTAAAACTTATAAAACACACTATGGGCGTTGACTACCCAAAAAGAACACTTTACCTCCCCTGAAAAAGGGTACACCACAGAGCAGACTAAATATCTCTGGGAACAAAGCCATGGAGTAGCCATTAATACTTATAAAATATACTATGGGCGTTGACTACCCATCAACATGTCTGAACAACCAATGAACAACCACAGACACTAACGTCCCCTTGAGAGGGTACAGCGTAGAATAAAGACCATAACCCTGGGACAAACGATGGGATTTGGACTACCCACAAACACCAACTTAGACGGGACATTGTACTTTCGTATACCAGCCCTGACAAAATAGAAGAAGACACCCCACAACATGGGCATGGACTACCCAGACAGAAACTACTTCCCTTAGAAGGAGTACATTTCAGAAAACCAGCCCTGACAATAGAAGAGAATACACCAAAACGTGGGAAATGGACCACCCACACAGACACCACCACCAGCATTGACCACCACCACACCATACTACGACACACTTTGTAAATAAGCACAAGGATATTACCATGCTAGAAATACACTCCTAAACAAAACAAAACTGTGTTAGAAGATACACATTTAAATGTAAAAGAAACACATTAGGCGTTAAGAACTGCTACATAAATACATTAATAACATAAGCTCCGGTGAGCGACCTCTCACCCGGGATCCAAACGCCCAGACCATAAACCAAACAGGACATACATAAAGTCAACTTGCTGTGTCCCATTAGAAGGCTTGTGGGTCGATGTATTGACAGAACTGGTGTCCATAGTTAGCGCTGAGCCTTGCCACACAAACAAAGTATCAGGCCATCTATTTGATGCCATAACTGAAGAAAAGACCATAGATGTAGAACTCCACTCTTCAAGTGAAATATCGCTCAATATTATCCGCATCGTAAAGAAATTGAAGCACTGAAATGCAGGGGAAATCTCTTTTTTTTTTTTATCCCGCCAAAAACTGAGATTTTTTTTTTAAAACCCGCACTGAGACAGTCGCCTTCTGAACCTTACCCCTTCCGGTTGTTGCTGGCACCAGTGTTGGATAAGTAGCTCCAAACCAAGGGACATTTGTGTGGAAAGACGCTGTGCAGTAACCGGGAGGCGTACAAAGCAAGCTGTTGTCTTGGCAACCAAATTGCAGTCAAAATGGCCGCCCCGTCAACCGTAGTAGCGTAAGAAGCGTGGGGAACAAGCTTGACGTGTCTCCAAAAGAAAGCGTCACAGGCGTCACAAACGTCACAGGAGCGAAGGACATCAGAGGAACTTTGCTGCGTGAGGAGACATTCACCAACACTCAGAAGTATTCTACGATGTCATCAGATGGACGGGAGCAGGGAAACAGAGCAGATCGCTGCCGGCCAACCATCGGCCAACCGTCATTAACATCCAGTACGGTGAGTAACTGATCAAGGCAAAACGCAGTGAAACAGTAAGCCCATGCTGAAGCGAAACTGTATTTACGCGCTGCTGAATGACTTCCGATGCTTGAAGAGCTCGCATATAAAAGTTCTCATGCAGAGCAACACGCAACTATCGTAGAACCAGACTAATGTGCAGCAAGTAGCGAGTTCTGGTATTGTAAAACGCTATAACATAAATGCAAGGACTCACCAGAGAGATTGTTCTTCAAAGGTTCTTCAGTGATTCAAATCAGAAACGTGCACAGCATTAGTCACTCATGCTGTTAATAAAGCACATCACCCATAAATCGCCAGTTTCTGTCAACGCTTGACACTTCCCACACTGAAAGAAGGTCAGATGAAATAAAAAAACACCGCAGACCTCAGGGAAGAGTAAACTTTTTCCAGACAGGAGCAAGATGACAGCAGGCAAATTGGTAACACAGGCAGTTGCAGACTGTAGAGACACACGCCCAGAGTGCAGGCTGTCCAGGTGGAACAGGACACTGGTGGGGTCAGCAGGGCGTTACCTTCAGTCTGAAAACAGATTTTCTTGTTAATTCTTGATTCCTTGAGTTCCTTCCTTTAACTTGAAAAGTCCTTTAAGTAGTCTTTACCACGCGTAGGTTCCTCCTTTTAGAAATCGTCGCCAAGCTGTAATAAATGAAAGATGCCAAGTCCACTTAGTAGTTAAGATCCTTTATTCAGGTTCCTTCCAGGTTAGACAGACAGGTTAAGATTGTAAGTAGATAGATAGGAAACCCCACCAGGAGCTCGCTGTTGGTAGCTCAGCCTCAGGTGACCAACTGCCACAACAGGGAATAGAAAGGTACAATCAGCTAGAGAGACACCTTGGCATTCTATGATGTCATAAGTATAGTAGTATTGTCTAGCCAGAGAGGAACAGTGAAGATAGTATTTACTACAAACACCAAGTTTGAGAAAAGGAGGCTGGAAATCCGTCCGGACCTGGAGCCTGGCTCTCAAACTACTTAATAGCATTTCTCGCGTGAGATCAGGTGTTCCAATTATTGTTTTGCCCCTTCATCTAGTTTGATAGCGTTCATTTTTTTGAAGTATTCAAGGCATACTTCATAGGGAATGTTGTTACTTTTAGAGCATAGGGTGCAGTAGAATTGTTCAAACGTGTCTAGGATGTCTTTTTGGTTTGTTGAGGTGATGCCATGTTTGTTAATTATAGAGGAAATTCTTGTTTTCTGACGGTTGGGTTTTAAGAAGGCCAGAATTCTACTGGCTTTGTTTCATCCACAAAAGTTGATAGCTCTATATTTTTGGACTATAAGGTAGGCTTAATTGCTTAATATTTTGTCATATTGGTATTTTAGTTTGGCAAGAATGTTTAATTGTGCTTTGTCCTTCGAGAGTTTACGTCCTTTTTCAGTGTCTTTATTTTGAGTTCTAGTTGGTCAAGTTTTTATTGTTAAGTTGTTGTTTTTAGTCATAGATTTAATCAAGTGACCTTGTATTGTGCATTTCATGGCATCCCAAATGATTTGGGGATTGGGGCAGGTGTACCTATTGAATTTTGTGTAGGTCTTGATTTCTTTTTTAAATGTTTCTCTAAAATCTGGGTCATCAGTAAGGAGATCATTCGTTCTCCGTAGTTCGGTGTGTTTTGTTGCACGTCAAATCTTTTAGAAGTGAAATACAAGCATGACCTAAGACAAGTTTGGCTCTATAATAGGTGAAGAGATGGCTGTGAAGTGTTGTTTGTCGACTAAGATGTAATCTATTCAAGAGATAGAATTGTGTGGATGTGAAAAGAATGTATAGTCTTTTCTGGTGGGTTAAAGAGTCTCTAGATGTCTTTTAATTTAAGCAAGTTGCACATATTTAGCATCTGTTTATGAGAACTATTTGGTTTAAACGTACAAGCCATGTTCCTGTCTATTATGCAGTCCCTAGTTAAATTGAAGTCTCCTCCTAAGATGAATCTATCCTGGGGCGACAGATGTAATTTAAAAAAATAAATTGTCAGCCAGAATGTCGGGGCATCAATATCAGGGGCGTAGATAATCATTACTGTAATTTGAATATTGTCCTTCTGCATCTTATTGAGTAGCCATCTGCCTTCGAGGTAAGCCTCTGAGGAAGTTATTGAGGCAGGAAGATTTGAAGATAAGGGTAATTAACCAATTTTTTTGACGGAGGTTGGTGCACAAGCGAACTTTCCAACCAACGCTTTCGTTAGAAGGTTAGTTTCCTTTGTGGCTACTTTAGTTTCCTCAAGAAGTACTATGTCCCCTTTATGTTTCTGGGTATAGTCAAGGATTTCTTGACGTTTAGTTGGGTGCTTCTAACCTTTCACATTTAAGGATATTTACTTTTACATTGTACGTGGTGTAGATATTATACCTGGTCTTGAAGAGTGGATCATAATGGGTGGGTTCATTGCTGGAAGTCTGTGTGTGTTAGGTGGAGGAGAAGGAGAGGATGTAGCCTTATGGCTAGAGCGGTCACCCTCGAAGCTGGGGAACTGGGTTTGAGTCTGGGCAAGGACGCTCAACATCCTTGTGGGAAAATCACGTAATCTCCCCTTGCCTGACAAAAATGATTACGTTGATCTGTAATGAGCGCTCTGATCCCTGATATCTTCAGGTCGAGTTTGCGCTATATAAAACTGTAAAAACAAAAAACAGGAGTATTGGATCTTGGAGGGTGGTAGGATAGGGAAGTGGTACAATTTGGCCTGCTGGCAGTGATCCAGCTAAGCTTTCCAACAAACCCCCAAACCCGTCACACTTAACTCAGGAGCAAACTCATTTCTACTCATTGGTGGGGCCAATAACACCACGAGTCACACATTCACACACCACACTGCCCCTGAATCGGTGAATAAGAAGGTGAGCTGCTGGATAGCGGGGTACCTCCTTAGCCTAAAATGTATATTCTCCTCATTATATACATTTCAGGAAATCATCTAAACTAAGGAAAACAATCATCAAGGTACTCCACTATTTTGGTCGATGGACCAACTAGTATAAGTTAGTTGATGGCGATTAAGACCAGCTCAATCACAGTATTCCCATAACTTTAACATTAAAGTTTGTCATGACTTTTATTAAAATAAAAATAAAACAGACTCGAGTTTATATGTTGAATAGTTTATCTACATTTCAATTAAGAAAGAAATTAGCATTTTTCTTTAGACAAGCACAAACCTAAGCATTTATTTAGTACATGTTAAAAGTAACATTTAGAAAAGCATATTACCAATCTGTCATAGGAGAATGACAGAGCTGCATTAAACAGGTTCCCAAACTGTTTGACTCTCTATTCTCCTCAATGCCTCCCTTCTGACATAAAATCTCTCCAATCGATCATCTTCTCTGCTCCATTAAAGTTAAAGTCCAAAAATATTTCAAAGTCTCTAGCACCATAAAATTGTTCAAACCGACAGCATGACATGGTGCAAAATAAAATCCATGGAGCCAACTCCTTCCCTCTTTCGCGCAAGTTCTTTTATACCCTAACTATCTAACTCAAAATTTGAAACTTTTAGGTTCCACCGTCATTTCTGATTGGTCCATCAGAGGGGTAGTGATGATCACCTCATGTACTCCTCGTGCAAACCAGTTTAAAATTCTGTCTTGTCACTCCCAAGGCTTTGTCATGATATCATTTTTTTTTAAGTTTGTACTTTTCGTTCATTCCGTGTATCATTTGTTCATAATAATAATTGTTCAGCTTCCTATCCCAGGCTTTTAGATGCAGGCATCATTTGACACATTTCCTGTTCATAGGCCAGGCTGACCTTGACATCTCTCGCTCCGAGCATAGGCCATCCACTCACACTTCTCATATTCATCACACATGCGTGGAGGCCATCTTTCAAAGTTGTTTTTCTCGTTTCACATGAACTGCCATTTTCCGACTAGGCCGTGCCGGGCCTTAATGGGAATTAATGCGAAAATAAACACAACAGTAATTAGATTTAGAATGTTAACCCTTCTGTTTACGTCCCAATATTCACATTTTTTCCGGTTAGATGTTACCTAGCAAAAGGCACACAAATAAGCATCAATTTACTCACCATCTGCTTTCTTTATTGCCACAAAAGAACTTCTAATATAAGCACAAATATACTTGTTTATTCAGTTAAATCTACAATTCCATAGCTCTATATTAGTATGACTCGTTTGTTCATATCAGTATATTTATTTCTGCAAAACAGCAACTAGTTTTCCCATGTGTTGTGTCACCTTTGCTTGCATTTTGTTGATTATTTTACATACTTCACTCTATTAGTATTATTATGGTTATGAGAGATTAACTTTACAAGGGGTACACAAAAAATGTTGACTCTTCCCTGCTCCATCAGCAGCAGAGATAATCCGGCAATAGTCTGCGTTTGTTGGGCTCTATGCAGTAAATGCTGTCCCCAGGGTAAGGATTTTATCATATTTGACACTGTCAAAAACAGTGAGCGGGCCTGGGGGGGAGGGGAAGGAATATATTCTGTTAACACCAGCCTCACTCTGCCAACAAAGGTCATCAAGCTAAAACCCCAAGTTATATTGGGGCTGGGTCTTGTGGGGGCATCAGGCAGCTAAAGGCATTATTATGGGGCCATCAACTCTATGAACAGTGCTAACAACAAGAGGGGGCACCAAAGGAAGAGTAGCAAAGGCCAGGAGGTGTTGGTAAAAGCCTGGTTAGACCATAGACTTCTGGAAAGGAAATGGGCAGAGAAGTGGGACCACTGTTATCTTAAGGTTTTTGGTTGCACCGAGCAAAACATATTTAGGGGCCCCTGTATGGAACAACTTTGAATTTTATTACCGACTTCCTGTTTATTGTAGCCCACATGATTCCAAAACATTTTGTTCATCTTTAACAGTGTCACACAAAAACAGTTTCCAGAGAGCTAAAAAAAACACTGTGTAGACAGAGTCAGGTTTAGGAGCAGACATAGAGGGAGAGAGGTATAGATAGAAAATAGAATAGACAGATGTCAACTAGAGAGAAGGTCACTTTCACCGGGCCCCCTGGAATATGGGGGTCCTGGGTGATTGCCCACTTTGCTCATGCCTTACAATATCTTTGGAAAGCAGGTGGTGAACTGGTTTCCGTGACAGACTCGACATTTTTTTTAGGCAAGAACACATTGGAGCACACCCTCACTTATGTCGAGATACTCAGAAACAAAAATCACATTCTCAGCACAGAAAACAGGTAAACAGGAAACCAAAATCCCCTAAGAAGGGAATTATTACCCAAAAGATTGTTTGTAGATTTAGTTTGTAAGTGTAGAGACTTTATGAAAATGGTGGAAGCAACACTTATGTCTTGCTTCACGCTCTGGGCTATCCTTGGTTTGAGTACCTCTAGGCATGAGAAAGATTTGTTGCGAATAGTTTTTCCAGCGTAAGACAGGTTTTAGACAAGATAGGAAACTGATGAGGTGGGATGCTATGTGCATTACAGAGCCAATATAGGAAGAGAGGGAAACAAAGGTGTGCCAATGTAGAGAGTCCAAATTGGCCCCCGATTTGGCAAATTACCTGGCTCCCATTACCACTACTATCGAAATTCCGCTTCAGAAAGCAGATTTCAAAAGTTAACATACACACTTGGTCAGACCAATCAACAGACTATTTCCTGAAGCCATGTCAAATAAATCTAATGTCTGCAGAGGTGATCTCAATTGATCTAGATGTGATGATTTTATTTTTCTTAGACAAGATGTTGGTGACAGTACATTTGCTTGCTAAGAAAGCAAGGTTGTGAAAAGGACTTACTAGTTAGGTTCAAATTAATGACTTAGAATTTCTTTTTTTGACCCATTCAGCACACAATAGTTTACATGCTTCTAGTTGGTGGCCTTCAGGCAGGTGGGAAAACATCCATGTTTTCACACATAATTACTCATAGGGTAAGCACAGTGCTGAAAAGAATATTTAATTTTGTTCAGCTTTAGCAGCAAAAGAGATTTTTGAGGACCAAAATTGCTTGTCTTTGAGAACAATAAAGTTCGCTCTATAATATTTGATACATTGTGAAATTTTGTTAAAGTTGAGATTGAATTGAATACATTAACAATTTCAACTACTGTGACAATATTATATTGTTTCAGCTATCAGCCTTTCAATGAATAAAATCATTGATTAAAAACATAGTTCACAAATTTAAGACAGATATGGTTCAATCAGACGAATAACATTATGGCTTATAGCACATAGGCACACTTTTTCTGCTGAAAAGCTAATGATGATAGTCCATGTACGAAAAAGCATAAAATGAGCACAAAAAGCCCCATCGGCGCTGCACCAATAAGAGCAATCAGTTAATAGGTCAGTGCGATCTGATGTCTTATTAAAGGACAAGTGCAAAGAAGCATAATAACATAATACATAATATCAGGTTAAGTGAAATCTAGCAACAGGTCAACAACCTTCAACACAGGGCAGTAATGCCTATGGGATCAATAACTACAAGTCCACATCTTACTAAGGGCACGAGTACATAAAATCCATAAAAGAATGCAAAATATCAATCAGGTATTGCATCTGTTTAATGAATAAAGCGCAAATAGCACCCTGTTCAAAAAGCACACGTGCATGAGGGCATAAGCAGGTGCGGCTCCTCCTCTAAGACAGAGGAGAGTCAGACCATTGCTCGCAGAGTAGGAAAAAGGAAAAAGAAAATGATAATACCAGTGTTATTATCATTTTATTTTTTGTAGGTAAAGGGTTGGGTTAGGGCAGAGCGGGCTGGTGGCACAGGGAGGGGGAGTGGTTTGTACACACTAAGTGCATAAGACGGCTAGGCTGGCCTTCTTGGGTTGGCCATACATTCATGCACACACAGCAGGTTCTCCATTGGGCTGTAATACACTGCCTGGGTGGAGAACATGCACAGGCTCCCAGTGTCGGCCTGAGTGCCAAGCCACAGCGCTCAGACCAATCACAATGCTGCATTCCAGTGTTGTTTTTGGCTTAGCCTGTGTGCCTCCTCCTTCTGGGCCGAAGCAACGATGGAGGGGAGACGTCGGCCGATAGCTGTGAGGAGGTAAGCGGTATTATTTTTTTAATGTTTTGCCCCCTCTCCCTACCACCACCATTCCCTGCCAGCCACCACTGGACACAAAGAGGGATCCCAACAGCAGTTGACCCTCCGTTGTGCGTCATTCAGTTGATTCAATTATTAAAACAATTACCCTCATTTAGTCTAAAGCGGGGAGGAAGCCATCGCCTATATGCGGAGTCATAGATAGTGCAAAAGAGCGAAAAATGTTGAAGGTTATCCTTCCCTCCAAATTCACAATTGCAGTGATCGGAAACAACAGCAATCCTACAGCTTCTGACTAGCTATTCCCTGGTAAGCAAGTTACCCAGTCTGTATTTTATATACAATGTTCATTTAAGCTCAGTGTAAATCAGATACAGATAGAACATATAGGAATGGCCATGGTCACTGCTGAAATAGTTACTCAATATGGACCCCAGCTTTAGCGCGATGTACTTCCTCATCCGCTTGAACTGATGATAGCGGAATTGAAAATCTGCCTTTCATTCCGAAAGATCTTTTGGAAATATGTGTAAAATCAACCTTTGGATTTTATTAGTGCACCACAGTTCTACTATAAATATTTGTGAGGATAATGATAAAATGTACACTAACATTGTGAGTGCAGCATTTTCCAAAATCTCATGTTTTCCCTTGAGGATTTAAACATTTGCCCCACATGCCCTAAATCTAGCATAGCAGCTACAAAGGAGAATCTAGGGCCAGATGTAGGTAGCCAAATACCGGTCGGTAACGGCCGAATTCGGCCGTTACCGACCGGTATTTGGCTACCGAGATGTAGGAGGACAGAAACTGGGCAAATCGGTAATTTTACCGATTCTGTAAATATACCGGTCGGTAAATTTACCGACCGGTATTTTTACAGAATCGGTAAAATTGATATGTAGGTGGGACTCTTATGAGTCCCACAAGGCCTAAGAAATCGGTATTTTACCATCAAATTCAATTTGATGGTGAAATACCGATTGAGGTGTGCATGCACATGTGTGCATGCACACCTGTGCCATATGACAGGCAGACCTGCCCTTAGGGCAGGTATGCCTGCCACATGGCCCCGTACCTTTTTTGGGGGTGCTAGAGGGTGTCAAAGTGACACCCCCTGCACCCTTGTTAAAATCGGTATTTACCGATTCGGTAAATACCGACCGGTAACGCCCCATTCATTCCAATGGGCTTTAAAGCCCATAGGAATGAATGGAGCATTACCGGTCGGTATTTACCAAATCGGTAAATACCGACTTTTAAAGATTCGGTAAATCCACATCTGGATTTACCTACATCTCGGTACTTCTATTTTACCGATTCATAAATACCGAATCGGTAAAATTCGGTATTTATGAGTCGGTAAAATAGAATTACCTACATCTGGCCCCTAGTGACTTGTGCTGCAGATAGACCAACATTTATTATTCCAAAGTTGCACACTCATCACCCGGCTGCAGTACTGTTCCTTTTCTCTGAGATTAACAATCCACTGTTAACGCCTTTCCTGTTTTTCCTGCATGTGGAAGATTCCCCTAATATTAACCCCTTGGCTGCTGGGGTCATTCCCCTGCCGTGCTCGGGGAAGGGGGGGCGCGCACAGCTCCTCGGTGCTCATGACGAGGTCAGCTCGTCATGAGCCACGGTGGTCGTGGGCTCATGACAAGCTCCACACCCGTTTCATTAGAACGCTGGCACAACAGGGGAATTTGCCCAGCGTGCGAGCGTTCTAACGGTCATGACGAACTCAGCTCGTCATGAACACACGAGAACCGTGGCTCATGACGAGCTCAGCTCGTCATGAGTGTGGGAGGGGTTAAGAACCCTGTTTGCTGTCCTGCCACACTTTCTACTCTCCTGAATTTATTATGTCACTGCTTTCCTCCCCCACATTTGCCTTAGCTTTTGTCTTCAGCCAGCCATGACCCACTTATAATTCAAGTGATTCTGCAATCGCTGTATAAAATCTCGTCTTTAATTTCTTTATAATAGGCAACTTGTGACACACCCCATCACCTATTATAAAGAAATGATGTAGCCGCTCAACAGTAATACCTTATTACAGTTGTATTTTGACGTCACAAGGCCTGCTGCCTGAGTCAACAGCTGAGGGGAACTTGTCTTTTCTTCTGCTCTGATTTTAAAGCTGTACAAAGAGAAGGACAAACGAGATATTTATGGCAACATGTGCATTTTTCCACTCTTTAGGTAATTGTATACAAGTTAAATTCGCTCTGCATGTTTCTACGCATTCGGAGCTACTTTTAAAACAAAAACTCTGAACTAAGTTAAACTGATTGTGATTTCCTTTTGCAGCAATTATCCAACAGCTTTTTTGATGTGTTTAATTTAGCACTAGGGATTCTATTTTTACTCTTTAGTTTTGCAAACATACTCTCTCCTTCATATGAAAGAGCAGCTAGGATTTAAGTGGTTTGTGTGATAGATGATGGTATGAACATGTATTATAGGGACCTGTACATGAGAAGACTATTGCAAGTCACCTTAGAGTTCCTTAACCTTTTAAAATAACTCGGCCTTCAGCCTAGTTTCTCCATATGGCCTTGCCACATCCTTATAATGTGTGACAGAGAGTACTTTATCTTCTCTATAATACATGGGATTCTGTCATCTCTGTTTAAAAACCTGTATCTAATTTCTTTACAATAAGCATCTTGTGATGCAGCCAGTCATCTATTATTGAGAAATGTTGTAGCTGCTCAACTGGTATAACGTATTACAGTTGATTTCTGACATCACAATTCCCGCTGCCAGAGTCAGCAGCAGAGGGGAAAAGCAGGTCAGGTCATGGAGCATAATTAGGGCTCCCGGTTTTCCATTTTTATGGATTTTTACATATAAATACAGACGGAAAACACATTTTCCTTTTATCTGTATTTATATATAAAAACCGGAAAATACTAGTACATTTTGCTGGGCTGCCGTATGTTGTCTCCCCCTCCATAGAGGGTTAAGAGGTGTCAGCCCGGGCTGAGCCAGTTCCCGGGCACACACAGAGCTGCCAGCCGCACCCAGGTACTTCACAGGTCTTTGAAAGACAATTTACTTGTTAATAAGGCTTCACCTCTTTTAGAGCCCCTGCCAGAGTCAGATTAGGAGCCTCTATTCACACCACTGTTGTGTGAGTTTTAGCTCTTGCACCATGTTGTGAGCACTATTACAGCAATGGAGCATTTGGTGACAGGGTGGGACTTCGCTCCCTGATGGAATTAGCAGGTTTGGGAGGCAGCAGCTGCCTCTGGGGATGCAAAGCCGGTGCTTCACAAGTGGATATAAAAAGTGCCCCCTTTCTAGACAGCAAGCTTTAACTGTTCTTCCCGTCTCGTGGTCCCTCTACAGCTGATCGCTTTCCCACTTGTGTGGGTACATCAGCTACCCTGTTCTGTGATGTAATGTCCGTGAGAATTGCAAAAAACACAGTTGATGGACAGAATGTAGAACAATGTCATACATTCATCCCAGTACAAGGATCTGGGCCTAAATCCATCGTTTTTTTGCACTCCACACCACCCTGGGTTAGACACTGGCTATATGCAAATCAGCTCTGACCCTGTGCCTCATGGGAACAGTCCAGTCTGAACTACCAAGCCATTTCTTTCCCAGACCGGAATCAAGCATCCAAGGACCGGTTTCTGGCTATCAGCCTTCATCAGCCTGGATAGCTTGACTCCAGTGGTGTGGAGAGCATGGGACTCACGTCTGAGCATACCCTGCCCACTCGGGGTGAAAAATGCAAAAAACACAGCTATCCAGGCTGATGAAGGCTGATAGCCAGAAACCGGTCCTTGGATGCTTGATTCCGGTCTGGGAAAGACATGGCTTGGTAGTTCGGACTGGACTGTTCCCATGAGGCACAGGGTCAGAGCTGATTTGCATATAGCCAGTGTCTAACCCAGGGTGGTGTGGAGTGCAACAAAACGATGGTTTTAGGTCCAGATCCTTGTACTGGGATGAATGTATGACATTGTTCTACATTCTGTCCATCAACTGTGTTTTTTGCAATTTTCACACCGAGTGGGCTGGGTATGCTCAGACGTGAGTCCCAGGATCTCCACACCACTGGAGTCAAGCTATCCAGGCTGATGAAGGCTGATAGCCAGAAACTGGTCCTTGGATGCTTGATTCCGGTCTGGGAAAGACATGGCTTGGTAGTTCGGACTAGACTGTTCCCATGAGGCACAGGGTCAGAGCTGATTTCCATATAGCCAGTGTCTAACCCAGGGTGGTGTGGAGTGCAAAAAAACGATGGATTTAGGCCCAGATCTTTGTACTGGGATGAATGTATGACATTGTTGTACATTCTGTCCATCAACTGTGTTTTTTGTAATGTCCGTGAGAGCAGTAGTCACTGGTGTGTGTGTAATGTGACTGTAATCAATATGTGACTAGCTCTACTAGGACTCGTATTGTGAGGTGCTCAGATTAGCAATGTAAATAATATGACGCCCGGTACTACACTATAGAAAGTCTGATGTAGGCTTACCCTCTTGACCGTCACTGTACAGCAGCTACATAAATTATTATTTACATTACCCATGTATGAAAATATATTGGGGTACTTTTTTGTTCTAAATTTTACACGACGTTCTGTATGTGGAAAATCACTTTAAAAAATGGCGTTTTAACAATTAACTATGTACGTCACACACCGTGCCATTTTATTTTCTAAACGCTTTCATAATATCTTAAAATGTTTGTTGCATTCCAACAGGCAGGCTGCATGAAGCGAAATTAAATGTTTCATTAAACAACACAGAGTGCATGTGCATTAAATATTTACAAATGATTTTTCCAGTGCGTCATTTCAGCACATGCGCGCTGTAACCAACCAATCGGATGTCCACTGTAAGAATTCCGCCCAGGGAGAGGAAGGAACGAGGCCAGACTTCAGTATAATATTGACTGGTACCGTATTGCCCGCACAACCTGCTGAGTGTCAGGTGCTGGCTGTGCTGATGTACATAGGGGACAAAGCTTAGCTAACGCAGCATCTGACATCTATACATATGGATCTCTGTGGATTATTAACCTGATACAACTTAAAAACTGTCACTCGCTGTTACATCCGGATTTTGCAGTCAGCTGCAGCCACAGTAGAACAGCAAAGCATTAATATTGTTAAGACACAAATAAACAATTCCCATACTAAAGGCTCGTGCTGCTGTGTCTATGCTCGATAATTCCTGCGTCTGGTAATTCGTTTTGGACAAAGTTTAATTGGGTCCGCGTCCTGAAGTTGTCCTGAGTACACAGCTCTACACGTTTGTTTCATGGCAATAGGCTTAAATCTTTTAAACAGGAACAAAGAGTGGTGGTTAAGTCCTACCCATTAGCAATCTTCCTTTCTCCCCAAGCAGGAGTCTATTGACCCAACATGAGCTGTGTCCTGCCTGCCTCCAAACCTTTGACAGAGATCACAAATTGGGGCTTATTTACAAGCTTCTTGCGCCGCTCGTACGTCACTCTTTGTTCATTTCCCAGGGGGGCATTAATCATTTCGGACATAGGGCACAATGCTGTCGTGTACTAGCCTGTCCCTTGACAGCTTGCTGGGGAACGGTGCATCTTCTTACGTCACAGGGCATGGCAAATCTTTAGCAGCAGACTTGGAACAGCCAAGACGCACCACATTTTCGGTTCAAGTAGTGTTACAAGAAGCTTTCCAGTCTCCCTGGAACACGCTATGGGCAGACAAAGGAGTAATAAACAAGCATTTTCAATGCAATAAGTCTCGCATTTACCCGAGTTTATGCTATTGGCATTGTAAATGACAATGCCTTTTATTTATGTTTTGGTTTTTAAAACAGATAAATAAAAGGCATTGTCATTTACAATGCCAATAGCTTAAACTAGCGTAAATGTGAGACCTATTGCATTGCAAATGCTTGTTCTCTTCTGCACACACAAAACATGAATTCTCATAGTGATGGCCAGGGACAGCTTTAGCGCTGGTGGGGCACAATTGGGTTGCAGCTGAAGGCAGCGTGAGTTTCTCTCAGTGGGGCGGTATGGTGTTCAGTGAGGGGAGAGGATGTGGCACTCTGCAGATGACAGAAACTGCAGGGCTCTGAGACAAATGGCTTGTAATAGCACTTTTAAGCATATTTGGGACATTTTGCAAATGGCAAAGTTTTCAGATGAATGTATAGTGTTGACCAATAACAGCTGAGCGCATGTGTGCATTGTCAATTTAAATAAATGTGGAAAAATACTAGCTGTAGCGTCGTCTTTTGCTTATGTCAAAAATAAATGTGGATAAATACAGAAAAAATGCCCAAAAAATAAATATGGATAAATACAGACGGAAATGGCAAACAATTAAATACCATAAAACCGAGAACCCTAAGCATAATTAAGCAGTTGTTTTGGCCTGTTCTGCAATTTGACATGTCTTTTTAACTCCTTTCCCTTTGGGTGCAGAGATCCTTTATTTCCTATGTGTTTTGTCAAAATGATCCCAGTTTCTCTATTATACATCTTATTTATTTAGTAGTTTTATGCAGCACTGACCTGTTAACACCAAATTGCCATGTTTCTGGCTTTTCACCTCTTCTATAGCCTATTACCTGGATCTTGCTCAGGGTTTTAAGCATTCACTCCTCCGGATGCCACCAGACTGAGAGTCATCCCATCTGAATCAGAATTTCTACAGGCAGCTCTGCTTCTGATTAGCAAACATAAGAGGTAGTTTCAAGCTGAGCCTGATTCATCCCTTGCAGAGACAGATGGCTGGTGCTGGCAGCAAGAGGAGATGGGCTTCAAATTGTGATCTAATTCCACTGTGAGTGGGTTTTGCCTGAATACCAAAAAAATGCATCAGAATATTTTCTTAACTTTGAACAGAAGTTTAGCGTACTTCCTATTTTCTTCTCTGTAGTTTGTGTTTTTAATATTACGGTATCAATTACTTGAATATTCACATATTTGTTTTGCCAACATCAGATTTGTTTTAACTGTTTAATCATCATCCATTCTTAAAATACTACAAATTATTCCATTTAGATTTTGCGAGATCTATTCTCATATGTGACGTAAGATGCAGCTAAATCCAGCACAGAAGATGGAAATGAAAAGAAAATAGCCTAAGTGTGGAGGAGTAGGATAGGAATAATGCCACATATGTCCATCTATATTGGATGTAGCACTGCTACTTAACAAGAGGTGTTTGGAGTCTCTTCCACAATGATGAGGGAGAAGGGGTACTCTCAAAAACTCTTTGTGAAATGACCTTGTAAGATTAAGGTGGCCATCTCAGTCCAGATCATTACTGGAAGAAATTGAGTTAGTTGCAAAGGATGTGAATTCTTCACAAGTAATAAATCTACAAACATCTTTTTACTGGGAACCAAGTACCCCTTTGCAGCATTTGTATCTTTCAAGGTAGTGAAGCAGAACAGATGAAGACCTACCCAGGAAAATGGCACAGGTTAGTAACCCCAGCTCATTGCAGCCACGGTCGGTAGTGGGAGTACCTGCCAGGTGGTGACGTGGGGAGGGGAGGGGTAGGGTGGGGGGGTAGTAAACTATGGATTACGGAGGTTTACAGGTAAGTAAACATATAAATAAATAAAACAAATTTCATTGCGCGCACTTCATCGGATTTTGGCTCATTGGTACACAAAACAACACTCAGGAAATTATTGTCTGGTCAGTGATCATTTCCTTAAAAAGAAAACGTACTTTAATTACACACACTACTCAATAAAATATGCATTAATTTACAAATGTGAAAATCAGGTTGATGGAAATGCCTTGGTGACAACTCATATCATGTTACGCCCTAGTGGGATCTGACCCTCATATATGCGCTGCCCCACACCTATAGTAGATGCAATATCACAATGAAAAAGGTGTCATTAGCAATAAAAACAGGACTACTGGCTTTGAAAGGGCGTCACCATATCAGTAAAAGCAGACACACCACCATTAAGCATTGCACCACCATTAAAAGGACCAGAAACAACACAAATATTTAGAGCATTTAATGTAATTGTCAACTTTACCATTATTAATAAAGCATTGAAATTAAAAATGTGTCTGCAAGTATTTCTTTCACTTTCATCAAACTGCAACTACAATCACAAGGGACCCCTACAACACGTGAAGAATAAAAGTTCCAGCTCCAAGAGTGCTTGATATCAGGGCAAACCTTTCCCGGGTTCAGGTATTCAATCTCCTGGGAGAGGTAGGCAGAGTGCTTTTAAAAACAATGCTGAGCGGCGCCTGCAGCCCACCCAACGCACCCAAAAGATATTGGCGGTGTACCTCCCCTTTTTGCTAATTTTAGCCTTTATAAGGGAGGTTTATGGGATTATCCATAGGTCGATTTGTTAATATTTTATGAACAGCTCCAGAAATACCTGGACTGGATAAAGTGGCCTTGCTCCGCATCCTTTTACTTTGTTATATGTGCGGCTGTTCAAACCCAGGGCACTCACAAACATTCCTACCTCATTGAGGGATGGTTGGGAAGCCCCAAGGCCCCTCTAACCCTGGCTGGTTCCCTCACGCCTGACTACCAGCAACCAGCACAAGAGCCAGCCATTCCACTTCTGACTGCCTGTGTGAAGTGCAGGTTGGGTGCTAGCCATGGCCACTCTCTGTCACCCAGACACGGACATGGGGAGTGTCAAGGAGCTCCTGCATTTCCAGGAGTAGTGTTAGAAGTGTGGTTGCACTCAGTTTGGATTATTTTGTTATGGGGGAATTCAGTCCCCTGGAGCACTGAAAATGATTTCAGACCAACGGGGCTGTGGTTCCTATGGCCAAAGCAGATGTCAGGTAGGGAGCTTCATGCACTGACTTTTGGACCCGGTCCTTTGGCAGGTTCACCCCGAGACTGTACCTGTTTGGTATTTTCTTTTGTTTTATTTTGTTAGCCCTTGTTTTTAACGGACAGACTTCTGGCCCCTTACCTGCATACTAATTGGTTTCCCGCACCGCTGGTTTGGCGGATTTGGTTCACGGGTGGTTGGTGCTGAGGCGTAGGGGACGCCAGCTGCGAGCGCTCTAGCGCTCTGTACAGCCAGAGGGATGCCTACTTAAAGCTCCCTGGGGAGCGCAGCGGTTTCGCGCAGCGGTCGTGCCTCTCCCTGTGCCTGAGTCGTGCCTGAGTCGTGCCAGAGTCCTGTCCTTCTGCGCCCGTCAGCGTCCCGGAGGCGTCCGAGGTGACGGGCCGGACTGGGATCTGGTAGCACGCTCCGTCGAATGTGTTGATTAACATGCTGCACTACTCGGGTCAGGAGCTTCGCTCGTGGCAACAGACTAGTGGCTCCTGCCGCACGGTATTCCCTGCGCGACATAAGGGTAAGAGTCGCTGCCCTGAGTGTGGTTGGCGCACGCAGAAACATCTGGCCTGCGTGCCGCGGAAGGAGGCAGTTAGTGTCAAACACCTGTGCTTGCTGCTTAATACTAGATCTCTCGGTCGTCATGCACTGGACATTTATGATCTGCTGGACATAGAAAAACCGTTCTTTTTGATGCTCACCGAGACTTGGCTCGGCGAGTCCTCAAACCCAGATATTGCCGCAGCTATCCCTCCGAATTATAACATCTTCAGGCAGGATAGACTGAAGGGCCGCGGAGGCGGGGTGGCATTGATAGTAAATAAAATTGCCACGTGCACCATCATTCCCTCGGACGCGATTAAGGGTTGCGAATCCCTCGCCTTTTCTATCGTTTTATCACCGCACCAATCTATGAAAGGTCTTCTCGTGTATCGCCCCCCAGGGCCCACTGGCACTTTCTTTGACAAGTTCCAGTCGGTAATCTCGTCTTTGCTACTTACGGCGGAGCATTGTATAGTCACTGGTGACTTTAATGTCCACATGGACGACGAAATGGATGTCGACTCTATAAAAATGTTGGATGTTACAGCCCCTCTTGGCCTGGTGCCCTATCATGATGGACCGACCCATGAGAAGGGACATACCCTGGATCTGACTTTCTCTACGACCCCCATAGAGATCCATGCACCTATCCAGGTGCTATGGTCGGATCACAGGCTGATTAAATTCTATATTCTGGAGGTCAGGAAACCTCCTTGTGCCCCTCGGCAGGTTTCCCAGGGATTCAGGGCACTCCATCGGGTCACCCCGGAATTACTGGCACAGGCATGTGCGGCCCATCCCTGTATTCTGACAGGGGATCTAGACGGGGATGTAGAGCGGTTGCAGGCATGGCTCCTGGAGAGGCTTGATGATCTTGCTCCTGTGAGGCCCCCTCGCAAGTTAGATAAACGTGCCTCTGCCCCTTTGTTCACCGAAGCGCTGGCGGCTTTACGTCGACAATGCAAGGTAGCGGAGAGAGTATGGCGCGCGAAATATGACCCGACGGCTAAACTTGCGTACAGGTCTTTGGTGAAAGCTTATCATCGAGATATCCTCTCTGAGAAGAAGGGATATTTCGCGAGGAAAATCGAAGCTGCCTCTAACTCTTGTAAGGAGCTTTTTGCCATTGTGCGGGAGTTTACGATTTCACGCGCTGCGTCGACTCAGACTCCCCCCCTTGAGCCTTGGGTCAGCGCAATTGCTGACTTCTTTACTTCTAAGATCCGACTGATCCAGGACTCTTTCCCTGTGCAGGAGCCCGAGGTGCCCTGCCTGGCGGAGAATGTCTCGGCTATCCCGTCTAGTGCAGGTCCGGTTCTGGCAGTTTTTCCTCCTCTCTCTACGGCCTCTTCGTTGGATTTGATGGCCTGTCTAAAATCAGGTTCCCCGCGGGATGCCTGTCCCGCCAAGTTTATGGCGAAAATGGCAGCAGCCATTAATCCATATGTGAACCCCCTGCTGAACTGCTCTCTTGCACAGGGTGTGGTTCCTCAGTCATGGAAGCAGGCGATGATTATTCCCCTGCTCAAAAAGCCCGGATTGGACGCGGAGGTGCTGGCGAATTACAGGCCTATTTCGCTTTTGCCTGCTTTCGCTAAGATTATTGAAAAACATGTGCATAAGGTGCTCGCCGATTATCTGGAGTCCCATGATTTACTGCACCCCACTCAGTCTGGATACAGCTCTAATCTCAGCACCGAAACAGCACTCCTGGAAGTTTCGGAGGCTATTAAGGAGATGCTGGATTCAGGTGGCAGGGCGATGCTGGTGATGTTAGATCTGTCGGCGGCCTTCGACACCGTCCCCCACGAGGGTCTCCTCGTAAGACTCTTTGAGATCGGTCTGAGGGGGACGGTGTTCAACTGGTTTCGTTCGTTCCTGGCGGACCGTTGACAAACGGTCTGGGCCTCTGCCTGCTCCGCCGAGATGTCGCCATTGGGTGTCGGAGTCCCTCAGGGCTCAGTCTTGAGCCCGACTCTATTTAACATCTTTATGACCCCTCTGGCGGCTCTGGCGGAGTCTTTCGGGGCTCAGATCGTTTCCTACGCTGATGACACCCAGCTCCTCTTCACCTGTGAGAGTGGTGCGGACTTCGATGGAGGGAAGATCCGGGGTTGCCTTGAGGCTGTTTTTCAGTGGTTCCAACATAACAGCCTCAAGTGCAACTCGGACAAATCCGAGGTCCTCTTCTTCGGGTGCAGTTCAGATCCGGACTGGAAGGTGTGGTGGCCAGAGAACATGTTTCCACCAGCAAGTTCGTCCCAGGTGGCTAAAAACCTAGGGATTAAAATTGACAACGGCCTAACACTGCGCTCTCAGATAATCGGCCTCACTGGCACTTGTTTTGGCCTGCTCCGGATGCTGCGTAAGTTTCTCCCTTTACTATCGGAGGAGCACAGGAAGATTACAGTGCAGGCGATAATTGGCTCGAGAATTGACTACTCGAACATTCTTTATCTCGGCCTGCCAGAATATCTGCTTCAACGGTTGCAGGTGGTCCAGAACTCGGCAGCACGGGCCATTTTTGGACTACCTCGCCGTGCCAGAGCCTCGGGCCACCTGCAGGCACTGCACTGGCTTCCCGTCCGGAAGCGGATTATCTTTAAGACCTTGACTTTGGCGCATAAAGCTTTGCATGCCTCCGGAGCGAAATACCTTCAAAAAAGGTTGGCTTTTTACCATCCAGCCAGGCCCTTGAGGTCAGGATCCTTGTTCCTCGCCGCAGTCCCTCGGGTCAAAAGGGCGCGTATTGGAGGCCGCTCTTTTAGATTGCTGGCTCCCCAGATATGGAATGCGCTGCCAGTGGCCTTGCGCAGTACTTCAAACCTGCTGGCCTTCAGGAAGGGGCTCAAAACTTGGCTTTTTACTTCTTAGCTGCTTCTTTGGGTTTTTTTTCTCTTCTTTCTGGATTCTTTGTTTTTCTGTTGTCTTTTCTTGTTATGTTATGAGATAGGTGTGCAAACCAAAGCGCCGGGACACTCTCTGAGTAGCCGTGCGCTATACAAAACCAAGTATAACATAACATAACATAACATAACTTTTTGCTTTTTCCTAGCCTGTTCCTGGAACCTGGGTTGGTGATTTTAGGCCTCTGCGCACTTTTTCACTGTGGTACAGTGTAAAGTGCGTGTGCTCTCTGTGTATGTGTTGTGAGTGACCTGCCCTCCCATAGGAATGAATGGGGAATATGGATGCCCATGGTAGTTCCTGATGTGTGGGGAGTGCAGGGTCGAGTTTGATATGCATGAACTCGTGAGAATGAATGCTGCATAATGGTGTATGCAGCATGGTTGTGTCTAGTCTAGAAGCGCCACTTTTAGAAGTTGGCATATTTGTGTAGTGAGTCTGCTGGCACGTGATTGGCTGGTGAGCCTGGCCCAGGAGTGCCTGGGCCTGCTTGTGGATTGACTGTCTGGTCTGAGGGTGACAGGCGCTGCAGAGCCCCCGGAGGGAGGGGGTTGCAGTCAGCCCGTAGATGAAAGGGCACATTTGCTGCCAGGGAAGCGGGAGGAGATAGCGTCTGATGGTGCAGGGCTGTGTCTGCCTGGCCACCCTGCTGGCTCCCCCTCCTGATGGCCCACTGTCACCTCTGACCTGAGGCTGACAGGAGAGGGAAACCAGAAACACCCAGGGCTCAGGGCCCGCTTACACAAAGACTTCAAAGGACTTCAAAGACTTTTCTGTGTATAAGAAGGGGCTGTGTCCCCTTCCAAAAGGTTCTTGTTCTTGTTCTCGTTGCTCACTTGAATCTACCAGGGGTGGGCGCTGCCCAGCCCCTGGATGCCTGGAGGACTCCTGATGGACTCTCCGGTATTCCTGGACTCCTGGGGGACCCCTCTGCCCTGCCTTGGCTGATGGGGGGACTTGGCTTTGCCCCCTGGGAAGCTCTGGGACCGTTGCAGCATGGAGAAGCTGCATTTTCCTGTGAAGAGCGCTGGAGTGGTATTTCTAGCGCCTGGAGGCGCTGTGCTTCCCCATGAGCGCCTGGGAGCGCTCTGCCTGCTGTTCTAGTGCTAGGAGCGCTGTGGATTGTGCTCTAGCGCTAAAGAGCGCTTTATTTTTGTTCTAGCGCTGTATTTGGATTCTTAGCGCTGATAGCGCTTTATTTGTACTTTTGGGCTTGAGGGCGCGTGGTGTTGCCCTTTAGCGCATGGAGCGCTTTAAATCTCCTTCGGCGCCTGGGAGCGCTCTAGCTGTGTTCTAAGCGCTTTGGAGCGCTTTGTTTCCCCCCAGCGCTTGAGAGCGCTGTTTAATGGTTGACCGTAAGAGAAATCAGCCCCCGCCTGCCTGCCTAAGGAGAAGGGCCGCTGCGGTTGGCCGGCCGGCCAATCCCAGCGTGGCCGGCCGGAAGTGCCCGCCCCCGCAGCCCGGGGAAGAAGACAGGAGAAGGCGCGAGAGATGGCTGCCGGTGCCGCCGGTGCGGGGCTCCCATTGCTGTGGGAGAGCCCCGCAGGCACCAACCAGCCGTGCGGAGAGAGCGGAGGAGGCGCGGGGCACATTGTCGGTGCCCGCCCCCGCCGCCGGTGAAGCCTAGGAGAGATGACACCGGCGGAGGAAGGAGGAGGCAGCCTGGAGCTGCTGCCCCCCCAGCAGAGAATCCCCGTGACGCCTGCTGTCCCTGCAGAGGAGCCCCGCGAAGACAGCCCGGTGAGTGAGAGGGCTGGGGGCTCCGTGATGCTGCTGGCGGTGCCGGTGGGGGGACAAGGTCCAGATCGGTCCCGAATGGCAGTGGACCGCTCCCACATAGAGATGGTGGTGCGGGAAGGGCGGCCCCGGTTGGCAGCGGGTCGCCCCAACGTGACGCAGAGCCTGTGTGGCTCCAACATGAGGGGGCATTGCCTGCAGAGCCTGTGTGGCTCCCGCATGTGGGGCATGTGATGCCCAGAGCCCGTGTGGCTCCAACGTTGGGCATGTGTACTGCCAGAGCCTGTGTGGCTCCAACGACCCCTTAACTGTGTTAAGAGCCTGCTAGGTTCAGGGGGGGTATTTTGTTGAGGAGCTAGAGGGCTCCAGAGAGGGGACTGGATGCCGAGCCTGTGTGGCTCCCCCCGCTGTGGCGCAATTCGCCAGAGGGGCTACTGAAGGCCCTGCCACAGTTTGTCAGGATTCTCCAGCTGCCCAGCAATTAGTGGGCAGCTGCACCGTTTAGGCACAAGATGGAGAGTGAGTCCCTGAGAGGGATAGAGATGACACAGAGGTGCCCGGCCAGTCACAGCTGCGCAGCACTTAGTGCCAGCTGCAGCGTTTAGGCCCTTGTGAGTGTTCCCAGGTGCCCAGAAAGTAGTGGGCACCTGCATCGTTTAGGCCCCTGACATTGAGACTCAGGGCGTTCTAGCCCCAACAAGGTCAGTTGGCCTAGGGACTGCCACGGTTGGTGGCTTATGTGAGGTTTTGCGCAATTGTATGGTTATTGCACCTCTGAATGTATTTCCTTGCATCATGTGTTATTCCTGCACCTCTGAATGTTTTTAGACATCATGTGACTTTTGCGCTACTGTAGTATTCTGGTACCTCTGAATGTATTTGTATTGCATCATGTGCTTTATTCTTAACACTGCTGAATGTGTAGGTTTATACATTAGGTGTTTCTCTTTACTACTCCTCTGAATGTATATTTATGCATCATGGGTAATGTGTTCTTTCTTAGACCCCTAAATGCTGTGTGATACTTAGGTGGTTTTCCTTTACTACTCCTCTGAATGTGTTCCATACATCATGGGTAATGTGTTCTTGCTTAGACCCCTAAATGCTGTGTGATACTTAGGTGGTTGTTCTTTTTAGTACAGGTGGTCCTAGTGAGGTCCTGGTCCCCTGTGTGACAGTCTCCTAAGGGTTTAGGGTTGCGTAGGAGGTACTTACCTGTTCCCAGTAGTTACTGGATGTGATCTATAACTGTTACTTTGTGTTACAGTGATTTTATATACTTTTATTCTAATTTCTGACAAGTATTTCTATATCTGCAAAGTGTTGATTCTGACAGTGGCCCAGGTGGCCCTGTCTTGTAAATAATCCCTTGTGAATATTGCCGTGCCAGTTGGCACCATGTACATGTGTGATTTCTATCTGATGTGATTTTTACAATACAAAAGTTATTTTAATATAACCTTGTGTGGAGTTCCTTTTGTGGTGTGCCTAGTATGTTGTTGCTGTTGTGCGCTGGCGCAAATGCTTTACACATCGCCTCCGAGTTTAGCCTAGACTGCTCGTGCCAAGCTACCTAGAGGGTGAGCAGGGGTTATCTTGGCGTGTGACTTCCTTGCCCTGACTAGAATGGTGGTTTCTGCCTGGCTTTGGCGTCAGCCTTAGCCTACCAGAAATAGCCAGTTCTAACACTGACCATCTCAAGGGCAATTAAACCAATAATGGTTGCATCAATCCCTGGGGCTAGGTTCTCCCTGGCGTAATCTTTCTCCATAGCTGCACTGTGCCATTCGCTTCATTCTCTGCCTGGTTCCCTTGAGAATCAGGCTGCATCTTAGACCCATAGGACATATTTACTGTTCTTGGGCTAATGTTGCACCTGGTGGCCATCCTTGGCAACCAGGAGGGATTTCCTCAAGCCCTCAGGCCTGTAAAGGAGATTTTTGTGTAGAGCTTGGTTTTTAAGGATGACTGCGCAGCCCTGTCCTCTGCCTGCACTCCTAAGTTTATCTACTGCTTTGGAGCATTTTTCACAGCCCCTCCTCAATAAGCAAGCGGAACAATTCCACACTCCCCAGGCCTCATGGCATTCTGGTCATCTTGCAGGGAGTCTGTATGTCAGCAGTAGAGTCGATGGCCCATCTACAAAAGGTCCAGCAGAAAGTTCATCCCCTCAACTGTTCCTCTGGTGACATAAGTGGTCCGGCACCCCTGGCCCTGTTGAGACCCATCCTAGTTGTGGGGGCAGCTGGAGTCAATGTCCTACAGTCCATTTTTTATGGTATCAGTTGACTTCTATTTTCAGCTGGAGATTCTTTCAGCATCCTCGTTCCCAGCTCCAGTGTCTTCTCAACTGTCTATTCCTTGTGCAGGGGTTTTTAAGTGAAGGTGGAAAGTTCCAGAAGCCAGGCACCCTTTGCCAATCCTAAGGTGCCCCATCATCACTCCACCCCTGACCCAATTATTCTGCACAGCATTCTGGTACAATCCAATATGGTAATTTCAAGTTGTTTGTGGAAAGTGCACCCCTGAAAGCCTTAGCTCTGCCACTAACTGATACACTGCCTGATCCTTTACCACCAAAACTTCAAAGATGAGACTTCCTTTAGTCCAGAATGCATGGGTTGTCTCGGCCCAGGGGCACTGCAACAAGTTAATTAACAGATGCAGATTTCTTTCCCACATCTTCCTTTCCCAGCAAATGTGTCAAGCCCTCTTAATTGCTCTGTTGTTTGCGGAATCCTGGTACCTGATTTTCAGCTGAGCCAAGAAAATATGGGAAATCTTAAAGTATCATGTAGAGTGTAGATAGGATGTTAGGGACTGAAACTCTACTTTCAAGGTCCATGATTGCATCTTTATGGATGTATGACATTACAATGCATGATGTTACCACGCATGCCTTTACAACGCGGTTTTTACATCGCAAACCTTTACAACGCATAGCGCTTTGGGGTGCTGGATAGTGAATAGTTTAATTTACTATTCCAACTCCAGTCCCCGTGGACACTAGGGAAGGTGTTGGATAGTAAATTAAACTTATTCCCTATCCTAGAGCGCCCCCCAGCGCAATGCGTTGTAATGGTTTGCGTTGTAAAAGTTGCGTCGTAAAGGCACTGCGTGGTAAAAGTTGAGTTGTAAAGGATGTTTCCCCATCTTTATGGACCCTGTAAGCCTGAGTAGGGCAAAATGACTTTAGTATAGATTTCCCCTTTAATGTGTAATACAATGTAAGCACCACGGACATTTAGTGAGCATTATCGACCTACACTATGAATACCCACTCATTATAAGGCCTACCTCAAGGCAGTACCAATCCATGAAGTAATCTCTTATGCAACAGGCTACCTGTATGCAGATCCTGCATACGTCCCCGCACACTAGTGTACAAACGTGTGCTCACAGATCCTCTTACACTAGCTGCACAGCAGTGGCCTTATCTTAAAGGCAGACGCTGGCGTTTAACACTCTCAATACAATTATTATAAATTGACCATGTTAGAAATGGGAGTCTCTAGTAGGTAGAGGTAGGTACATTTGTCTAAATAGGGACCCTTTCTTCGAGTCGGGGTAAGAGGCATACATGCTTTAAATAACGCCTGCTCACCTCCAGGGTAGCTTGGCACAAACAGACAGACTTATCCCAAAGGCAATCTGTAAAGTATTTGTACTCAAAACACACAGTAATACAGCGATTATAGGAGAGTAGGATCTGCTTCTTATAATTACCCTCACTTGTTGCTGATGTTTCTTTGTTTTCGACTTAGACTGACTGGGATCGTGCTATCCAAGACCCCAGTCAAGCTGCTTTCTCCTCTAAATTGATTACATGTACTTTAGGTACACTCCAGATTGGATTCTGGGGTACCCTTATCAGTCCCTAGTATATGGTATACTATGTACCAAGGGCATACGTACCCCAGAGGCATCCCAGGGACTGCAGCATGTATTGTGCCACCCCTGAGAGACAATGCAAACTGACACAGACATGTCGGCTACTGCAGCCTGTGTAAGGTGGTGCATGCACCCCTTAATTAGATATAGGTTCACTATATCTATCCTAATCACTGCACATATAAACCTTTCAGTCACCCCATGGCAGGCCTTATCAATTCAGAAGGTAGGGTGCTTGGTTTTATGTGAGAGGGTGCTCCTGCATGAGCAGAGCCCCTCTGCAGCCTTCTGAACCTATTCTCCATGGTTGTTTGTAATGCAGCCAACCAAATATATTTAAGTGCATTATAACCCCGCAGTAAATGCTAACTTTAAAATGGCTGCTTGGAAACATGTTGTGTTTGGTGTCAAAAACCTTGGAATCATACCTCCCTGCCGGTAACTGGTGGGGGAGGTATAATTCCACCCTCCTAAAGGGAAATATGCGACACACCGGTACACCCGATATCAGCTTTCTCGACCTGGGCATCACAAAATGGATGCTGCCAGCCACAGGCATAAGACTGCCCTTCTGCTGCTGAGACAAGCTTGAGCAGGGGAAGGCTTGACAATAGGTTTCTGTCATAGGGAGGTGTCACCTCCCAGACAGGATCTAGTGTATTGGGGCTGAGTGGGTGCACTCTGAGAGTGCCTGACAGTCTATGCTGGGGGCACATTTGGTGTCCCTGATCATAGTCCAGTTCAAACCGGTTGCAGGAGCGAAACTGGACAAAGGACATGGGTGGAACCAACCCTCTGTCCTGACCCTCCCATAGGTGGGTCCCCAGAGTTTGTCCCACCCCTTCCTTGGGTATAAAAAAGGAACCCTGACTACATGAGTTTAGATTTTACCTGGACTAAACTCTGCAAGCAGAAACCAAGTACTGCGACAATCTACACTATGCTGGATGACTGAAGAATCTCCCTTGGGGTAAAGGTGTTACTCCCCTATGCTGAAGGCACCTTTAACGCATCTGACTGGTTTGCATCTCCCGAGCTCCTTAGGACTCCGAAGGTTTCTGCAACACAGGAGGTGGGTTCTCAAGCTTCCCTGAGGTCGATCTGCCATCTCAGCAACCCTGAGACCAGTATCCTCATGGGAACCCCTGTGCACCGTGTACATTTGCAGCAGCATATGCTTTTTGGCAATCCCTGAGGCTGTGCTTTGGGTGACTTGTAGTCCTGACCCTAGCAGTAATTGCACTGAAGATTTCCATCCTACACTCCACAAGTGTTCCGTGGGCTGGTATTTTGTTATTTAGCTCGAGGTCCCTTTGCGATCCCTGGTCCGTTGGCCTTTGGGTCCCTGTGAAGGTAACTTTCACTTCTGTTGGGCTTTCCTGGTTTCTCCAAATGGGCCCTGACTACCTATAGCTTGGATAGTCTCCTGGACCTTGCTGTTCTACACCTGGCCTGCTTTCCTCTGCCTTCGTGGGTTGCATTTGCCAAGTCTTGTTGATGTTCAATCCAAACACTGACCCTTCAGCATACATTATTCGTGGGACTGCTCACTTCCAGACTTTGGTCATCGTTGATATCTCCTGGTCCCTGTGGCTGCAGAGTCAAGCTCCCTGTCATCTCACCTGAAGCACCCGACATCGGTGGGCATTCATTTACTGAGCCCCTGGTCACCCTGAAGTGACTCAGACTCTGTCCCCTCTGCTTTCAGGTTCTTCTCAACTTGTATACACCTGACACTTTTCATCTTCTGGGAGCAGCACTTCTTTGAGTAACGACATTGAAAACGACGAAGGTTTACGACATCATTTGACAGCTATGCACCCCACTCCCCTGGGATAGGTAACACAGGTAGTCCGGTACTTACATGGGTGCATGGGTGCTGGCCTTAGAACCTTCTATGTTCCAAAGGGTTTGCTTGAAGATCTCTGAAGTGTCCTTAATCTTTAATTTTTCAACCGTTACTTTCCCATTGAGTTGTATGGAGCTCGCGTCTGTGTTCTCACACAACACCCGTCCTCTGTGGGTCCCCTGTGTCACTACCTTGGGTGGTTCCTTGGGGTCCCAGTGATTCTACATGCTCTAGGCATTGTGTCTAGTTAAGTCGTGGTTGTTATACAATTTCTTAGTACATGGTTTGGTCTCCCCCCCGGAGCCCACTGTGTATTGTGCTATTTACTGTTTTTCTAGTGATTTAATATTGTGTGCTTTGTGCTCTAATCTCATAAGAGGTTAGTAGAGAGGGTTTAGTAATAAATACATATATTTTATATATCTCTTGTGTGGTTCTCCTTTCATTTGGTTATTCAGGAGGTTCTAATCTGGTAAAACAAGCTGCTTTACATTCCTTCGAGACTTAACCTGAAGGTTGCTCTCCACAGCTACCACTAGGATAGCTTTCTTTAAAGTTTGTCTTTGACCTAATCATCAATAAGGGTTGTTTGGACTGGTGCAAGGTGCCCACTTTAATTAGTGAACAGCATATACCAGGCCAACTTCTCACATTGGTTTGCTGCCATTGGGATTCAAGCTTGCTACTGTTCTACCAGATAATTTCATTGAGCAATTAACTGAAAATCACTAAAGGTATTTAGGTACATATAAATCAAGACTAGAATAAGTAAGTTCTACTGAACTTGGAGTTGGGTAGTCAAGGGTTTAGCACACCTTTTCTCCAACTCAAGAGAGTTTAGTTCCCACTAGGTTGGGTAGGTGCCTACACCACATAACACTAGTATGTCCTCTAAAGAAGAAGCCAGTTGCTCTCTGCCTACTAGGTATGACCGGATCGCATTCCAAGAATTGAGAAATATGTGTGCAGCCAGGAAGCTGAGGAAAGGCAGAGGGAAGGGAGAGGACCCAGCACTCAACGCCTAATAGAAATCTTAATGCTAGATGATCTTAGAAAGACTCCAGGGTCTGATGAATTGGGTAAAGGGGCTGGGGCAGTGGATGAGGACAAAGCAGGAAGTGAACACTTGTTTGATATGGACTCACCCACTGGCCAGGATGATCAAGATGATTCTAACCTGGAAAACCCAATTTTGCCCTTGCGTGGAGGAGAAGGCCTTGGGGGACCTCTCTTTACTCTCCCAGGTAGGGTGCAAAGTTCACCTAGAAGGTCTAGATTTCCTTCCAGTGAATCTACTCATTCAGGTACGTTTATAGGGACCTCCTGCTTCTCACAAAAGAGAATCCTCTTTTGAGAAGAAGTGCCAACTGCTTGAGATTGAGAGAGCTAAGCTCAGAATCAAGAGAGAGCAATTGGCCTTAGATAGAGAATCCCATGTTTTCTTTTCTGTAAATTTTGTGATGCAATAAGAAAGAATGTTTTACTACCATTTGTAAGAGAATTAGGACACCGTCAGTGCCGTGTGGCTATGCTTAATATTCAATGTCTTGACAATCACTTATGTGTAGCAACAACAACAACTGTATCTAAAAAATGTGATTTGCAGTAGGAAAAATATGAGTATGACTATTTAAATGCACTTTGAATCCTATATTTTCCTTGAGTTTGAATCCCTTGAAATTGATGAATTCCTGTATTATAACGATGTATTTTTTAATTGTAATGAAATGTGCTTCTTTTTATTTGTACTTTTATGATTGCTTCTAACATTCGAATAAAGATATTTGACTGATAGAGAATCCCTAGTGCTCCAGAGAGCTTCCAGAAGGATGGGGCTAGAGCCCCATGGTGGCAACAACAGTGTCCCTGGAACTAGAAAGTATTCTCATGATCATTTATTTATTTATTTATGTGATTTGTTGAGCGCGAACAATTGCCCAAGGGCGTCTCGGCGCTATGAATGAGGGCAGGATGAAAGGAAATGTAAATTACTGGTTAAAAAGCCATGTTTTTATTTTTCTCCTAAAGGCAGTCAGAGTGGGAGCAGACCGAATGTCTGAGTCAAGGGAGTTCCAGAGTTTTGCCGTCGAAACGTAAAAACTGCGATCACCCCAGGCCACCGTTCTGGTGCGGGGAACCGTCATGGTGAAATTGTTCATTGATCGGAGTGATCGATTAGGAACATGGAATTTGAAGTGGTCAATGAGAAAACGTGGGCCTTGTTTGTGCGTAGCTTTATAGGCGATACAGAGCGCCTTAAATTTTATCCTATTTTTGACTGTGAGCCAATGGTATTTTTTTAAGGTGTCGGCAATAGGTTTGAATTTAGGGGTGTTTGAAAGCAGTCTGGCCGCGGCGTTCTGTATATACTGCAGTTTTTTGATAACCTTTTCTTGGGCATTGACCAGGAGTCCGTTGCAATAGTCCACTGAGGACATAACGAATGAAGTGACCAGGGTTTTACCAGAATTGTGGGGAAGGAAAGGGAGGATCTTTTTAATTGCTTTCAGTTTGAAAAAAGATGAGGAAGCAATGGCATTAACGTGAGACGAGAAATTGAGTTTGTTGTCTAAGAGAACTCCTAGGTTTTTTACCTTGGTAGATGGAAGAGGGGGGGCCTAGGATTGTGGGCCACCATGTGTCGGACCAGGTGGGAGTGAGCTTGCCAAAGGTCAGGACCTCAGTTTTATTGGAGTTTAATTTGAGGCAGTTTTCCAACATCCAATTACTGATGGCCATCATACCTTGTTGAAAGTTGGCTGCTATTTCCTCTCCATTCTCCTTGATGGTAAGAACTAACTGGGTGTCATCAGCATAAGATGTTAGGTTCATCTCCCAATCCTTAATTACCCTTGCCAAATCAGTGACATAGATATTAAATAGGGTTGGACTGAGGGATGAGCCTTGAGGGACGCCACATGGTAGGGCCAGTTGTTCTGATAGGAAAGTGTCTAGCTGGACGGTCTGGGTGCGACCCGCTAAAAAAGATCTCAGAAGGTCCTTTGCTTTGGTCTGAATGCCTATGGCATTGACACGGTCGATCAGGATGTTATGATCGACCGTGTCAAAGGCCGCTGTAAGGTCAAGAAGAATGAGCACCGCCGCACCTCCCTGGTCAAGGGCTTTTCTTATTTCATTGGTGGATTTGATGAGCGCGGTCTCCGTACTGTGTGATTTGCGGAAGCCAAATTGACTGTCATCTAATAAGGAATATTGTTCTAGGTATTGAGAGATTTGAATGTTCATGATTTTTTCGACTATTTTTGCTGGGTATGGTCGATAATTGTTCGTGTCTTCTGCATCAAGATGGGTTTTTTTGAGTAGAGGTTTGAGAAGCGTGTCCTTCCAGGTGGCAGGGTAGATTCCCGAGCTAAACATGGTGTTAAAGATGTTTGAAAGTTGAGGTGCAATAATGTCCAAGATGGGAAGGAGGGTTGAGGCAGGACAGGGGTCTTTGGCTGATCCTGATTTGATGGAATTCATGACGTCGATAACATGGGTAGGGTTCGTGTACGAGAACTGTGAGAAAATTGGGTGATTGGTGGGGACGGTATTTGGACCGGTGTCGGTGTGGATTTCCTGTGTGAAATTGGTATAGATGTTATTAACCTTATCGAAAAAAAAGGTGGCCAGATTATTGCAAAGTGCTTGGGGGGGATTGGGGGTCGATTGATGAGGCAGATGAGACAGTTTGGCTACCACTTGATAAAGTTCTTTGTTGGAATTTTTTGCTTGCTAAATCTGAGAGGAGTAGAATATACTTTTGGCATTTTGGATGAGGGACTTATATAGTGTCATTTCTTTCTTATAGATTTCCTTATCGTCAGTGGAGTAGGTCTTTCTCCAGTGTCTTTCTTTGTTGGGACAGAGTTGTTTCTGTAACCTAAGATCCTCGGAGTACCAAGGTGCCGATGGAGTGCTATGGTTTTTATAGGTGGTTTTGACAGGTACTAGTTTATTTAGGGTCAGAGTAAGCCATTCTGAGTATTCTCTGGCTGCTTTGTCAGGGTCTTGAGATAGGGTTGGTATGGTGGCAGAAAGCATATCGCGGAGTTGAAGATGGTCAATGTGTTTCCAGGGTCTAAAAGTTTTAAGTGGTCAGTTATGGGGTTTCTTTTTTTTTGTATATATTTTATTTGGAAAACCACAGACATATCACGTTGGAAAGCACAGACAAATGATTACAACCCTTAGGGCCGGCAATAAAGAGCAAATCATACAAACCAAATGAGCACAGCCCAGTATCTATCAGTCCTAGGGTTTAGCACATCATAAAATTAGGATTTACATCAAAGTGCGTCTGTGAAACAACCGGATGTGAGAGGATTCCATTTTATAATAAGGGAATGAGGATCTTAAGAACATACAATCTAGCAAGATCTAAATTGAAGCAGATTATGTAACAGGATGAAAGCATTCAACAGGAAACGATAGGGAGGTAATTCAAGGACACTAACAGCAAGAGATGTAAGCATATATGAAACGCGCGTCAACCCAGCGCTCCCCTCGATAGGACGACAATCAATGTAAAAACAAGCAGCGCGCATTGCAAAAACCTCCCAGATCGGACTAAACTCAAACCCCCAACTGAGCAAAGGTACACAATAAAGAAGAAAAGGAGAAAAAGGAAAGACAAAAAGAAGAAGGCCATAGAAATAAAGAAGAAAACAAAACCACATCCCCCCACCCCGCATACCAGCAGAAGGCTACGGCCACCCCCCCCCCCATAGGCATGCCTGTCGCCCTAACAAAGAAAAACCCCAGACTATAGAGAGAGTGGAGGAGGAGCCCTCGCATCCGCCCCTTGTGCCCGCCCCCTCTCCGACCCATTAATCACAGAAGAGAATGTAAACCCTCCCAGAAGAAAGCAGCCATTTCAACATTATTCAACACGTCCCCCCCACAGTTGCAATATCAGATCAGGTCCCGCTTCAACACCGGAATCACCAACATAGTAGAGTCATCTTGCCCCGCTCATCCTTGGCCAGTTCGAGCACGAATAAAAACCGTCCCCAGCTCCCCGGTTCCACAGGCAAACAAGTCAGGTGGCCATAACTGCCCCCCATAAGCCACGCCAGTAGTCTGAACGGACAGCCCCACTGTAACGACTACCATATTCCAGCGTTCGCAATCAGACACAGGAAGTATCTGGCTCTGATGGTCAGCAGCGATCAGTTTAATCAGGGAAACAAAGGAGCTGTCCTCCGTGCAAACATGGCCGATGTACGCACTGTCCTCAGGGTGCAGTCCACAGTACCTCCGATAGTCTTCAACCACTACCAATGGAACACAGCCGTCCAAACAGCCCATCCCTGTCTCCTCCACGGCGTCCGGCACCATATCCGAGGCAACAATCACCCGGGAGTCAGGGACGGCCAGCAGTCCATGGCACAGGGAGGTACAACAGTCCTCAATAGCCAGGAGAACGTCCCTCGGGGTACAGTCCCTCTCTCCGCCTTCAGTGGTTGTCACACTCCTCACCCCCGAGGGCCCCCCAGACTGGAGGGTACACATCCTATCGTGCGCTCCGGGTCGCATTACCCCTCAGCAGTAGACGTTGCAAGTTATACTGGAGCCATGCAGGACAGTACGCATTTCAGCGCCCCAAACATCCAAGCAACCGTGTAGAGGGAGGGAGTCAGAACCACGACACTGGAGATTGCCAATCACACCGAGAACCAGGTCTCCTCGGGGCAGCCCAACTGTCCCACGCCTGCGGCCGCCAGCAAAATCGAGCGAGCCGCAACTCCCGCCGGAGTTCACCGGTCTTTGTTGCCCAGCCACTACCGCCGCAGTACGTCTCACCACCGGCAGCGCAGCCACTGGAGGCCCCGGAGTACAATCGATTCAGGCCACAGCTCTTGCGTCGACCTTTCTCAGTCATCCGGGGCGAGCGCTAGCTCGGAATTGCGCGGCTGGGCACCGCTTCGTCTCAGCAGCAAGGGGATGGGGGTTTAGCGCAGGATAGATGCCAGGATGTTAGGGAGGGAGAGGGCGAGCGGCGGAGCCGGGCGCCTATGCGGCCATCTTGGTCGACGTCTTGGCTCCTCCCTCCAGTTATGGGGTTTCTTGATGGATAACGTATCGGATGGGATAGTAAAAATGACAGCATGGTGATCAGTCCATCCCAGCGGGATGATCTCCGTAATGGATAGGTTGGTGTCATTAGTGAAAAGCCCATCTAAGGTATGACCGGCTTCATGAGTTCAATTAGTGATTCGTTGGATAAGACCAAGAGATTCTAGGTCAGTGGTGAGAGCTTTGGTGTCGCTGTTGGTCTCGATTTCTAATGGAAAGTTGAAATCTCCTAAGATGGTCACAGTGTGTTCTAGTGCAAGAGATTCCATCATATCAGCGAATGAGGTCGAAAATTTGCTTCTGCTGCCTGGAGGACGATATAAAAGGACACCTTTAAAGCGATATGAGGGACCTAGAACTATGGAGAACTGCAAGGCCTCGCAGGTGGAGAGTGGCAGGGGAGTAACCGTTGTTTTGAACTGGCTACGGTATATAATGGCAATTCCACCTCCGGTTTTTATTGGTCTGTCTTGCCTAAGAATATTATAGCCTTCTGGGACGGCCACTAGGAGATCTGGATCAGATGGCGGGTTGGTCCAGGTTCCAGTTAGAAACAGTAGGTCCAGTTGTTCACTACCAATGAGATCAGCAATTTCATCTTTGTGCTTACTCAACTATCTAAAATTGATAAGTGAGGCTTTGATATGCTTAGGACTTATTTTAAGAGACGGGGTAAAGGCTTGCGTTGGTTGAGGGGCCTCTAGTTTAAAACCGCAGTGAGTGCAGGGTTTAAGGTGATAGAGGGGTTCAAGTAGATTGTATGTGCCGTCTGGACATGTCATGGTAGGGCGTAGGTCTAGGAGGGCCTGATGGTGGTAGGTATAAGATAGGGCTGGGGTTGATGGACCAGGGTTTATGGCCCTGGGCGCGGTCCGGCGCGCCCGCTGCGCGCGTCCGCTGCGCTTGCGCTTGCCCTCCGCCCTTTGTAGACTGGGGCAGTCGAGAGACTGGAGCGCTACCTTCGGCATCCGCCGGAAGTGGTGTACTTTCTGTGCCTTCCGGTAAGCCCTCCAAGCAATCGGCACAAGCCGTGTTGGACCGGGGCCTCGGAGCCAGAGTACGAGTTAGGCAGGTAAGAATAACGTGCAATGTGCGCAGGGTATGCAATTTAGTACAGTCAGGAGGAACCTGAACAAGATAGTACCTCCCTATCAGATTGGGGAGGCCATCCACACATGGATAACTGCACTAGAGAGGGCCTGTAAAGTACAGAGGGTCCCTCAAGAGCAGTGGGCAGCTATCTTGTGGCACTCCATTGCAGACAAAGATAGAGGCAAGCTCCTCACTGTTAGAGAAGAGGATGCTGATAATTACAAAGTCTTGAAAAGTGCTCTCATTGATGGGTTTGGCTTAACCACTGAACAATACAGGCTTAAGTTCAGAGACACCCAGAAAGCACAGACTCAGGACTGGGTTGACCTTGTAGAATGTGCTACTAAGGCTCTGGAAGGCTGGTTACTTGGCAGTAAAGTGTGTGATTTTGAACAATTGTACAATTTAATTATGAGGGAACAGATCCTTAATAATTGTCAAAACCAGTTGTTTCATCAGTACCTGGTGGAGTCTGATCTGACCTCTACCCAAAAATTGGGAAAGAAGGCAGACAAATGGGTCAGAACCAGGGTGAAGCAGAAAGCTCAGAACCAAGGTGATGACTCTAAGAAACAGGATTCTTAAACCACAGATAAGGGTGGGGAGAAAGGTAAAGACCTGAAGTCTTTACAAGGGCCCCAAAAATCTTCATCTGGTGAGGAGCCACAATCTAACAAGAAGAAAGGCAAGAAGAAACCTTGGTGTCACATGGGTTAACAGAAGACAGATTGGACAAATGATTGTGCCAAGGCCAAGGAATCTACTCCAGCCACCACTGCCCCCAAGGCAACTGTTCCCCCTAGTTCAGTTCAAAGTGGTGGTACTCAGAATAAGGGTGTAGTAGGGTTGACCCTTGGATCTGAGAAGGATTCTGGCCTAGTCAGAATTCCAACTCAGGCTGTGTTAGTCTGTGATGGAGGCACATATATTGCCTCCTTATTTGTCAATCCTAATTATCCGTAGCAAATACAGACGACAGCCTTTGATTAATGGCAAGGAGGCCATGGCATTTAGGGACACAGGTGCAAGTGTCACCATGGTTGTAGGAAGGTGGAATCTGACTAGATGGTTGCCCCCACTTTTTTCCTGGTGTTTTGATGGTTTTTGACTTAGTTTGGCTGGGATCCTGATATTCAGGGCCCCAGCCTAGCTGCTTCCTCTCTAAATTGATTCCAAGTATGTTAGGTACACTCCAGTTTGGTTATTGGGGTATCCTTATGAGTCCCTAGTATACGGTACCTTAGGTACCTAGGGCATAGTTACCCCAGAGGCCTACCAGGGACTGCAGCATTTATTATGCCACCCTTGGGAAGCCTTCCAAAATGACACCACAGGACTGCTACTGCAGCCTGGGTAAGATGGTGCCTGCACCCCTTACTTAGATATAGGTTACCTATATCTACCTTAAATCACTGCACATATAAATCAGTAACTCCTATGGCAGCCCGTATCAATCCTGAAGGCAGGGTGCTGGGTTTTGTGTGAGATGGTGTCCATGCAGGAGCAGGGCCCCTCTGCAGCCTTCGGAACCTATTCTCTGGGGCTGTTCTGTGATGCAGCCAGACCATATACTCTTAAGTGCATTATAACCTTGCGGTAAATTCTAACTTTGGAATGGCTGCACAGAAACATGTTGTCTTTGGTGTCAAACACTTTGGAATCCTACCCTTCCGCCAGTCCTGGCAGCGGGGGTAGAATTCCACCCTTCTAGAGGGAAAGACATGAACACACTGGTATACCCAGTATCAGTTTAAAGGAGCCCTGGCATCACAAAGTGGATGCTGCAGCCACAGACACGAGTCTGGTCTCCTGCTGCTAGATGAAACTCCGGCAGGGGAGGCCTGGACAATAGGTTTCCTGTCACAGGGAGGTGTAACCACCTCCCAGACAGGTTTTAGTGTATTGGGGCTGGGTGGGTGCACTCTGAGAGTGCTTTGATGTCTGCACTGGGGGCACATTTGGTGTCCCTGTGCATAGCCCAGTTCGAACCAGTTGCAGGGGCTACCAGCCCCTTCTCTGGCATGAAACTGGACAAAGGAAATGGGTGTAGCTACCCCTCTTTCCAAACTCTCCCATAGGTGGGTTTGCAGAGTATGTCCAACCCCCCCCTTGGGTATAAGAAAGGAACCCCTGGCTACAGGACTTTAGATTACACCGGGACGAAACTCTGCTACAGATATCCTGGAACTTTGACGATCTACACGACTAGATGACTGAAGAATCTCCCTTGGAGTAAAGGAGTTACTCCCCTGCTTGGCAGGCACCAAAGACGCATCTGGCTGGTCTGCATCTCCGAAGCACCCAACGGACTCTGATGTAATTACAGCCCAAGAGGTGAATTTCCAGACTCCTCTGAGGCTGACCTGAGTCCCCGCAAAGCTGAAACCCGCAGCCCTCATGAGTACAGTGGAACAGGAACCCCTGAACACCGTGCACATTTGAAAATGCATCAGCTTCTCGACGTTTCTTGAGGCTGTGCATTGGGTTACTTGTAGCCCAGACCCCGAGCACCTTTTTCACCGAGATTGCTGGCCTACACTCCACGAGTGCTCTGTGAGACGGCCCTTTGTGTTTTCGCTAGAGGTACCTTCGCGATCCCTGGTCCGTTGACTGGTGGGTCCCTGAGAAGGCAACTTTGACTTTAAGTGGGTTTTCCTGATTGCTCCAGATGTGCCTTGACTCTCCACCACTTGGTGAGTCCCTTGGACCTTGCTGGTCCGCACCGAAGCATTTCTTCACTTTCTGCTTGGGTTGCTGTTGCCAAGGCTTGTTGGGTCCAATCCGGTCACCGGCACTGCAGAACTCGACATCTTTTGTGGGACAGCTCGAATCCAGCTCCTAGAGGTTGTTGATGCCTCCTGGTCCTCGTGGCAGCAGAGCCAAGCTTCACCTTTTTAACCTGATATCACCAGACATCGGTGGGCAATGGGCATTTGTCTATCATGTCCCTAGTCACTGGCAAGGGACCCAGACTCTGTCCCCTCTGCTTTAAGGTTCTTCTCATATTCGGTCCAAGCTTGGATCACACCGGGCACTTTCCACTTCGACTGCAGCAGCACTCTGCTGCAGATCGCCTTTGAAAGCAATGACGATTCCTGACACCAAAAGACACCTATGTACCCGGCTTCCCTGGGTGAGGTAACTTGAGTACTCCAATACTCTCGTTGGTGTTGGCCGTAGAACCCCTTACATATAAGGGGATTTGCTCAAAGTCTTCTCCCAAGTGTCCTTAATCTTTAAATTTCCAACCCCGACTTTCCACATAGAAGCTAACGGCGTCTCACGGCTGTGTTCCCACACTGCACGCGTCACCGTGAGTCCCCTTTGTCACTTCTTTGGGTGGTTTCATGAGGCCCCAGCGAGTCTACAGGCTCTAGGCCTTGTTCCTAGTCAAGACGTGGTTTGTATACCACTTTCTTAATATATGGTTTGGTAAGCCCCTAGGGCTCAACGTGTATTGTGCTAATTTACTGTGCTATATTAAGTGTAACGTATGTAAAGAGACTAGTAGGGTCTGTTTAGAATAAATACATATATTTTATATATATACCTGGTGTTGTTCTCCTTTTATTTGGTCATTCAAGAGATTATAGACTGGTAAAACAAACTGCTTTACATTCCTTCAAGACTTAGCCTGAAGGCTGCTCTTCGTAGCTACCACTAGGATAGCTTTCAATAAATGTTGTCTTTAACCTATCACCTCTAAGGGGTTGTTTGGACTGGTGCAAGGTGCCCACTATAACTATTCCCCAGCATATGCCTGGCCAGCTTCTACCAATGGTGACAAAAGATCTTGTGGCCCCTGAACAGATCATACTTAGTGAGATGTACCAAGTGACCAATGCCAGCAATGTCAGGACAGACCATTCCTTGGCAGTTGTGAATTTTACCTGGGTAGGGGTAATTGTCCCTAAGAAGGTTGTGGTAAGTGCAGACCTCCCTGTTGAATGCTTGTTGGGCAATGATTTAGAAACTTCAGCTTTGGCTGAAGAGGAGCTCAGGACTCATGTAGAAATATTGGGCATCCCTGCAGATGTGTTTGCTATGACCAGGTCAGAGGCAAAAATGTCTTCCACTGAACAGGCCCTAGATCCTGGAACAATGGACCAGGTGTCTTCCAAGAGAAGGAACAGTAGGGGTAAGGCAGTGTCTTCCCCCACTGCCTCAGAGTACAGATCAGTCTCTTGAGGGAGATGATCTTAGTCCTGTAGCAGGAACTATCCCAGAGGAGCTTGAACCCGATCAGGTTGAGTTCTTGGGGACAGGGGACCCTTCCAGGGCAGATCTGAGCCAGGAACAGCTGAGCTGCCCCTCTCTTAAACCCCTCAGACAGAAAGCTGCTGCTGAGCCTGCTGGGAGTGCCAGTGGATCCCATTGGATCTATTGGGATGATGGACTCTTATACTCAGAGAGTAGAGACCACAAGCCTGGTGCTACCAGGAGGTTGGTTATACCTCTAAAGTTTAGGGGCTTCCTATTGACACTCGCACATGATATCCTATTAGCAGGACACCTGGGCCAAAACAAGACTTGGGACAGACTTCTGCCCAACTTTCATTGGCCGCACATGTCAGAAGACACAAAGGAGTTTTATCGCTCCTGTATCACTTGCCAAGCCAGTGGTAAGGGAGGTGGTACTACAAAGTCCCCCCCTGATACCACTACCTGTGGTGGGGGTTCCCTTTGACAGGGTGGGGATTGACATTGTAGGTCCCATGGATCCTCAAACCGCATCTGGGCACAGATGTATACTAGTGGTGGTGGACCATGCCACTAGGTATCCAGAGGCAATCCCTCCTAGGACAACCACAGCTCCCGTTGAAGCTAGAGCCCTCCTGGGAATCTTTACCTGAGTGGGTTTTCCTAAAGAGGTGGTATCAGACAGAACTGCATTCATTATGTCTGGTTACTTGACTGCTATGTGGAAGGAGTTTGGAGTAAATTACAAATTAACCACACCTTATCACCCACAATGCAGTGGGTTAGTTGAAAGGTTCAACAAAACCGCAAAGGGCATAATTTAGGATCTCCCTGAAAAGCTCAGGCATAGATGGGACATACTTTTGCCCTGCCTTGTCATTGCCTACAGAGAGGTTCCTCCGAAGGGGGTTGGATACAGCCATTGTGAACTTCTGTTTGTACATCCAGTTAGGGGTCCACTATGTCTAGTGAAGGAGGGATGGGAGTTACCTCTCAAACCCCCTAAACATGATATTGTGGACGTTGTACTTGGTCTCTGCTCCAGGATGGCTGAGTACATGAAGAAGGCATTCAAAAACCTTGAGGCTAGCCAGGAATTACAAAAGGCCTGGCATGACCAAAGGTCTGTGTTGACGGTTTATCAGACAGGACATGGGTGTTGAAGCCTGTGGCCCTAGAAGCCCTCCAAGACAAGTAGAGTGGCCCCCATATCATAATTGAGCAGAAGGGAGAGGTTACCTACCTGGTGGACCTTGGAACTCCCAGGAACCCCCATAGGGGCTCCATGTGAACAGGCTTAAACCATATGTTGACAGGGCAGACATGGGCTTGCTCATGGCTACTGATGAGGGACAGGAGGAAGAGAGTTATCCACTCCCTGACCTGCTCTCTAAGAACGCTGATGATGGCTCAGTTGCTGGTGTAGCCTTGGCAGGCAGCCTCCTTGACCAGCAACAAACTGTTTGCAGAAACGTTCTGAATCCGTTCAGACCTATGTTCTCACTGACTCCAAGTCAGACTACCTGGTACACTCATGAAGTGGACACAGGTGATAGTCTGCCTGTTAAAAATAAGATTTACAGGCAACCTGACGAAGTCAGGGAATGCATCAGGACTGAAGTCCAAAAAAATGTTGGACCTTGGAGTAATTGAGCCCTCAGATAGCCCTTGACAAAAACCTCACACCCAGAATGGTAAGAGAGAGATGAGGTTCTGTGTTAACTACAGGGCTAGTGACTACAGGGCTAGTCACTAGGACTGATGCCCATCCAATTCCCAGGGCAGATGAGCTTATAGATAATTTGGCCTCAGCACGTTTCTGAGCACTTTTGACCTGTAAGCTGGCTACTAGGAAAATCAGACTAGCTGAGGATGCAAGGCCAAAAACAGCTTTCTCAACCCCTAGTCGGCACTACCAATTTGTGGTGATGCCCTTTTTTTGAAGAATGCACCTGCCACTTTTCAAAGGGTGGTGAACAAAGTCCTTACAGGTCTGGAAGCCTATAGTGCAGCAAATCTTTAGTTCCACCTAGGAGGATCACCTGGTCCACCTGAGAAATGTCTTGGAGGCCCTGTAGAAAGCATGCCTCACTATCAAGGCCACCAAGGGCAGAGTCAGGTTGTATAACTAGGCCACTTTGTTGGTGGGGGTCAGGCTCAACCATTGCAGAGCAAAATCTAGACTGTCATGGACTGGGTAGCTCCACCCACCCAGACTCGGGTCAGAGCTTTCTTGGGCCTGACTGGGTACTATAGGAGGTTTGTCAAAGGATATGGATCCATAGAGACCCCTTTGAATGATCTAACTTCCAAAAGAATGCCTAAGAAAGTTCAGTGGACAGTTTGCTGTCAAAAGGCATTTGATGACCATGTGCACTGCTCCCATTCTGCAAAGTCCTGACTATTACAAACAATTCATTGTTCAAACTGATGCATCTGAGTTGGGGGTAGGGGCTGTGTTATCACAACTGAATGACGAGGGTCAGGATCAGCCAGTACCTTTTCTGAGCAGAAGGCTGACCCCCAGAGAGAAACGTTGGTCAGCTATTGAGAGAGGAAGCCTTTGCTGTGGTTTGGGCTCTGAAGAAGCTGAGGCCATACTTGTTTGGCACTCACTTCATTGTTCAGACAGGCCATAAGCCCCTCTTATGGCTAAAACAAATGAAGAGTGAAAACCCCAAACTTCTGAGGTGGTCCATTTCCCTACAGGGGATGGACTATACAGTGGAACATAGACCTGGGAGTAACCATGCCAATGCAGATGGACTATTTCCACTTAGAACACGAAGACTCAACTGGTCAAGGTTAGTTTAATGTGCTTACGTTTGGGGGAGTTATGTAGGAGAGTAGAGTCCGCTTCTCATAGTTGCCCCCACTTTTTGCTGATGTTTCACTGTTTTCGACTTAGACTGACTGGGATCCTGTTATCCAAGACCCCAGTCAGGCTGCTTTCTTCTCTAAATTGATTGCATGTACTTTAGGTACACTCCAGATTGGATTCTGGGTTACCCTTATCAGTCCCTAGTATATGGTATACTATGTACCCAGGGCATAGGTACCCCAGAGGCCTCCCAGGGATTGCAGCATGTATTGTGCCCTCCACTGAGAGACTATCCAAACTGACACCACAGGTCTGCTACTGCAGCCTCTTTAAGGTGGTGCATGCACCCCTACTTAGATATAGGTTCACTATATCTATCCTAATCACTGCACATATAAACCTATCAGTCACCCCTATTGCAGGCCTTATCAATCCCGAAGGCAGGGTGCTGGGTTTTATTTGAGATGGTGCTCCTGCATAAGCAGAGTCTCTCTGCAGCCTTCTGAACCTATTCTCCTGGGTTGTTTGTAATGCAGCCAACCATATATATTTAAGTGCATTATAACCTCACAGTAAATGCTAACTATAAAATGGCTGCTTGGAAACATGTTGTGTTTGGTGTCAAACACCTTGCAATCATACCTCCCCTCCAGTAACTGGCGGGGGAGGTATGATTCAACCCTCCTAAAGGGACATATGCGACACACCGGTACACCCGGTACCAGCTTTCTCGACCTGGGCTTCACAAAATGGATGCTGCCAGCCACAGACACAAGTCTGCCCTCCTGCTGCTGAGCCAAGCTCGAGCAGGGGAAGGCTTGACAATAAGTTTCCTGTCACAGGGAGGTGTGACCACCTCCCAGACAGGATCTAGTGTATTGGGGCTGGGTGGGTGCACTCTGAGAGTGCCTGACAGTCTGCACTTGGGGCACAGTTGGTGTCCCTGTGCATAGTCAAGTTCAAGCCATTTGCTTCTGCTCTGGTGTGAAACTGGACAAAGGACATGGATGTAACCACCCCTCGGTCCTGACCCTCCCATAGGTGTGTCGACAGAGTTTGTACCACCCCTTCCTTGGGTATAAAGAAGGAAACCTGACTACAGTACTTTAGATTGTACCTAGAATAAATTGTGCAAGCAGAAACTAAGTACTTTGGCGATCTACACCACGCTGGATGACTGAAGAATCTCCCTTGGAGTAAAGGAGTTCCTCCCCTGCGCTGCAGTCACCTTTAACGCATCTGACTGGTTTGCATCTCCCAAGATCCTGAGGACCCTAAAAGATTTCTGCAACACAGAACATGGATTTCTATACATTCATGAGATTGATCTGCCCTCTCAGCAATTCTGAGACCAGTATGCCTCATGGGGACCGTGCAACCCAAACCCCTGTGCACCGTGTACATTTGCAGCAGCATATGCTTTTTGGCAATCCCTGAGGCTGTGCTTTGGGCCACTTATAGTTCTAACCACAAGCAGTAATTACACTGCAGATGTCCGACCTATACTCAACAAGTGTTCCGTGAGCTGGTATTTCGTGATTCAGCTTGATGTCCCTTTGCGATCCCTGGTCCGTTGGCCTGTGGGTCCCTGTGAAGGTAACTTTGACTTATATTGGGCTTTCCTGGTTGCTCCAGGTGTGCCCTGACTCCCCATATCTTGGAGAGTCTCCTGGACCTTGCCGGTCTACACCGGGCCTGCGTTCCTTTGCCCACATTGGTTGCATTTGCCAAGGCTTGTTGGTGTTCAATCCAGACACTGACCCCTCAGCACTCGACATCCTTCATGGGACAGCTCACTTCCGGACTTTGGTCATCGTCGACGTCTACTTGTCCCCGTGGCTGCAGAGTCAAGCTCCCCGTCATCTCACCTGAAGCATCCGACATCGGTGGGCATTCGTCTATCGAGCCCCTGGTCACCTTGAAGTGACCCAAACTCTGTCCCCTCTGCTTTCAGGTTCTTCTCACTTCGAATCCAGGCTTGGATTCCACTTTTCATCTTCCCGGCAGCAGCTCTTCTTTTAGTCACGCCATTGAAAATGATGAAGGTTTCCAACATCACTTGACACCTATGCACCCGGCTCCCCTGGGATAGGTAACATGGGTACTCCAGTACTCACAAGGGTGCTGACCTTAGAACCTTGTATGTGCCAAATGGTTTGCTTGAAGTCCTCTCCGAAGTGTCCTTAATCTTTAATTTTCCAACTGCGACTTTGCCCATAGAGTTGTACGGAGCTTGCGTCTGTGTTCTCACACTGCACCCATCCTCCGTGGGCCCCCTGTGTCACTACTTTCGGTGGTTCCTTGGGGTCCCAGCCATTCTACATGCTCTATACCACTTTCTTAGTATATGGTTTGGTCTCCCCTCGGAGCCCACAGTGTATTGTACTATTTACTGTTGTTCTAGTGATTTAATATTGCGCGCTTTGTGCTCTAATCTCATAAAGAGGTTAGTAGAGAGTGTTTAGTAATAAATACATATATTTTTTATATCTCTTGTGTGGCTCTCCTTTCATTTGGTTATTCAGGAGGTGCTAATCTGGTAAACAAGCTGCTTTACATTCCTTCAAGACGTAGCCTGAAGGCTGCTCTCCAGAGCTACCACTAGGATAGCTTTCTTTAATGGTTGTATTTGATCTAATCATCAATAAGGGTCGTTTGGACTGGGGCCCAATTTTATTAGTGTACAGCATATACCAGGCCAACTTCTCACAGCGATAACACCATAAATGGACACCACACCAGTTTAGAAAAATAAAGTATCTTTGTCTAAACTCAACAAGACCAAAATGACAAAAATCCAGCATAGAAGTATTAATAAAATGACTTTAAAAATGTTTTAGGCAACTGGATCCATAGAAAACTATGAATGTGTGATTTCTCTAAAAGTACCTGTAGTTGCGAAAAAATTCACAAGGCCAAACAGCTGCAGCGATGGGAGGCATCAAAAAACAAAGAGATGCATTGTTTCCTGCGACCTCGGGGATGCGATGTGAAAGTTCAGTGCACAGGAGAGTGGTGCGTTGGGTTCAGTCTGTGGTGGGAAAGTGATGCGTCGATTCTGAGGTGACTTCAATCTGCAAGTGATGCGTCGGGAAAACTTGCCACACAGATACAATGCGTGGAAATCTAGAATGTGTATGGGATCGATGCAGCGGCATCAAGCGGTGGTGAGTCGGTTTCTTCAACCACGACCCCTTGATGTATTGGTTCTGGCAGCAGTTACAGGCACTGCGTCAGCTTCGGCAGCAGCAATGCGCGGAGATTCTTCTCACACCGTGGTGCTGCGTTGGATAAACTGCTGCAAGAAGAGCGAGGCATTGATTTTCTTGTAGATGCGCTGCTTTTACAGCTCCCAATAACAGAATCAACCTCCAGAGGCCCAAGACAGTCACGGGCACCTCTTGGCAGGCCAGAACTCCCAGAAAGGAAGTTCAGAGGAGCCGGAGTGAAGCCTTTGTGTCCCTGAGACTTCAAAACAGTAGGCAAGCTCTACCCAAGCTCTTTGGAGATCTTCTTCCAGCAGGGGACACAACACACAGCAAAGTCCTTCTCCTTTCTTTGGCAGAAACAGCTACTGCAAGCCAACCCAGACACACAGCAAAAGGGCAGTACTGCTCCTCAGTTTCTCCAGCTCTTCTCCTTGGCAAAGGTTCCTCTTGATTCCAGAAGTAGTCTAATGTTCAGGGGTTTAGGTCTAATACTTATACCCTAAACTGTCTTTGTTCTCTTTGGGTAATGGTCTCTGAGCCAAGTCCATACCAGTTCAGTCATCACTGGTGAAACATGACCACAGGGGTGAAGACAACATTATGCAATGGAGACAGGCCCTATTCAGGTGCAAGGAAATCCCCTCCCACTACGGTGAATTCAGACTGGGTCTATTCAGCCCAGCTCTGAGGCATCCAGGAAGGGACAGGTACACCTTGACCCCCCCACCAGTGGTTGTCTACAGCGAAGGCACATCCCCTGTCACTCCAAAACTAGACAGTCAAGACACAAACAGGCATAGGCACACTGAATGCTTAGACAAGAAAATGCCTACTTTGAAAAAGTGGCATTTTCAAAAACACAATTTAAAAACCATCTTTACTAAAAGATGTTTTAATAAATTCTGAGTTTAGAGATCCTAAACTTTATTTCTCTATCTTGTCCCAATGGGAAGTTATACTTGTAAGCTGTTACAAAGCATTTTCCATTCCATCCTATGGAGCAAGAGAGCCTTTCAATAGTGAAAAAACTAAATTTGCCGTATTTCACTATCAGGACATGTCACACACAACAGCACATATCCTACCTTTCACATACACTGTACCCTGCCCAGGGTGGTACCTTGGGCCTACCATAGGGGTGCCTTATATGTAAGAAAAGGGAAGGCAAGTGTGTGCACTTGCCGCAGGTACATGGCAGTTAACAACTGTGCACAGACACTGCAGTGGCAGGTCTGAGATGCCTTTTCAGGGCTACTTATGTGGGTAGCACAATCAGTGTTGCAGGCCAATAGTAGCATTTGATTTACAAGCCCTGGCACACTCAGTGGACTTTACTAGGTACTTATTAGTAAATCAAATATGCCAATCATTGATAACCAATTATGTTCACAATTTACACAGAGAGCATGTGCACTTTAGCACTGTACAGCAGTTGTAAAGTGCCCAGAGTGGTTAAACTAACAACAGGTCACAAAAAATAGGAGGAAGAAGCAAAATGTTTGTGGATAACCCTGCAAATAGGGCCAAGTCCAACAGATCATAAGAGAGACTTGGTTAGTGAGACTTACTCACATTAAAAGTCCACAAATTGGGTAGTCAAATGCAAAAAATCCAGGGGTACTAAATGGGCAAAATCCAATTTGCTGAAAATCTGGACACTGTTTTAACATTTTCCCCTACAAATAATTGCTCTTGGGTGAGTTAGTCTAATTAGCTGAGTGTAAGCTGTATAAGACTACAACACCTAGAATGCATTAGGGTGATACAAAAAAACAGTGCTGTGTCTATAATGATAGGGAAAGAGGTGGGCACTCTAATTAAGAGATTAATTTCCATAGTGTTTGTTCTGTAGAATGTACTAGGAACAGCAAACACAAGTGCCTTCACTTTCCAGTGTTCACCATATAACCACCACGTAAGAAGTTACCTCATCACATCTTTTTTTTAATTAATATAAATATTCCAGCATCTAATCTATGGGGGCGACCTTGAACATCTCGTCCACAAACAAAGTCAAGAGCCTGCCCTCATTATTGTGCTCTTTCAACTTTTTCATGCCCAGCACTCCTTGAACAACCCCCCCCCCAAAAAAAAGAAACACTAATTTGGGAATTTGGGTTACTGGTTGAAAGGGGGAAATCCTACTCAAACAGCAGCCACAATTATTTCTGTCAGGGGAAGTCACAAGCAACCCCCACATTAACCTGTGCTCATTCCTCTGGTAGCTTGGCACAAAGCAGTCGGGAACACACACAAAATCCCACACCAAATTAGATAAATAGATTAGAATGCAATGAATTATTTGAGATCAAAACAACTACAATCCAATCAATAGAAACAGAAACAGAAATGAGCAATTGAAAGATATAAGTGAAACTAGTGCCTAGAAGCACAAGTGTCAATTCTGATTATCTGGTCATGCCGGTCTGGGACATAGTCAAAAGGGTAGGCTGACTGTAGCACAGGCAGGATAAAGAGTCTAAGTTAGGCCTGCTGAACAAAGTACCTTAAATCTTGATTTTTGGAGCATCCCGAGATCCTGTGTTGGAGATGTGTCATGCAGAAGCAGTCCAGAGTAGCTACAGGCCTGCCCTGAGGAGTCCTGTGTCGTTGTCAAGGATGCTTCCGAGCATGGTCTTGCAATGCAAAGTCCGGCGTTGGGGATACGCCGCGCATCGGTGATTTCCAAACATCTGCAGGCTGAGATGTGAAGTCCTTCACCATTGCCATGGCTGCTGTTCCCAATGGTGAGTCACACAGCAGTGGTTCAGTGGAGGCTGCAGGTTGCGATGGGAGGTCTGGCATCAGGGATGCGTCGTGCTGTGCTGATTCCTAAGCGGAGCTAAAAGGAGATGTGTCGGGATGCATCAGTTCTGCCCACAGGACCATCGCTGGGCAAGCATAGCGCTGCCAGGCCCACTTCCAATGGTCCAGGACTGGGGTGGCACCACTTTGGGGGTAGGACTCACAACAGTACTTCTAAGTCTACCACAGGTCCAGAAATGTACTGAAGAGTTTAGTCCGAGGGCCTACTATTTATACCTGGAGCCCACTTTGAAGTAGGATGAGGTTCTGGAGGGTTTCACCCCTAAAGGTGTTTGGAATTTCAAGCGTCCCTGGTCTAGCCCCAGCTTGACTGGGGCACAAAAGACTAGTGTCAAAAGCCTATGTAAGTGTGTTGGGTAGTCTATGTGATGAGCAAACAGCTCGTACCCCATATCAAGGCAGAAATGACCTATCCTGTCTCATTGTCTGGGAGTTATACACAAAGACCAGGACCCAGGTTACAGTGCATGAGCAAATGGTTAGGACAAGAAAATGCCAACTTTCTAAAAGTGGCATTTTCAGAATTGTGACTTAAAATCTGACTTTACAATTACAGATATTTTCAAATTACAATTCTTTAAACACCAATCTGGATATTAGTACCTGCTCCCAATTAAAAGTTGTCACTTAATAAATGTAAAAAAGTAACCCAATGTTATCCTACGGAAGAGGCAGGCCTAGCAGTGCTGAAAACGAATGTAAGGGTTTTCCACTACCAGCTCATATAAACGTTAAAGGTACATGTTCAACTTTTTAAATACACTGAAGACTGACCTGTGGGTTGTTTAGGGCCTAACCTAGTGGTGGGTTATTTGTATTAAAAGGGAAGGTTTAGGGATTGCAAAAGGTCTATATTGCCTGGTCGAAATGACTCATACAAGCTGCAATTGTAGGCCTGGACATGTTTTGAAGGCTACTTAAATGGGTAAAGCAGTCAGTGCTGCAGTCCAACTTCTAGCATTTAAATTACAAGCCCTGGGTACATGTAGTACCACTTTACTAGGGGCTTACATGTAATTTAAATGTGACAAATTGGTGCATGCCAATTTCACCATGTTTAAAGGAGAGAGCTTAGTACTGGTTAGCAGTGGTAAAGTGCACAGATTCCTAAGGCCAACAAAAACAAGATCAGTAAAATTGGAGCAGGAAGGCAAACCATGTTGGGGATGAATACTCTAAGGATGACAGATCTAACAACTAACAACCTTAAAAATGAAAAAGCATCAGGACTGGACAGAATTCCTGCAGAACTATGGAAACCTGTACCAATGCACATTTTATATCCAATTTATCAGCTTTATAGAAAAAGCTTGCATGTGCATATTGGCAGATCATGTACAAAAACACCTTAAATGAATTATTATTGAAAATCAATGAGGATTTATAGGCAGTCAAAGAATAAATAAAATAGTTCAGAACTTGTAGATTGCAAAGATAAGAAAACAACAAATCATATCCCTTGATCGCTTTATTTGTAGATGCTTACCGAGCCTTTGACATGTACGATGGGATAATTTATGGAATGTAAAAATGCATTATAAATTCTATATCAAATCAAAAAGAGATTAAGCACGTTATCATAATCCTACTCTTGGGAGGCTGCATGCTGTCACCATTATTTATTTGATATATGTACAATCTGTAGCTGTACCAAACAAAACATTCAAGGCTTTCAGTTACGGAGACAATACATAAAGTGAGGCTATGTGCAGATGATCTGCTGGAACCATGCTCTAACTCAAGCTCTGTCACTAAAGTCATTAATTTCTTAAATGCTTTCAAAGTTGCTCCGGACAAAGGTTTAATTTTAAAAAGACTAGTCTTTCTCAAAAGAAATTCATGTCTTCTTTTCTTTTATTTACGCCCCGAACAGAAATATGCAATATTTACAAAGATATGAATCATTTCTATTCTCTCCTTGTGCTGCCTCACTGCGTGCAGCCTTGCACCAACAAAGGCACCCTTGCACCGTAGGGCAAAGGTGCCTGCGTTATAGGCGGGATTGTTTTTGGGCAGGAAGGGATACCATCTTTCCCAAAAACAGTTCTTAGAAGCATTTTCCTCTTATCATGTGTGCTTCGGAATGCAGCAAAGCATGAAAAGAGGAAATACAGAGGAGAAATAGAGATAATTCTCCTTGGTATACCTCAGCTGAACAGCAGAAGCATTTGATGGATTCCCAGGTTTGTAAATCAGGAAATGTGCCAAAATGCATGGATGGATGCATGGGAATGCCCTTGCTCCACCCGTGAAACACCTCCAAGTTGATATGTAACATAAGTAGCTGCCTTGCGTTACATTTTTTTATAAAGCCATGCAAGGCCACCTAAATCAGACCTTGCAGAGCTTTGTAAATACTACTGAAGCCTTTGCGTTGTCCTTGTGTTGCCTTGCGTGACGCAAGCACAATGCAAAGGGGCAGATTTATGTTAACTGGCGCATCCCCAGGGATGCGCCAGTTAACATGCGCCACAGTGCGCCACTGCTCCGCCACCCATTGTGCGCCGCATTTATGATGCGGCGCACCATGGTGCAAGGCAGTGAAGATGCGTGACGCATCTCTCGGCGCACCGGCGGCGCATTGCAGGAGTCATGTCGCAAGTGCGACATGACTCCTGCAATGCACAGGGGCCACCTGTTCAATGTATGGTGCGTCACCCTTACGCCTGCTTCAAGCAGGCGTAGGGAATTGACGTAGAAAGTGACTGAGTGAAATCTCATAGATTTCACTCAGCCACTTTTAGGAGGCGTTCCTGCGCAGGAACGCCCCCCCCCTGCGCAAGAACGCCTCCTTATGGCGCAGGGGTTTCCAACGTGACGCATCTCCTAGATGCGTCATGTTGTAAATAGGGCGCATTGTTTGCGCCGCCGTTGCGTCACATTACGTGACGCAATTGCGGCGCAAGGAGGCGCAAGAGCCTCATAAATCTGCCCCAAAGTCTTTATAAATATGGGCATAAGGATCGCACAAAAACATTAAGATGCAAATTAGAATAAGCAGGAAAAGTACACCACACAATTATTATTGGACATCCAGCCTACATGGACTACAATACTTTCTGTCACATGAGATGCAATGATTCTGATTTCAAGTATGTATATGATTTAATTCATCCTAAATCAAGATCAAGCTATTTAACAAAATGCACTCATACCAAGTACTTTAAATATGAGATTAAAAATAATTCAGGATGCAGGCCATACTTTGTGGGATCATCAGAAAAATGATGCAGCACCTGCATTTACTAGACAAACAGCACTATAGGATAACCCAGATCTACCAGCTTTCATATTCTACAGTGAGCCCAATTTTCAAAGAAATATGTATCTTTTTAGTGCAGAGGATTCAATTGATACTAAACAGGAGCTACAGACACTCAACAAACTGAAACAGGGCAACAATTCGAAAATATTGTCTTATTGTGTTTTCAACATTCTAAAGGAAATAAAGGAGAAATATTTTGTAACAGTTTAATAGATGGAAATACGTAGATACAACCTTGTTTTCCTTTGGGTAAACTATTAGAGTATTATCAAGGTGAATACCTAGATTCTTTAGTGGTGTCATAGGAGTGGAGATGATCCCAGTTTCCCTGGCTATAGAACTGTGTCGTCTTGGGTTGCCCAATCATAAGCACCTCACTTTTATCAGAGTTAAATTTAAGGCTGTTATTCAGCATCCACTTGGCCACCTGTGAGAGACAACCTTTAAAATGCTTTTGTTTGGAATCAAATGACCCTCATGAACAGATGATAAATTGAGTGTCATCTGCGTACATCACAAAAGTATAGCAGAAGGAGAGGATCATTGGAACTAATGGGGCACATAGATCTCAAGAGTGTGGAGCTCAAGGAAGAGCCCTGAGTTACTTTATGTATCACTGGTTTTACCACAGAAAAGCAGCATACTATTTTCACTGTGTGTCCTATTTTGAAGATAGGAAGCCAAAGTTAGGCTTCTGACACAAATCACACAAATTCTAGTTATTAGGCCTTATGGGAGCTGGTCCCAAAAATGCCAATTAGATCACAAAGAATCTGGGCTAAATAGCCACCTTGGTTCATTGTCCAGCGAGCCTTATCTACAATTGTCACCAGAGCTGACTTTGTGCTGAAGAAGGCACAGTTATGTGCCATTGCGAATAGTGGTAGGTACCAAGAATGAAACAAGCCAAACGGTTGGCCATTTGGCATCCTGCACATGCTTACTGCAGGGCACAAGACTAACGTGTAAAACTGAGACAATCCTGCACCATGCCACCTTAATTCGCTGGGCCTTGTAGTGCTTGATCATTGGAGAGTCCAATGAGAGAGGGCTCAGTGGCATAGCAATGATGTCATGTACCCTGGTGCAAATATGGTAAATTGCTCCGACCACTGATTGGGCCGTAAAATACAGCCATAATTTGGGTACAATTGACCCCTAAGACCCTTGGACTCCAGTGTCACTACAACTGCAGCACTATTGATAGCTACACTGAGAGGGGCATTATCACCTGGGCCTTGCTGCCATGGTCCTGTATAGTGAAGCCCAGGAGAGGACCCCCATTGGGCACCCAATGCCCCTCAGGCCAAGCACGACTGCACCTGCTGGACTATTGATGGCTATGCCACCTACTTGGACCCAAACACATAACCAAGGTAAACCAGGTGGCCAATGCAACCTAATTATGTGTGTCATGTACTATGCAGCCAGTAAATGAGGTTGGGGCACTTTTACTTTGCATGCCTGTCCACTGTCAGGTGACTAAAATAGAGCAAGAATGTTGTTAAATTCGACACCTAATACCTCTTGTGCCCATGCACATGCTGTACTATTGATGGCTATTCCCCTGATATGGGCCCCTGCTCATAGCCATGGCACAGTGCTGTGTGGACCAAGAGAGGGGCCACAACACCCATAAGATCTTAACAACGATCTAGTGCTCTGAGGCCATTGGAAGGGGAACTCCCTTCTCTGTTCCTCACAGTCATGATCTAGTGATCTGAGGGCAAAGGTGGAGAGTCCTGCTTCATGGACATCGCCACCATGATTCCGAGCTTCACGGTCCATGAGAAAGGGGCCTTACAGCCATTATCTAAAGTTGTGAAGCTCAAGGGTGAGGGCCCAACTCCCCTGTGCCTCTCAGATATGGTCTAGTGCTATGTGGCCTGGGGAGGGCAAGCCACTTACCTGGGCTTCAGGGATATAACCCAGCACTGTGAGACCCAGGAGAGGGGACCCACAACCATGGTGTGGTTCTGCAAGGCCTAGGGGAGGGTGAGCTCCCCCCCAGGGCCTTACAGCCATAGTCTGGTGCTGCAAGGTCCAGGGGAGGGGTCCACCTACCAAGGGCCCACAACGCCCGTCTCCGGGGCCTAGCAGCTATGACAGAGCTGAGGGAAGAGAAAAGAATAGTTTATGGCACATTGGCTTTGGACCCATGGCTGTTAGCAAAGCATGGTGCTCTGGGCAGCTGCCCACACTGCCCATGCCTAGCACCAGTTTATAGGTTGTCTTGCGATGACAGTGAAATTCCTGCTGCTCCTGTCAAGAGCACTGATTACTCTCATTGTATCTATGAACATAAGGTTGAACTCATCAGCATGTGTAATTGCAGTGGGAGTATCAGTTCTGATTGATGTATTTAATCACAGAGTATTGTTTAAATTCACTGTGTTTTTTTTAAAGATAACAACTTCTGGTGGGGGAGGTTGAAGATTCATAGACAGTGGTTCCAGTACATGGACTCATACAGTGCTTTGACATTGTCTATTTCTCTCAAATTCTGTGTTCAAATTCTTTGCTTTAAAATGTTCAAAGTACAACCCGCTTTATTTTGTCCTTTCTTTTGTTTCCTGCTATACTTTGTGGAATCTCATTTCCATTAAACATGTGACTGTTTATATGGGCTTTCTGGGCCATATTTAACAAAGGTCACGCAGCACAGCAAGTCAGCTCGCTGCCCTGAGTGACAGGGAAAGGACAGAATGCACCATATATAATATAATATGGCACATTCCTGTCTTTTTCAAGTGCTGGAGCACTATGTGCTGCCTAGCGCCAATGCAGTCACCCTTGCACCATGGTGTTTTTAAAAAAAACTTGATTTTCATTGCATCAGTCAGTGTTTACAAATGGTATCAAGTCTGCACAAACTGTCTCAATAAACAATTAGCAATTGTACATAGCACCACAATATTTAACAATCAGCATATCAGTAACTTGTCCAAGCAACAACACAGAAGGATAGTAGTCACATTGTCCACACCTCATCTTTAAGGAGATTTGGATGTTCTCGGAGGTAGACAGTAAGAGGCTCCCAGAAATTAGAGGGTTTAGCAGCTGTGGACAATTCGTCTGCATATAACAAAATATTATCCTTACAGTATATGGAGCCCAGTATCCAGCGATGTACGGTGGGTGCTGTCCTTATGTCCCAATGCATTGCTACCCTCCTCTTTGACAATAGTAGCTCTATGGCCTCCAGTTTCTTTTTGGCAGATTTCATATGTGTTAGATGCCCCAGTATACATAATTGCGGTGTACAGTCCAGTTTATGATTCAAGATCTTACCCCACATAGATATAACCTGTACACAGTATAGCTTTACCTTGTAAAAGTGCCATTCCATGTGTCCAACGTCATCCGAGTCAGTTCCACAGCATTTACATTTTGCGTCTGTTCTCAGGCCATGTATGTGAAACGGGGTGTGGTAGATCTGGTATACGTATTTGTAATGAATAATACGCACATTTCCATTAGGAGTGAGTAGTTCAGTGAGTGCACAACAGGATTGCCATTCGTCCCCAGTCAATGGCACATCGAGTAGGAGATTCCATTTGTCAAGTGACTTTTGTCTGTTAGCTCTGATTTCCTTCTGCAAAGATCTGTAGAGTCGCGCTACTAAGTTGGTATTATCTGGGTTGGTTATTAGTAATTGTAGTATTTCTAATGTTGGTGGTTCATTTGGGTATGTAGGGTAGGGTACCTGGACAGATGCACGTAGCTTTTGGTACGCAAATCGTAACAGTAGTGTTTGATTACTCACATATGTTAAATCAGTCTGAGCTATGAACGTGCCATCTAGGTATAAATCACCCATCATTGTTAAGCCCATCCTGCTTGAATAAATCCATAGCTCCCTTTTCTTGTGTTACAGACAGCGCAGGGTGTTGAGCCAGAGGCATGTTTGGGGCGTAGATCAGAGTTTTGTCCGTGAGGTGCCTTATACGTTTCCATGATAGGGATGCAGTGCGTATGGTGTTTATTTAATGTTTTGTCAAGTGAGGTCGGTGATGCGTCAATATATGTGCCAGTTCGATAGGATGGGGATCCCCATCTTCTACAGCAAGGTGTGGCATACAGCGGATCGGATGGTACCAATAGTACGAGTATTTCGCTTAAGCGCATAAATAATATAGGTATAAATCAGGAACTGTAAACCCTCCTGAGGTGTATGGCAATTTCAGTGTGTGTAGACTTATTCTGGCTTGCTTCCCCAACCATATTAATTTAACAAAATTTGTACAAAGGCGTTTAAAAATAGGTGCTGGCAGCGTGATAGGTATGTTAGTAAAAAGGTAGAGTAGCTTAGGAAGGACTACCATTTTCACAAGAGATATCCTATCTGCCAAAGACAGCGGGAGCGTGATCCAGCGGGCTATTTGTGTTTCTAATTTGTCAATTGCAGTGCCATAATTTGTTCGGAGTACTATTTCAGAATCTCAGTGAATCCAAATTCCAAGGTATTTGATTGGTTCATCCTGTCAGACTAGTGGGAAGTCCATGTGCATCTCCTTTGTATTTTCAGTGAGTGGTATGACTGCTGATACGGACCAATTTATTTGAAGAACAGATTGCCTACAAAATGTTATATATTCCCTAAGTATTGGTGAGAGATTGATAGCAGGGTGTTTGACATACAATACCATATCGTCCGCATAGAGCGGAATGGCAATGGGACGTAATTTGAAGGCCGTATGCGCATATTTCTGTCGTATTTTACAGGCTAACGGTTCCAAAGCAATAGAGAATAATAGGGGTGAGAGTGGGCAACCCTGCCATGTGCCGGGTTGGATTGAGATTAGATCTGAAAATATAATAAATATACTAGAAAAGCAATTAATATATACAATTTTACAAAGTATCAATAGTTCACTAGAGGGAGCATACATAATTTATCAGTAAGAATGTTAAAATGTCCTCCTAATACACAGTTAAAATATATACACCTATTGAAAAAATATACAACTATATATACCATTTGATATAAAATTTAATGTATATTAAAACGTACTCATTCCACAAGGCTGTTTGTTAAATGAATTCTTTTTTTTTTTTAAAGTAATTTTTATTTAGCAACTTCAATGCATACACGAATATAAAAAAAATAAAAAAAATATTTCAATAGTATACTTAAATCCATTAAGAGATACATAATACAATAGAAAAATACTAATACATATAAGAGCTATAGTTTCTTACCACAGGGATATATCATATAAACATATTTATTTACTGTTGTTTGAATAAATAATAAATAACCTTTACACCTAGAATAAAACCTATCTTTCGAGATGGTAATAGGTTGCCAGATTTGCGACCCACGCTGTCTAGCCTTTTTACCCTTGGCTGTATAGATTGCCATTTCTTGATTAAATATCCCCAGAAACCGAGTTATCCAAACTTGAAAGTTAGGAGAATCGGGATCTTTCCATCGGGTAGCCAAAATTAACCTATATACAGCCATACCTAGGAACAAGCATATTTCTTCTTCTTTGCTAGGTCCGAGGGTATTGTCGCATCATAGCAGGAAAAGAGTTGGGGACATAGAGACTCTGTGACCAAACACCTCTTCCCAGTATTCTGAAATTTTTAATTTAAGGTTAGTTAGTTAACTACAAACATGTGAATTAGATGGGCCGAGCCTATACCGCACCTGGGACAATTGTCATCTATTCTTTTCCCCCATGTATGTAGTTTTGCCGGTGTAAAGTATAAGCTATATATAGTCTTATAGAGTTGGGCCTTAAGCGTTGATGTTAAAAATAGCCTAGTAGAGAGCAAAAGGACCCTATCAATGTCGACATTCGGATTGTTCAATTTTGATGACCAACGTGATTCAGTTCTCTCTAAGTCATCATGTTGTTGTTTCAGCATTAATTCATAGAGTGTGCCTATCCTAAAGATTTTTTGGCACCATGTGAGCTCAAAAATAGGAATATTCGACATTGAGATGTTTAGGAGTTTTGTTGATAGTATGGTGTTTATTTGAATTTATTTAAAAAGGTCAGACGACGATATGTTAAATTTTGTTTGGAGGCTGGAAAACCTAACGGCAGGCTCAGCGACTATAAAATCCCCCACTGATACAAATCCGAGGCTTTCCCACCTCTTAGCAATATCGTCATTGACTTGCCTGGAAAGCAGAAAGGAATGCCATAATGGTGTATATTTGTTGATCTTCGGAATATCCATATGTTTAGATACTTTCTTCCATACCTTCCAAGCGCTGTTAATAATTTTAAACTTGACCTTCTTGTAATAGGATGGTTCTATCTGTCTCAGCAAAAGGCCCTTTGCTTTCTCTCCTACAGCTAGCTCGTATATTGAGGGAATCCTAACCCCAGCTATAATATTACTTATTGGGTTTGTATTCAATAGGGGAAACATCCCTTGGAGAAGACTAGCCCAAAGATAAAGGGTTATCTTTGGCAGCCCCAGACCCCCTCTTTCCTGTGGTAGGGATAAAAATTTCGCGGATCTCTAATTTTGCCATACCCCCAAATAAATTTAGAGATGTGTGATTCCATGGCCATTAACATCTTGTCTTCAACAATTATAGGGATTGCACAGAAAAAATATAATATCTTTGGAAAGATATTCATTTTGACAAAGTTAATCCTACCAATGATTGAGAGATATAAACTATTGACCCTCAAAAGGTCCTTTTTAATATTTTCCAATAGAGGTTCGTAGTTGAGTTTGTTAATATTTTCAATCTGCGGGGATATAGAAACGCCAAGATAGACGGCGTTGGCTGCCTTTCTGGGATCATTGAATAGAGTATTATTTGTACAAATAACCACAGTTTTTTCACGGTTCAGAGAATATCCAGACATAACCCCGAAAGACTGAGTTATATTTTCAATCTCTCCAATTGCCTCAGTGGGGTTTGATGTTACTACCGCCACGTCATCGGCATAAGCAAGTATCTTAGTTTCATGTATGCCTGTTTTAATGGGTCTTATTACGGTACTTGCCAATAGCTTCAAAATCAGCGGGTTAAGGTTAATATAAAGGGCGAAGAGTATCGGGGAGCAGGGACACCCCTGCCTTGTACCCCTTAGAATGTTAAATGATCTAGATTCTAAGCCCATCGTCTGAACTTTGGCAATTGGATCTTGATACATTGCTTGTATCGATCTGACAAAGCCGGCCCCAAAGTTGTAAAATTCCAATATTGCCCACAGATATTTCCAAGAAACTCGATCAAAGGCCTTTTCGGCGTCGAGGAGGATCATAGACATCTGGCCCCCTGTCGCAGTCATGATATCGAATAGTGAAATTACCCTACAGGTATGATCCGTAGTTCCCTTTCGGGGAATAAAACCATGCTGCCACGGGGAGACCAGATGCTCTACCACCCTCCTGAGCTGATTAGCCAAGACCTTTGCATATACTTTAGAGTCTCAGTTTATCAAGGAAATAGAGCGATACAAAGTGGGAAGTTCAGGGGGCTTGCCCTTCTTGGGAAATATCAATATGTTGGTCTCCTTCCAAGATACAGGCGTATTGCCATTACACTGAATACCTATACAAAGATCTAACATGTATGGTATAAAGATATCTCCCAAAATTTTATAGAGGTCTAGAGGGATCTTGTCCGGACCAGCTGCTTTGCCTAAAGCAAGCTCTGCTAAAGCCACTTGTATCTCTATTTGTGTAATATCCTTATCTAAATCATCCCTGGTGACTGCATCTAAAGTATTATCTGGGCCACATTCCATTAGCCAAATCCGTACAGATTCCTTAATTTCAGATAGCTCTTGGATCTCTTCATTACGATAAAGGTTTTCGTAATATCCCTTAAATACTTCCAGTATGTCACCAGGTTCGGTATATATCCTACCGGTTGCGTCGATATTGCTGATTTTATTGAGTGACTGTTTCTGTGGGGTGCGCAAGGCTAGTTGTTTTCCAACCCTCTCTCCATTTTCGTACAATTTATTTCGGCTAGTTTGGTAGATCTCGGCTGCCTTCTGATTGAGCCTGCCATTGATCGTGGTTTTAAGAATTAGCAGTTTGCGTAATGAAGCTCCTCCCTCCTCCCCTTTTAATATAGCAGTTGTATGTTCATGCTCAGCTTTGGCGAGATCTTGCATCTGCTGCTGATTAGCCAGGTTTGCCTCTTTTCTTTGTTTGGCTACAAAACTCACAGTCTCTCCTCTAAGAGCGGCATTGAAGCAGTCCCACATTACAGCCCTTGACGCGCTATATCGATTACAATCGAAATACCCCTGTGTCCAAATCTTTATGTGGTCGATGTATTCTCTATTTGCAAGGAGTTTCCTGTCGAATGTCCAATTAAAACGGGGCCTGAGGAGATTAGTGAAATTAATAGTAAGAGTGAGCATATTGTGGTCCGAGAGTGTTTTAGGACTTTTATCGATTTCTGCAGCAGCAGCATGATCACTGACCACCCACATATAGTCGATTCGTACATATTTGTTATGGGGAAATGAGAAATATGTGTAGCCCGGATCAGAGTGTTGCTTAAGAGCCCACATATCTACTAAATCCAGGCTCCCCGTAAGTTGGAAAATCGCTCTATGCACTTTAGGTTTTCTTCCAGTATAAGTGGTCATTAACTGGTTGTATGGCATTCCTACATGCTTAATAGAGATATTCAAATCGCCACATAGTATCAATACTTTAGGCCAGGAAGCTAGTTCTAGCTCTAGATCTTCAAATATCCGTGGGTCGTCGTGGTTGGAGGCATAGACTGAGCAGATTGTAATTCCGGGCTCTAGCTCAATAATGACCCATCTACCCGAAGAGTCTGCTAGCTTTCGCTTGGCTTGCCCTAAGAATCCTCTGGCATAAATATCTACACCACAAGTTTTTGTAGTTTGTGAGGTGCTCGCTAACAAGTTATACCCGGGCATTCTTAGTAGGTCCCTGTCTTCCCATGTAATATGGGTTTCCTGAAAGCAGAGAACGTCAAAAGACCCTTGTTTAATTAGTTTGAATATACTAGCTCTCTTTGCTCGATCATTGAGCTCCGCCACATTCCAAGAACATATTTTCAATCTCCCCATAGCATCTTACATTTATTTTCCAAAAATATCTCTTTATCATTATTAAGAAGCATTCTCTTTATTATTCTACAATTCAGTATACATATGAAGTTGCAATGTTTTCCCTTGCTTTCTCCCCCCTTCCAACTATCCACCCCCCTCCCTCCCAGCCCCTCCCTCCGCACCCAGAATAAGGCATTTAGACTCCATAAGAGTCTATTTGATAGGTGTGCTTCCCAGGACCGGTGCTAGAGCCATAAACGAACACCCTTGTGATAGCCTTTTTCACTAAAATCGGCAGTTCACTTCATTTCTTGGGCCGAAAGCTCAAAGAATAGACGGTAGAGGCAAAGAAAAGAAGAAAAAAAGAAGAAGAAAAATACCCCAAGAGCGTCTCCACTGTATTATCACTACTGCCCTTATAACTTAGTTATCACTAATACCCTTATACCTTAGTGAGAGTTTCTAAATAAATCCGATCATAGCACAAACTTTAGAGGGACTAGCTTGCGAAACCGAAACTAAAGACGCTCTAGATACTCTTTGGCTTTAATTTCAGATGTGAAGAATTTTGTTTCGCCCCCGTTAATTACTTTGAGACGGGCAGGATTATTCAATTAGGCTGCCACTTTCTTCTCCTGGAAAGGCTTAATCAACTGGCGGAGACGCCATCTCCTTTCCATAGTACCGTGGCAAAAATTGGGGCGGACGAAATAAGAAATAGCACCAATAACAGGCTTCGCCTCCGTCCTGGCCTTCTCAGAGATTGCCTGCCTAAGGAGGAAATTACCAAAGTAAACAAGAATTGCTTGTGGACACCCCCCAGGTCGTGCAGACTGTTTTAGATACATAGGCACACGATGAGCTCGTTGTATTTCTAAATCCCAGTTCCAATTAGAGAGTTCTGGTAGAGAATCGCGAAAAACTTTAATAATGAAAGAACGGGCATCCTCCCCTTCCAGTGTTTCTGGCACGCCAAGGACGCGAAGGTTTTTTCTTCGGAGGCGGTTCTCAAAGTCCTCCAACTTCCATCTTACATCCAAAAGCTCTGCTTCATGCGACTCTGCTAGCTCGTAATTTACAGCGATCTCAGTTTCATTGGAAACTATACGAGACTCCAAGTCTGTCAATCTGTCTCCAAATGAGCTAACAGTTTTATTTAGTCTACGCACCACCCCTTGCACTTTCCGGAGGGTGGCTTGGGCCTTGCGCCCATCGTGTGCAGTCTCTTCCCTGTGTGCTGCGATTGCCTGAAGAACTGTTTCCATAACTGTATCCAGGGTGGCAGATGAGCCAGAGCCAGACGATGGTTCAGCAGATTGGTGAGCCATATGTAAAGCATTATTCGGCGTATGTTGAGTTGGTTGTTGGACCGAAAGTTGGGTTGTAGGGGTATAATCCCATACAAGGTCCGTCACGCCGTGATGGCCCTTTCTTTTTCTAAGTACTGTCTTTTGGGATCCGCGGCCAATCTCATTATCATTATCGCTCCCCTCCATTGATATAGAGCATGTCTCATCGGACCATTCAAGCTCATCCGAGAATGAATAGAAATCACTAGGGTCTTTTTCGTCATCAGTATCTACCGCTTTTATGTTATTTGATTTAGCACTGCGAATCGTTTTGTCTAAAGATTTGACTTGGGACCCATTAAAATGATTCGAGCCAGCTGGACCCATAATATTAATCTCATTGGATGGAATCGTATCCCTAGTAACTGTATCATCCAAAATGTCATTGGAACATGTCACAATTATTACTGCAGGAGTCTCATCAGTTTCATTAGGATCAATATCATTGTCATTATTTACCGTTGTTGCAGTTGTTATAGTTGCACTTGCAACTGATTTTGGAGATGGAGGTATAAGTATAGAGGGAGAACTTTGTAGCATTTCATTTTGAATGGCAGCATTTGGATTTGCAGAGTCTGCTTCCTTCACACCCAGACCCCCCGTAGGTAAATCAGAACTTACTTCACGTCTGAGTGCCTGCGGGGACCCGGGATTCTTCGGACAGTTCTGCTGAGCTTTCTCCGTAGTGGGATCTTCTGGCTTGCTCTGCCTCATTTGACCTGGAAGTGCTCCCCCTGGTGTTCGGCGAAGGAGGTCAGCAACTGAGGGGCCAGACGTGTTCCCTTTTCTCGGCGCCGCACATCCCTGCCTCGGAGTCTTGACACCGGAGCCCACATCCGCTTTGCTGCCTGCTAGATGTTTTTCATTTAGAGCGTCCTCACACTGTAGCTGTGCCTGGGCTTGCCTTGCCGCCCTGCTGCCGCAGCCCTCGCCTTGGCCGCAGCGGTGGTTCCGGCATTTTTCGGAGCCATCTCGGTCCCTCCCCCGACAAGATCACAACAAGATTGCTGGAAGGGGGCTCCCCGGGTTCTCTCAGCCTGGACCGTCTCCCCTAGCGCCCTCGGCTTCGAGAGCTGCTCACGGCAGAGAAAGCGGATAACAGAAAAGCCTATGAGTGAGCCAAGAGTCTTTAGGTAAGTGCCTGACGCTGCACTGGACTTGGAGCCTAGCGTCGTTCCGATTTCCAGTGCCATTAGGGGTCCTCGCTAAATTGATTCATTTATTCTTCTGTTTTTGGTGTGCGAGTCAATTCATATTATGCTAACGCTTTTTCCTTCTTCTTACGAGAGAAAACAATATCGTTTCCTATCCTCGCCTACTTAGTGTGTAGTCATTAAGGCTGCCAATAGCTTCCCCCAGCACCAGTCCATCCGCACCACGGTCTCACTCGACCGCCATCTTGCCCCCCCAACTGTTATGAATTCAATGTTAAGCAGACCTAGTTACTCTCATCAGGTTTATCATAAAAGAATGCATCTGAATATGATAGTTCTCTTCTTTTCCTGACTGCTTTTACAATAAAGCGAATAACAGAATACACAGTTTTCATATTGTCCAGGCTACATAAAAATATAAAAGCCAGTTTGTAATCAAAGAGCCTGTTAGTTAGGAAAAGTGGTTTAAAGACAGTTTTCATAATATCACGGTAGAAGGTACAAAATAATAAAAAGTGCAACGTGGACTTTGGGGTGTTTCCATTGAACGGGCAGTTTGGTAAATTATAGGACCACCTTTCCTTATCGGAGAATGCAATTAGGTAATGTAAAGTACCATGTCTGAGGCTTGTTAGGTAGTATCTGTGTTGGATGTTCCTTGCTAGGGTTAGATATGTTTGTATACCCTCCACCAAGGGATTTTCACAGTAAGCGGTAACACTTTGCTTCTGTCTTGTGTCATCATGTCTATCTTGTTCGCTGGCTAGAGTATATCTCAGCTTCAGATCTTCCTTACTTATATCCAGAATACACTCTGGATCTGTTTTGTTAAAGTTTATCTTACAATATGTAAATAGATTAGCGATGTGCTCTAGCCAGGGATTTTATTTACTGTGATCAAGGGCCAAACACTCCTTTTCAGATCTGTTGTAAATTTGGTCTTCTTTTTGGCCCATAACCCTCGCCAGAATGTAAGTAAGCATGGGCGGATCTAGCGGATCTCGCGTACGCGAAATTGCGGATTTACGGATTCGCAATCCGCAAAGATACGCGAACTCTAGCGGATTTGCGGATTTTCCCGTTTTTTGTGTTGGCGCGCGTTCGCGCCGATTTTGGGACAAGTTCGCAATTGCGAACTTACTTTTCGGCTCGCAACGGCCGCGACTATGTTGTTTCTACGTCTGGTTTATCATCACAGGTTCACAGCACCCTCTGTTTCACCACTGCCACCCTCTGGGACACCCATGCCACCCTCTGGTACATCCTCACTGCCACCCATTAGGTTTATTTATCACTGTAGATTATGGTGGTTGAAAAAAGCAAGCACACCTGCCCTTCTTCAACTGCCATCAATTAATTTGTGGGTCATTAATGTGTCAGTAATTTTGAAACTTCCAGTCTGGCTGGCACCTGCTTCCTTCCTTATCTGTAATTTGCTTTTTGTTGCAGTGAAATTTTTTTTCACAGGACCTTTATGGTCTACTTGTATCTATTCTATGAGCCTGCTGTTTGGGTCATAGCAGGGTCATAGAATAGTTGCAAACTCTGGAGGGGCCCCTCAGGAAGCACTACCTTGAATGTTACTAATGTTAAGTTTGAACTTTTGCACCTGCTCATTGCTTTCAGTTTAGCTAAAATCGTTTTTTCTGCAATTTCGCGCGTTTTTTGGGGCTCGAATCCGTGCGAGATCGATTTCGGAAGCCGCGAATACGTGCGAATACAAAATTGTTTTTTGTGCGACGTGTATGTTCGCGTGATCTTGCGCGTGTTCGCGAGGCGCTTCTAGCTATACGTTTGCCAAGTTACCCTATCGGTCGTACACGGGCGTGGCCATCTTGTTTGCGTGACGTAATTCCGTTTCCGGCCGCTATGTGTAATCTCGCAAAGTGTGCTGCTCGCTAGTACAATTTCGCGCGTGCTCGCAAGGAAAATCTCGCGCAAACTTACCCACGCGGTCGTGAACGGGCGCGGCCATCTTGTTTCTCATTCATTGCTATGGTTCTGGGCATGCTTCTCTATCCTCTCTCAATCTCTGCCATCCTTTGCTTGTTTGAAGTTTATTTGATCTAATTTTACTTATTATCTATCCCTCTATTTTTCTAGCTCTATATTTTTGTGTTTTCTGCTGCTTTTAGTTACTTTTAAACTACTTTTTTAAACTCTTTTCTTTTCTTCTTCACTATTCTATTTCTTGTTTATCATTTAACTGTATTTCTGCCCAGACCATGGTAAAGGGAGCCGGGAAGCACCCTGAGAAGGGGAAGGGTCCCGCACCCCGTGCCCGGCTCCCGTGCGGGCGTTTGAGGGGGGAGCAAGTGGTTCCGCGGGAGATCTTCAGCGCGGAGGAAGTGGCGGCACTCATCTTCCACGTCCAGCGCCGCCTCCCCAAGACGATCCTGGGAGGCGGCAAGATCGCGACTGGCTATGGCATCCGGGAGCGCCGCCAGCGGTGGGAGAAGGTGTGCCGGGCCATGTATAAGCTCTCTGGGGTCCGGCGCACATATAACCAGGCCACCCACCGCTGGACCGATGTCATGGACCGGGAGCGGGACTTGCTGGACGCGCTCGGCGTAGAGGTCCCCGGGCTTGGTGAGTAGTAGTAGCTATTCATTTACTACTCTGTTTTATCCGGCTCTGTTATTTGCAAATCTTTGTTCTTTACCAAGAGCAATAATGCTGCCGATTACATTGAGGTAAATTATATTTCAAAATCTTCTATGCATTTCAGGTGCACTGCTCTCCTTCTCAGTAGCCTTGCTTGCTACTATGCTTCTTTTTTTGTATGTTGTGTTCAGAAGCATTTCATTGGCCTGACAAATTATGTATGAGTGTAGTGTAAAGATAAGAACTGCGTAATGCTAGACACTAAGGGTCATATTTTCAATTACCGGCGCATCCCTGCAAAGTAGCAGGGATGCGGCAGTAATTGTGTGCCATGCCACCACCACCCATTGGCCCAAAACGTCACAGAAGCCTTACGCATCTGTGCCGTAAAGGCAGCGCATTGCTGGAGTTGCGTGCCAACGATGGCGCAGCTCCAGCAATGCTCTGGGGTACCCTATCTCCCCAATGCTGCATCAAGCCGTACGTCGGCTTCAAGCGCGCAGGGTTTGAGTCATGCATCATTGTCCTAAAAGTGACTGATTGACATCTTGTAGATTTCCCTCAGCCACTTTTAGGATTCGTTCCTGCGCAGGTAGGCCCTCCCTTGCGCCGGAACGCCCCCTGATGGCGCAGGGCTTTACAACGTGATGCATCGCCCATATGTCCATATGTGGTTTTTTTTTAATATATACGCCGCACCAACACCATGGCGAGTCTTTTGTTCTGCCGCTGCGTCTCAAAAGGCACGCAACAATGGAGGAAAATGAGCCGCAAGGGACTTCTAAATCAGCCCCAACAGACTGAAGTCCAGTCCTTCCTTTAGACACATGGCTATAAGAAGAAATAGTGGCGGTGGTGGGTGGATTGATAGTTTGAGTATTCACTGATCTGCAAGCAGGATGGACTTTGTCTGTCATGTCACTTCGCGTGCTGCGGACTGCTGCCTGCAGTGCCAGGCCTAGGCAAACCTCTTTAGTAGTCTGTTTATTGAGTTACATAGGAACTTTCTAAGTCAACGTTCCGCAAATCAGGCAATACGAATAACGTAGTATACCACATGAGATAGATCCCGTGGAATAGTTGTCTATCTATTTGCTATTTCTCCAAAATATTTTGTTATTGTTCTTTTGAAATGTTTGATTTGGTTGGAAAATCTCATCCATGTTTTCTGGTTTTTCTTTCTTTCATGTTGTACATCAGCTCCCCCCAAGGGCAAGAGGACACAGGAGGAGGGTGCTGAGGATGCAGGCCAGGATCGGGCAGGCGAGGGCTCCTTTGCTGGCCCCAGTAAGTTTACATTTTAATAAAGAGTACCTATTTTTTCCTAGCGTTCCTCATTCGATTTTTTCTAAATCGTCTTTGATCTTCTTGTAGACTGGATATAAATTCTTATCCTGCCTCGAATATGACTCCCTGTGGTATTACTAGACTATTCTTATTAGTCTGTCTGTGTAGCTAACTAAGATTGGACATTTGGCAATTCCATTGGACTCCCATTCTATTCAGCAATAGCTCTATGCACTGTCTCCTTACTGACTAGATAGTGTGGCAGAGTCATTCAGCTCCCGAAGTCACCGATTATTGATCCCCAATGATCTCTAGATTATCGTACGCAGGACAAGAGAGTACGGAGTCACAGCACAGTCAAGAAGTGTCAGAGGCACTCATGCTTGCAAAAATTCCAAAACCTTTAGCTCATCCACTCTAGTCTGGAGGAACAAAAACCACAGAGTCTATTTAAGTTTAAAAGCTTTATTAAAACTAAACACATTTATTAAAATCTACTTTGTCATAAAACTATTTAACTGAAAACGGAAAAGTGGTTAGTGCTGACGATTAATTGGACACATTTCTTGAGGTCGAGCCGAGCTCTCACCTGGTTTGAACTTGATCCTGGTCGTGTTCTTAGGAGTCAAGCTTCTGTCTGTTAGGAGAAAAAGTGGTGCGTGTTAAAAATCAAAAGCAAGCATTCATCAGTTGTGCATAAAAGTGCAGCAAGACAACAGCCTTCCCTGGAAAATGGGACATTTTTACTTTGGAGTAGACAGTCACAAATTATTACATTGTATTCAGTTTTTTTAACATTTCTCGTAGACCAAATATTATATAGTAGTGAGTGGTGTATTCTAACATTCTTAAATGTACTTTGTAGGTGTAACATCTGGTGACGGGGCCAGCGCGGAGGTGGCTGTGTTGGGCGAGGACTCGGCGGACTCTGGGGAGGAGGCGGTGCAAGAGCCGGCGGACGGTCCTGTGGGGGTTGAAACGGTGGTGGCAGAAACAGGTAAGCTATATATTCCTTACTTATTGAGATTGAAGACTGCATAGTGTGCTTTCTGCACGGGTGTATTACAAATCAACCAGGTAGTAGCCTCCTCGAAATGTACTTCGACTTAGCTGTGAAGTTTTTGGTGAGAAGAATCCCAATAAGTTCTTAGACGAACGTGATGGATGGGATGAACGAAAAGCGAAAGAAGGGTGTAAGTAAGTGGGACGCGAACTTGTATGATGGCTGGCAAAGAAGAACGATATGTGTTTGCTTGGCCCCCGAGGTGGCTGGGAAGGAAAGAATATGGTATGGTGCATGGCTGGGTCAATGATGAAGCAAGGATGGGTGGAAGGACAGCAGCCTGGGTGGGTGAAACAGAAACTGTATGTGTGCGTATACTTTGACTGAATGGATGCCTGGAGCATGGTATTCTCTGACTCTTAGATAGCACATGTGTATCTAGAGAGAGTAGATGGTCGCCAGATGAAGTAAGTGTTACCTTGAAGAGCATGTACCACCGCACCCGCACGTCCGTTCCAGTGCAGGGAAGGCAAGGAAAAGAAATTGTAAATGTGTCCAATACTACCATGAATAGTAGCAGTACTTTGTATTGCGTCTGCAATCACAGCATATATCTGGTTATTACGGTGGACACTCCGTACCTCTCTTAATAACTTTAGTTTACTTGTAGTACGTCATTCATGTGTGGGTGTATCACTGTTCACTCAATATTAAGCAAAGCACCTAAAGTCATCCCATATGTCATCAAATACGTCCCATGTGAAGTGATAGATAATCAAATTAGTTAGCTTCTTCATTTTCCTTTTCTAGTACTCATTTGCACTGTAGGGTGAAAGGTAAATTAATTAAGCAGTAGCCCTTGTAACAGAGTATTCTCAGTGCCACCCGTAATAGAAAAGTAATAGCTTCACCACCTGCATGTACTGGACCGGTACAGTAACGCAAGTCTGTCTCACTCATCATGGTGTGCAACTTTTTTTCTCGGGTGCAAGTTCACTGTGCTGTCCATGTCATTCTGCCGGCTTGCATAAGATAACGTACCAATTTCCCTAAACAAGAGAGAAGAAGAAGAATAAGACTGGTGTACTGTCATAGTCGACTGTAATGGAAGTCCATAGTGGTCGTAGAATTTGTTCATTAAACTACCACTAATGTTAGAGCAAGGATGCAGAAGTGGGAGGTTACATAGATACTGTCCTCACTAGTTATGTACTGTGCTTTCAATTTGCTACTTGTACTGTGACCCAACTTTCGGCTCAATCACTTTGTGTTATTAATGCTAAGGAGCATTGGTTACAGACTATGTCTTTCTTTCTTCATATAGTTGCTCCTTCCAAATCAACAACACGGAGGGAGCAGGCTAGACTGGCCCGGCAACGGAGGCTGGAGGCCACTGTCGCCGAATATCGGCGGCTGGTGGCCCTGGAGGAGGAGGAGGACACGCAGTCGAGCGGGGCAACAACAACATCCTCGACTGTGACCACTGCATCCTCCTCCGTGACTAAGCCAGCGGGACCGAGCCGGGCTAAGAAAGACAACCGCCACCGCCAAGCAACAGAAATACCAGCTGCTCCCCACAGGAGCTGCAAGGAACGCCAACGCCGCCTACGAGTCCGAATGTCCAACCTGGAGCAGGAGGTCCTGAAGTATAAGAACTTGGTTAAGGGCCTCCGCTCCGAGCTTGCCACCCTCCGCAAGGAGTATGATGCCCATGCGGCAAAATGCACCAGCACCAGCACCCTCCAGTAGTGGAGTGTCCCTTGCCCTTTTTTTATAGACTTTTGGGGGGTGGGATTTGGGAGTTGGGATCGTTTTGGGACGTTTCAAAGACAATCGTTGGGGTTAGGGTGGGTGAGGGAGATTATTTTGTTAGGGCTACATAAATATATTTTTAAACTTTATCTGACCATACCTGTTTTTTACTGCTTTTCAGTCTGGTGGGTGGGGGGCGGGGGTGTAACAGTAACTTTGTTTTCCTGAACAGTCGTAGGACTTTAGTAGTACAACCGTCAATCTCTTGTCTACTCCGAAATAATACTCCATTATACTACCTCCCACCAAACACTTATCTTACCTGTAATTTGTGTTAGAAATTAGGGCTAGGCCCAGGGCTGGCTCCACGTGAAATGGGGATTAACGTTGTCAATCCTGGGCGGGTGACATTTCCTCATTGCGGTGGTACTAGTGGTGTGACACAGTGGCAGTTGCATGCCTATGGAAAAAAAGAAAACGAAACCTTGTTTGTCCTTACTGTAGCATTACAACGGTTACGGTACGATCGAGAATATAGCAGGTGACAGACAGAACAGTGCCATAATGTAGCCTAACAAATGGTAAAGTATTTGCTTGCAAGTATAACTAGTACTTGCGTTGAATTTATTTGACATTGGCTACTACTAGTAGAAGATATAGTACTGAAGCTGAGTAAGTCTAGAAGATATCCTCGTATTCCTTCACCAGCCTGTTGCTATGACCTTATCCTCCCCAGCAAGTGTGTGGAATTATTGATGTCATTTTAGTCCGACATCAAGCAAAACAACACAGCCCGGGGGAAGAGGGTTAGGGTTTGTAAAATGGATGGGAATGGGGGTTTCTTTTTGGGTAGGTTTTGTTGAGAGAAGAAAAAAAAAGTAGAGCATGGACAAACAATAATTGAAGATAAAGACAATCTTTGGTTACAAAGTAAAGCTAAGCACATGCAGTCACACTCATAGAATAATACAATGGATACTGTATCTGTATTGCGTATGTTTTTGGTGTTGTCCTTGAATTTGGTAAGTAAGTTGCATGCAGCAAACAATTCCTCTTATTGGCGGCACTCCTCCATTCCAGCTGACGCTTCGTCCATCAATGTTGGTGACCACTGACAGAAGACACCCTGTCCACTGCCTGCCTGGCGGATGTTGACTGAAACCCGGCCTGTAATTATTGAACGGAAAACAGGAAGTGCTATTACAATACCACTGATAAATAAATAAAAGGTATGTACGCTGTGTGGTTCAAAATGTGACACTTTGATTTCCCTAATAGACAGTACAATATTTTTGAAATTGCGTGCTCTGTCGGACTCACCTTTTTAAAGATAAATAAGTATGGCCAAAATATTATAGCGGATCTTTCCCCTCAATTAAGGTGTACTATAAACTGTGTTTTAGAACAAAATTTGACCTTCCCAGCAATGCTCCCACCAAGACCCTTACTAAAGCCAGTCGCAAAAATGTAGAAGAACCCCAATCAGATCTCCAAAAACGATGCCTAGCAGAAAAATGGTTACGAAACGTACTTTGAAAGTAACAGTAGGCCCAAATACCGACCGTGGATTGTATTCCAACCACTTGCAAGCAAGCAAAAGTATCCATAGCCAGAATCGCTCCAACAGTGCTCTACAACACCAGAACTGCGTTGCAATAGAACCCCCCGAAACACATGCAATCGTGCTGGTAGGGCTAACCCTAACGAACCCTAACTTACAAAAAGTGCCAAAACTGGTGTTTCCTTCAGGATTTTGTCCAAAACACTTCTATCCGGTATTGGACCTTCCCAGGAATGCCCCAGGCAAGACCCGCCAACCCACCCGGAAAAAACCACCCGACAACACCCCCAAACAGCGAAAAAGCTAAATCTCATACTTACAATATCTCTCGGCCTTCGGTCCAAACGCGGCGCTGTGCAGCTAGGTCATCATTCATCATCATCAATCATCATAACTCCTGTTTTCCACCACGGATTTCCTGAAAAGCAAATGCAATCAAGATTAGACTGTCGCAACAGTGCTCCCAGACACCAAAAATTACCCACAAACACCCGGAACCCCGCCAAAGAGCACCTCACAGTCAAGCAAGTCAGCAAAAACGGCAAGAAATTTCCACCTCATATTTGGTCCAAAACACTTTTGTCCATTATTGGAGCTTCACAGCAATGGGCCCAAATCCGTCAACTCACCTGCAAAGAAGTACAACACCCCCACAAGTGCTGAGTCTTTCTTCATTGGGCGTAAGCCAGCACTCTGCTTTGAGGGAAATCGCAGTCTGGAGGAGGAGGATAGAGGAGCATGTTCTTCAGAACTTGTGAACCTGAGGAATGTAGACTGCGGCACCTTCAAATCAATAAGCAAACAAGTGAAGACAGTTCTGATGATGGTCTTGTTTTTGGGATTAGGTGATTAAAGTTTGAATTAAATTAACTGTGCAAAACAAAGAAAGAGAGACACAAAGCACACAGGAATAAAAGTGAATAAGGACGAAAAATAAAGTTCTTGATTGATTGTCTCATTTTCAGGGCTCGGTGTCAGGGAATAAGAACAAGATTTCGTCATCATACTCTGCGAATTCAGGCTGGATGAGGTCAGTGCCACCGAACAGAGAACAAATCCCCTCATCTACGTTGCCGTCCTCCTCGTCTTCATGCGGCGTGCTTTCTCGTACTTTGTAATCTGGTGGTATGAGGTGCTGATTCATCTTGATCATTGTCAGCCGCTCCACATTTTTGGGCGAGAGGCGGCTCCGTTTGGGAGTTACAATGCCACCAGCAGCACTGAAAACACGTTCAGAAGACACACTTGCGAGTGGGCAAGACAAATAGTTTATAGCCAGGCTGAAGAGCTGTGGCCACAATTGTTTTTTGCCATGCCAATACTGCAATGGCTCATCATTAAGAAAGACCTCTGTTGAGTCATTCAGATAGTCCTGCACCATCGACTCAAGGTCATCAACGGTTCCTCCACTTTGCTTACTTTTTGCTGTGGCTGTGACATTTTTTCGAGAACCATACCCAAGCAAACTTAGCCAATCCTCTACAACAGCCACTGTTTTTGTTGTGTGTGGTGCAGATGATCCAGTTGCCGGTGTCTTTAACGGCTGAGAGGTCACTTGTGCCCCAGCCACAGGTGCAGAAGTGGATTCTTGTGACTGGGGATGGCCTGCTGATGCTGATGCTGATGTACTGGCTTCTCCTTCAATAACCTGCCGTTCTTTTTCAAACCTCTTGGCTGACCAGGCTAACCAATGTTTGTACTTTTGAACATCTGCATCAGCAAAAGGAAAGAATGCTTCGCCTGCCAGCGCCTTTTTGTAGCGTGGATCCAGAATAGTAGCACAAATGTAATGCTGATCTGACTTGATCTTTTGAAGACATTCATCACCACGTAGGCGCTCTAATAATTTCTCAGACAAAATAAAATGGTCTTTTTTTTGTACATCTTTTTCAAACTCAGAAGACACCGCCATCAGTTGGTGCTCCAGCATGCACAACAATGGGATAGCTTTTCCCAAATTACAGTCCTCCTGGCTGACTGCACGCGTGAAGAACTCAAAAGGACGAAGCATGTCTGTCAGGCTTTTAACTATGTCCCATTGCGCCGCACTCATCCGCAGGTCCTCCTTCTGAGATGTACCCTCTGTGAAGAAATAGTGATCGAGTACCGTATACTGCTCATACAGACGCTCAAGCATGTAGAAGGTTGAGTTCCAACGTGTTGCCACCTCCTGGATGAGTGCTTTCACTGGCATTCCACGTTGAAATAGCAGTCTCCGCAGATGCTTCCGGGCCTTAAAAGAATGGCTGAAATGGTTGCACATTTTGCGGCAGGTGGCCATCACCTCGAACGCTGGACTCTGTTTATCAATCAAGAATTTTTGAACTACCAGGTTGATACAGTGCGCCAAACACGGCACTCTAACATGGTCACCCTTCAACATGGCCTTAACTACATTGGCGCCATTATCCGTGGAAACATAACCAATCTTGCGTTTTAGGGGGGATAGCATTTTCAAGACCTTTTTGTTAAACTCTTCCAAAAGGTTTTCTGCTGTGTGACTTTTCTCCAAGCCAAACATGGCTAGTGTTGCATGTTTCCGAGCAGCTTTGAAAACTTTGTCCGGGTCAACACCTGCGTTTAGCTTTGCTTTAACACCTGAAAAAGAGACCCAGTGTGCAGTGATGCACATGTAATCAGCGCCTGCGCCACTGGTCCACATGTCTGTTGTCAGATGTATTGTGTGAACAGCACTCTTCTGCAAAGCTGCCCCAATCGCCTCCAGCACATCTTCATGTAGTGCTGGAACCGCAACTCTGGCAAAATAGAACCGGCTCGGAACCTTCCATTTAGGGCAGAGCGTTGCCACTAATTCAAGAAAACCTACCGCTTCTACAAAAGAAAATGGTAGAAGGTCCACAGCTAGCATTTTAGCCAGCTTAGTGTTATACAGACGCGTCAGTGGGTGGTTGCGTTCATATGGCACGTCTGAAGTAAGCATTGTTCTAATGTTGCCCTGGACCAAGCATTTACGGGCTGATAATGACTTCGTTGACCCAATTTTGCTCGCTGGTGAACTTTTGTGCGTTGGTGTCTCACTCGCTCCAACACTCTTAGTGTGCCTCACATTGGGTGTGCTGCTGACAGGGGTACTGGGTGTAAGGGAAGTGTATGACACGTCTTCTTCCTGCTCGTCATCATCAGATGAAACATCAACGTTTCCTTGAATTTGGCCTTTCTTGATCGCATCTAGGTGCGCAAACCATTTGACAGTGTGCTGTCTCCTAAGATGACCTCTCTGGCCTCCGGTACCATAGTTGGTACCTGGCTTACCACGACTAACTGCTTGCTTACAAATGGTACAAATGGCAAACTTTGGATTTTTTGGACAAACAGTAAAGAAGTCCCAAACTGGGGACTTGAAGTGTCTGTGGGACATGGAGGAGGCGGCGATACTGGTGGTGGTGGTCATGAAGCTAATGCCAGATGAAGTGGAGGATCTGGATTGCCCAACTTTTGTACGTTTTGCACTTTCACCGCCACTAATTAAGGTCGAGGTTGACGGAGGTCTCTTCTTGCCAGAAAGAAATATGGAAGCGGGACGAGTTGGTGTACTACTTAACTCCAATGATTGTGGTGTTTCCACTGCCTCCTCATCGACAACATCATCATCATCATCACACTCAGCAGCTCTTCGGGCTAGGGTCAAAATGTCTGTTTGCTGCATGCCCGCTGGGGCTGCAGTGACCTTTATGATGACTGGGTCGTCGTTGGCAGAGTCTTCATCAGCAGCAGTATCCGCCACTTCTTGTTGAGACTCATCACACTCCATAACTCTGAGACTTTGGACGAGCTTCCTTTTACGCTTACCTACCTTTGTCGGATCATGGTGTGCCTCACTCTCAGACGGCTGTGGTGCTGGTTCCCAAGTTTGATCCGTATCATCAGAAGGAGGTGTGCTTGAAGAAGATGTAGACACCACCCTTGATCTCTTCCTTGCTAGGGGTGTGGAAGACAATGAAGGATCATCAGGAGGAGTGGCTTCCTCAAATGATACCTCGCCTTGATTGTCGATTTCCTGATGTGCCCCTACTTCGGGAGGAACAACTATTGTGGGCACTTGTGACCCTCCATGCACCTCTGCTTGCGCATCTCCTTGCGCTGCCTCTCCTTCCACATGTACTTGGGCTTGTACTTGCACATGTGATTGTTGTTGCGGCTATGGTTGTTCAACACTCGTCAGATGAGCTACAACAACCTGTGTTGATTGAGGGACATTGCTGCTGCTTTCTTGCGATGAGCCAACATCACTGGTCGATGGTGATTGAAGAACTATACTGGCTGCCTCTGCAGCACTCAAGGGCTTGGACTTAAGTTGGCGTGGTGGTGGTGGTGGCACTGAGCCCAATGGAGCGGGGGTGCTGCTGCCAGCTTGGTCCCCAGCAGATCCCGCTGCTGCTGCTGCAGGCATACTTTTTTTTTTACTCCCAAAAAAAGGGGCGGGCAGCACACCAGTGTCCTTGGTAACTTGCTTCTTCTGCTCCTTACTGGCACCTTTCTTGCTAGAGGAGCTACGGGTTACTTTTTTTGGGGCCATCTTCTTCAGAGCAGGTCAGCACGGCAGTAGTTGCACGAGTTGCAGAGGGTTCTGTGTCCAGACGTGACGTCGCGTGACGTTATGCTGCACACACACACCGCTGCAGGACTTCTTCCTGGCACTGGTGGTTCTCTTGAGTCTTTTTGTGCACCTAAAAGCAATGGAAGACAGAGGAACATCAGTTCAGTTATACACCCCAAAAAATCGACAAAGCACAGAAAAATGAGCACAATCCCATGCCATCCATGATGTTTACATTGAAGACACCCCACAGAAAGACTAGGAGTGGGACATGCAAGTATGCAACACTCAGTCACTACCCCTGGGCATAATGGATGAAAAGTAGGCAAAATAAGTGCAGGCCTCAGACACTGCCTCTCCTCAAAATGGCCCCTTACACCCCAAGCACATGTTGCCTGTACCAGCCAGCACTCAAGATGGCCACCACCACCACCCACATGGCCAGTCCACATCAACAGTACACCCCCAAAAAACAGAAAAACAGCCAGAAATCACCACAATCCAATGCCATCCATGATGTTTACATTAAAGAGAGTGAGACCACACCACAGGCACACTCAGTCCATGCACCACCACCCCTGGGCAAAAGGCCACACCAGCAGCCCCCCAAAAACGACAAAAAACAATAAAATGAGCACAATCCCAGCCCATCCATGGCCTCAATTATGTTTAAATTCAAGAAGACACCCCACAGAAAGACTAGGCCCATGCAACACTCACCACCCCTGGCCAAAGGGCCCCACCAGCAGGCCCAAAAAAACGACAAAAAACAATAAAATCAGCACAATCCCAGCCCATCCATGGCCTCAATAGTGTTTAAATTCAAGAAGACACCCCTCAGAAACACTAGGCCCATGCAACACTCACTACCCCTGGGCATAATGGATGAAAAGTAGGCAAAATAAGTGCAGGCCTCAGACACTGCCTCTCCTCAAAATGGCCCCTTACACCCCAAGCACATGTTGCCTGTACCAGCCAGCACTCAAGATGGCCACCACCACCACCCACATGGCCAGTCCACATCAACAGTACACCCCCAAAAAACAGAAAAACAGCCAGAAATCACCACAATCCAATGCCATCCATGATGTTTACATTAAAGAGAGTGAGACCACACCACAGGCACACTCAGTCCATGCACCACCACCCCTGGGCAAAAGGCCACACCAGCAGCCCCCCAAAAACGACAAAAAACAATAAAATCAGCACAATCCCAGCCCATCCATGGCCTCAATGGTGTTTAAATTCAAGAAGACACCCCTCAGAAACACTAGGCCCATGCACACTCACTACCCCTGGGCATAATGGATGAAAAGTAGGCAAAATAAGTGCAGGCCTCAGACACTGCCTCTCCTCAAAATGGCCCCTTACACCCCAAGCACATGTTGCCTGTACCAGCCAGCACTCAAGATGGCCACCACCACCACCCACATGGCCAGTCCACATCAACAGTACACCCCCAAAAAACAGAAAAACAGCCAGAAATCACCACAATCCAATGCCATCCATGATGTTTACATTAAAGAGAGTGAGACCACACCAAAGGCACACTCAGTCCATGCACCACCACCCCTGGGCAAAAGGCCACACCAGCAGCCCCCCAAAAACGACAAAAAACAATAAAATCAGCACAATCCCAGCCCATCCATGGCCTCAATGGTGTTTAAATTCAAGAAGACACCCCTCAGAAACACTAGGCCCATGCAACACTCACTACCCCTGGGCATAATGGATGAAAAGTAGGCAAAATAAGTGCAGGCCTCAGACACTGCCTCTCCTCAAAATGGCCCCTTACACCCCAAGCACATGTTGCCTGTACCAGCCAGCACTCAAGATGGCCACCACCACCACCCACATGGCCAGTCCACATCAACAGTACACCCCCAAAAAACAGAAAAACAGCCAGAAATCACCACAATCCAATGCCATCCATGATGTTTACATTAAAGAGAGTGAGACCACACCAAAGGCACACTCAGTCCATGCACCACCACCCCTGGGCAAAAGGCCACACCAGCAGCCCCCCAAAAACGACAAAAAACAATAAAATAAGCACAATCCCAGCCCATCCATGGCCTCAATGGTGTTTAAATTCAAGAAGACACCCCTCAGAAACACTAGGCCCATGCAACACTCACTACCCCTGGGCATAATGGATGAAAAGTAGGCAAAATAAGTGCAGGCCTCAGACACTGCCTCTCCTCAAAATGGCCCCTTACACCCCAAGCACATGTTGCCTGTACCAGCCAGCACTCAAGATGGCCACCACCACCACCCACATGGCCAGTCCACATCAACAGTACACCCCCAAAAAACAGAAAAACAGCCAGAAATCACCACAATCCAATGCCATCCATGATGTTTACATTAAAGAGAGTGAGACCACACCACAGGCACACTCAGTCCATGCACCACCACCCCTGGGCAAAAGGCCACACCAGCAGCCCCCCAAAAACGACAAAAAACAATAAAATCAGCACAATCCCAGCCCATCCATGGCCTCAATGGTGTTTAAATTCAAGAAGACACCCCTCAGAAACACTAGGCCCATGCAACACTCACTACCCCTGGGCATAATGGATGAAAAGTAGGCAAAATAAGTGCAGGCCTCAGACACTGCCTCTCCTCAAAATGGCCCCTTACACCCCAAGCACATGTTGCCTGTACCAGCCAGCACTCAAGATGGCCACCACCACCACCCACATGGCCAGTCCACATCAACAGTACACCCCCAAAAAACAGAAAAACAGCCAGAAATCACCACAATCCAATGCCATCCATGATGTTTACATTAAAGAGAGTGAGACCACACCACAGGCACACTCAGTCCATGCACCACCACCCCTGGGCAAAAGGCCACACCAGCAGCCCCCCAAAAACGACAAAAAACAATAAAATAAGCACAATCCCAGCCCATCCATGGCCTCAATTATGTTTAAATTCAAGAAGACACCCCACAGAAAGACTAGGCCCATGCAACACTCACCACCCCTGGCCAAAGGGCCCCACCAGCAGGCCCAAAAAAAGGACAAAAATCAGCACAATCCCAGCCCATCCATGGCCTCAATGGTGTTTAAATTCAACAAAACAGTTGTATCATGCACCCCTAACCAACCCTGGTCCTACTGGATACTGTGGCTACCCACAATATAATTTATTTAATGTTCTGAAAAAGTTCCAAAATTTTACTTGCAGCAACTGTAATGCCCCAAACAAACTTACTTGGGAAAGTTGATTTCTAATCCAAAAGTGATCCAAAGACAGTCAAAAAGGCCTCAAATCCAAATATCCAGCAGCACCCACAAAAAGTAATCCTTCCAGCTCCAGATCCAAATGAAAGTGACCAGGAGATGGACAAAGCACTGGGAGGAGCCTGCTGGACAGGAACAGGAAGTTGGAGACTGTGGGGCACTTCCTTCCTCCCCCCCCCCCCAAAATGGACTCCTTGCAAAAAAAAAGGCCATGCAAATGTCAACCTGAGGAGTGATTCTGATAAAAATCATAATTTTCTGAAGGTTTATCCTGTTTGCTGGTGATTTTCTTGTGCGAAATTGCAAAATCTCTATTTCGCAAGTGCGAGATTGTTCCTTTCCGCCGCAACTACGTGTTCGCAATTGCGAACTCTCGCGAGGTGTGCTGTGCAAGGTGGCAAGCCGCGAGTACGTATTCGCGGGCGCCAAACTCCCGCGGGAACACGCAGCAAGATCTAAAATGGCGCGTCACTCGCAAAGAAAAACAACTCGGCAAACGCTAAATGACGGAAAGTGAACGCCGTGCACCACGCCGCGCGCCGCAACCAAGCAAAAAATCCGCCGCGAGCGGATTCACGAATTTGCCGAAAATCCGAAAAATCCGCGAGCGGAGCGGATTTTACGCCCATGCTTAAATGTAAGTCCTGCGATATTTATAAAATCACTAATATATGATACAGTTCTTTATGTATTATAAAATTGGCTGCAGAATTTGGGACGGCCATGTTAGACCTGTCAGCCCTTTGGGTGGTCCCTCCTTATTTTTCTCCCTTTCTGCTTTCTATTTTTGTGTCCACCGATGTTTTTGGATGTTGACTTTTAAACCTCCGGGCGCCTCATCACTGCTAATCAGTGCTGAGGCGCAGGTGCACCCTTTCTAAAATGGTGGCCTATTGAGTTTTCTAAAAAGGTTGCCCTGTCAGGAGTTACCTCAGAGCCCTGGCCCATAGGATAGCATTAGGGGGGATCTAGAACCTTCTGGTCCCTTCTGGTGACCTGGGCCTAGGGAGCTCACTGGTTGGCCATTTTGGTCCACACTAAGGAACTGACTGGAGTGCAGACTGCTGCATATGGGGGATGGTGATCCTGACCAGGTTGATGGTTCTTAGGGGCTGCTGCCTGGTGTGGTGAATCTGCCTCCCTACCTGCTGAACTGGCCCAGCTGTGAGACGAATCTAAAGGACCCAGTACCAGTGTGGGGAGTGGTTATTGATCTCTATCCTCTCCATTGAACTTTGAGATCGCCAAGCCGCAGAGGGACCTCATGTCGCCTAGTTAAAAGGTGGTGAGTGAAAACCCTGAGGGAACCTGGGCTGCTGCTGTCCTTCCTAGGGAAGTGAAGACGGAACGAGGAGTTTCTAAGATCTCCTCAGAAACTAGCACCAACGTTATAAGTGGATTGGGGTTGGCTATGGTTAAACAACTGACCAAAGAAAAATTCCCTCTGGGTTATCCGTGCAGTGAAGGAAGGGGGGAGGAACTAACATTACATTGCGCTCTAAGCATCCTGCCCCCTACTGCCACAGATAGCGAGAAAGAGGAGGGAGGAAGGGGGAAAAACCCACGGTTACTTTGACCCCCGAGACTGTCCTTCGGAAGCCTTCGTTTCCCCGTTGTTACCGCTGAACGCCAGCCAAGCGTAATTGCCGGTCCTGCTCCTCAGCAAAGGCATTGGGGCTGGAAGGGGTGGGTCCCGCATCACGAGAGAAGTGCCCGCTGATCCTTGCATGGGCTGGTGGACGTCGCCAGCTGCTCCTGACAGGAAGGCCGGGGCAGGCGCTGAATTAAGAAAAGGCCGGCTCACCCGAGGCAGTGACGCGATGGGCGTCGCCGGCTGCTTCTGACAGGAAAGTTAGGGAGGGGGAAGTGCTAAACTGGCCTGAGATACTGGCCGGTGGTTCACGCTGCAATCGCCTCCGTCCCCTCCCCAAGTGCAGTCAGGAGGCTGGGGCAGGATTTGAAAGGATCGCCGGCTCCTACTGTCACCTTGAGCCGGTAACAGCCCCCGAGTGTAGTGGTAGGCCAGAGTGTGGCCAGAGTGCTTCCCATCTGTTCTCCACACTTGTGTGCGGGATAATTTGGAATATCGTATCAGGGGTCGGAGACTATCAAAACTAACAAAGAAAGTGCTGGACAAAGGAAAGATAGGGGAGGGGAAAGAGATAACTGTAAGTCACAGATCCTCATTGAAGTGGGGCCAGAGGTTGTATTTGGACCTAGATTCACGCATGGGTCTGTGAAACAGAACTTGAGGAAAGTTCAAAGGCAAGAGAGGAAGGTAATTGACTCTGGAATCCAAAAACGAATCACCATCTGTTGGTCTATGACAGCAGTCCTAATTGTTATGAACTGGATGGCCGCTTAATTTAAATGCAATACCTGCCTATCTTACCTCTGGTATATGTGATGGCCTTTTTGGCAAAATGATGGGATTACCTGTTTTTGATTTATGAAATGTATTTAGCTGCTTGACTTACTAAAACTGTAAAGTAACTGCTTGAGTTAAAGTATTAAGTGGAACTGCCCAGCTCATTTCATCTGCTGGGTACTGAATTATAATCAAATGGAATGTAATGCCTTAATATTATGATTAATCATATGTGAAAATGCTTAAGATGTAAAGTTCTTCACTGCTAAAAACTGAAGTTGATCTAAAAACACAAGATAAAGCATTTCCATTCTTTTCTAAAGACGGTGTGGTGTCATTTTTAAGTGGAGGTGCGCTGAGTTGCTGTATTGAGTGGGACGCAAGTACGACAAGTTGCCTTGGAGTTAGGCCTTCCCGCTTTGTGCCAGGCTACCCTAGGTGCTTCGGTGACCCCGGGTCCAACAGGCCAATACTCTTTTTAAAAATGTATTCTCTTTTGTTTGTAGGGACGTAATATTTGCTCTCCCCCATATCACTGACCCATGGCATATACCCGTCACACACTTAGTTCTATATAGGGTGAGAATTTCCCTTATGGGTTTATTTCCCATTATTGCTACAAATCTGAAAATTCCTTCAATTATTCTTAGAAATTTCAGATTGCCTGAGTCGATATGTGGTTTCTATGAGTCCCTACTATTAAATAGAAGACCTAAATAAGAGAACGTTAGAACTCTACCTATAACTACTCCTCCAGTATGGTGTTTTTTATGCTTCAACTTAGATTTCCAAGATGTCATTACAAATGTTTTAGTAAGGTTTAACTTTAAGTCCTTATTTGACATGAATTCAGTGAACTTCTCAATTAAATGTTGTAAGCCATTCGCTGTCCTTGATAAAAGGAAAGCGCCATCAGCATAGAGTAAAACTGGAGTATTGTGTGTTCTAACTTTTGGGGTATCTGCATTTTCATTTTGTAAGTAGGTATCTATATTATTGATATATAAATAAAAGAGAAGGGAGCCAGTACACAGCCCTGGCGTATTCCCCTTGTAACTATAAAATCCACGAACATTCACCCTTTGTTCCATAATGTACTCTAGAGGTTAATAATGTATACATTTGGGACAAATATATAATGATATCAGTGGGTACTCCTTGCTCATTCAGGGTTTGCCACAATTTGTTATAATTGACTAGGTCAAACGCACTTGTTAAATCTACAAAGCAAAGTTGAAGAGCACCCTCCTTAGCAAGAGTATATTTTCCTATAAGTAATTCCAAGTTTAAACACTGTTCTACAGTTCTAATTCCCCTTCTGAACCCATACTGGGCTTCAGAAAGAATATTATTCTCGTTGGCCCATTCTTCCAACCTCCCAAAAAGAATTTGTCCCATTAATTTCAAGGTTGAGTCCAGAAGAGATATGGGTCTGTAACAATTTGCCTTCCCTCTATCTCCTTTTTTAAAAATTGGTACGATAATGCTTTCTGCCCAAAATGCAGACATAAACCCCCTTATTGCTCTGTTAAAAACCTCTAATATGATCGGAGGCCAATAATCCATATTACATTTAAAAATATTGATCGGTACCCCATCTTGGTCAGCGGCTTTTCTGCTAGCACTTTTATGGAGGGCGGTTTTAATTTCTTCGGAAGTAATTGGTTAGATTTCTATGGGGTTGACTGAGATAAAATTACTATTCCTTACTTTACACATTTTTAATGCTTCTGGATTAAAAATACTCTCAAAGTGGGTGATACAGTCTTCAGGGGAACAGCTATTGCTATTCTCCCTGTTGCATTATCTTTAAAGAACGGGTGATCAATTGTTTTCCAGAATAGGGCTGCATTTCTTGTTTCTGCGGCCTCTACTAGGCTTGCCCAGGCATCCTCACCTATTTCACTTTTTCGTTGGTTTAAAGTTACCCTATAATCCTTCCTTAGGGTACTCATTTTAACGCTATCCCTAGGTTTTAATGTAAGGGCTGTTTTCAAATCTCTATTTAATGTGGAGCATTCTCTATTAAACCATCTTGGGTTGCTATCATAAGACTTATGCTTCTATTTAAGTGTTAAATCACCCGCTATCTCCATGGTAATATTACTAAAAGTGTTTATAGTTGCTACATCTGTTGAAGAGTTATTAATGCAGATATTAATCTCCTTTTCTATTTTCCCTTTTGGATTGTTTAAAAAGCTTGTTGGATCTACACTTGACCACTTAATGGATACTCCAGTTTGTACTTGAGATTTTAGTACTGGGTTTGAGGCTTTTCCCCTCAATTTTTGTGAAAGGTTAAGCCTCAACGTCAGTATTAGTGGATGATGGTCGCTATGCAATGTTTCTGTAATTGAGCATTTTTCCACCTAACCCTTACATTTTATAGATATAATAAAATGATCAATACTTGATGCTGATCTACCTCCTACATACGTATGTTTCGCTACTTCTCCCTCTAGAATTTCAGGTTCTATAATCAATAGATTAGATTTGGAAATGCTCTTATATATTTCTTCCCCATAAGCGTCATCTAGGAAGTGGGGAATTCGGTCTCCAAAGCAATTGCTGAATCCACATCGTTCACCTACCAAAATGGCAAAAGGTTCACAGTTAAAATCACCCGCCCAAATAAGTGTATACTCGCCTCCCAATTTCTTTATAAAAAGCTCTAGATCTTAATTACCATTGGTCTAGCAACATCAAAAACATTGTTATAAAAATTAATTAGCACCATTGTCTGTTTCCCTTCCAATAAAGTTGTATCAATTGATAATATTGTGACTTGGTATTAACTTCCTTTACTATTAGAGGCGCAGTTGTAGCTATTAATGTTGCTAAGCCTGCTTTTACTCTCCCTCTTCTAGAGGGGCTAGCATTAGTAAAAATTACTTTAAAACCATTAATAAAAAAAGGTTCAGTATTCCTTGTTTCCTGGAGCATAATTACTTCACATCCCTCTATCGTTTCAAGCCAGTCATCAATAGTTATATTATTTTCAACTCCTGCTACATTCCAGGACATGATATTAGTAGCGTTGTGATTTTGTACAATTAGATGGTCTGCGGCAGCCCCCTCTATATCGTCCCTGCTAATAGGGGAAACATTTTGTACGGTAATGGGCATTTGTGGACATAAGCCACCACCTGGCTTGTTTACCATCGGAGTGTGTAGTGGGGTTCTAACAACATCAATTTCTGTGTCCTCCCTATGTCAATCGATCTCACTACAGGATTGTAGTAATTCATACCTATTATATGTGGGAACATTTTCCATGTATCTGTACACATTAGGGTTAAAAACGTTTACTTTGTTGTTCTTATTAGTTATTCTATAGAAATGACCCAGCGGGACAGCAGTTACAACTTCAACCATATTGGGATTCATCACTGCAACTTTATATGCAAGTATCTCCAACAAATGTCTTAACAGTTCCCTGCTAAGATATTTTATCACTATGCAAACTCCTGCACATTGTTTCATGGATCTGCCTACCCATCTCACCCTTCTCAGCATTATAATGTTTCTTTGTAAGGCATTACTATCCATATTCGTATTTGCTGCAAACCAAGATATCACTTTGTTTTTTAAAGTCTCATAAGACTCATGCTTCTTATCCTCCAACCTAGTCAAATTTTTGAGTATGATAACATATGGTGTTCCCTGCGGTGGAAGGTGTAAAGATGCTGTCTATTAACTTGTATACGTGCAGTGGGTTTAGTGTAAAGGAGTTGAATCCAATTTAGCAGCATAGGGGGTAGTCCAATACTCTGAAGTCTAGTGTATAAATAGCTCCCTTTAACCGAATCAAAAGCCATGGCTGCACCGAGTAGTACAGCCACAGCCTCCATCTCGGGATTGAGCTGATGTAAGAGGGTGAATATGGTGCGAAGATTATGTGCAGTAGACCTAGAGGGTATGAAACCAGATTGGACAGATAAGACAATAGCTGTCATAAGTGGTTTAGTCGCAATAATCTTGCCATTATTAATACTTCACGCACAGTGGGAGGGAGCATCTGACTGTGATATGCCTCGTCATACATTTCTAGCAAATATGGACTAAGTAAGTCGGAGAATGCTTTGCAGAAATCACCCGTATAGCCAATAGGCCCTGGTGTTTGGCCATTTGGAAGTGTTTTTATAGCAGCTTGTACTTCCTCAATAGTGATTGGCTGTGCAAGGAACTCACGCTGTCTGTCGCACAACCATGCCAACACAATATTCTCAACATAGTCTAGTATCTCCTGCGTGTGGGCCATATTGCGTGTTTTTATATAAGTCACCATAGTTGTCCATAAATGTGCGTAGAATGCCGCCAGTGTCATAATGTGTTATATTATTACCATCTACCATTTGTAGTTTCAGACATATATTAGGTGCAAGTATGCGTTCCGGTCTGCCCCCCTCACCCATCTTACATGCTGTATGACGTTTCGTGATATATTTCAATTCATCGTCCACTAATTCGTTCGTTATATGTGTCTACTTCATTTTGAATGCTTCCTAATATATCTGCACTTCGAGTGTTGTCGAATGCTGTTTTCAGCTTACGAATACGCGCCTCACATTGCTGCAACTGCGTGTGAATATCTTTAAGGATCCCTGCAGTTGTGCTAATGCGAATACCGCACAGGGTCGCCTTAAAGGCTTCCCAAAGAGTACCTGCACTATCTACCGATTGTTTGTTTATAGTGAAAAAGTCCTCTATCGCTGTATGAATTGTTTCGGCATAGAGGGGGTCCAAGAGAGAAGTGGCATTGAACCGACATATAAATGGTGGTGGAATGTATGTCGGGACTTGCAGGGTTATTAGGACAGGTTTGTGGTCCGACAGCGTTTTAGGGAGGTGTCTAACATCCTGGGTCCAAGTGCATGCTTGGTCTGTGAGCAACCAATAGTCTATCCTGGACCAACTATGATGTACAGAAGAGGAATGGGTACCTCTGCATGTCTGTGGGTTGCACATACGCCATATGTCATGCATACAAAATTCTGCCAGCGTGCTTAATATCATAGATGCAGCTTGTGGATGAGTCCCAGCCGTGGTGGTTGATCTATCACAAGTACTATCAAGTGCCACATTCATATCTCCGCCCCACAACAGCTCTAAAGGAGGGAGCTCTCATAACTTGGTGCATACATTGTCAAAGAAGTCACGATCATCTTTGTTTGGCCTGTATATATTAATGAGGCCCACTTTTGTACCTCGTAATATACCAGTAATTATGACGTATCGCCCCTGTGCGTCTGTCATTGTTTGATCCAGCGAGAATAGCGTGCCTTTTCTGATCAGGGTCATCACACCTCGGGCATATGAAGAGTAAGAGGGGGATATTACTAATGTAGCCCATCCCTTGCCAAAGCCCTCTGCTCTGCCCTTGATCAAATGTGTTTCTTGTAACAGGGCTATGTCTACGTGGTGTCTGTCTAGGTATGCACAGACTTGTCTGATTTTTCTTGGATTATTAAGACCCCGTACGTTCCAGGTGACAAGTTTCAAGGGTGTAGGTTTAGCTTTAGTGTGCATCAATGTATTTCCAGTTGATATTTTCGCAAATGTCAGTGTGGTGCTTGGGTCGCCTATTTGTGGTGCTACATTGAACATAATTATACATTTCTCATGTACTCGTGCAGTAATAACATCAGTTGAAAACCGTATAGTGGTGTGGTACAGTAAAATGCATAACTGTCGAGCCCTCCCAACTAACTCCTCCACCCACCCCTCCTAACCCTCCCACTTCTTCATTCCAATTACAACAAAGACAAACCCAAAAAAACAGGAAAATACCCTACCCCCCACCCTTCCCTTGAAAAAATGTGAAGCTAGTTGTGGGATACACAGGGTGGTTAAGCACTTATCTGAAATGGCAAAGTGTCTCTGCCACTTAGTTATCTCAGTGGCCAGGCGGTAGGTCTGTAAATAATGATCTGCTACACAATGTCCGATGCATCAGTTTGTTCCTCTTGTTCTCCCCTCGGTTATTTCTGGCGGGAAAGTTGAGATCCCCTCCGTTTCAGGAATTTGAGCACATCCTTCGGCTCGTTGTAGATTGTGGTCTTTCCCCCATCCGACACTCTCAACCTGGCTGAGTAGATCATTACATATGGGATGTTCAGCTCTCGTAATTTCTTTTTAACAGACACAAATCATTTCCGGGCCTCCTGGACAAGTGGTTTAAAGTCAGAATAGATTGATATATCCATACCTTGATGCTTTAATTGTCCCAGTTCTCAAGCTCTGAGGAGCGCTGCATCCCGGTCCCGATAGTTTAGAATTTTTGCAATTATCTGACGTGGTCTGGGTCCCAGAGGCAGTGGCGGAGCAAGGGATCTATGAGCTCTCTCGACGACGAAGACCTCAGAAAAAGTATCTTTTCCTAAGAGAGTTATTAGCAGTTGTTCTATATAATGCTCCATAGGCCCCGTGATGGTCGTCTCAGCCATTCCCATAAGGTGTATGTCACTCCGGCGTGAGCGCACCTCTAGATCTTTAGTCTTCGCCAACAGTGTTCCAAGGTGCTTGCTCATTTTCCCTTGTTTATCATCCATTTGTTGTTGAGCATCTTCTGCTTCCGATATCCGGCGCTCCGCCATATCCAGCCATTCAGTGTGTTTGCGTTCGGACATTCGATCCACCCGGGTAGTAAGAGAGTCTATTTTTCCATCAATGGTGGAAAGGGCAGCTTTTATCGAGGAAAACATGGCCTGCACATCCTCAGTAGCAATCCCACCAACCGTCGATGTCCCTTGTTGCGCGGCGGTGTGGTCATCGGGGTCAGTCTCAACTGCTTTTTTCGGTTGTTCAAAGTTAATTTTAGGTTGGTTTCTGTCTGGTTTGCCCATGATGCAATAATGCAGGAGGAGGCAGCCGGCACAGTACGTGGGTCAGGTGGTAGTGCGGGCCTAGCAGAGAGCAGTTTGATAGTACAGCATAGGCGGATGTCGCCCACTCGCAACATGTTATGAATGTGATAGTAGGGGAAGCCCAGCAAGCAGCGGCCCTCCAGGGCACGCATGGTGTTGGTGATGGGGAAGTCCTCCGCGTCAGTGTCCCAACAAATTCACAGTTACGAGCCGATAGCCCTGCACCTCACACTGAGGCGCGGTATGTGCACGTCAGTGCCGTGGTCACAAGACACCTCGATTTGAAGGATGATAGGCCCTGCCGGTATGTGCGCTGTGAATGCTCTTTAGTTCGTGCTGCCTAGTATTCCCTCTTCCTGGACTCCAGTAAGCAGACACCAGGCCGCATGTAGTCCAACAGTGATGTTTGTTGTAGGGGGGGTCAAGGTGATTTATGGCCTCCAGGGAAGTGCAGAACTGTTCCAAGGGAGGTGCAACGTCCGCAGCATAGTCACCAGCAGTAGTGAGAAAGGCCAACCCAGTATGTGTCACATGTGCAGCGTTTGGTGCAGCCGTATTCGTAGTAGTGCTGGGCTCGGGAGAGGGCCCAGAAGCACCACATTGGGTGAGGAGCAAGGGAGCTGGCTGATATCCATACTTGACGTCACCAGACCCCCATGCCGTTGGTGCATTGTCACCTCGCAGAGAGCGCTGCTACCGGCGCCAGTCACCACCACACCCACAGAGGTTGCATGTCACATCGCCCTCACCTCCGGCCACCACGGGCGAGCATCAGCGGACAAGTGTCTCCAGCCCTCCCAGCGGGCAGCACCGAGCACAGTTGACCGCCCTTAAGATATTTTTCCGTGGGACAGAGGTTCAGTCGGAGCCGTTATCGTAGTCCCGCGAGGCTCACACTCTCCGCATCTCGGCTCACCGCAGGCCAGGGCTCTCCGCGCTCATGTGGTATAGGCTGTGCTTCAGCCGATCTCTTCCAGGTTTTTTTTTGCACATTTTGGATGATCATCTGTTGTAAAAGTCGGATCGGAGTGATAGTCCGATACCGCTTTCTTGTATTTCTGCCACAGTCGAGATTACGATGCAGGATAATTGCAGGATAGTTAAGGGCCCGAAGAAGCTCACTTAATCAGCAGCCATCTTCAGGCTTGGCTAGCTCCCCCCCCCCCCACCATGGTGTTGTTAGCAGGATTTTTTTCGTTCAGGAAGGGGAACGTTCCTGTATAAAAACAATCCCTTGAGGCATTTTCCTCTACCTATGTGTGCTGCAAAATGCAGTACACAAAACAAGCATAACTAAAGATATTTCTCCTCATTACGCCTCACCTGGGGATGTATAGCATATTATTGCATTCCCAGGTCTACCCATGATGTTAAATCTGGGAATGTCCCAAAATCCATGGGTGTTGCACGGGAACACCCACACACCACCCATGGACTGCCTCCCTGGAGCAGAGTAACGCAGTGCAGCGCCTTGCGCTACTCCAGATTTATCAAATCACTCAGGGCCCTTACATGGCTTGAAAATCAAACTTAGTAGTTGAGTTGCGCATGCACCCTGTTGCGTGGTGTAAGTGCGACACAACTACTTGATAAATATGGCCCTGCGTGTCCACACTGCCATGACAGCTGGACCAGTATGACGTTCAGATATGGCACACCATTCCTGTTTCACTACAGATTTCAACACTTTAATTGCTTACAGATGTCCTCATTTCCATTTGGCTGCTGTTTCAAATTATCAAAAGTGATATCTACATTTTAGGTTTACAGTTGCCCTGCCATTATCTATCTTGTGTTCTTACCAACAGTTGTATGTCCTTGCCATGTAAAAATATGTTTATCTAATTATAGGAGGTCATAGACGTTCCCAAAAGAGTTTAATCTGTGATCAACCATATGAAAAAGGATAGTTATTTTAATTTGATGACTGTACTTATGGATTGTTAAAAAATAAACTCACGGATTTCAAAAAACAATTTAATTCCAGTTTAAGCCTTAATCAGTATTTCCTAAGGGATGATTCAAGTTTAATTTTGTCTGTGATACTTATATACTTATGTCAATAGCATGACATGGTTAAAGAGTTGCTCTTTGGCCCATGTGATACACAGCATAAGTAGGTCAACAATTTAATACATGTGCCCTCATGACTTTGTTCTCAAGCCTCAGTCCATCTCCTGGATAAATCCATTTGGGATTAACATGCACATGCCAGGTTCTGGCTAATTTGTCTAAGCCAGTCCTGCTTGAGAACAAAGACACAAGTAAACTTGTAGATGGTGTATTTGAGGGGATCTTTGAGGAGATGGTTACCCTGAAACTTGTGTGGACAGGTCCTGTTGGGGTTACCATTGGAAGAGGCTTCCTAATTCCTGTTCAACCCACAGATACCCTGTGTCTTGGAGGCCATGGAAGATGGGGAGTGTAGCTGCTTTGAGGGCCATTAGATACTGCTGAGGAAGACCCAGGGAAAATAGGACTCATAGGATCCCAGAAAGAAAAGTATATCCTGGGTGCTGCCCAGATTCCCGCTGCTGCAAAGAGGAAGCTGGGTACTGGAGCTGCAATGATGCAATAAAAATGGGGCTGAGGAGCAAAAGGGCTAGGAGTGCAGGCCCTGAGCTCTCCACCATCAAAGGAATAGAAGTTAAAAAGTAAACACCAGCAACATTGCTAAAGTTTAGTGGCAAAGAGGCCTGAAACTAACACTACTGGTTGCTGTAGCTTGCCACCAGATGTACACTGCACAAAACCCCATCCATATCAGCCCAAAAGGCCTGAGATATCTATCTTTGTTGCTTTCTTTCATGGAAAAGCAGCCTGGAAGGTTCACAGTGCTGCTGACAGGCAAGGCAGTATAAGCACTGAGCGATTTTCACAAACAACGAACCCTGGTGAGGATCAATGCTCCCCGAGATGACTCCCATTGAACCTGGTTTGATCTGTTCCTGTTGCAGGAACAGTGCCGAGTCACATAAATTGGGTAGCACTTTTATCAAGACAAGTGGGGGCACACTGGAAGCAATTTTCTGGAACCCTGCAGATTCCAGCAGTTTACGTCATAGGAATGCAAAGAAAATGTGTGATTTTGGGCAAAGTTTGAAGATTGCAGGGCATTATGGATAAGAACACATTGTGGGATCCACGTGGAGCATGTAACACTAGACTTCTCTGGGTATCTAGTATTCAGAAATGTCTGGGTCTGGTAGGTTTCCACAGTTAGTGGCCTACCTAAGCCCAAAGGGTCAGTTATACAGCATGGCAAATAGAGCAATCTTGGGATTTAGCTCCACTCTCCTGGACCATATATAAAAAAAAACAAAGCAGAAGAATCAAATGTCCTGTTGGCTGCCATTGGGGTGGGAATGTTTAGTCTTCAGGGGATCTCAGGATGGGTCAGACCCACTATACTATTTTATTTAAAAAATATTCCTGCCATTCAGCTGGCTTTATGCCCCAAGGGGCAATTTGTGGGATAACGGGGCTCACGTCTGAGCATATCCGTCCCACTCGAGGTGACAAATGCAAACACAACAGTTGATAGACAAACTGGAATGGCATTGTGAGCAAAAAAGTTATGGATTTGGGCCCAGATCTCTGTACTGAGGTGAATGTATGACATTGTTTTGCATTCTGTCCATCGACTGTTGTTTTTGCATTTGTCACCCCGAATGGGACGGGTATGCTCTGACCTGAGTCCCGTGCTCTCCATGCCACTGGACTCAAGCTATCCTGGCTGATGAGAACTGAAAGCCCGAAACTGGTCCTAGGATGCTTGTTTTCAGGCCAGGGAGGACCTGGCTTGGCAGTTCCGGCAGGACTGTTCCCATGGGGCACAGGGTCAAGGCTGATTTGCATATGGCTGGGTTCAAACTGGAATGGCATTGTGAGCACAAAATTATGGATTTAGGCCCAGATCTCTGTACTGGGGTGAATGTATGACATTTGTCTGCATTTTGTCCATCAACTGTTGTTTTTGCTACTGTCATAGATAACATGATTCTTTCATCTTGTAATGCTCATTGTCTTATGTAGAATGTTCTATAGACTGATTTAGAGATACTTGATTCTAATCTCTGTATAATCTGTGTGTGGTGTAAAGTGCTCCAAAACCCTACACTGGTATTGGTAGCACTATAGAACAAATGAAATGCATGTGAAAGAAGGGCTATGGAGAGTTGAGGGGCACTATTGGAGGGTGGTAGTGAGGGAATACGCGTAGAGTGGAGAAGGAGGTCTTTTCGGGGTGCCAAAAATGATTCTAGCACTAGACACCAGCAACACTAAAGCCGGTCCTGGGCAACTCTGATTCAGGAGTGGGAGAATATGGTGGCCAGCTAGGGAGCAGGTAGCGGGAGGGCTCGACATCGAGATGCAAAAAACAAAGTGACGGTGATTTGACTCAGGGATCTATTTTGCGCAGACTTACTTGTTGTGTCTTTAGTGACCCCATTTTCAGTACAGCATGTGTGGAGGGCTCAGTCTCCTTATATCTTCCCCGGTTAACCACTGTGTGTTCAGCCTCTGCGGCCGAGGCCAACACCAAGCGCTGGATTAAAGCCACACTAGAGTTGAGGAAAGGGCATAGAGCAGTGGCAAAGATTACCCTCTGGTGGAAAAGCGGCAATGTCAGCACAGAACATCCTCACTGTCTGTCAAAATCTGAGGTTTGGAGCCTGAATGTAGAGCAATGTGGAAACCCTAGTGACAGAGGAGAATAACATGAATCACTTAGGAGAACCTGAGACTCATAAAGACAAAAGTAGGCTCATAGAGTAACCAATTGAAGAGGGGAATAAAAGTAGGGGTGCAGGAGAAAAGGAGTAAGGTAAAAGAGCTATATAAAGTCCCCCTGTGTGCAACCAAACAGCCTTGTAAGCCTTCTATAAGTAAGGCTAGAAACTAATTGGCGAACAAACCCGACTGCTGTGCATGGTTTGTTTCCCCTTTTGAAGAAACTGGAGCCTCCATATTCACATATAGCATCCATCGCCTCCAGGAGCCCTGGGAGAAAACAGTACAGGGCCGTTCCTCAAAAACAACAGCAAATTAGAGTACTCCTTTCTTTTAAGATGTCTGGGGCACTGGTGGCTAATTCAGGAGCCACATAATCTGGGGAGCCTAATGAACCCAAGGACAGGTCTCCAAAATTCCAGCGGAATTGGAAATGGACGATGGATTAAGGCTTATTGATACTAATAGGTAACAGGAGAAGGAAATCAGGATGAGGAGAGTATGGGGCCTAACGACTAGGGTGGTCAATCTCAAATCCGGGGAACCGGGTTCGAGTCTTGGCAATGACGCTCAAAATCCTGTGGTTCTTGGAAAGTCACTTAATCTCCCTGTGCCTAGCAAAAATGAATGTGTCCTTGTGTAACGCAACTAGTTCTCATGTAAATCGCTCTAATACCAGATACCTTCGGGTCAAGTTTGTGCTAAATAAAACTCCGGAAAAGAACCAAAAGAACTTTAATGTAAAGAAAAGCTCAGATTGTTCCCTTACCAAGCTGTTTTACCACTCTCTGCAAAAGTTTGAAAATGGGTTTACTACTTCCAAAATCAATCAGAAAGAGGGGCAATGAATTTGTGAAAGCCAGATGAAAACATTTGACTCCCTGATGCTAAGAACACAGGTTCTAGAGGAAACGGTGTTGGAGCAAAAAGCTTCAACTGCTCTTGATCAGTGCCATAAAACACAGAGAGAGATAGACTGTCAGGACAAGTTGGAGAATAGTGCTACAAGAAAGAACCTAAGAATTCTGAATGTACCAGAGGGGGGCCGAAGGGAAGGACATTAAGACACTTGTTATAGCTCATCTCAAAGTAGGGGGAGTGTGGGAGGGCATAGAGGAAGATCTGGTCAGGGATATCCGAAGGTGTTTGTCAGGACCCATGCAGAAAGCACCCCAGCAGAAGTAAGCCTCAAATGATTTTAGTGAATTTTCTTACATACTCTGTAAAAGAGTAGATTTTATCCAGGACATTACCAGAAGTCCCTAAAAAGCAAGTGGATTTACTTTTGAGATTCAGTCTGACATTTCCCGAGCCACTAATAATAGGCAGTGGGAGTTGGAGAAATGGTTAAAAGAATTTAGGAACCTAGGTGCCACTACTCAGTTGAGATTTCCTGCCACCCTTAGGGAATGTATAATAATAAAATGCATAACTTAAGAGACACTAGGAAGGCGGATGAACTGAATGAAACCATAAGGAAAGGGAACCCTCCAGAAGGATAACAGCATATACTTGTACACTAATTGAATTACACTGTTACAGGGTAACACAAGCAATTAATAGGTGGTGCAAATTAAGTCAATCTTCCTTGGTTATTATTATAACAGAGAATGCCATAGACAAGTTAGGCGGATTTGTAATTGCCAGCCTTCAAATAACTGATAAAAGATGCACCATACTGGGATAATTTGGCCCTAATTTGGAGGACATTGAACCCCTTAAAATTACATTTCTACATTTCTTAGATTTCCCTTCTCCTATTATCTTGGCAGACAATTTAAATGCTATCATGGTCAACAACATAGAGAGATCAATTAATAGTAGAGCTAGCATGTCCCTCAAAATGTAATCATATATTAACACATGATGAGACAGTTAAGCTTGTTCGATGTATAGAGAACAAGGGCTGGGAAGGACGAAGGAAACTCATTCCATAATAAAAACTACGGTCATTCATCCTGGATTGATTCCTTTTTAGTTGATCAAGCCGTATGTGAGGGCATCAAGGAGATTATGCACATAACAACTCACTTGTCTGTTATTTAAGAAATGAATTCCACCAACAGGTCATATTCATAGAGTTGGACCTTAGATCATACACTTTTGCTAGATCAGGAGGTCATTGGCATCTTGAGTGTGGAGACGGAGGAGTTTGTGAAATTAAATGTAGGTTTGACTCCTTTGTATTTAGTGTGGAGGCCTTTAAGGCATTTATGAGGGGGAAGCGAATTGGAATATCAGCTCAGAAAGATAGGACATATAGAAGGGAAATTGAGGGGCAAGAGTTTGAAATGGGTTACTTGGAGAGGCAACTACTGGACCAGCAGCTTTCAGCTACTAAAAAAGCACTATTGGAGAGAGGGCTACAAGAGAGGGTGGATCAACTTACCTTGGTAATGGAGACTAGAATAAGGTCAGGATTGGTGGTGAGCAAAATGGCCCATTTTGAATACAGAGAAAATGCCTGGAAGCTGCTGATTTGCAAAACTAAAATAGCCCAAGCCAGGAATGTTGTGTGGTCGAGATATTGAATGAGGGAACGGGATCCTACCTAACAAATAGCCTAGATACTGAAAAAGCTTTTCTTCATGTTTTTGAGGAATTGTATACAGAGAATTTAGTGAAGGTTAATGAATGACCCGAGGGTGGCCTATTAGATAAACTCTCAGAACCTCAAAGGGACTATTTAGACCAGGAAATTGTGCAAAGTGAAGTCTCGCAGGCAATCAACTCTAGCAAGAGAAGGAAAGCAGCAGGCCCAGATGGTCTTCCCAACTAACTATTGGAGCTCCTGTGTGGTTCAATTATACCCTTCATGACTAGATTGTTTAGGGATATTTTGGAGAATGGGACACCTATGCCACAGTCATGGGATGAACGCACAGTAACTCAAATCTTAAAACCAGATCAAACTCCCACCTCTTGCAAGGCTTATAGACCTATATCACTCTTAAAGAATGATTACAAAATCTTCGCTATTATTCTAGCAAAGAGGTTGAGTCAGGAGGTGGGGGATCCAAGCCATGAGGATCAGAAGGGCTTTATGTGGGGATGAAGCCTGCATGAGTTGATACAATGGTTAATAAGTTCAATAGATTTAGCCACAACCTTTAATGTTTCACTTGCTGTTTTGACATTGAATGCTACTAACACATTCAATAGGGTCAACTGGTCCAACTGAACACAAGTTTAAAACTCTACAACTTAGGGGATATGTTCTGGAGGGTAAATCAGCTATAATTCTCTTAAATGGTAGGATAATACCAGAGTTTAAAATAAGAAGAGGTGCGAGGGTTGCTCACTATCTCCCCTACTGTAGTGAGGATAAGGGGTTAACTGCACACATTGCTTTGTTAGCATAAGTGAAATATATGCTTAGATACCATTTTGCCGCTTTTGCACACAACACTACATGGCTCTGTTCTTGTAAATACACTTCTTGCGCTTCTTCACATGAGAACTGTCTGATTTTCATATATCTAGGCATACACTGTGCTCTCTGTCTGCACAGCGTGTCCAAGGTCGAAAAAAAATGTATACTGTTAGTTCATGTTGATCAGTCCCACGCACATAGACATAACAGAAGGTGCAGCTTCCCAAACTAAAACTCGGGTGCTTTTAATACGACATTGCATGCATGAGGAAGCACTTGGAGAAAACCTTTCCAACTATGAAGAGCTGTTTTCGTCCTGGGATGTGATTCACTGCATCTGATCTTGGAGGTATTGGGTCCCCCGTCAAAGCCTAGAGGTCTTCTTCTATTATTACTTAAAACTTGCTCCCAGCACGGGGATGGTGGTAAAGGCGCTCCAGTCCTGTTTCCACTGCCATTATAATATCATTTCCCCTTTTATTCTTTATGGAATTGTAGCAATGCTGATTTTATTATTCTTTTGGATTTTTTTGTTAGTATTGGTGAGAGTACTGCATCTTAGAGCACGTTGGTAAAATAAACATTTTAAACTATATCGTATCTCTGATTACTCACGCTGTGGACGAGTGTTAGAGCGAAAGAGTGTTCTTGATTCCCACTATTCCTGAGAGTTTACTAAGTCGCATGTTCTAGGTTGTCTAATCATTGGTAGCTTTGCTGTAGTACAGAGAGCGAATGAGACACTATTGCTAGTCGGGGGTTCTATGCACTGAGGTGTTTTTTTTGGTACACCACAATACACCGAGGTGCTGGTTTCCTGTGCATAGTTCTGTGCACGAGCTGAATCCCTGCAACATGGCACACCTAACGTTTATTAGTGCTTGTACTGGTCCACAATACCCTCGCTCCTGTTTCCGGAAAACAATTGTGAATGGCATACCCTACCTATATAGATAAGTTGTAGGTTCATTCAAGCTTGAAATTTTAAAAAGGTTCTTATTGTTGTATTGAATTGCTAACCCTTTTTGTGCTACCACACAAATAAGTAGTTATCCTTATCTTTGTCATTATGGCTGTCGATATTGCTGCGCATAGTCGCGTACCACTCCGTCATCATTTGACACAATATGGAATGCCTGACGCAGGTGTTGCGCTTATTTTTGTGGTTGGTGATAACCCATCTTTCCAGTTTGAGGTATTCTACTCTTGGGTTACCTTTGAGGCAGTGAATGGGGATGATCACTTATTTCATTCATACACTCCCAGAGCAATACCTGTAGCGTATCGGCCATGTACAACACTCGAAGTTCCAATTTCGGCATGGGAGCATTGTATTTTGCTTAATGGCGCCATCCCCCACACAGTGACTCTGGTCCGTTTAGGCCCTTTGTCGATCCCTGGGGCCACTTGGTCGGTTTGGCTGGGTACACACCACATCCACGTTATCTAGCAGCCCCTGTAGATGAATTGCGTTTTTTGCATACCTCCTTAATTGAGGTGCATCGGGCTCTAGTTCAACACGTTTCCTGCAATCTCCAGGTGGGGCACCTGAGGTTGCGGCGCAACCAGCTGGACCGGTCAGGATGTTGGTTAGTCCTGTCATGGGTAATTCGCTTATGGGCAAGCGTACCCAGAATAAGAATGATTTACCTTACTGGCTTTGCTGAGCAATTTGACCAGCTGGAAGCAGTGTTTCCTAATACTATGCCTGTGGAAAAACACAGGTTCTTGCCAATTAGTTTGCAGAAAGACTTAATACCAGGGGTAACCAATTGTGAGAATTGGGGTAAAGTATTTGCAGCGGTGTATTCAAAGTGTTTCGGCACACCTTCTATGACTGTGCTGCCCTCCGTGATTAACCGTGTACAGGATGAGCACGGCCCAGAGCCGGCAGTTGAGTTGGGAATGAGGCTTGTTCGAGTGTTTGACGTAGTTGCTGATCTCATCCATGCGAATATTTGCTCTGTGCTCACTTCTTTGTGCTGAATCCCTGCCTCTTGGACTGTTTCTGTGCCCGCCCGACTGCAGCACTCCCGTTGGACCGCCCACCTCGGAACTTCTCGACGCTCGTCCTCCAACTTCCGGTTCCGGCTTCCCCGAGCGGTGCAACGCAATACCAGCCGTGCCGTCGCCTGCCGCAACCGCCGCCTTCACCTTCGCGGATCCAAAGCCGAATTTCATTGGCATTTGAGCGGCAAGTACGGAAGCCGCGTTGTATTGCCCGGCACCCGCACCCCCCTGTGGGGGGGCCTTGGAACACGGCGCGCTGATTGAGATTGCAGTGGGTGAAGCGCTAAGGAAGGCTCTAACCGTGCGAGGGGCGGAGCGTGGGCTGGACAGTCCGAGTCAGCAAGAAGGGGACTGCTTGATGTGAAACCCGTTATGCTTGGTGTGAAACCCGTTATGCACACATAACAGAGAGGCGGGTGGTGGTGGAAGTAAAGCCACGAATTACCTGGAGAGGAGAATACTGCCATTGAAGTAGTAGAGGTGCCTGGATTTCGAATGGTGAGGTGAGGAGGGAGTGTGGGCTCACAGAAACAGAGGTAAGTGAAATGGGCGACCCTCCCTAATTTGACTATTTTGCCCTAAAAGTAAATAATAAAGGGAAGTTAACTGGGGGTGAGGATAGTTGCACATACCTCCCAGTGTAACAAAGCACTCTTGCACCCGCGGCCACGTAGTTAAGAAAGAACTTGAAAAGACAAATGGCCTTAGGGAAAACAAAACCACATAAGGTCCAGAAAAACTCAAAAAAAGCAGGAAATAAATCCGGAATGGTGGATGTGACCAATGTATCGAAAAGCCTGGAGAACGTAAATAAAGATATGGCAACACCAACCGGTAGCAGAGTAATGGTTAATGGAGAAATCACACCCCCGAGTTCAACCCCTTTGCCAGCGCCTGCATCTTCTAAGTCAGCTGGCGCAAATGGGGGGTCGGCGGTATCAAAATCCATTAAGGATTTTATCGGGAAACATTTTAAAGGGAAAAGCACATTTCGTGCTAGACCACTTCTCCTGACTTTGACTCTGGAAATCCTCCTCAGCCACTTTCTCACAGGCAATTTCGAAACTAGGTTGTTTCCACTTTCAACTGGCAGCCATCTTGTAACAGCTACGGACTCAGAGGCATCCATCAGGGACCTGCGCCCTTCTGCTAATCTGGTGTCCCCCATCCTCCTGCAGATCTGCTGCTGTACATTGACTTTATTTTGCAATAATTCAGGGCTCTTGAAATTGATTTAAACTGTAGTTTTTCTCCCATAAGCTGCATATATATATATATACAAAAGGGTGCTATAGTAAACAGGATAGTCACTGCATACTCTCGTACGTTTTTAGGATTAATGCTATCTCCTGACCTGTCATGTATACACCCTCCTCCCCCTACCCCCTACCCCTCCCCGCTCTACTCTTCTCCACTTTCCTGCTACTGACCTTTGCCCTCACTTGTTCTGGCCCTTAGCCCCCACCCTGTCTATCTGTGAATTTTCCCTCCTCAATTTGAGACCTAGCTATTCTGTCTGAGGCCCGATGGAGCTACCTGGTTTAGCTATAGGGGAGACAGGTCAGGGATTTCCCTCCTTGGACGTCACCTACCCAGTCGGTCTTTAGACAGACTTCCTTTTGTCTCTCCTGTCGTCTCTTCCCACATCCTCCCTCTATCTATGTCTCTCCTTCCCTCCTCTCTCAATGTACTGAGACTGAACTATTTTGACTGATGCCCGATGGAGCTACCTGGTTTAGCTATAGGGGAGATGGGCCATGGAATCTCTCCTTGGTCGCCACCTACCCAGTCGGTCCTTAGACAGACTAACTTTCGTCTCTCCCCTTTATCCTCTCTTTCGAACCTCCCCTGCCCCCTCCACTACTTTTCTCTCTCCTTTCTCTCCTCTCCTAATGTATTACCTATTTTTGATGTATTTTGTAATTGTTGATCTTTTTCTGTTATATTGTTGATTTTCATGTGAAGCGATCTGATACCTTCGGGTCTAGCCAGCGCTATATAAAACTCTTTAAATAAAATAAAGACATTAAAAAAAATATATATATGCTGCATTTGATGCTGATGATTTATATTTGAATTCTGCAACTTGTGCTGATTTATTTTGCTAGCAGCATTATGGCCATCATTACCTGCATAAAGCTAATACATTAAGAAATGTGGCTAATTACACACAATGGGAACATTGCCCAGCTCCCATTGAAGGCAGTTCAAAAACACTTTTGAAAAAATCTGCATACTTCACTGACTTTAATAAATCCAATCCAGATTCATTTTATTTTAAAATGAATTCTACATCCAATTCTAAAGTCAGGCTCACCCACACAAAGTTACTGAATTTCAAATCCTTTATTGATCAATTAGCTATAGGTGGCTATGAGCTATGAAAAGATACAATTGATCTTAAATCTGTTTAGGGTTCTAGATCCTGGCAGGTACAGGGCACGGAGGCTTTATATCGTGCGTGCCTTATCCCAAACCAAATCATGTTTTTAAACAGTTTAAATTATCAAACAACCTGTTTTGGATTGGCCACTTCTAAACAAATAAATGCACCTAAAACTCCTGATCTGTATGCTTATGAGACCTTGAACAATCATACAGGTATGACCCTTGATGAGTTGCAGTCATTAATTGCAAATGCTTTATTTAATGTTTCACCCTGGACCGCCCCGGGGTGGTTGGTTTGTCAAACAAGTTCTGATTCTTGCCAACATCGTTTTCTAGGCAAGTTTCTTGGTTACATACAGGATAAACCTGGTCCACGTTTTTCAAACTCCTATTTGGTTAAAACCTATTCAGTAGGAAAATTATGTCAAAATTGGTTGAAACACTCCACCCTAACGTCAGTTAAACACCATTTGTATTTTTAACAGATTACATTGATTTGCAGTTTTTATAAAAGGGCCCGAAGGTCCTAGATCAAAATGATTTTCTGTATGCTATTTACAATGAAATCTGGAAGCTGTTCGAACTTGAAGCAGCATAGGGGCACATGCATCAACCTATTTAGGAAGTGCAAACGGTGCAAATCGGTAAATTCGGCCGTTTGCACTTCCTAAATACGTTTTTTGGATGCATCAAACACTTTTTCAATATTCGCATTTTTTTGCATTTCTTAAAAATGCGAATGCATTTAAGGAATCGCATTTGTGCGATTCCTTAAATGCAATGCATCAATTTAAAAAAAAATGCGAATTTTGAAATTGGAAGTGCAAATTAACACAAGGTTGACCCTCGTGTTAATTTGCGAAAATCTTTCAAAATGCAAAAAAATTCATTTTTTACACTGTCATGTTACAGACACACATGTCCTTAGGACATGTGTCTTTGAAACATGCACTTTCAAATACATTTCAGGGGTGCAGGGGGGGGGGGTCCTTTGGACCCCCCCCCTGCACCCTTGGAATGCATCAACAAATTGCGAATTCGTAAATGCCTTCCAATTGACTCCTATGGGCCTTTCGGCCCATAGGAATCAATGGGAATTGCAAAAAAGCAGTTAGGAATTCGGTATTTATTTGCGATTTGGTAAAAATTGCGATTTTTACCGAATCACAAATAAATACCGAAAAAAATGATGCATAGCATTTTGCAATTCCTAATTTGCGATTCGGTAATTTTCGCAAATTAAGAAATGCAAAATGTAAGAATGATGCATGTGCCCCTTAGCGTCTAAGGGCAGTAGACCAAGCAAATATAGAAAAAGTGCTTGCTGTATTTGATAATAGCATTAATACTCTGTCCTTCCACATTTACACACTAGACAATATTGTTTCATCTGTTGTGGATATGTTCATGATGCAGTGTCTGTTTTGTGCCATGGGCAAAATCAATTGCGTTCAATCATGCAGTTTGCTTGGACTTTGCAAACACTCAAGATGGGTAAGGTTCCTTGGGATCATATGAACACGTCATCATTATTTTGCCTTTTAACTTGACAGATAGACAACAGTTTATGTCCATGAAGGATGCAATATACACTCTATTACACATTGAAAAGTTAGCTCCTTTGCCCTTTTCAGTAGCTGAAACTGATTCCGCAGTCTGACTCATCCATGGGGTAATAACTTTTCCATTTTCCTTGCTTAAATTTAGTTCATGCATGAAACATTATTCCCTGGGCCAATATGAACCCCTAGGTACTGCTTATGTTCGCATGGTGTGGTATTTGCCTTTCATATACAGATGCACACGGGATGATAAAGAGGTGTACTTGACTGGGTAATCGTGTGATTCCTCACCTGATCACTCTCTCGTGTGTAAGAATATACAGTTGCACGGCGCTTGTAATTTAAAGCACCAAATTTGGCTTGAGTTTTAAAGGGTATTTCAGTACCAGCTATCACACTGACGTTCACACTGCTTGCAAACTGTAGCTATTTGCTTTTAAATAGTGCAGATTGCTGCAGCATGTTAGCTTGCATCCCTTACATTGTAACAGTCTCACAACGTGTGGATTGCTGTGAAAATTTGCTTTTTTCCACCCCTACATGGGACACTCGACATCTCAAGTTGGCCTTCCATTCCGACCCTGAAAGCAGAGTTCAATAAATTGAGCAGAATAAGAGCACTATTGTCCCAAAAAGAAGTTACACTCACATTTTCCCGTGAAACATTTGTCCTTCACATAGCCAACACCGGCAAAGAGGTGCAGGCACTTTTAACTACTGACCTCCCACTTCATTTCGGTGCCTTGATCCATACTATTTTCAACGCCTCTACTACTACAGGCTTGGCCCATTTTTTTTAAACTTGTGGGTTCCGGCCTTGTGACTTAATTCCGAACTATATTTGGTGTGATACCAGCATTTTTTCATTTTATTTTTTCCAGCATCGTCGGCGGCTTTCCACTAATACTTGTCTTGGCTGGGGTGCTTCTGTTAAATAGCTTGCTTCGAAATGGCTGCTCTCTCTGTGGTGCAAAACAGCAGACACCGGCTGATGCAGCTTCGTAGTCACATGCTTGAATGCTACGGTACTCTGCACCTGACCACTCCAAGTGTGGCTTATGGTGAACAACCTTTACAACGAAACTTTTACAATGCACTACCATTACAATGCGGTCCTTACAACGCAAACCATTACAACGCATTGCGCTGGGGGGCGCTCTAGGATAGGGAATAAGTTTAATTTTCTATCCAACACCTTCCCTAGTGTCCACGGGGACTGGAGTTGGAATAGAAAATTAAACTTTTCACTATCCAGCACCTCTAAGCGCTACGCGTTGTAAAGGTTTGCGATGTAAAAACCGCATTGTAAAGGCAGGCGTTGTAATAGCCTGCGTTGTAACGTCATACATTCGTGGCTTATGGATTGTCTTTTCGATTCGCATAGTTCACTTGCATGCAACCTGTCTTTCACTGCCTGAAATGCTCCTTTGAGTGGGCACTAGATCTTTACCTCTCCAACACGGCCTCTCCTGCCCCAGATTACGAACTGCTAATGAGTCCTCTTGTGTCACATGAGCTTGAATGTTCCGTGTTGGGAAAATATGGTCTGCGCTGCTGTGCTTGGAGTTTTGGCAGAATGGGATGTCTGTGCAGCTGCACATGATTTCCTACAACAAAGTTTTCTTGAAGAACATGCAAGTTGTCCTCGGATGGTGCTAGATGCTCCCATTGTTGATGAACATGTATGTTCATTCTCTTCGCTTGATTGGATGGCAACTCTCTTTTCTGATAATAACAATGACTTCCTATTGGAGGCCGTTGCAACTTATTGCTCATACACACTGATAGATTGACTAGGCTGACTTCCATCATCGGTCGAGAGCTTTTACTGAATTTTTTTGCTGGCTTTTTGCCCCCATTTCTTTCCTCTTCCATTTTTTTCTCTCCCTTTCACTCTTCACATTGACATAGATTAACTTAATTCTTGCTCACTCTAGCTTGAACTCTGCGTTCTATTGAGACCATTGTCTGTTGGGCCGACCAAGGGGAGGGTGTAGTGAGGATAAAGGGTTAACTGCACACATTGCTATGTTATCATAAGTTAAATATATGCTTAGACACCATTTTGCCGCTTTTGCACACAACACTTCATGGCTCTGTTCCCGTAAATCGCTTCTTCACATGAGAACTGTCTGTGTTTCACATATCTAGGCGTACACTGTGGTCTCTGTCTGCACAGTGTGTCCAAGGTCGAATAACAATGTATGCTGTTAATTCACGTTGATCAGTCACACACACATAGACATAACAGAAGGCGCAGCTGCCCAAACTAAAACTCAGGTGCTTTTAATATGGCATTGCATGCATGAGGAAGCACTTGGAGAAAACCATTCCAACTATGAAGAGCTGTTTTTGTCCTGTGATGTGATTCACTGCATCTTATCTTGGAGGTATGAGGTCCCCAGTCAAAGCCTAGAGGTCTTCTTCTATTATTACTTAAAACTAGCTCCCAGCACGGGGAGGGTGCTAAAGGCGCTGTAATCCTGTTTCCACTGTCAATATAATATGATTTTCCTTTTTGTGCTTTATGGAATTGTAACAATGCTGATTGTATTATTGTTATGCATCTTTTTGTTAGTATTGGCAAGAGTACTGTATCTTAGAGCACGTTAGTTAAAATAAACATTTTAAACTACATTGTGTCTCTGATTACTCACGTTGTGGACTAGTATGAGTGTTAGAGCGCAAGAGTGTTCTTGGTTCCCACTATTCCTGAGAGTCACATGTTCTAGGTTGTCTAATCATTGGTAGCTTTGCTGTAGTATGGAGAACGAATGAGACACTATTGCTAGTCGGATTGGGGTTCTAGGAACTGAGGTGTGTTTTTGGTACAACACCATACACCGAGGTCCTGGTTTCCTGTGCATAGTTCTGTGCACGAGCAGAATCCCTGCAACACTACTATTTAACCTATATATTGAACCACTGGCACAGAGGCTGAGAACGGAGGGTGCAATAAGTCTCTTTAGCTACGGCATCTGGGAAAAGAAAGTTTCCCTTTATGTAGATAAATTGAAGATCTATACTACAGATCTTCAAACCAATCTCCCAACCATTGAGCAGTTAGTAACAAACTTTGGTGAGGTGTCAGGTTATACAAAAACTGACATAATGGTGTGGAATGTAGAGGGGAGAATCAAAATCACTTTTTTTGTTATACATTTATTTATTTACAAATTTCCCCTTTATTTCCCCCCCTATTCTTCTTCTCCCTTCTCCCCTCCCATTTCGTAGATTACCAACGGCACTATCGCTGCTCTCCTTTTATCATCTAATTCCTGGTTATATTATTATTCCTGGTTATCTATTTTGTTCCTAGACAATGGCCCATTACTCAGATCCGCCAAAACAGAATTAAACATCTCTTAAGCTTTTAGATTTTTAGGCCTTCCAAATATTCTTTTGCCTTAATTTTAGAGGAGAAAAAATGTGTTTGCCCCCCAATCACTTTCAACTGCACTGGAATATTCAGGAAGATGTGTGCATTCTTGTCCTGAAAGGGCTTGATCAGCTGTCTTAGCCGCCAGCGCCTTTCCACCAAAGTGTGGCAAAAGTTTGGGCGTACAAAGAATGATACTCCCCCACTGGTTCTCTTCGACTCAGGCCTAGCATTTTCAGAAATTGCCTGACAGAGCAGAAATTGTAAAAAATAAACGAGGATGGCCCAAGGCTTTGCATCTTCTTTTAATGGATATCTCGGCTTAAAAGGGATTCGGTGGGCTCGCTGTTTCTCATGTGCCCAATTCCAATCAGTCAGTTCAGGAAGGGCATCCTTTAATACCTCCACTACATAGGTCCGAGTATCCGACCCCTCCACTCCTCTCAGGGACCCCAAGCATGCGCAAGTTGTTCCGCCTCTGCCGATTCTCGGGATCCTCCAGCTTCCACTGTATATCCTTTAGTGGGGACTCATGAGCCTCGGTTTGTGCTTGTGTTGCTATAAGGCCCATCTCTGTTGTAGCTATTCTAGTTTCGAGGTCTGTCATTCGCTCACCAATAGAGTTACACGTTTGGGCCAGTTTCCTGACCATCTCCTGCACTTTACGCAGGGCAGACTGGCTTCCGACTGTTTCAGACTGTCCTTGCGTGTCTCGTCCTGATGCATTAGTATCGCCTGATATGTGGCCTCTAATGTTGGGGGATCTGCAGTGGCTGGGCCTGTGTCTGCCACCTCCCCTGCTGGGGTGCCTGACAATTGATTCGTGGGTGTGTAGTCCCAAGTAAAGTCTTTGCCTCGTAAACAATGCGAGGCAGATTTCCTTCTTGCTTTGCGAGCGGTTAGGGCTCGGCCACCATCACTCTCTTCAGGATCAGTGTCCTTGTTGCTAAATACAGAGGAGGAGCCAAGTCTATCCTCTGACCCAGCCCCATCTGAGACTGAAAAAAACCTGTTACTTCGTTCTCTCTCAGGGTCACCTTTATCGCCTTTATCAGCCTCTTCTTCCCTTTGTTGACCAGTTAGTTGTGTGGGCTTGTTTAATGGCAATGAGGGGACAGACTTTAGTACCAGGGCTATTGCATCTCCATTCTTAAGTGGGGTTGCCCCAGATTCTCCCCCTGCACTTGTCCCATTGAATTTTATGTCAAGACAGGAGGCTATCATAATGCATATAACTTTTATTTCGCATTTTTGAGCAGCACCATTAAAAGGTCATAGAACCTTAAAACATCACAATCAACAAATAATCTTCAAGTGCATACATAACATGAGACCACCATCTTCCTCCTCTTCTGTTTGCTGCTTCTGAGCAGATAAGTATTTCTTTATTTATTCAGATTAATTTATAATGTAGATTAGTTTTGTGTATCATGAGTATTACTCAGGTTTGATTGTGGAATTGGTTTGTTGAGAAAATCAAATTTATGGGTGAATGTTTGTGTAGGAATGAGTGATTTATGATTAAGACGTTTTTGTAAATTACATTTTTTAATGTTAATTTTAAGATAATTGTTATGATAAGAAGTAAAAACTTGTATTAAGAGCATTATGAGGGTTTATTAAATGAGAACTGGAGTGTAGGATTTGTTTATAATAAATATGTGAGCAAGTAAGGGTTTAAGAGTTGATTTTTTAAAAAGAGTAGTTCGCGCTTACCATTTGTTAGTCCTTTCAAAGGAACAATAGGGCGAGCAGTCTCAAGCCTCCGTAGTGTGTTTGTGAGGTTTGGGAGAGCGACCTTTGTGACGCAAGCATGTGTGTGAATAACGTTCTCCCATTGGCAGACGCAGGGGATGTTTTTGGTGGAAAATAGAGCTTGTTTCTAAACAGAAGCTCTTGTTTCGATAGCAGATTGCTCTGCAAGGCGCGTTTCTATGGAAACGGAGCTTCGTTAAGACTAGGTGTTTGGAGAAACAAAAGTTGATGCTGAGAGGAGGAAATAAGTAGCTTTTATAAGCTTATAAAAGAAGGAAGTAAAAACGAGTTTATTTGACAAAAGGGAAGGGTGTTTGAAAATATATTTAGAGAGAAAATAATGCATTTAGAGGATATATAAAAATTTGAAAATGGAAAAGAGGAACAAGGGAAATTAAGAGAAATAATTAATCAAGAGTAAAAAGAGACTATACAGGAGTTTGTAAAACAGGCTTTAGGGAAAAGGAAGATAAATGAGGAAGAGGAGTATTTTTTAATTTCTGAGGAAGAAAATGAAAGAGGTCCAGTAGGGAAATGCTTAACTAAGAAGAAACATTTAACTGTAAAGAAGGGTCAGAGTGGAGTCCCAAGCGGCTAAATTTGGAAAGATATCCGACGCGATAGAGAGGAGAGCCAGTTATACACTGGGAAGAGGGGAAAAGCATCTGGTGATGTTTTGAATTTAAGTGAAGCTGAATTAGATGAATATGTTTTGGACCTTGTGTATAAGTATGAATTATGTGAGGATTTAGAGGATAGTGGGAAAGAGGGAATAAAGGACTTTGTGGTTGATCCTTTTGGTGAGCTTTTGTTTAGCTTGAACGATATTAGACACCCTAGAGGTAAAGACTGGTGGTCTCTTGAGTATGTGACGACTATATAAAGGCTAGAATAAGAAAGCCACTGGAGAAGGAAGAGAGAAACATCATGCAAGCTGAATGCTCACGACCAAACTTAGAGGAGAAAGTAACAATGAACCAGAATTGATAACATACCTTTCTAAAATGGGGAAGGATCCAAGGAAGGGCTTGGACAGATCGTTAAAACAGGGTCAAGATAAGGTGCTTGACATTTTGTGGCCTTTGGAGAAAATCTTAGATTCTGTTGAGGAGGCTTACTTTAAGAATTAGGGGCCAGATGTAGGTGTCCAAATACCGGTCGGAAACGGCCAAAAATACTGATTTTCGGCCGTTTCCGACCGGTATTTGGACATTGGTATGTAAGGGTTTGAAAAACCTACAGATTCGGTAATTTTACGGAATCGGTAACTTTACCGAATCGGTAAAATTACAGAATCTGTAAATTTACCGATTCTGTAAATTTTACCGATTCGGTAAAATTACCGATCGGTAAAAATACCGAATCTGTAATTTGCTATGTAGGTAGCACTGTTAACAGTGCTACAGGCCATTCAGGATTCGGTATTTACCATGTAATACTATTACATGGTAAATAACGAATTCCTGTGTACATGCACATCTGTGCATGTACACCTGTGCCATGTGGCACACAGACATGCCCTAAGGGCATGTCTGTGTGTCACATGGCACACAAGCCTGAAAGAGGGGTGCAACAGGGTGTCAAAGTGACACCCTGTCCCCCTTGTAAAATCGGTAAATTTACCAATTCGGTAATTACCGAATCGGTATTTGCTATGGAATCCTATGGGCTTCAAGGCCCATAGGATTCCATAGCAAATACCGAATCGGTAATTACCGAATCGGTAATTACCGAATCTTACCGATTTGGTATTTTATCGAATTTTTTACCTACATAGCAATTACCGAATAGTAAATACCGAATCGGTAAAATGTGGTATTTACCATTCGGTAATTTGCTATTACCTACATCTGGGCCTTAGATCTTGACCTTACATTTCTGCGTGGTTGGTGCCAGAGGGCAATTTGCCTTCTAGGCAATGCTAATGCTGGATTACTATCAGAAAGAAGAAAGACTATACTAATGAGAATAAATCCAAATCTGGGTGATTTAGCCATTAGAGAATCTAGTGAAGAGACACGTGGGCTACTTTTTGGAGAAGGAATGGTAAAGTCCTTAACAAAGAAGGTGCATACATTTACTAGCCTTGACAAAGCACAATATTCTATGCTAATGGTGTTCAATAATAGTAGTTTTTATGGCCGGGCCACTAGAAGAGGGAAAGCTACTGGCCGTGCAAATTTCAGAGCCCATTACCAGAACCAGGGAAGTGGATATGCAAGAGGACAAGGAAATTACAATGTCTTCCCACAAGGGGGAAGAAGTTTGGCTTGTGGCATCAGAGGAAGAGGACAAAGCCAGGGCCAAAATCAGAACCAGGGTGAATATGAACATTGGTATTCCTTCTATCCCGAAAAGTGTAGGAGGAAGGTTGGGGTATTTCAGAGAAAAATGGAGGGAAATAACCAAAGATGCTTGGGTACTAGAGATAATAGAAGATTATCTAATAGATTTCGATTCAATCTCTATTCAGGTGAAAGAGCCATACGAGTTGGTTTTTCAAGAAGATGTGTTACTGATAGTAGAAAACGAGGTCCATATGATGTTAGAGAAGGATGCTATTTTGCAAGTGACAGAGGAAGAGATAGGTTTTGGAAGAACTCTGTTCCTTGTAGAAGAGAAGGAGGAAGGATGGAGACCGGTAATACATCTGAGAAATTTAAATCGATATGTGACTTATCGCCATTTCAAGATGGGGGGTATTCACCTTTTGATAGGTGTTATTCAGGAAGGAGATTGGATGGTGAATATGGATATAAAGAGTGTGTATTTTACTATTCCAATAGCCAAAGGAAGTCAGAAATACCTGCAGTTCAGGTGGAAGGGACAGTTGTTTCAATTTCAGAGCCTTCCATTGGTCTTTCCTCTGCCCCTTGGTGTTTCACCGAGGTAATGAGGTCTGTGGTAGGTTTCTTCAGGGAGAAAGATATAAGGTTGATAATATATATGGATAATATTTTGATTATAAATCAAGATCTGTGGATTTTAAAGGAATATTTGTATTTTGGAAAGAGCACTTTGAAAAGTTTAGGTGTTCTAATAAATTTAGAAAAATCAGTTTTGGAACCTTTAAGGAAGGTGGAGTTTCTGGGGTTTGTGGTGGACACAGTTGCATGTCAATTGAGTCTACCAGAGAAGAAGGTGAAGAAGATACAGTAAGAAATACAGAAGGTTATAAACAGGGAAAGAGTATCTTTGAAAGTTTTGGCAAGGTTGATTGGTCTGCTGTCTTTGTCAAGTCAGGTGATTTTTCCTGGCCCACTGCATTACAGGGCATTACAGCGTTTAAAGAAGTTAGGGCTGTCAAAGGGATTTTGGTATGGAGACATGGTGGATGTTTCTTTGGAAGCAAAGGGGGAATTGATTTGGTGGAGAGAGAACATGTATATGTAAAATGGTCTGGCAATTTTGGGTGTTTTCCCAGAGTATATTTTAGAGACGGATGCGAGCAATCTTGGTTGGGGCGCATTTGGTCTGGGAGAAGAGACAAGGGGTGTGTGGTCCCTGTGGGAGAAACAGTCATATAAATTGTTAGGAAATGAGAGGAGGCTTGTTTGCCTTGAAGAGGTTCAAAAGAGGTTTGTTAAGCAGGACAGTATTGCTCAGGATGGACAATGTGTCTGATGTGTCTTACATAAACAGACTGCGTGGACCTCGGTTAAAGGGTCTGGCGGAATTAGCGAAAGAAATTTGGGAATTTCGTCTGCAGCACAAAATTGGTCTAAAGGCAGAATATTTACCGGGTGTCAGGAATGTACTGGCAGATTGGAACTTGAGGAATATGATAGATTACAGCGATTGGAAGTTGAGAGAGGTGGTTTTTGTGGAAGTGTTACAGAGAATGGGTCCCATAGACATGGATCTCTTTTGCGTCAAGGTTAACCTTTCAGTTGAAAAGGTCTGTAAATTAGAGACCGGATCCAGGGGCAAAGGCAGCAGGATTGTAGAGGGGTGAGGGGCTATGCATTTCCCCCGCTCTCTATGATTCAGAGAGTTCTGGTTCAGGGAAAGAAGCAAAGATGGAAGAGAGTTTTGGTAACTCCTTTTTGGAAGAGTCAAGTTTGGTTCCCATCTGTGATGGGGTTAGCAGTGACAGAGACTCTTTTGATTTGGACTTTCAGAGGTCTTTTTCGGAATTTGGAAGGAAAGGAACATCCCTTGGTGGAGTCGGGTTCTCTCAACCCTCTGGTTTGGAAGATATCAGGGGTTCAAGAGCATTCACAAATTTTTCTGGAACGGCTGTGGAATTATTGTTTGAGTCCTGGGCACCAGGGACAAGGAAGAGGTATAGAGGGGCATGGAAGGTTTTGTTTTGTTGGTGTATGGAAATGGGTTTGGATCCCTTGGAAGCATGTGATGTTTAGATAGCACATTTTTTGGTTGAGAAGGGTATGTCTTATTGGACTGTGAACTGTTATAGATTGGTGATTTCTGAAGGCCATTCTTTAAGACATGGTGTGCCCTTTTGAAGGAGTCCTTCAGTGTGTAGGATTATGAAAGGGATTCGGGTTAAAAGACCTCCCGAATCTAAGTATAAGTCTTTATGGGATGTTGACTTGGTTCTGAAGTTGTTTGTAGGTTGGCCTAGTAAAACATTTTAAGGCTCTGGGGAATTATCCTGGAAGTTGGCTATGTTCTTGTGCCTTATTTTTTTAGGAGAGTTTCGGATGTCAAGGCTTTGGAGATTTCACATAGGTTTTATCAGCCTTATTGTGTTCGTTTTGAATTATGTAAGAGGACTAAGATTTTGTGTAGTTCTGTATGTTATCCAGTTTTTGATGAGTGTCCTGGTTTATGTGTGGTACGTTATTTAAAGGAGTATGAAAGCAGGATGTTGGAGAAAGGTGGAGATGGTTTAGATCAAGTTTTTATCTCATATGTGAAACCTTACAAGGCTGTTTCTAGTGTGACAAGTGCTAGATGGGTTAAATGTTCCATGAAGTAAGCAGGTGTTGATGTGTCTAAATTCACTGCGCATTCTGTGCTTGGAGCTATGGCGAGTAAGGTGAGTATGTTAGGTGGAAGATTAGAGGATATTATGAAAGAAGCAGACTGGTCTTTTGTTTCTACACTCAGGACATTCTATTTTAAATCATTTGAGCATGTGTAAAAATGTGTTTTAGAAAAGCTTTGAACATGCATAATAATAGCCTCCTTTCTTGACACACAATTGCGATTCTAATTGGTTTACTAATTATAGAATCAGGATTTTATTAAAGACAAGGAGGCTAGCATTATCCCTCCCACCCTTCCCTTTGGTCTAGTTACATTCTTTTTATGATTAAGTTTTGTTTGTTTGTTTCAAGCATTTAGAAGTTTTATTATGCTTGCTAAATTTGTTTATATTTTTTGATGTAGATAATTAATATTGGTTAATTCAAGTAGTTGATGAGAAGGAAAGATGGAAGAAGCAAACAAACAGAGGAGGAAGATGGTGGTCTCATGTTATTTATGGACTTGAAGATTCTTTTTTGATTGTGGTGTTTTAAGGGTCTATGAGCTTTTAATGGTGCTGTTCAAAAGAGAGAAATAAAAGTTATATGCATAATGCTAGCCTCCTTGTCTTTCATAAAATCCCAATTATATAATCAGTAAACCTATTAGAATCGCAAATTCCCTAATGCACATGCAATCAACCTGCCAGGGTCCACAGTCTAACTAATGTCCCACCCCCCACTCACTCAGGATCGCTCAGGGTCAATGTTGGTAGGAGCAGGTTTGTTTCTGGCAGCCTACCTTCACCAGAAGTTCGGTAATCTGTCTCGCTCCAGTTGACTCCAGGACTCATACCAGCCCTAGAGGTACTCCTGACTTTTGCTCCGGGCCGGTTTTCCCGGGTCCTCTCTGGTCCCCCTCAGTTCTCAGCTGTAGCTCCTGTCTCGTGGAAGAGCACCTCAGCAGATCAGCAACTGTCTGCCGGCCGGACGCGGCTTCCCTGCAGCTGCGCCCCTTGCCCTCTTCTCCAGGGGCTGCTCATTCTGCTGCACCTGTGTTTGTGGTCCATGCCTAGGAATTGGCTCTTCCAGGCTCTCAGATCCACGGTCCACTCTCCTGGGACCGCTCCGTATCTGGGGGGCACCTCCAGCCCTAGAGTTCGCCCCAGCTCCTTCTTTCTTTGGTCCCATCACGGCGACTGTCGCAGCTGTAGAGTTGCCTGTACCACCACAGTTAGCACATGGTGAGTGTGCTATTGTTGTTACAGCAAGCTTCTTCAAAATGATCAGCCCTATAGCGATCCAGTTCACCCACGGGCAACAGCAGTGGTCTTCAGCTGCGGGGGACCTCAGTTCTTGTCAAGAGTTATTTATGGTGGCTTCACAGGTCACTTATAGTTCCATGCCTTCAGTTCTCCTATGTTCAGCGTGCATATAATGGTGTGGAATGTAGAGGGGGAGAACCTGTTAATTGAAAGGAAAATAAATACCTTGTAATCAAAATCACACAAGGTTTAGACTGGCTCGCAGAATCCAATTTTAAAAAGATGTTTGAGGATACCATTAAATTGTTCATGAGTTGGTTCCACTAACAAAATTCAGTTGCATCAGTCTGATAAAAATAATCATCCTGCCGAACTGACTGTTACTGGACATCATGGATGGAGACCTTTTGCTTCCTGAGGCGCTATGGAGAAGAAACTTCCCAAGACAGAAGATCCAATATTTATGGCAAGTATCATCGCATTCACTTTATAGCGTGGGAAAATCTGCCTATTTAAGAAGGAACCATATTTTCTCCCTTCACAGAGAGTTCTGAAATCCCCCCAAAGTGTTGTTTCTTGGGAAAAGGGACGAGGCATTCTGCATGAAGTGTGGTTTTGAGAAAGCTGGCGACATGTTTATGAAGTGCCTTAGGATACAGCAGTACCGGGAAGAAGTGGGTAAGATTACATGCAACATCCTCCGAGTAGATATCAAGGTAAGCCTTGGCTAAAATATTTTTGCGAACATGGAAGAGACCGTGAAGCTGAGTAAAGGCAAAAATAAGTTGTTGTTCTATTTGATACTGTTGACAAGGATATACATTTGCAGAAAATGGGTATCTAAGGTATCTACCACCAAATACGAATGGATTAATTCGGTAATGTATATTTTAAAAATGGATAATACCTTGATATGTCTGATCCCTAGGTGTATTGTAGTACTGAGCTTCTAAATAAAGGTATATCTTTTCTTCAGAGAAGTAGCGTATATCTTTTCTCAACTTCTTTGTCTTCTTTTTGCATGGTAGTCGCTAAAGGAATTAAGTTCCGCGTTCACCTCGTCTAGTTTTTTCTTGGCCTCCTCAACCGAATTGTTTTTCCTGAGGGCCTCCTCAATTTCTGCTATTTCTTTTAGGAGTATCTTCACTACTTCCCGGGCTGTCTCTATGATAAGGATCATAAGATTCCTCGAGCAGCATTTCAACAAAAAGGCCTGGAATGTTCCTTATTCTTAATCCATTGGGTATAACCCTAGCCTGTAAATTTTCCAGCATTACTTCATCGTGGGATTCTGTTCTCTTGGTTTTCTTTTTGAGGTTCAACAGTTTGATCCATTCATCATTATCAGTTTTATTGAGGGAAAAAGGGCAGTCAGTTGAAGTGCCCTGTCCAATCAATATAGAGAAATCCTCATCGCTGAAGCCAAAAGTTTTAATACTCTCGATAGGTAAGGTGTGTGGCACAATCACAAGGTCCACACAATTAAGAGACAAAACTTATCCAACCAATATACAAAAACGTAATCGTTTTTTCTTAAATATAAATATCATCCACCACCGAAACAAAACAAGAAAGTGATATAGGCCAAAAGGCAAAGTAAAAAGGAAAGGGTGTCTTTCATGTTCACCATAGCTCTGAGATATATTGACTTTTGTCGGTATATTTACAGATGTTTTTTCATTATTGCCCACAGATTATGTTTGTGTACCTACATACATTGTGATAAAGGAGCCCCCGACACCACTCTGTATAAATATAATTGAAAAACTTTGGATGGGACTGACCACCACATGAATTGTACTTTGTGGGCCCTGACGAAGGAACTGTTGTTCGGAAAGTCCACTAAGAAACGCGTGTTGGCGCTTTCTGTTTGTTGTTGTATATTGATGGTTTGAAATATTTATTATGTGATTTTCTGTAATCATGGTCTGTTGAATGTACTGTTCCTTTTTCTTTATTGAGGTATGTTTGGTGTGTCTGTGAGTTGTGGTGTTGTTATGTCTGTGATTATTTGGTATTATGTTATGGTTGGGCTGGTCTAGGGGTTTTATGTATAGGAATTATTATATTTGGTATAATTGAATTTATATATATAACTCCCCAAAAAAGTTATTTTTTGACAAAATAAATTAAGAAAAGAATACTTTTCGTGGGACAATAATGTTATTCCGAGGATACTCTTGCCTTGGTCTGTCACGGCTGGTGCCGATTGTGCGGAGGGCGCTGTGAGTTTTCCTCTGTGTCTTGGCCTCACTTCTGTCATATTACTTCCGCTTTCGAGTGTGTGGTGCTGCGGGAGCAGTCTAGTGCTCCCAGCACATACACTACTTAACCAATGAGCAAACGGCCGCGCAGCGGACACCAGTTAGTCCTTGGCGCTGTCCCACTTGGTGTGTATCGCATCGCACTGCTCAAGGTTATTTTTATAGCGCATTGAATTGTAGTGTATCGCGGTGCTCACTGCTATTTTTAAACCCTTCTTTTAAACACTCCCCAACTGTATTCTGTACAGTTTTTAGCTTTTCATCTGTTTTAATGCTTGTGGTGGGTGGGGGTTACTTATGGAAAATGGGCGCTGCCTCTTGGTGCACCGAGGATACTCTCGCCCTGGTCCGTCACGGCTGGTGCCGATTGTGCAGAGGGCGCTGCGAGTATTCCTCTGTGTCTTGGCGTCACTTCCGTCCTCTTACTTCCACTTGCAAGTGTGTCATGCTGCGGGAGCGGTCTAGTGCTCCCAGCACACACACTACTTAACCAATGAGCAAACGGACGCCAGGGGCTAGGACCCCTGGATCTTTTGCTGAGCAGTCTCTTGTATATACTTCTGCGGAACTGTTGGACCTCAGAAGTAGTAGCAGACTCGACGTGCCCCAATTCCATAGCAGTAGATGACTGCCTAGGAAGTTGAGCGCACTGTAACTTCCGATTATCCCCTGTCAGGGATGATAGAGAAAGAGGGAAGGCAATGTGTAATACTCTGGATCCGTTGCTTTGCCTCTCCCTTAACTGTACCTCTCTTAGCAAACACAGCCTAGAAAGCTATGACCTACTCACTGACCATAAACCAGTGGGGTTGTTTCTGGTGAAACTTGGCTAAATGAACAATCTGCTCCGGATGTCCTGGTAGCACTGCCTGAAGGGTATGCTATTCTTAGGGTTGATAGACTTGGGCAGGGGGGGGAAAGGTCTCGCTGTGATATTTAGGAAGGAATTTCAGTTGAAGTGTCTAAAATATTACTGCCCAGCTGCGAAGCAGCCTTTTTAGTCTTGCCATGAATAGTGATAGCTCTATTGCAGGGTTTCTTTTGTAGAGACCCCTCGGTCCAGCTAGAACCTTTCTTGATGATCTAGCTGAAACACTGCCCTCTTATATTATTCGTTACCCTAACTTTATTTTGTTGGGGGATCTGAATCTTCATTTGGATGATTTAGATAACAGAGATTCCAAGGAGTTGATTCAAGGGCTACAGGCGATAGATCTAACTCACTTGATCAACACACCCACACACAATAAAGGGCATACACGGGATAACATTTTTACTAATAGTGCCTTGGTAGAAGCTCTGCCACCGGTGCCCATAGTATGGTCTGATCAATTTGTCCTCCCTTTTACCCTTACCTATACTAGAAAGACCTCCAGCAAGTCAGGAAAGTGCTCTGCACTCACCATGGTTCAGAAATGGGATGCACTAAGTTCTGAGGCCTTTGGAGGTAAGCTGGCGTCAAGTGTCCCAGTTTTAGGTTCGGAAGTACATACAGCTGAGGCGTAAGTCTCTCTTTGGATCAAGGAGGCAGTTGATTCCATCGTTTCCTTGAAACCAGGTAAAAGTATCCGTAGAACTCCTTCCGCTAAATGCTTCTCAGTAGAACTGGCTCTTCTAAAAACGGACTGTAAGCAACTTGAACACCAGTGGTGGGGGAACTACCTGAATTAGAACAGGGTGCTTTACCTGGCTGCTCTCAAGCTGTATCATCAATGCATTAGGAGAGTACGGTGAGCGTTTTACTTTGAACATATTGGTGCAGCTATATACTTAACCAAGAATATCTTTAATGTAGTGAAAGAACTGTCCTCTTTAGATCGTGTGACAGCCACAATGCCAGCCTCCTCTGATTATTGCAATCAGGTTGCAGACATTTTTATGAGCAAGATTGATAAAATCTATCACATCCTCACTTCTGTAACAGATGATCATGGAAGTGAGTACAGCTTTGCTTTCTGCCTGCCTGGAGTAAGCGAGGTCTTTAAACTCATGGAGGTAATTAAATCTGGGTCGCCTCTGGACTTGATCCCCCCAAAATACGTAAGGCTAGGGAAAGAAGTGATTGCTCCGGTTCTTACCTCGCTACTGAACCTCTCTTTTAGCTCTTGTGAGGTTCCTAGTAATTGGAAGCATGCCATGGTGGTTCCACTGCTAAAGAAACCCTCCCTAGATCCTACTCTCCCAGAAAATCTTGACCCATATCTTTACTACCTTATGTGGCTAAAATTGCAGAGAAGCATCTTAACAGTCAATTGTACTTATTCCTGGAAGAGAGACAAGTACTCCACGAAACACAGTCTGGGTTCAGACCCTTACATAGCACCGAGTCGTCTCTTCTTCTCGCTTCGGAGGCCCAGAGGCTGCTGATGAGGGAGGAACAACCGCTCTGATCCTCCTAGACCTGAGCGCCGCTTTTGATACGGTCTCCCACGGCCTTCGGTGGAGTGATATGGAGATGGATTAATCATTATTTGGAGAACAGATCCTTCCAGGTTCTAACAGCATCCTTTTGAGTCCAGAGTCTGCCCTTTGTCGCAAGGGGTGCCGCAGGGTTCTGCTCTCAGCCCTACCCTATTTAATATTTATATGCGCCCCCTGGCAACCATTGTGTTAAGACATGGGGTAAAATTGGTATCATATGCTGATGATACTCAGTTGATTGTTACCCTGGAGCAAAAGGAGGCAGGTACGGCTGTCAAATTTAAGACCTGTTTGGGGGAGCTTGCCAATTGGATGAAGCTCAGCTGTTTGCAGCTGAATGCGGGCAAGAAGGAGGTGATGGTAGTTGGTAAGCAGCCCTCCCTTTGGTCTCACCTGTGGTGGCCGGAGGAACTGGGACCAACCCCGAACTCTAAGGCCAAGGTTAAGAATCTAGGAGCGTGATTTAACGACTCCCTCTTATTCTCCCAACAGATATCAGCGGTGGATGGTACCTGTTTTGGTATTCTTAGGATGCTGCAAACAATTCTGCATCTTCTCCCAGTGGAGGCTAGACAAACTATTATACAGGCCCTTGTTATGTCGCGTCTAGACTACTGTAACATCTTGTACCTAGGAGTGACCCCAAAAAATGTATACATCCTGCAGAAGGTTCAAAATGCTGCAGCTCGCCTAATCCTGAATATTCCTGGACAGGCCTCGGTTGAAGAGGCTTGGAGGAAATTACACTGGCTCCCCATCCAGGCTAGAGTCACCTTTAAGGCCTTGTATTTCACTCACAGGATCATCAATAAGAAAGGTCCTGGCTTCTTGCACCCCCTTCTTACTGCTTATATTCCTGCACGTTGCCAAAGGTCCTTGGGCACAGCAAAGCTGATTGTGCCTAAGGTTCGGAAGGTACGGGCTGGTGGGAGTTCCTTTGGCTTTCTGGCAGCGAAAGCGTGGAACAACCTCCCTGCTGATCTAAAGATGTGCCCGTCGGAGACTTTGTTTCGGAAAAAACTTAAGACGTGGCTATTTTGCCGTCCCCGTGATGGCCGGAAATAGGTCCTATACGAATGTTCTGTAGGGGGGTTTGGCTGCAGGATGTGTGTGTGATCTCTGACCCAGCTGTTGGGTACTAATTTGGTGTTTTAGCGCGGGGACAATCCATTGGATTAACCAGGCGCCTTATAAGCTGTATAATAATAATAATAATAATAATAATAATAATAATAATAGTAATAATAATAATAGTAATATTAATATTCATATTTCTAGATGTATTACCTATATATTAATTTATTGATAGGGGGAGGAGTGTTGTTATTGTTCTTTGATTTTCCATCCCCTCCTCTCCCTACATTTTGACTTTCAGGGACCCTCTTCTGTTTCTTACTATTTTAAAAATGGATACATACACCACTGCCGCAAGAAGATGTGAGATGTGGCAGCCGGTGATTATATGGAATGGGGTGTAACACCAGGATAGAGAGATTTAGGATAAAGAAAAACCCATGGAAAGCTAGTCTAATTGTCCCATGATCACACAAGACCTGTATCTTACAAAGCTAATTGGTAGGGGTCAGAGTGGAAGGGTCGATAAAATCTTCCCCAGGCTCGGTAAACTCATGATCCCTGACAAGATAAGAGTGCGGAACAAAGGGGTCAGATGTTGGCAGCAGGAGGTAAACTAGGTGAATGAGGACAAAAAAAAAAACTGCCTCGGACTGTTACTTATCGCGTGCAATAAATAGCTCTCATTATGAGGTTCTGGGGAATAACATGTAGAATTTGGTGTTTACTGTACCAAAGTCTGCATGGCAAGATAAATACAGTACACTTTTCCCCTGTTAAATTCTGGCAGGTTTGACCTGCCTTATTTGATGATGGGTGAAATATTTGACACAGCTGGCAACTACAAGAAGCGGTTAATATGATCCAACTCCTAATCCCAACGCCTGAGCATACAGGAGTTTACCCGGGGATTGGAAAACACTGGCCCACTTACACCACTTAAATCTCCTTTCAATGTGCTTGCTTAGCCTTATGCTGAACATACCCAGCCATGGATCATTCCCCTGTGTGAAGGTACTCAGGTCTGAAGGAAGAATATTTTTCTGGCATGTGGAATTTCTAACAGTCCTGATGATATACTTCTGGGCCTTCAGACAGAACTACCCATACATATTTTATGCACATCTTGTATACTACTGTAACAGCATCACCTTTCTGCGAGCACTGCTATCCATTTGGATGATGGCACACTCCTCTTTTAAACCCATTGTATGCTCTTGAGTAATAAAGATAAACCAACAATACTCTCACATATATTATTAGAAGTCTGAAATACTGGCTTCGCAAAGGTAAACTTAGACCAAAAGTCTAAAGTCTAACTTTAGGCCGGAAGTCTAAGGGCCCTGCAGTCGTGGGGGATACTTCACACTCGGGCAGATCTCCAGAATGATTCTGCTCCGAGTGCATACACCCGGTCTCAACTTTGTGGCATCTGCCACGAGTGCAAAGGCCCTTTGTGAAGAAGGCCTGCTGTTTAGACCTAAAGTCTATCTTTTGACCAGAAGTCTAAGTTTAGACCTGAAGTCTAACTTTATACCTGAAGTCTAAACTTAGGGCCTGATTCACAAAGGTAAACTTAGACTTGAAATCTAAGTTTAAACCTAAAGTCTGAGTTTAGACCTGAAGTCTAACCTTAGACATAAAGTCTTACCTTAGACCTGTAGGCTAAGTTTAGATCTTAAATACATCTTTAGACCTGCAGTCCAAGTTTAGACCTGAAGTCTAACTTTAGACTTGAAATCTAAACTTAGACTTCAGATCTAAACTAAGACTTCCGCTCTAAATGTATGCTTCTGGTCTTAAGTTGGATTTTAGGTCTAAACAGGATTTCAGGTCTAAAGTTAGACTTTAGGTCTAAACTTAGGGCCTAATTATGAGTTTGGCACAGCGGAGCCAAACCCGTTCGATGTCACCCAAGGACTGCCAACCATATTACGAGTTGGAAATGCACCAGTTCCCGCTCAGAAAATTGCGTTGTTGGGCAGAAGTGCCATCGTCAGGAAACAATGGTTTTCTGGCGCAGCCCGCTGTCCACCGCCAGCACGACTTTATTAGTTGTGATACTGCAGACCGCCACTGCTGTGCCACCACGACTCGTAATCAAGCCCCACCGACTTTAGGTTGAAATTTAAACTTCAGGTCTAAATTTAGGCTTCAGATCTAAAGTTAGACTTTAGGTCTAAACTTAGGGCCTAATTACGAGTTCTACAGTCCATAGGACCAACAAACTCGTGGTGGAGGTGTGGTGGCCATCAGGGACCACCGCACCAGTGGTCTGACTGCAATATTACCACTACAGTGGTCAGACCGCATTAGGACCACCAGGGATCCACGATCCCTGGCATGGCGGTTCAAGGCAGCAATATGCTTGGTGGTGCCCCTGCACCACCAAACATATTAGGAGTTGACTGTCAGGTACCCTTTTCATTTCGATGAGACCACCATGTAAAGGGTGGTGAAGAGTCAACAAAGAGGGTCCTTTAGGCCCCCTGTTGCCTCAGGGCCTAGGGATGCATTTAGTGGGGCATACAGTGTGCTCCATATGTGCATGCACCCCCTGTTCCAACACAGCATGGACTTTACAGTCCATGCCTTGCTGGATCGCGCTGCGGCTGTCCCATAGCAAAGTCAGCACCATGGGCAAGCCGCCACAGGATTCCTCGCCCGGATTACAACATGTAATCCAGCAGGCAGTCATCAGTGGCGTTTATTGCTGTGGAAGCCGGCTGGCACTGGCGTGGTGTGCCGCCCTGGTCCCACACCGCCAAACTCATAATCAGGCAAGACTCTATGTCTAAACTTAGACTTCAGTCTACAGTTAAATTTTAAATCTAAACTTAGACTTCAGGTCTAAAAAGTTAAACTTTAGGACTGAAGTTAAACTTCAGGTCTAAAATGAGACCTCAGATATAAAGTTAGTCTTTGGGTCTAAAGTTAGACTTCTGGTCTAAGTGTACTTTGTGAATCAGACCCTATGTTTTTTGTGATGATGTGATCCCCAAATATTAAAGAAGCTTAGCTAATGTTATAGGAACCCTCTAATTTCTATAAACATTTAAAGAAGGCAGAGAAGCGGCCAGCTTAATATCTGTGGGTGGTGAGACCTGGGGAAAACAGCACTCGTATTTGATGACTGCAGTTTATTGTTCATCATCAGACTTTGGCCCAGAGAATGAGTGAGAAAGGCAGAAAAAGACAGAAAGAAGTAAGAAGGGAAAGACAGGAAAACAATAACAAACGGAGTAGTCAGGGATAAAAAGAATGTACTAGAGTCAAAGAGAAAGGAAGTGGAGGGTGGAAGAAAAAAGAAGCATAATGTGAATTTAAACCTAGGTGTTCTGCAACCCCTGCATTTAGAATTGGGTAGTGTACCTAAGAAGAGCTTTGGGCCATCTGCTTATTATATATTTATTCATTAAAAAAAATACAAATTAAGCACTGCATTTAGTCACAATTTTCTATTACACGGTAGTGCAGCATATATTGTTTATTCACAGTAATTTGCGAGTGCCGATTCAATGTATCCTGAAACCACCTTTTTGTGTTTTGTTTTTGACTTCGCCGCCATTATAGTAATCCATCTATCCATCATTCATTTCATGTTCAGTAATAAGAGTGGTTAATTTCCGGCCCTCAAGAGATTATCACCAGCTAGTACAGCTAAAATGCACCACGCACAATTACAGACATAAAAGGCTTAACACCCATTACTCAGAAAGAAGCTATAATTGCAGCGGCTTCATAAAAAAGATGTGCCTACTGCTTAATAATTTGAGAAATGAAAACAGTTTTCAGCAAAGTGTCCTCAAAATTGAAAAGAACACATTAGTGTTGAAGATGTTCATATTTGTCAGAATACTTGCGAAAAAAGGCACAAACTTCTGCTAATTATGTTGAGTCAGCCAATTATCTTTGTTTTGTGTTTCTATGGCTACAGTCCAATGACGTAGGGAAAAGAATCTACATGTGGTACTATTCATCCACCTTCCTACTCAGCTTCTGTTAGGTTTTTGCATTTCCACAACACCAGCTGGTCCCTCATAGCTCAAATTATAATTTCGTAGGAACTGACAGACAGAGCAAGGACTTCTGAACTGCAACGGAGTCACTTAGGCATATGCGGAGTTCCATAGCTCCGTGGCTCGTAACAGTGCATATGTTTTAAAAAATATCAAGTAGCTAAATGTAGGGTGTAGTAACTCATTGTTTACAAAAAATGCTTTAGGTCGCATAGGGCAATAAGAGGGAAAGGAGCTCATTGACATCATTCTTGTCCCCTACTAAATGTCCTACGACCAAACTGGCCTTCTTGGTGTCTCTACCAATAAAAAAACAAGCCTTTGTAATGCATTTGGTCTCGCATTTGTTACAGTTAGAGCTGTTGGCGTTGAAAAGGGCAATGCCCTTTACCATAGTTCTTTTATTTGCACTGGAGTGATTATATTTGCTTAGCACTATTGTCATTGATATGACCTTGTGGCACTGGAGAACCCGAAAATAGGTAATAAAGGAGGGGAGACTAGAGTAATATGCTACCTGAAAAATAAAAGTAACAACAACCTGGAAAAAGCAATCAATTATGTCGTAAAATTGTATGGCTAGCCCATTTGATAACAGTTTGCTACTATTAATGACAAGTCACAATGACCTGTGATGTATTTACATTTCTGGAAAACAAAGAGATCTCAGTTAACACGCTGCTGAAGAATATAACGAGAAGGTGAGAGATGGAGGGAGCTCTTGGGTGATAGCCACTGTATTTAAAAGAAACATGTTCCTTAACAGTAGTTCTGTAGACTAGGGATCGTGTTTAGAGCGGTGTGTTTTATAGACTTCTGAAAACTGGGGTGGACACCCTGGAACTGCCGTAACATCCTTATATGAAGGCCACCCAGCACATCTCTTAAAGATCTTAGAATCTCCCATAATTGTCACACCCCTCCTTCTGGAGCATCATAAAGCCCTAAAGCATTGACAACCATCATTAGTGTTGCAGAATATGTTTAACTATTGATGCCTTCTGATTTCTTTGCCTCCTCTATGTTTTTTTAAGTTACCTCATGTAAAACGTTTAGCACCCCAGATCAAAAACCAAGAGAAAGGTACTGAGGCTTTCGTTAGACCTTGTGCGTGGTAGGTGGACACACCTGAGTTTCCAGCGTAGATAAAGCTGTTCATCAATGCAAATTTTCCATTTTTTTGCTTGGTAAAACAAGATATAAAACACCACATGAAGACGAAACTGACCAGTTGTTGGCAATGTTTTAGGTATAACACTATCCACCTAAATTCACCATCTTCTGGCATACACTTTCAATCGTAAAAGTTCTGTATGATACAAAGATACATTCCCAAGCCCTTAGTCTTGTCAACGTTATCATCATATGTAAAAACTATGGTATGTAACAAATGCTCTGCCAGCTGTGACAAAATATGAAGATCTATAGGCAACAAATGATATAAAAATCAGAAAACATTACCCCGGATAGCCCTATATGCACCAGGAAAACAATCCTATCTGAGAAAGACATGCCAATAGGTTCAAATGTAAAAACAAGCATTTGCAATGCAATCGGTTTCGCATTTACAAGCATTTGAGCTATTGGCGTTGTAAATGACAATGGCTTTTATTTATGAGTAGTTGTAAAAAAAGATAAATAAAAGGCATTGTCATTTGCAATGCCAATAGCTTAAACTCTCGTAAATGCGAGACCTATTGTATTGCAAATGCATTCAGCACCCGTGCTATAAAGATATTTTTTAGAAAGCATTATGAGAGAGCATGCCCTGCCTGCAACAGCAGTCAGGAGAAAGTTATTTGAGAAAATAGTGCCCGGAGTGCAAATTGCCATTGGTGTGCGGTGGAGAGAGGCCCTGGCTGAGGACTGCTGTGACGCGAGTTAAAGTCCACTCCCAACATCTTCACCGATACGAAACTCCCTACCTTGGACCCCAGAAGGGTGTCCCCATCCTTCAGAGCATAGTTAACGGGGTACTAATAAATTAGGTAACACTTGACTATTCTTAATAGTTCTCAAACTGCATGACTGCAGTACAAAGGGTTACATCAAAAACAATGTATGCCAGCACATTGTGTGCTCTAATGCATTCCACTCACATACACTTCGTAGGTCAGATACCAACCACCATCTAAGACATCTCACAGTTTAGAAACGCCAGGGCTTTAAGTGGACCGGGTCTCAAGGGGTCTGAGCACCGGCAGTTTTTTTAAAGGGACCTCGAAACGGGTCTCTATCGCGCTCTGCTTTGAGCCCTGGAACAGGTGGTCCGTTTTTTTCCCCGACTGCAGTGACCGCAGTTTGCTGTCACTGCAGTCCGGAAAAAAGCACCAGGGCACAAAACAGAGCCCGATAGAGACCCGTTTCGAGACAGCAGGCACATCGATGTGCTCTGCCCACACTGCTCTCTTCTCACTAGAAGAAGTTACGGCATGACGTCATGGCAGCTGAGAGTTGTAGGGGAAAGGAAATACTTTAAAGAGTCATTTTCTTTCTGGATTTTCCTTCTCTATCTGAAACTCAGGAGCAGCAACATTGTGGTGGGGTCACCAGGGCTTTAAGTGGAAGCTTTTTCAATATTATATGTAACAAGGCAAGCCATAGTTGCAGCTTATTTATCGTATGCAACTAATAACCATTGACAAAGCCAATAGTCCTGCCTAGTTGTAGGTATGATGTTACTTGTTGTATCACATATCTGGATGCAATGACAGAAACACAAGTCGGGCTGCACACTATGCTAAACACAGTTTTTTAGCGTAAGATTGGTAAAGCCACGCCCCTAATTACACTGGCCACGCCCCTTTGAGAGACCCCCCAGTTTTTTCATCCCACTTAAAGCCCTGAGAAACGCAATGTGGCAACCGACTAGAACTGACAAACTGGACGGCATGAACTGGAGGGGGTGGGGGGTAGTTGTGATACAAAAAACTACAAATTGCGGGAGGGAACGAGGAGAGACAGGGAAAGAAAACGGTTTTAGTAGTAAAGGGGCGGATAGCCTCGGAAGAGGAAACATGATGCTATGGCAGTCAGGAGGCAAGATGCCAAAAACCAATGAAAATGCAGGGTTTTTCTTTGCAGCCAATCAAATTTATGGCTGTAAAAAGTGGGCGGAGCTTACCCCCTACCCCCCCCCCCCCCCCCCCCCCCACCCCCACCCCTATACTGTATACAGCATCTTTTACCAAGACAGCGCATGCGCTGCCTAGGCGAAACCTAAAAAGGCAAAGCAAAAGGAGAAACACAGAAGAAGCAGAGAAAGGCGAGTAAAAGACTAGAATGAAAACCTGATGTTGAGAACATGAAGGAAAAAGAAATACAAAAACGAAATACAGAACAAGAGATAGAAAAAAAACTAAGGATGAAAGGGGAAAGGGAAAGAAAAGTGGAGAAACTGGAAAGGCGGGGCAGACATCGTCCCGCTGCACTTATGGGGCGGTGTGGATGGCGCAGCGCGCATGGGGGGCTGCTGATTGTTCTTAGTTTTCGTCTCTGGTAGCTTTGGTTTCGGGTGCTATGGCTCTCCTCAGGAGCAGGGACTGGTCTCTGCTAGCGAAGGTCAGGGGTTCGAGCCTGGCGACGGAATGAATATCGAGTGGCACAGTCCCCCGTGATCAGACATTAAAAGCCCAGTAAACAGGGGTGCGCCTGTGTATCTAGGCGGCGCTGAGTTTATTGTGAGCAGGGGGTAAAACATCTTAGAATTCCACGAAATCATTAATTAGTTGACATGCTTTTTTGATTACAAAATGTTGTTATAAAAGTTTAACAGAATACCATGTTGCCCGGCTAACGATATCAATTAGACCAAAAAACTGCTGTGAGGACCATTTGAGAACAAAATTAACTTTGGGATTTTAACAGAAACAAAAGTGGCAAAACTCCCTCGTGCCCTTCCTGCAGATAATGCTAGTGTTGGTTGGAATAAGGGGTGACGCTAAGTGAGTTATTTTGGCCAGTGCCCTTTCTGTTCACGTCGTTTTGAAAACAAGGCCGTACCTTGTGCAGAAGTTGGTTACATTCTTTAAAGTTAGCTAAGTCATTCTGGCAATGTAGCTCAGGGAGTTGAATGCTCGTTCCTTAAAAAGAGCGTGGATTGGCAGGTCACAAGTTCAAATCCTAGCCCATCCTTCTTTAATGTCTTCTTCGAATATCGTAAATTAAGCAACATAAACTGGAAAATGCTAACTTCTTATTTCACCTTGTTAAATAAAGCATCTATCAGTCTAACAGGGGAGTTATAGTACACTGTTTTCAATTTGCTGTGCATTCAATGATGCTGCATTACACGATGGCCTACTCAGAAAAGGGGTTTTCCTGAAAGAACGAGTAGATACGAATGTATGAGGGAACGCTTGCTATTTTGTCATATGGGTTTTGTGGTGAGACCCAATCAGTAGGAATGAAATTCGGTGGATGGGCGGGTGAGCTTAATATGTGTGTGAGCGTAATGTTAGTGTTTAAATGTATGCGGCCAAAATCAAGCTTGGGCTTAAACAGACTGCTCGGTGGTGTAGCATCCAGCTACAATAATTACAGACACTTGTGGTTACCTTAATTGGAGCTTTATTACACACCTCCTGCTCCTACCCTGTCCCTACTCTAACTGCCCCTTCCTGTCCTGTCCCCACCTCTTCCCCTCTGCCCACCTAGCTCCGCCCACCCCAGCTACTAGACTGCTAACTTCTTTACATCTCCCCCTTTCTTAATAAAGTAACAAATGAAATAGAGATTAGTCCATCTCTGCAATCAGTCTCTTGGGAGGCTGCACGTGACGGCGGGGTCTCACTGGTGTGGGCACAGCGCCTTCAGTTGAGGGTTCCTTTACAAGTGAATGTCCTGTGTCGGGTGCGACAGATTCAGGATTGTCCCGGCTTTCAGGTGTGGGGACTACAGTTGTACTTTCAGGGACTTCAGGGGAGCACTTCTTGAAATGAGAAGCGTTGCGGGTGACTCTCCGTGTTTCAGATTCCGCTGTCACCATAGTGCCCTTTTGTTGGGTAATTGTTAAAGGTTCATCCTTGAAACGACAATCAGTCTTTTGGCGTTGTTCCTGTCTGACAACAACTCTGTCGCCTTCCCTCAGGGAGGGGGACCGGGCTCTTCTTTTGTGATCCGCATACTCTTTCATTTTGTCTTTGTGGTGCCGATCTGTTATGGCCATTTCTCTGTGTTGTTGATCCGACAGAGGCTTTCTCAGTGCTCCGTCCCATGTGGGGATCCGATTCCTCATTGTCCTCCCGAGCATGAGAGTCGCAGGGCATTGGCCCGTTGTGGAGTGGGGAGTGGTTCTGTAGGCACTGAGGACTTCGTTCAGTGCTGACTGAAGATCTTTCTTCTCGGCCGTGGCTTGCTGGAATGTTCTCTTAATGGTGGACATGAATCTTTCCACAGTGCCGTTGGCCTGGGGCCAGAGTGGCGTGACTTTGCGATGTTGAAAGTCCATGTGTTTCGCGAAGTCGCTGAATTCATGACTATTGAATGGGGCCCGTTGTCCGTCTTGATGATCCTGGGGACACCCCAAGTCGCGAAGACTTCTTCAAGTACCTTGAGGGTGCAGGCGGCACTGGTGGATGATATGAACTGGGCCACTGGGAACCTGGAGTATTCATCCAGGAAGACGACTACGTACTTCCCGGATTGCAGGGGGCCATAAAAGTCCATGGCAACTTCTTGCCATACCCCATCAGGCAATGGGGTCATCTGTAGAGGTGCAGGTGGATTACTGTGGCTGGTCAGTTGACATGGGTGGCAGTCTTTCAACGTGTCTTCAACCATCTGGTCGAGGGCCGGGAACCAGACACGTTCTCTCAGTGCTCTTTTGGTGGAAACGACCCCTCGATGGCCTTCGTGGGCCAAGTCGATTACTCCTTGCCTCAGTGCCGCTGGTATAACTAGTCTGTGATCTCTGAGGAGGAGGTCGTCACCGGTTACAGAGAGTTCGTCGGAGACGTGTCGGAAGGCTTGGAGTTCTTTCTTGACAGCAGGGTTTTCCTCTTCCTCCTGCGGGTGGTATCTCCATCTGTTGGTTCGGGTACGCTTTATTACTGCTTGTAGGATGTTGTCTTGATTGGTCGCTTCCCGAATGGCGTGCATGGGTATGGCTGGTGGACGAGCATGATTAGCCACAAAGTGAATGTATTCTTCCGCGATGGAGGGCGCAGTCTCTGAGGAGTCTCGGGGGTGGCGGGACATATAGTCAGCTGGATTCTCATCCTTCCCCGGTTTGTGAATGATTGAGAACGTGTACTCTTGCAGCCGCAAGCCCCATCTTTCGATCCTGGGGGGCATCTTGCACTTGGGATTCCCATAGATCGTGACAAGCGCCTGATGGTCGGTTATGAGTGTGAAGTGTTTCCCGTATATGAAGATGTGGAAGTGCTCGCACGCCCACACGACGGCCAGGCTCTCCTTCTCTGGTTGGGAGTACCGTTTCTCAGGGTCTGTTAGGCTCCGACTGGCATAGGCGATGATCCTCCTCTGATCCGACTCATGGTCGTACTGTGCCAGGATGGCCCCTAAGCCCACGGGGCTTGCGTCCACAGTGATTTCCGTTTTCCTCTTGGGATTGAAATAGGAGAGGCACTTGGCTGATTCCACAGCGCGTTTGATGTCCTTGAAAGCACGCTCACACTCCGGGGTCCACACAAATTGCGCGCCAGCTTTCGTGAGGAGCCTCAGTGGGTGACTTACAGTGGCGTAATCACGAATGTAGCGGGCGCAGTAGCTTGCCATCCCAAGAAAGGAACGCAGGTCGTTGACGTCTGCCGGACTCTTGGTGTTGTTGAGCGTGGCGATCTTGTCCGGGTCTGGTTTCATGCCACTCGCTGAGAAGATGTGTCCGAAGAATTTCAGGGTCGACTGATGAAATTCACATTTTTCCTTGTTGAGGGTCAACCCAGCTTCCATCAGAGCGAGGCAGACACGTTCGAGGGCGGTGTCATGCTCTTGCGTGTCCGATCCGTAGACCAAGATATCATTGCTGTAATTAAGGGCGTTAGGGATGTGGTGGATGACGAGACGTATGGCCTCCTGGAAGATCTCGGCGGCTGATGAAACGCCAAAACTGAGCCGTTTGTAACGGAACAGACCAAGATGGGTGGCAAACGTCGTGATGGAGCGAGAACTGTCGTCCAGCTCGAGCTGATGGTAGCCCTTGTTCAGGTCCAGTTTAGAGAACAAGGTTGCCCCGTTGAGCGCCGTGATCATGTCGCTCAGGAGTGGGCCTGGGTGTCTCTCCCTCTCGATGGCCGTGTTCGGCAGACGCATGTCCACACAGAGACGGACTTTGTTTTGGGTCCCTTTCTTGGGGACGATAACCACCGGGGACACCCAGGGAGTGGGGCCCGCAGTGCGCTCAATGATGTCGGCGTCCAAAAGTTCCTGCAGTTCACATTCAACCGCGGATTGCAAGTGAAATGGCACTCTTCGCGGGTGTTGAGCCACCGGTTTGATTTGCTCGTTGATATGCAGATGGATTTGACGGCCTTTCAGTTTTCCCAAACCTCGGAAGAGGGAAGGGAATTTTCCAGCGCAGTCCGAAATGTCATGGACGTTGAAGAGGATGTGCACCAACTGAAGACGTTCAGCTGTGGGGAGACTCAGCAGACAGTCGGCCTCAGGTCCTTTAATGACGTGGATAACTGCTGGGATGGAGAGCTTGCCATGCGTGAGGGTGGTGTCAAACTTGCCCAAACATTGGAGAGGTTTCTTCGCCATCCAGGTGTAGACGCGGACGGGCGCGAAATGCAAACGTGGTTTGGGGTCCATGCGGTCATGTTCGGTAACTGATATGTAGTTGAGCGATGCTCCGCTGTCCATCATGAACTTGGCGGCGTGGTTGCCCACTTTGATGTTGAGACGTGGATAGCGTTTGAACTGATCATGGTCAGCAAAGTTGGCGTATTCGGTGGTGTATGACGACTGCCTGGATGAGGACGATCTTGAGTCTCTTGACGGAGAACGACGGTCCCACCTGGAGCGTCGAGAGTCGTGGCTGGAGTGTGAGGACGTGGGAGATCTAGGAGGCTCTTCTTGAACCGCTCTGATGTGATGACGCTTGGCCTCCGATCGTGAGGGTCGCTGCGACCCATCGTGTCTGTCACTGTCGTTGCGTTTTTCTTTGTGGTAATCCCCACACATGGCCTCAAAGTGGTTGGATCGTCCACATTTTCTGCACCGTTGGCCCATGGCAGGGCAGGAGTCGATGTGAGGGTAGTCGTATCCACACCTGAAACATCGCCTCGTGCGTTCAGGTCGGCGATCTCTCCTTTCGGATACTTTCCTCCTGTAGTCCGGGCGTCGCCTGGGCGAGTACTTGGAGCGCCGTGATCTGTCTCGCGGGTGACGTCTTCCACTGTCGCGCCGATCTTGTCGCCCCTGCCGTCGTTCAGTGACACGGTTGGCGTGTTCACGGCTGGTACTGGGTCCGGTTTCAATTTCGGCCGCGTTTTCTTCAGCCTGGTCGTATAGTCGGGAGTTCTCTTCGATCTCTGCTAGTTCCTGTGGTTTTCTTAGTAACCGCCGTCTCAGCGATTCCGAGTGACACCCAGTGATTATTTGAGATTTGATGGCGGCATCCGGCGAGAAGTTTGTAAAGTCACAATGTTGGGACTGTCGTCGCAGTCGATGTATGAAGGAGCTCAATGGTTCTTCCTTTCCCTGGCGCTGCTGGTGGAATTTGTGTCTCTCATAGTCGACGTTTCTCTTATGCAGAAAGCGGTTATTTAGAACGTCTCTTACTTTGGCATAGGTGTCGCCATCTGTGGCTGGGATCTCCCGTACGATCTTGCTTAGCTCGCGCCCTCCTAGATTGCGAAGGGCTATTATCTTGTCTTTGTCTGGTTCTATTTTGGACCCTTCAATGTAATCCTCAAAGTCCTCTAGCCATTCTTGCCATTTCAGGCCCATGCTGCTTCCTGTTGTGACTGACAGTGGCTCCGGGGCTCGCAGGTGTGTGCCTCCCTTAACTTCTGTTTGCGCGGGAGGGTTAGACATCCTGGCGGTGAGTCTTAGGGCCGGTGTCTGCTTCTGGCTTCAGTGACTGGCACGCGTTTTCCAGAGGGTCGTCCCCTCGTAGCTATCAATGCTTGTTTGTTTCTTGCTAATACTTGTCCTTGCCGGCACCAATGCTTATTGCTTTCCTGTTATCAATGTTTGTTTACTTTGTTCTTGCCAAGGCTTGTTCACTTTCTGGCTGTTGCCTGACTCCAAAATGGCCGCCTATGAATCACATAGGGTACGTCCTTGAAATTCGCCTGACTCAAAGATGGCCGCCGTCACTGCAGTCATACACGAGGCTTTCTCCTGATCCATGCACTGCTATCTCACTCTGGACTCACCGGCCGGCGTCCTCGGGGGCAGCGCACATCAGGGCTCACTTTCCTTCGACCACCACGGCTACCAGGTGAGGTTGGGGTGGGCTCCCGCCGTACTTTCCACGTTCCCGCTCTTCTTCTCCGCTGGCATGCCAAACTTCACGCATCGGGCGTGAGATTTACCGACCTCCGGGGCTCCGTTTTCAGCGCCTTCAGCAGCGCTCGTCACCGGGCTCCTGGGGACAGCGTCCACGACGTCGGGGGGTCCTGGGCTCACTCCGAGGTGCTGGACAGGGTCGGAGTGGGCTCCCGACTCCTGTATGTTTGGGGTGCCAAGTTGTACGCATCCAGCGTGACGCGCGTTTCCAGCGCGAAACAGTTTTCTCTTCCTGAGCGTTTCAGCGCTCGATCTAGTGGCTCCCTCTGGGCTCCCACAGACACTGGGGGGAGCAGGGTCACCTGCTGCTGACCTTTTTCCTCCGGCGACAGCACCACCAGGCAGCAGATTCTTTGCTCGAGGCTGCAGGGGACAGGGCACTCCGATTGGGTTCTGCAGGCTATGATTATGCCTATCCCGTTCCTCGTCGCCAGTTGTAGCATCCAGCTACAATAATTACAGACACTTGTGGTTACCTTAATTGGAGCTTTATTACACACCTCCTGCTCCTACCCTGTCCCTACTCTAACTGCCCCTTCCTGTCCTGTCCCCACCTCTTCCCCTCTGCCCACCTAGCTCCGCCCACCCCAGCTACTAGACTGCTAACTTCTTTACAGGTGGAAAGGTAGGAAAGCAGATAATGTCACAGAGCACATCATGTCCAAGAATAAAGTGTCAATTGCGTGGAGAGTGGCCAATTTGCAAGACGGCATAGCATTGTAGAAGGGGGCATACGCTCAGCATTGCGTCATTCGGGAGGTATGTAAAATGACATCTTATCGACAAACTCTTAGTATTTTATCTTGGACTGTTTATGTGTCAATTTAGTAGTACTCCCCAAAACATTCGACCAGAGTTGTCTAAGGAAAATCAATATTTTTACAAATCCTTGGCCCAGAGAAAGAAGTGGTAAACGAACAGTCGTTTGTCTAAGCCCCATCATACATTTCTGGCGTGATGCGGAGAACGCACGCTTGAACTCTGTCCAGCTAATAATAGCTTTACATATTTGGATGTAAAATAGCTGCCATAGAAGTGGCCCCCGTTAGCGAAGTAGATAGCGAAAGATGTTGCTCAGATTTGCAGATTGGGGAAGTTTGTGAGCTTGTAAAGACAGGCAGTATAGGTCTTTTGCAAGATATTGGTGATTGCAGGTGTTTATCTATGCTGTTGACAACGTTTACGGTGTTATCAGTGGGCCTTTGTTACGCCACTGCTGTCAGGCCAGCCCTTCGGGAACTTGCAGACAGCCCTGAAGGCCAGTCAGTACCTGGTGACTAGCTGCTTCACTTCAGCTTAATTCTGTGCCTCCATTCCAGAACTTATAGTCTCAGGTGTCCAGTTTAAAACCAGGAACACAAGTCCTAGCATACAAAGACAGAACTGGAATGGTGGCGCTACATATCCATGTCAGGGTTGGTCCAGGAAACGCAAGCTCACTTTCAAATGAAGTCCCCAGTATCCACATATTGGGCATGATTGAAGGGTATATAGGAGAGAAATGCAGCAGATTCCTTCCATGGAAATGACGAGAGTCTTAAGGATCCACGTACAGAGGGATGGGCTATGGGGGCTGGAGGCACATTAGCTAGGAGTCACCAAATATGGGGAGGCCAAAACACAAAGCACAGCAAGGCACCTGAGGTGAGCAAATTTAGTGTGCTGCTGATGCTGAGTGCTCTATACGGGAGCTGCTTTCCACCTAAACTTGAGAACTACCCAGAGTTCTCTGCTTTTTGTTTTATTGCATAATTAATGCAGCACTCTATTTCTGAACGGGTTTTGTTTAGACTTAAACTGGGTGCACCCTTGGATAAGGACAGAGCTATACCTCTCTGAGAGCTCTAATGAGGGTGAAACACATGTCAGGGATTGCTTTTGATCATGTCAGGTTGGCTTGGATGGTATTTTACAAAAAGCCAAAGTTGTAATGTTGTGCCGGGAGTGGGAAAAGGCTCTTGGGCCATTTTACAGCTCGGCATGGATATCACTGTGCTAATCCTATGCGTAAAGACTTTGCTGCTGAACTGGCAAAATAATGTGTCCCTTTCAATCTTATATCCTATGCCTAAAGACTTGGATAGAAAAGCAGATGTTGGAAGTGATGCTAGGGGCTTTCAACATCATGCTTATTTAACTACACTGGACTCACAACGCTCCGAGTTCCTCAGCTTTAGGTCAACCAGTCCTGAAAAGAGCAGACGCATTATTACATTAATTGCAAGCGCTCTCATGGGGAAGTTACTCATGTAAGGGAAATAGTACTGGGCTTAGTGGGGGGTGAATCTTTTCATAAGGGACTGTAAGATCTCCAATGTATACGCTATACCTTCCTTAAGTAACCATCTAGGGGCTATTGAGTAATTGTAGATACGGCATGTGCCCTCGGTGGAAATTGTAACAGTAACTAGGTTTACAGTTTTTCTGGAGCTATAAGGGGGGTGCCAGGGCCTGTAAACCCAAGGCTGGTAGTGGGCTTGCATGACCGGTAGGGCCACTCGCTGGGGGTACCTGAGAAGTGTGTGTTCAGACCTATCATTGTATGAATGAATGAATGAAGGGGAATTTGTAGAGCGCGACTAAGCCCAAGGGCATCAAGGCGCTAGAAAGATAGTACAGCTGCTTGCAAAATGGAGAGGTGCCGGGCTACGCATACGCCTCTATAAAGAGCCAAGTTTTTATTTGCTTGCGAAAAAGAGAGGGCGAAGTTTGGCCTCTTAGCTCATCAGGGAGCGTGTTCCACAATCTTGGGGCAAGGGAGGAGAATGACCTCCCGCCCCATCTGGCTTTAGCAACTCGGGGAACGGTCAGCAGTTTTTTATTAGCAGAACGTAAGGCTCTGCTAGGGGCATACAGGTAAAGAAGAGACCTGATGTCTTCAGCGCCAAATCCATGGAGGGTGCCATAGGTGAGACACAGGACCTTGAATTTAATCATGGACTGCATTGGAAGCTAATGAAGGTTTGTCCTGGTTAGGGTGGCAGAGGACAGTCTAGGGGCGTCCGCGAAAAACCTGGCCATAGCATTCTGCACGATCTGAAGGCGGTGGACCAGCTTATTTTTGATGCCGAGATACAGTGCATTGCAATAGTCCAGCCTTGATGCGACGAGGGCCATCGCAACCTGCTTCCAGGATTCTGGGGAAAGATAGTGGGTGATTTTCCTCAGGATTCTGATAGCGCCACAACAAGTGGAGACCGTTCTACTACTTTACTTTTTGAACGAGAGCATGGGGTCGAACAGCACACCCAGATTGCGAGCTGATTGAGAAGGCTGGGGGCAGGCTCCGAGTGAGGGGGGCCACCAGTCACCTGACCAGATGTCCTCTTTGGCCCCAAAGATCAGGACCTCGGTTATCTCACCGTTTAATTTCAGGAAATCTGGATCATCCAACAGGAGACTGCTTCCATACATTTCCTGAAACTAGAAGCGGTGATACTCACCGATTTGGAGAGGGAAACCATAATCTGGGTGTCATCAGCGTATGATAGGACTTCCATCCCGAAGGATCTTACTAGCCTGGCTAGGGGGGTCACGTAGATGTCAAAGAGTGTGGGGCTCAAGGATGAGCCTTGAGGGACCCCACACTGTACAGGCTTAGCGGGGGAGAGGAAGTCACCCAGTTTAACCCTCTGTTCACGTTGGTTAAGAAAGGAGGTCAGGAGACTCAGTGCAGGACCACCAACTCCTATTTCCCTGAGGCGGCTGGCCAAGATGGAAGGGGACAGGGTATCAAAAGCAGCTGTCAGGTCGAGCAGGACCAGGATGGTAGTTTGGCCCTGATCGACGTTAGTGCGGATGTTATTGATGACCACAGTTAAGGCGGATTCATGCTGAGAAGAGTCCAGTAGGCAGAAATTATCCAGGAAGGCACTCAGATGATAGTTAAGGTGAGCCTCTAACATCTTGTAGGGTCAGCTCACGTAGTTAGTGAATTGCAAATATGGCCCAAATCTTCTTTTCTTTACAGGTAGGTTACCTCTGGGGCGGACTCCAGGTTGCAACAAGGGATCTGTACTTACTGTGGGAAGTATGCTTAGAATATTACAGCAATTTCTTTACATGGCGGGGAGGTCAGCCCTGCTTGGCAATGGCCTTGGGGAGGGTCACTCAGGTACACTCTCGACACTGACATCAAAACAATACACCCCAGCCCCAGTTTTCATATCTTCAAGGGCATCCGTGCGTGCAATTGCGGAGGTACATTGGAATCTGGGGCCATTGGCTAAAGCCCTAGGCACCAAGGGGTGGTACACGTAAGCTTTGGGGGGGCTGGCATGTTACACAGATACGCTCATTCACGTATGAGTCGACAGACTTCGGGAATGCCAATACCAGCAGCCTGGCAAGAAATGTGCTGGGCTACAGCATACCTTTCGCTAGTTCACTGCTTTTCACACGGTGTACTGTCCTTAAGTAATCAAGGAAGGGCTATTGCCTTTACTGTAGAATCCAGGTCTATTCTTTCATGAAGGTCATATTACCAGGCACCCTCACGGTAACACTAATCTAATTGCTCCGCATGTGACACAAACTGATTCTAGCAAGCCTGGCTGAAGACGGCTGGAATGCCAGAAACCGGTCCTAGGAAGCTTGTTTCCGGTCCAGGGAAGGCATGGCTTGGCAGTTCGGGCTGGACTGTTCCCATGAGGCACAGGGTCAGACTGATTTGCATATGGCCATGTCTGAACTGGGGTGGCAGAGTGGGCTAAATAACGATGATGGATTAAACCCAGATATGTTGACTGGGTGTGAGTATTTGATTGGTTCAGATGCTCCGTCCATTACCACCCCCTTTTGTACCGCTTTGTTCACTATAAGTTGGCAGGGTATGCTCAGACGTGAGTCCCTTGCTCACTTTGCCACTGGATTCTAGCAAGTCTGACTGAAGACGGCTGGAATGCCAGAAACCGGTCCTAGGAAGCTTGTTTCCGGTCCAGGGAAGGCATGGCTTGGCAGTTCCGGCTGGACTCTTCCCATGAGGCACAGGGTCAGACTGATTTGCATATGGCCATATCTGAACTGGGGTGGCAGAGTGGGCTAAAGAACGGTGATGGATTAAACCCAGATCTGTTGACTGGTTGTGAGTGTTTGATTGGTTCAGATGCTCCGTCCATCACCACCCCCTTTTGTACCGCTTTGTTCGCCATAGTTGGCAGGGTATTCTCAGACGTGAGTCCCTTGCTCATTTTTCCACTGGATTCAAGCAAGCCTGGCTGAAGACGGCTGGAATGCCATAAACCGGTCCTAGGAAGCTTGTTTCCGGTCCAGGGAAGGCATGGCTTGGCAGTTCGGGCTGGACTGTTCCCATGAGGCACAGGGTCAGACTGATTTGCATATGGCCATGCCTGAACTGGGGTGGCAGAGTGGGCTAAAGAAGGCTGATGGATTAAACCCAGATCTGCTGACTGGGTGTGAGTGTTTGATTGGTTCAGATGCTCCGTCCATCACCACCCCCTTTTGTACAAACTGATGCTATGCTGCACACTTGCAGTTGCAAGTTTTTATTGGACTGCATCTGGTGTTAATCTTAGCTAAGGCTTAGCATGTGACGGCAATGTACTACAGGCACGTGTACTGCAACTTTCGTCAGGAAGCCAGAAACACTAATCGTTTGTGTTTGTTTTTCCCATTTATGCATGACCGGATCCATGGCGGATACCTGGGAAGTGTTCCACACCGCAAAAACTGCATGAGGTGGACAGCCAAAGGGACGTGTACGTCAGGTACAGGAATGGCAGGCAACGACATCAAGTGTGATGGGCGATTGATCAAGGACTCAAGAGGTGCCAACACTGGGTTGATTGTTTATTGGTGTGTTAACCATAGGTTGGGCTTGCCGCAGTAATGTAGCAGGATGTTGCTTCACATAAGATGGCAGTATGTTCCTTATCAGGAAACTGTATTACTACAGTAACGGCGCCTGTGCTCGCAGGGCCACCGTGATCGTCATAGTATATTCATAGGTTACCAATTGGTAGGGACAATGATAGTGATGTGGCAGTGCACAGGGGTGTGCCTGGCCAGCCTGGCCAAACTCAAGAGTAATAGGCCTATGCAACACCTCAGCACCCCTTGTCGTGAATCTGGACTCTGCCTTTACGGGGGCCCGAGCTCCCAGTTGCCATTTTAGTAGACACAGCCCGTTTGGGGATTGCCATAGTAAGGGGGTAGACATACAATGATGGGTAGCCTTTTCAGATGCACTGACAGAGGGTGGCAGGGTCAGAAGCACCGTGTATTATCGGGCGCAGCGTAATGCCATTCAATTAAGCCCATCTGGTGGCCTATGGCGGCACGTTTAATTGCCCTGTATCAGTCAGCCCTAGCAAAATTAGCACACAATTTTATGGGGGGGGGGCCTGAATGAACAGGTACACCAGGATGCCTAGGTAGAAGGGGCGTCGACATGTCCGTACTCGGGGTACACCCTGGCGCGGACATTTCACATCTCCCGAAGCGGGGACGCGAGTCTGTGAGGCGATATTTTGCCCATGGAAGCAAATACCTAGTAACAACATTAGTGATGCTTGCTAATTGTAGACCGTAGCCCAGGGGTGCATCTGGGGGGAGTCGTGCTTTTTGAAAGACGGCGTCCGTTGGTACACGTCTGGGGTTGAAACCATTGCAGAGAATTTTCTTGCCTACGAAAGGGAGTATAGGGAGAAGATATGATCTTGCAACGTGTTGGTAGGGCCCGATATTTGGACTAAACATATGAGGGCTAGGTGTGAGAATTTAAGGTTAGGGCATGACCTTTCAGTGTAGGAGGGTAGGGGGGGCAGATAGTCGGTCAACTACGCTGGCCTGTGGCGGTAAGGTCATGATTGGTGAGCAGTTAATTTAAGGTCCTCAGGGGGCGGCGCCATTCTCGAATGGGGTCGCCCAAAGGGAGAGTCAAGTGGTATCTCATAGAACTCCAGGGGCAGGTACAGCCTGTTGGGTACATGGGTGTGGGGGAGACAGTCATGCTTTGTCTAGGCCCTTTGGCCACCCCGCACGTGCACAATGACGCCAGTAAACGGTGCAGAGATGCAAGGGCCCCCTTAAATGGAGTTAATGGAGCGTACGGGGTAACTGGGGTACCAAAGTACCCTCACGGTAAGCGGGCCCTCTACGCATGCGCACTTTGACAGAAGGGTGCGGTTTAATAGGGCGTACGGGGGTAACAGGCGAGGGGATGTGCCCCCACGGTAAACGGGCCCTCCTGTGCACGCGCACTCCAACAGGAGGGTGTGGTTAAATAGGGTGTACAGGGGTAATCGGGGAGGGGATGAGCCCCCACGGTAAACGGGCCCTCCTTCGCATGCGCACTCCTTCAGGAGGGCGTGGTTTAGTGATAAGGATTTGACACCAGTTATTGACCTTGCCGTAGGCCCAAATAGGTACGCAGAAAATTGTATAATGTGAATTGATATGTTAGTTTCGGATAGGAATACCTTGTACTAGAAATATGTTAAGGTTAGCCATCTGAATACCTGTATATATCAATTGTAACATTTTCTGCCTAATTGTGTAAATATTGTTATTTCAATTTTTTATTTATTTTGTATATTTTAATAAATACGGCCGGGGGTTGAAAGATCCCTCGCCTTTCAAAGAAAGCCCTCTTACGACCTGTTAATAATGTTATGTTGGTTAACAGAAGGGTGGGGGTCCTTATTAAAATTCATTTCCCTCTTCTCTCTCCAATTTTAGAACTTTTTTGTACACCTTTTCACTTTCACTCATATTCACGCACTGCTTCACAGTTATCACTATATACCAATATACTCATAGCCCACTGGGGCGCCCACTTTTATATCATATCTACAAGTGGTTGCAACGCTTACCCTTCCTGGTGTGAAGGGTCCCACATGATGACTAGGGCGGTATCGGTCGATAACGGATGGGTATTTTTCACATCTGGAAAGTATCCTGTTGACTCCTTGTCACTTTTTCAAATATTTGTTTTCATTTTCACTATCCTGATGTTAGATGCATAGTTAGTAGACAGAATGATTACTTGACCCACAGTTACTTTTTGTTTGCTAAAACTAATTTAGGTCCTCCGGCAGTCCCTGGCCATATGGAGAAAACTTGAGAAAGAACAGACAGATTACATGTCCTAAATCCAATATCTTTTTAGAATAAGCCTTTAGGAATAATCGTCTCAACTGTTGGTTTTAAAAGAAACATTCGCCGTGATCTGCAGGGCACCTACAAATAAAAGCCCATGGGGATAATTTGGTATGTATCGAATGCGCTTCCATTACCCGTGCGGGCACCTATAACGTAGGTATTTTGGTATGCAAGGTGACATCGCCACAAGACCATGTTGTGAATGTATAAATACAAATCCCTATAAAAAGAACATAAAACACGAGATGAATAACACCCCTTAAGGAAAGTTACATGCTGTGAGCCGCGGAAGAGTGCTGTCGGAAACACATACAGAAATTACATTTTAGAAACACGCGGGCTGCAGGAAGGGCCCCGGGCACTTTGCAGAACAGAACCTGCTTGTGATTGTGAACAGTGTGTGGTCGAATCAGCCCTCCAGCAGAAGGAACACATTGTAAATGTGAGCAGCAGGGGGTGTCATGATTAAAAGAGTGGGCACAATAGCACCGAAATATCGCCTATGAAGGGGTGGGGGCAGTCTGATACTTTCAGGCAACCCCCTGCAGGTGCGGCGTACGATGTGGCTTGTGCTGCAAGCCGGGGAGCTTTGTTGTGTACTGTGCAAGTGTGACTACTTTCAGTAACAAGGTTATTCTACTGTTTGTCCGGGAAGGGAAGAGAGGAGCTATTTAATAACCAAGGTGTGTGGGAGGGGGGGTCTGGCCCTGATTCCCAGGCAGTCCCATTGCAGTTCGCACATCACCTCGAATGCTGCTCCGTTCCCTACAACCTTCAGACCAGGAGCTGGCCTCCCCCGTCTGGTCTGAGATATTGGCCCAGTCCGCTTTCTCTTTACAAGTGGTGATAATGCTAAAGTGTTCGGAGTTCTTTTCAGACATCACTACAAAAATAGAATAAGTGCGGGGCTACATGTACTACATTGCATGGAAAAAGGAGCACTGGTGGACGACATTTTGGATTTTTTATTGTAAAAAGTATTTCTCCAACACCCAGAACGCGTACGGCAGTGGCAGCTGCAGTGCAAGCATCCCTGTCATAAAACATAACCAAACTCTGCATCAGCTGAGCGTGCGTCTACAAGCACACACACAAACACCTTCTCTTCCCGTCTTTATACGCACGAACACACAACAGGCGTACACAAGCAAGCAGTATGGGACTACTTATACACAGTGGAGGTGCAGTGCTGCATTGATGCATAGTGCAGTAGATAAAGTTGGCCCCTGGGACCTGTGAGCCCGGGTGCGCTGCACCTGCTGCACTACAGATGCCCATGCCCCTGCTCATGCACACCCGATGGTACAAACATGAACCGTGCAAGCGCCCTTACAAATACAGAAGCAGAAAGCGCAAACACCTTCATTTGATCCTCACTCAAGCACACAACAGGCAAAACACAATCGCCAACAGTTGGGGCGAGTCTCAGCGTCGGCGCAACATCCTGTGATTTTGGGCAAATCACTTAATATCCCCGAGCCCATGAACAGCCCCCGGATACCCTCACGGGTGATAAGCAGCACTATATATATAAACTAACAAACAGTGTAAACAGCCCACAGTCAGCCACGCATACCGCGGTTTCTGTCCCGTTGTTTTAGGGTGACAATAACCAAGGCCCTAGCTATCAATAGTGGGACCCAGATGCAGGGGAGACCTCTAATGGAAGGAGGCGAGGCACCACGTGAACTTCTGTCCTTGGTTTGATGAGAGGGTCGGTATGAATGTGAGACTGCACAACATCTTCAGCGGATCGAGAACGCCGGCATCAGGGGCACCCCGCTCAGGTGGCTTGCCTCATTTTTGCAAGACCGCAAGCAAGCAGTTAGTCTTGGTTCCTTCAGGTCCGAGACGAAGGACCTTGCTTGTGGGGTCCCCCAGGGCTCCTCCCTTATTATTTAATCTTTATATCCTCCCACTGATTGCCAAACTCAGAGAGAAACCAGTGGTTATTTTCAATTATGCAGATGATATGCAGCTCATCTTCAATATTGACTCCTCTCCTTCCTCAGTAGAGAACTTTCAGAGCACAATGATGTTCATCAGCAGCTGGATGAGCGCTAATCAGCTTAAGCTCAATCCAGACAAGACTGAGCTGGTGCTCAATGGACCCCCGAATAAGCCATGGTTTCCCAGCTTCTGGCCACTCACGCTGGGTGGAGCCCACTGCCCAGCGAGTTCAGTCAAGAGTCTTGGAGTGACCATCAGTAAGGATCTGTCTATGAAACACCAAATAAAATCTGTGATGTCGGCTTGCTTCTTCCATCTGCGCCGCATCAGGAAGATTAGCAGATTCCTTACCCATGATGCCCTGGTTCACATCGTATTGGGCTTAGTAGTGTCCCGCATTGACTACGCGAACTCCCTCTACATCGGGATTCCCCTCTACCAGTCTCACCAACTCCAACTCGCCCAAAATCAGGCGGCCAGATTGATCTTTCGACAGCCCGAGTCTTGTTCTGTGAAACCGCTCCTGAAAAATCTGCACTGGCTCCCGGTAGTCCAGCGTAGTCTCTTCAAGGTTGGCTGCACCACCTACCTAGCTCTCACTAATCAAGGTCCCTCTTTCATTGGTGCCCTTCTCCAGCGATATATCCCCTCCCGAACACTTCGGTCGGCTGGCCTCAACCTCCTCTCCACCTGTACGTTCAAGCGTAAACGGCTTGGGAGTGTAAGATTTGCCTTGCAAGCCCCTCGCCTGTGGAATTCCCTCCCACCCGGCCTACGCCACATTACCTCCTACCAGGTATTCAGAAGAGCCCTGAAGACGTGGCTGTTTGTACAGGCATTGAGTAACATCCTCCTACTCGGTTGTCAGCATCAGTTAGTCTCAAAGCGCCAAGAAGCCGCTGGTGTACGTGCGCTGTACATATGTATTTTTCATCATCATCATCATCAATGTGCTTGCTCCCCCGACCCTCTCTCAAAAACGTGCACATAAATTTATTTTAAGGAAATATTTCAGGGTCCCGAGACAGTTCTTCAAAAACTGAGACAGTCCGGGCAAGTCCAGGACATCTGGCCACCCTATATGGAGAGGATTGCCACCACTCTGCCCATCTTCAAATCCTCTCTCGCAACAAAATCCCTAGTCAATTCAATTAAACCTTAACGTATTCATCCTAGCTTAAAAAAAGCCTGATATGACAATAAAATGGAATGTTGCCATATCATAAAATCATTGGAAAAATGACGCAAAGAGGCTAAATATATGAACTGGATGAGTATAAGGCAGAAACGTGCATGAAGGTGAGCTACTTAAACAAGCTATTGAACCACTGGCAAACAAGATATGATAGAAACAAAATGTAAGTAGGTCAGAGGTCGTGTGGTTGCCACAGCTTGTCTCCACGGCCGCTTTGCAGCGGGAGAAGTCGTAAAACTCACCCCATCCTCGCTAATGGCGAAGTTGCCTCGATACACGAATAAAGGCCCTCTGCATCTGAAGTGTTTAGTAAGACGTGCTTTGTGATATTTTGTAAGGGGAGGGAGGGAGTGTCTATGGATCACCAAATATCCTTGGTACCTGAGGGTGACAACTTACTACCAGAGATGCATAATATTACCTGAGGGGAAGAGTATATAGCCTTGAAGCTGGGTACCACCCCGCCTAGCCCTGGTGTGATGAGATGCTGGTGTGATGTCAGCAACTGCGTCCTTCCCGAACATAGCCTTGTCAGAAGGAACAGAATAGTGAAAAGCTAAACTTGCATGGAAGGCTCCTCGCAGTTACTTTACTTTTTGTTTTTTTCTAACCTCTGAAAAGAGGCACACCGATAAATGAAATAAATAAATAAAGACTGTCACTGACCGGTAGAGCGATTATAAATGCAGCTTCCGGATGAGCCAGGAAATCCACGAGCGCGCTAACTTTTGGCGCATACGTGGAATATAAGGCAGTAAGAGAGCTGCACATATCATTAGTACAGGCCAGGCAAAATATAGTGCAAGGTCACCAACCAATCACGGGACAAACAAGCATTGAAAATGCAACAGGACTCGGATTTCTCTGAGTCCTATTGCATTTTCAATGGAAGTGCCGGCATCAAAAAAGGCATGATCGGGAGGGGGTGGGGAGCTATTGTGATACATAAAATTACAGATTGCGGGAGGGAACGAGGAGAGACAGGGAAAGAAAACGGTTTTAGTAGTAAAGGGGCTGATAGCCTCGGTAGAGTAAAAATTATGCTATGGCAGTCAGGAGGCAGGACTAAGACGCCAAAAACCAATGAAAATGCAGGATTTTTCATTGCAGCCAATCAAATTTATGGCTGGAATGTGGGCGGAGCTTCCCCCCGCTATACTGTATACAGCATCATTCACCAAGACAGCACATGCGCTGCCTAGGCGAAACCTAAAAAAAAAAAATAGCGACCATGGGAACCATTTTTCATGAGAGGTAAACCCAAACACTACATTCATGCATTCAACAGGTGGCGATAGAGAGCTTTTCATTTTAATAAACGCCTATTAAGCTCGCTTGTGTTGGCAATAAGACTGCAAGGAAAACCATGACTTCTTTATAAGTGGCAACAAACACGCCTACTAAGTATATGCCATTCACATCTGCCATATAAACTAAAGGATATAATATAAATGCTACAGTGGTTCAGATTCTCAATAAAATAAGAAGCATTAGTGATTTTAAACAATAATCAAAATGTATAAATAATAAAACAGTATCCTTCAGAAATGTGATCAAAAGATATTTTTTCTTTAGTAAGAAATAGTTTTGTGTAAATACACAACAGTACAAAAAGTGCTCCAGAGGTTATACAAACATATGTCAGTAACAAAGACAAACTTTAGTGTAAACATAAATAATAATAGTGGCAAAAACAGGAAAAATTATAAACAATAACAGTTTGCAGGATCACAAAAACAAAAAAACACTCAATGTTTCCTCTGATTTTTTTGCCAGGGAATGCATCAACGACGTTTCGACCATAGTCATTTAGCAGGTCATTATCAGGACAGAAACATTAATGGAGCACCTGTCAGTCTCTCAAAAGAGTAGGAGAAGAAAACTCAGGCAACACGATAGCGCGATAGTCGCCAGTAAAACAATTAAAACAATCGCAAGGCAATCATCCTTGGCCAGAGAGAAACCGGGAGGTCGTTGAATACATAGATCATTTTGTACCTTCCTCAGTCCAGTCTTACTACCTTGGGTTCTTAGATGCAAAAGCAAAAGCACTTCATGTATCCCCGCGTTCAGAATTACATAAGTAAACTAAAGGGCCATCCACACTTCCAAGTTGTGAATATTCTAAAACATGGAGATGGAAAGAAGGACAGAAGACCTTTTTATCAGACAGGTGGAAATTTAATTATATGCCAGTGATCATGAGATATATGACCCTAAAAAAATGTTGTTCTTGTTAAATAATTTTTTTAAAAGCATAGGTTTCAAGATAATAGAGCTGCACTGAACCGATTCTAGTGTCAGGAATGACCACAACTAACTAAAGAATAACCCTTACCCGACACCAAATGAAGGCCACTGAATGCAGTGGGTTTTAATATTCTGTGGAGTAAAACATCTCTCAGAACCCGGAATAGATGACCATAATGGCCTTAAGGGAAAGTAAAGTTGTTAAGAGTCATCAAAAATGACTCTTAATAACGGTTCCTATAGACCATTCTAATCACTAAACAGGAGTTAAAAGAAAACACCAGGACGCCAAACTTAAGCAAAGACCGTAAGCAAAAGACACTGATCTCCCTTAGAATATCAAGGGTACGGTGGGGCCATAGGCGCCATAAAATAGCTCATTGATAACCAAACTAAGAGCAGAGATGAATGGGCGAAGCACCACCCTATAAGTTGGGGTGGAAGACATTTCCTTTGTGGGAAAATGATGCAACAGTTTAGTTTGAGATGGTCAGACTATCAAAACCATTTGTGCCAATGACGCCACCGATCAATCAATAATACCAAGCCGGAATGTCTACCGCGTGGGCTCGAGACCAGTTACAAACCACCTCCTTTTAGTTGGTGGCTTATGAAGAAAACTGCCATTTATTTAATTAGTGCCTTTAAGAGTTTGATACACTCTGTGCTTTGCACCAGGAACATTAACCCTTTAGGCTATTTTGGAATGAGTCAAACCTGTGACGGGACAGTATAAATATCTTGCCAGCAAAAACATTCTACCCCAGATTTAGTTTTGAAAGTGCTGGATAGACAAAGCTCTCTGCAAGAGTTCTCTTAACCCTGATTGTTACTTTAAAATGTAGTCTGTGTCCAATTAAGTAATCCAGACTCAGCTCCTCATGACGCCTCCCCTCCTGACTCTGCACCACCCCCAATTCACTGGATCCCAGATTAAAATGTTTACTTTTAAAGCACTCTATTAATGCCAGTGTGAAAGCCTATTTCACAAACCAAGGACGAGAGGTACCAGTTCTGCACACCCAAAATAAAAATTGTTTTAAAAAACAGGAGCATGAGACTTGTGTTCTGCTGGGTTTAATAGTACCGGTCAAAGAAAATATTCTCCAGGTAAGTGCAAATCACCAGAAAATCGCATTTTGTTTCTTTCATTTTGGTGAACAGCCATTTTCCCCTCAATTGCACAGTGTCAGAGAAGGTACAAATGCCATTTTGCTTTTTTTATGTGTGCTGCACAAGGCAGCACACATGGAGAAAGCAAAAACAAGGAGAAATATGACATTTCTCCTTGTTTCGTCAACTTAACCCTTTCCGTGCTGATGACGGAACCTGTGCGGCACTGATTTCGTGCTTGCGCGGCGTGTTCTATTAAGTGGGCGGGCCATGACAGAACCGCTCCGTCATGAGCACAGCTCAACCGCGGCTGGTGACGGAGCGGTTCCTTCACCAGCATGGGTGCGCCGCGCGGACCCCACGCCCCCTTAGCGCTGCAGCGGAATAGCCGCCGCAGCGATGCGGTTAAGACCAGGTTTTCCCTGGCCTTATTTTTGGCGCTGCCTCCTATGTACACCACCCTTGTACATATGGGGCTGCGTCAAAATCAATGGGTGTTGCGGTGAAATGCCCACCGCAACACCCACTGCCCACCCCTTTTACGCTAACCATAGCTAACCATAGCATCAAAGGGGGCCTTGTTTACAAGGCAGCGTTAAGCCATGTTAAGTGGCTTAACACTGCCTTGTAAATAGGGCTAAGCCCCTATCGCCATCACAGCATCGGTAGAAGTGACATTGTGGTGGCGATAGGGGCTTGTACATATGCCCCACAGATTTTAACTGTAATCCCCAAACAAAATTATTCAACTGATACAATTATTTAAGAATTTCTAAAGACAGGAATCCGGGTACTACCATTAGAATTAACGAGCACAAATGATTATCGTTTTAGGATTAGCCTACGGACATGAAGCAGCGAAAAGAAGGCAGGAAAAACCCTGGGTAACAGCTAATCAGAAAGCACCTCACAAGAACAGGAGTACACAGTTCAGCCAAGATATGCAGTGCTTGTCCTCGCAGTTCTTTGTGGAAGTGACATGGTTCACTCGTAGGCTGCCTCACCTCTTGAAGTGAAGATGAAAAACTGCTTGCTGAACGCTTGAGGCATGGCAGGAAGAGATCAGTCTGCTCAGGAAGTCTACCCAAGTCTTGACTAGCAGATGTTAAACTGAATGTGATGCTTAACTAAGAAACTGATGAAGCACTCCCTGTTTAAAACACATTTAAAGGTGAACCGCACCGTACCCTGAGCTCCCGAACCACACATGCAGGAATGCAACTGCCTGCAGGCCATAGTGTACGTAAGATGCAAGTAAAAGATACACGCAGCACCTGTTTCAGGAGCACCGGATTCATGGCTGAAAGTATGTTTTAAAGAGCGCCGTGCACAACAAAAGAAAGTCTTGGCCATCATATTTGAAAATAACACTCTGCATTCTACGCTGCAATAATTTAAAAAAAATAGTGCTCCAAAAGAACAGATGATCAATTAAAGCGAAAGAAAACTGAATTTAGGGGGTGCTCTTCTGCCAAGTAACGGAAGTGACAAGTTGCAGTGTTAACCACTTAGGAAGCAGCAACAAAAAGCGACACTGCACTGAACCAATGGCAAACAGCAGGTGGGAGCAGTTATTTTATCGACTACAGTAGGTCTTCCAGACAGCGCATGCACGCTGCCTAAGGCTCAACCTAAAAAACAGCTGCAAAGTATGCACTTAACACCCTGGGGTTTGACCTTCCTCAACACTGACATGGTCACTCACACCTATCCCTCTCCCAGTGTTAGCGGGCATGTAGAGGGTGGTGGAGCATGTGACACAAAAAAAAAATACATTAAGTGAAAAAAAAAACACTTACCTTTCTACAACGAGTGCGACATCAGCAGGCCCCGCCCCATCCTGACACTCCGTTCGGGACAGGGTGACGAAAATAAAATAACTTCATTAGCATTTAATTTTTCATCTTTCGGGGCATTTCAGTGGGGCCACGCCCCTGCCAACTCCACCTGCCCCTGACAACTATGTGGTTGCCCTCCACAGCATGCTATGGGAGTAGCATAGCAAGGTTGTCATGGGCCCTAATTCCAGCAAGGGAAAGGGCCTACCGATTACATACTAAAAGACAGATATAATTTGTATGAATTGTCCCCTAAAAAACTTGGGATTTGGTGCCACTGCACCAGTTGCACTATTGAGAGCCACCCCTGCCTACTGTGCTTGATAGCCACCACTGCCTACGGCAGCCGGCCTCTTTTCATGTCCTACATCAGCATTTCCCTGCCAGGGGCATCTTATAGGAGGAAACAAAGGATTTTTCCACCCATACATATAGGTGTAGGGACTGGGACATACATAGAGCACTACTTGCAGCTGAAATGTGTTCAATTTTCACCAACTGCGTATATAATGGCTAATAAAACCATGCTTGAAGCGACTCTGCCTTTAGAGTGGCACATTTCTTTTAAATAAGTCATTGAAAAAGTGTACACATATAAACCAATGAAAATATTACTTCAAAAATTGTGCCTCTGGCATCACACCTATACAGCAAAGCTACATTAAAGTAGTTGTGATGTTCCATTTGCGGCCTGAGTTCTTTCATTGGGTACAGCACTCAAGGTTCTTTCTTGGACCCAAAAGATACCAGGGCCATTATTATGTCTGTGGTGCGCAGTCCCTATTGGCACCCTGGTGCCCATATAACTGGGTGTGTTTAATGCAGCCTTAGATAGTGTGCCCGATTATACTAAATTTGCTGTACCCAGTACATCTGTGAACTCATGCCTGCACTGTGGAAAGTAAAATTGTGAAAGGAGTACTAGCTGTTTGTAGCAGCCGGTCCACCTCACACTGTGTGCGGATGGCATTTGAAAGGGAGGCAGTGAACCCCTTGCAGGGGATGTCTGAGCAGTCCCTCATTGTCTTTGTCTCCTTCCAAAGGGTGCCCTCAGGGGTGCACTTATTCTGTGCCACTTGTACCTGACAAGCAATACGTGAGCCTCCTGACTGACCCTTTGCCCACACCAGTCATGCAGCATGGGTACAGAGGCAAATTCTTTCCTCAATTGGATGGTGCCATACCCCCATTCAATTAAGGGAATACACACTTTTGATTGTGCAAAATGAACACTGGTGATATCTATAATATAGAAGGGACTCAAGCATCTGTATTTCCATCTATAATACTGAAGTGCTTCCATGGCACAAACAGCAGACACACATGCCTGTTGTGCTGCAGGGCTTCTTACCGCAATATGGCTCTTGGTAAGCCTTATCTTTTTCATATTACATTGTTGTGCCCCAGCACATTTAACAATCACTCAACATCATCCCTACTATATTTTTGTTGCTTCTTACAAATTCCTGCTTCCTACTAGAACATCTAAAGATTCTCTTTCCTGATTGGCCCAAAATACATTAAAAAGATTACCAATAAAGAGCAACTCATACACCACTCTGCAAAATAATGATCGGAATTGGGGACAAATCAAGGTTCTACAGCACCAAGGAGCCCTCTGTGATGGGAAAAAGTGTGGGAAGAGAAGGCGGGGCCACTCTGCAGAACACCTTATATAGCCTATCTTTACCGGTCATCGCCCAGAAGAGACCAGGCTGTGCCATCGCTCTAGGACATTTGAACCCCTCAACCATCAAGGAAGACTTATCACAGAGGAGGAAGATGAGCAGTGGTCAATTCCCCAACCTGCTCTTCCCCAAATAAAATCGTCTCCCTCTGCTCTTCAAGTTACTATGTTAACACTACGGCCAACAGCACTCTGATACTAGTGGTCGACAAACCAATAAAAAAACAATTGCTCCAGCAGAACTGATTACATACTCACAGATTTGCATTTTGGAGTGATATTATTGATATGGAGGTTATAGAGAGAGGGATACCAACCACAATGCTTTACATCCTATTTCAGAGCTTATCATTATAGTGGGTTAGCTCCAGATAGGCATTCACTAATGAAGGAATTACAAGCCACTAACAAAAAGTGATCTAATAAATGGGCAGAAGTGGAGCGCAACCCAGAAACTTTAGAATCTATCCATAGAGTATTGTCTGGGGAGAGTAAAGAAAGTATTGCCTTAACCAACAATGGCTGGAATACAAATGATCTGGCTAACTTCTACATTGCCTTAATTGGCGTTTTAAGTGGGATATTTCAGAGAAGTATGAGACCAACCATAAACAAAACTAATGTAAGTTCAACAGGGAATGCAAAAAGGTTAAACTCAGCTTAATGCAGGCAATACCAAGTAATGTCAGACATCAATAAAAGTAGCCAGGAAGGCATGTAAAGCTACTATAACAGTTGCCAGGAGAGAGTGGAAAAAATAACTGACAGAACATAATTGAAAATCTTATTTACCATGTGATTTGTTTAACCATTTTGCTGTGATATATAAAGATAAGAGGCACATTTATATAGATTTATTAAAGAATGTTATCCTGGGGGTGCACCTATCTCAAGCACTTGGGGGCACATGCATCACCCTAAATACAGATCGCAAACGGGCTGATTGGGCCCCTTTGCGACCGGTATTTCGCAATTGGGATGCCTCAACCCAAAACCCATTCCTAATGTAGGTAATCGCAAATTTTGCAATTACATAAATTGCAAATGCTTTTAGGGAATTGCAAATTAGATTCCCTATTGGGATGCATTAAAGCCTTTCCTAAATGCGACTTTTAGGAAATGCTAATTACCATCAACTGCAACTTGATGGTAATTTGCAAACACTCTGAAAAATACACAAAATTTCATTTTTCAAAGTGCCATATGGCCAATAGGAATCAATGGGAAGGCATTCCTTAATTGTGAATCGCAATTTAAGATACACGATTAAGGAATGTGTAGGAATTGGAAATATTTTTGTAAAACCTACATGCATAGGCAAATGCGATTCCTTAATAGCGATTCCTTAATAATCGCTAATAAGGAATCGCAATTGCCTAGCTTGATGCATGTGCCCCTTGGTTCGGTGCATAAATAGCCCTTATCCATAAGCAAGGTGACCAAGGTATGACAACTAATTACAGACCAAACAGCCTGATCCACAGTCTGCAAAAAGTCTTCTGTTACCAGGTGCTTGATTAATGGATAGATTATGGTAATATCTCATCCAGTCTGCACTGTGGCTTTAGAGCAAACATAAGCACTTTAGATCAGGTTTTTAGATTTTGCACCATGTATTGGAAAACTGTAATCATACACCCTGGCAAGCTGGATGTGGCCTTTATTTACCTCAAATCCTCTTTTAACTTGGAGCAACAAGGGAAACATTGGACTGTCTTAGAGTGGATGGGGGTCCCTAAAAATATCCTGTCAATATAAATGCTCTTGCATAGTAAGAATTAAGTACAGGTGTACTAGGGTGTACTAGGGAAATCAGAGTAAATTGACTGAATGTTACCCAGTTGAGAAAGGAGTGAGACAGGGATGTGACCTAGCCCTGATGCATTTTACTCTATATTTTAATTATGCAATTTCACAACTTTGTACTTGGGAAAATTATTCTCCAATTTTGGCAGGTGTATTATTAATGTCATGGATATAAAATCTGCAAGGTATTTTGGGATCATGTTTGATAGCACACCTGACACATCACACACTGACCAAATGGCCGAAGTGATCAGATATGTGAAAATCCAAAATAGGAAAGTTGAAGTCAGAGAAGTGTTTCTGGGATTTTTCCCTTTAAAGGAGAAAAAAGCTATTGACCTCAGTTCTGATATTCTTAAAAATCTGGAAAGTGATGGACTCGACATTATGATGTGCCGCGCTCAAGGTTACGATAATGCTGCCACTATGGCTGGAATCCATGGGGGCTTACAAGCCATTTTGAAAAGAAAGAACAGGAAAGCTATTTTTAATGGATGTGTGGACCATTCACTTAACTTGTGCGGCCAACACTCTTTTGCTGAAAATGCTTCGTGTGTGACTTTTTTTGGAACTCTTGAGACAATGTTTTCCTTATTTGCTGCTTCCACTCACCGATTGGATGTTTTAATGGACCACACTGGAGTCTCAGTGAAAAGACTATTAACAACATGCTGGAGTGTTCATCATGCTGCAGTAAAGGCAGTGAAAGCAAAATTCGATGAATGTGTGGCAGCAATTGAAGCTCTATGTGATCCAGATGAAAATTTAGACACTAGAGGTACAGCCCGAGGGCTTTTGCCTGCTGTCTGCAATTTCACGTTTCTGTGCTACCTCTACTTTTGGTGTGATGTACTTGAAGAAGTTAATCTTACACAGCTGTACCTTTAGACTAAGGGCTTAACTCTTGACAAGGTGGTGACAAAGCTAGAGACGCTAAGACTTTTTCTGTACTAGCAGCGCAATCATTTAGTGGAGCAGACAATTGAACAGGAGCTTTTAAAATCAGACCAATATGGAATTTCAGTAGAGAGCAGACCCAGGTTCAAGAAGAGGATGACAGGTGAGAAGACAAGAGATGCTGGACTAACTCTGCAAGAAGAAAACTAGAGGGCGATGCTTGAGTGCATTGATCGTTTTCATTCTGAACTCCATATCAGATCAAGAGCCATCAAGGAAGTAGGAGCCATGTTTGAGGCTGTTCAAGCCAAGAGTTTGATATCTGCCACTGAAGAAGAGTTACTGGTGTCCATTCCAAAATTGTCCACTTTCTATGACGAGTTATCCGAGGGAGAGCTTTTATTAGAAATACCAAGGCTGAGAAGGCACCTGAAGGCAGCAGGGATTGATCTCGAAGAAGCCAAAGACTGGTCAGTATTTGACGTTTTGAAGTACATAGCTCAAGGGGACTTCCTAGAATCTCTCCCATATCTTCCAGTAAGCCTTCTATTATTTCTTACGATCTGTGTGTCTGTGGCTTCATGTGAGAGGAGTTTTCAAAGCTGAAGTTTATATAGAACTATTTGCGATCTACCATGGGACAGTCAAGGCTTTCTGATCGTGCAATATTATCAATTGAAAGTGATTTGGCGAAAGGAGTTGATTTCGATGAAGTAATTAACAAGTTTGCAGCTTTAAATGCCAGGAAAGCAAAGTTCTGATTAGTCGAGATTTAATGTGACATTGTAATTTGTACGGTTGCATACTATTCTGGCAGTTGCTGATTGTGCAAACCCAATACAGAACGGTTACAAGCGTATCTCCTGTAACAGTAAAATTTAAAGTTTAATGTTAAAATAAAAATAAAAAAGTAAGTAACATATTTCCTATGTAGTTCTAAGTTCTTAACTTCTCACAATCTTTTACCTCCGACCTTGAATTCAATTTTCTTCTATGGCCTTTGTAAATATAGCCCTGATCTAAATTTACAAACGTTACTAAGGATTCTGTATGGTCCCGTTATTTGGCACTGGCGGACTCAGGGGAGGTCCATGGGGTAAGTCGAGAGGGGGTGACACCAAGAGTTATCGCACTGGGTGACACCAACCCTAATGACGCCGCTGCCTCCAGCTGTGTTTGTACTTGGGAATGAAACCCATATCTGAAAATGCCAACCTCAGAGTTATGTTGTACTGGCAGAGACTTTAATGCACACAAGAATTAGAGTTGTAACTTATAGCTCTGGAGGAGATTCTTGCCCTCAATAGGTAGTACAATGCTCCCATGCCTTGGTTATGGGAATATACTGAGAAACAAGATGGGATCGGCCTCTTTAACAAAAGAACGCCTATAAGGAACAAATTGGAAGTACGTGTCAGAGATTGGACTGTTTATCCCTAGCCTTCTTGGGCATTAAATCTATATGATTTTATGAAAGGCACTTTGATTACATTACTTATGTACACTATTTATTTTTACTGATGGGAGAATTGAAATATGTAATAGCCCTAAGAATCTTGAAGATAGATATGCGTGAATCCACTGTTTGCAGAGAGGCAATGTTTTTACATAGTGCTTAGTGCAAACATCCTAAAGAGATGATTGTATAGAAGCACCTACTTATCACTTTAGAGCAAAGCAGTAGATTTCAGTCATAGGCTTGCTTCTTACCTGTGTACTCTTATAAGTTAATGTTATGCTTCGAAGTTGTTATAAGTGACTTGTGCCTTTCATTACTCTGGTGGTGTCTTCCCTGTTGCTCAGCTAGTATGTGTGCTAGAATGCCTGATGACCTCATGGAATGTTTGGGTGCATGGCTTGAGTGAGAGTGGCAGTTGACGGCAGGCTGAGCGACAGGGAGGTCGCTCCTGGTGGGGTTTACATTTCCATCTACTCATCTTCTTACCTTGAACTTGACCTGGAACTTAAGCTTGAATAAAGCTATCCTGTTATGTGTACCTGGCTTAAGGATTTTCTATTTACAACATTTTGGCGACTTTTTAAAAAAGAGCCTACAACGTGCAAAGAAGAGTCTATGCCTAAAGGAACTAAGGAGCCTACTGGAAAAAATTGCATTTGCAACTGAAAAAGAGAAGAACCTACAACTTTTAGGAGAGACTGTGTTTATAGCAGCCTACTGCAACTAAGGACCTTACTTAAGAAATGTTTGAACTAAAGGAAACGCCCTGCTTAACCCCACCAGTGTCTTTCATAATCTGGACAGCCTGCATTCCAGGGCGTTTACCTTTCTACTACATTGCTGCCATCATAATGTTTTGGATTACTTAGTTTTGAAAATTGGTAGCAGTAACTGGTGCTTTGGAAGTGGCACCAGCGACATGTGTTGAAGGAAACTGGCAGTTTACCTTTCTACCACATTGCTGCCATTCTAATGTTTTGGAGGGGTTACTTTAGAAAATTGGCAGCTGTAACTGGTGCTTTGGGAGTGGCACCAGTGACGTATGTTGAAGGAAACGGGCACTTATGTAACGGGAACTCATGTGCCATCTAAAACAAGAATAGGAAGAGGTTTCCAATAATTGTGGATAAACAATCTTCACTTGATGTAGAAGACCGGCACTCACCAATTTATTTTCTTGGCAGTGAGTGTGTCTCTGGTAGAGAAACAGAGATACTGGCCGTTTTTTTTAATGTGTGAACCTCGGTGTGCAAATACTTTATAAGACAACTCGGTGTCTGTGGTGATGATCGGTGGAGTACTGTAGCAACAATTTGTATTGAGGTGAGTCTACTGTGGTATTAAAATGCTAAAAGCATGTTTTAAACTTTAGTGGAAAACCACTGCGCAAACATTCAAAATTCAAACTGGACAGTTGATACTCACCCTTTCACGCGCTTTTGCCGGACAGTCTTCTGTGACGTTTCATCATTAGTTTTCATTGCCGCTGATACACGTCTTCCAGCAGCAACATGCGGAGAGCCACCCGGTACAGCGTGTGCTGCGTGCCGCCATCTTGCTTCACTTCTACTCTGCAATTGTCGATGTGGTGTACAACATTTGCCAATAAAGTTTCCTGAGCATTGAAGTCCTCCGGTGGCCTGCAGTTTGTCTCTACGTTACAGACTGTCTTCATCACATGCAGAGTTTGGGACGGTGGCGCTGTTGCTGGGGCAGAATGGTGAGGGAGCATACTATTTTTTCGACCTGCATGGTGCGTCTCTTGTCTGCCCCAGGTGATGAAGTCTTCAGCAGTGAACTTGCTGTACCGGCGTACTGAGTGGCACACACTTGCAACTTATAAAAAAGGACTCAGTGCGGTGAGGACCTCGGGTGAGAGATCTCTCACCGGAGCGACACATTTGCTATTTGCTCAATCTGACAATTGCAACAAAATTGTTTTGTGAGGATGGTGGTGGGGGTTGAGATTTGTTTTAAGGAGGGGTGTACTTTTATGTTGAGATTTTGCCCTAGTTATGTTTCCTTGGGATTTTGTTGTCATCTTTTATTTGTAGTTTCTGGGAATTAAGTGCCCCAGTTATAGCTTCATAGAGAGGTTCCCTGTTGCGGGGAGGTTGTGGGGTGGTGTAACTAAGTCCCCCAGTTTTGTTCTTTGGGTAGTGAGTACTCTTTGCTGTGAGGTGTGCCAGTGTTGCGTACAATTGTGAGGTGGCTGTGAGAGCTAAGTGCTATTTTTGTTGCTAGGGTGGTTTACCCTTTTGCAATAAGAAGCTCAGTGGCCCCGTTATGTTCTACAGGGCGTTATGTACTCTGTTACATGTTGGTTGTGGAGCGATAAATGCTCCAGTTTTGTTACACAGGGTGGTGTGTATCCTGTTACATGTAGGTTGTGGGGCAGTTTGTGTCTCAGTACTGGTTCACAGGGTGATATGTACCCTGTTACATGTTGGTTATGGAGCAATAAGTGCTCCAATGTTGTTCCAGAGGGTGGGGTGTACCCTGTTACATATAGGTTGTGGGGCAGTCTTTGTCCCAATACTGGTCCACAGGGTGGTGTGTACCCTGTTACATGTTGGTTATGAGTGCGTGCCCGTTCTGTTTCACCACTTTTGTGTTGTGTATCTTCCCAAAGGAGCGGGATGGGGCTAATCTTAATGTTTTTATTCTTGAAGATGTAATGCAATGTTTTTGAAGATGTAATGCAATGTTTTTCTTCATGTTCACATCTCTTTCTTTCACTGTTGTATTATTGTTTCCCTAAGGAAGGGGGATGTGTTATAAGTGGCTTGTGCCTGTCATTACTCTGGTGGTGTCTTCCCTGTTGCTCAGCTAATATGTGTGCTAGAATGCCTGATGACCTCATGGAATGTTTGGGTGCATGGCTTGAGTGAGAGTGGCAGTTGAGGACAGGCAGGCTGAGCGACAGGGAGGTCGCTCCTGGTGGGGTTTACAATTCCATCTACTAATCTTCTTACCTTGAACTTGACCTGGAACTTAAGCTAGAATAAAGCTATCCTGTTTTGTATACCTGGCTCCTGGACTTTCTATTTACAACAGAAGTACTACCTTACAGCATAGATGGAAATGAAACCCCTGGTGAAATCTTGGGACTCATGTTTTTATACTGCAGGATTTTAAAGCAGTTGCACCAAATGTATCAAACTATTTCTCTTTTAAAGGTCATATTTTAAAACATTTTAGTGTGTTCTTATATCATGGTTGGTGGACCGGATTACATGTTTAATGCATGATCTTTTATGGTTTTAACTAACACAAAGATTAATTTTGTTTTGATTGATTGATCATCAAGATTCACAGTAACTCAAACATAACTGCAGATTCCACAACAGGTCATTCTAAATACCTCCACAAAATAAATGAATTCTAACTCCTCAAAATGCAGAAGACTATGGTTATGATGCTATTATACAGAATAGTGTACAACCTTGAAAAATATTAAGGTCATGATTAAATGTTTGCCAGTTTTTTCTGACCCCTGAACAAACCTCTGTAGGAAGGAGGGTTAGAATCCCAATTACAAGGTGCATTAAACACCTCAGCCTCTGCTAAAGTTTTGCAGGTCTAACCTAGTAGCAGGATATTAGGATGGAGTTTTCTTTGTCTGAATTTGGCGCAAAGCCTAAACTCATCTATATCTCCTTGGTTGCACCAGAGGCTTAAAGCGTCAAGTATAACATATCAATGACAGTTAACCATCTTTTGCATCAGTATCGACAGAGAGAAGTAAAAATGCAAACCATAAAGGTTTCTTGACATAATATTAAAGTTACAATCTCTATCAAAATCAGTTAGTCATACATCTATAATCAACAGAATACATCATATGTGAAAATTATGCAGGCAAGTCAAAGGCAAATACAGAGCTGAGTTATTTTAAGATATTTAAAGATCAAAAAAGCTAAATATATTATTTCTGTTCCCTTAAAGGGAACATTCCTATTGGTAGGCTAAAGTTGTGGGCAAAGTCATGGAATTCATAAGGAGCAGGTAGTAGAAAATATAATATCTCAAATAGAACCACATATAGGTGCCAATCAGAGCAAAAAGAAATGTGTTCCCTCACAAAGCTATCTTTCTGAGAATGGTTAAGGAGAGCATGCAGTCTCAAAAGCAGGGAAATGGATGTCCACCTCTGAAGGTGGACAGAAGTAAGACTAACTGTCTAATACCAAAAGCACAAAATTACAACAAAATATTTTTAGAGAGATACCGATCCTATGGTTCCCAAAAAGGCAAGAACCAATGCAAACTAACATTCATGATTTGCCTGATGTCGGCCCACTTCTCATGGTTAATATAATGCAGAATTTAATTTCTGCATCCTTCCTGGTTCTCACACAAGGGACTATTCTCTCTTCTGTCACCCTTGCCTTACAGGTGCTAGAAATCACCATTGTCTCATTAAACCACAAAAATAATGACCTTTGCATCGAAATTTTACAAAAACAATACAGTTAACAAGATCACAGCAGCTCGTGGTGCCTGGATTGAGAAAAAAATAATACGCAGTACACAAGAATACAACATTTCGTTAAAATGGAGTAGGTCATCTGTGGCTTACAAAGACTACTGCTAAATTATTGTGACAACACACTAACTATAGTTACCTAGTAATATTAAATCACTCAATATATTTGATCTAATTATAAAATTTTAAGTGTAGATATATAAACATAGATTACACGTGTTAGCATGTTATTTGAATGCAAAACATAAAAAGGTGACACTGCACCACCAATTTCCGCCAAAACATTCTCCATTTTCCTTCAGGACGATTCGGAAACCAGATGTTGACCACTGTTGCTTACATCTAGGTTTCTCCAAGTCCTTCAACTCATCAAATACACAACACTGCCTCTCTTCCAGTTCTATTTCCTCACATTTTCTATTCATCCTTCCCTCCTACTTTCTTGTCTGAATCTATTTTCCAGTTCATCTGCCTAAATCCCTTTACCATAAAAATGAAGCAAATCACCCAAATGCCAATAATCAATTGGGGTTTAATTATAGCACCTTAAATCCCATTACCAATCCCACTAAGTCACTCGCCTACAGCACAAATATCCCTTCCTAAGTGCCTCTCAGGTACCCGTCTCCATCAACACATTTAATACTTTAGATAGCCGTGATATTCTGTACATACTTGTTGGTCTCCCCGCTGTACAGTATTGTTGGACGCATAACATCTTACAAACTCCTCCTTCTTTTGCAAGCCGAATGCCCAAAGCAAGCCTATTATGCAAAACCATAGCTCTAATGGCATCCAAGTCTGTATTAATAACTAAAAGGACACAAGCCAAACTAGTTGCACTCTATTCTAACTTGATAACTTTATAATCGTAAGGACATTCAAAACGACCCCTACAGAAGGAATTATAGCTCCAAAAATGTCTTCTACAACTTGAGAAGTGCTGCGCTTAGCAGTCCTCAGAAAACCAATTCCCTGATTACATCATTTACCTACATGATACACCTTGGGGAACATTAAACCTAGGTAGCAGCTCCCAACCCAATTAGCAGGAAGTTTGAAATGCGCATTCTTTCCACACACAAGAATGACAGGGTCATTTACAGCAAATATCTGATTTGAGTATCCTAAATCCTCAAATATATGTGGGCATTTACTCCAACTCATCAATTGGGGATTCCATACATTCTCCTTTCTCCTCTTGAGACATCATTTTTCAGGATGTTCCCAATCTAGATTCAGTTTTGCCTGTAGTCCAAGAGTTTCATATTTCTCTTCTTTCTTAGCCCACAACCTTCACTTAATTCACTCTCTTCTTCAGATTTTAATCACTTTCTTCTATAATGTCTTTAAAATAATCAATAAAATCCTTTTCAACCTTACTCAACTTACAGGTCAATTGTTGTCTATTGGCTCAGGCAGGGTCAAGCTTAACTTGAGATCTGACACAGTGTCTATATACTTAGCATTAGAGTGGGGATTCCAATGTTTATACATGTGCATCTCAGAGAGGATCAAATCAGAGTTGAAAAATAATATTCCAAAGGACTTTGATAATACAGGAGGCTCATCATTCTACGAGATATGTCGTGCGTGAGTGGAATATTGTTTAACACACAACTTGATTCGTATCTGGAATCTCTGTTCTGAAATTTATATTATGTTCTTTCCCCTGCAGGAAATGCTACCACCGCCTTGATCAATGCTTAGCAAATAACCTGTATTCTCATCTGGAACCTGTCCCCTGAGCCTTTTATTATGTGTGTTCCTCTAGCAGGAAATGCTTTGACTGATTTTTCAACAACACAAGATTTATTTTGTAATCAGTGTTATCCAACACTGCCTTGAACAATATATGTAAAGTGCTCTGATACCCTTGCCAGCTCTATATAAAACTCCTTAAATAATTTAAATAAATAAATTAAATAAAATGGTAGGCCATACCCCCGTCACAGATACAGCAGATCGATGCAAACATAGCAATACTTATTATTATTATTATTATTATTAGCGAGTTTTATATAGCGCCTGGTTACCCTTGGGCATCCCAGCGCTGATCCAGAAGAAGGCACTGCCACTGTAAACACAAGAACTAGACAGTAAATAAATGAGTTTTTAAAAGCTTACGGAAGCGAAGAAGACTCGTTTCCGCGCGTAAGTACAGAGGCAGAGAATTCCATAGCATGGCCACATTTACAGAGAATCTTATCCCCCCAGTTCTTGCCTTCTTCACCCTCGCAACCTGCAGAAAGTGTTGATGGTCCGAGCGAAGGGAACGAGAGGCCTTATACGGCTGAACCATATCCCCCAGGATAGGTGGACCATTCCCCTGCAAGATTTTATGGGCCACACAGAGCGACTTAAATTTCACCCTGTCTCTGACAGGGAGCCAGTGTAGCGCCTTCAGTGCAGGGCGAGCAGAATGACACCTTGGAAGGCCCGTCAGGAGCCTGGCGGCCGCATTCTGCACTTGTTGCAGTTTATTCAGGGTAGATTCTGGAGCACCCAAGAACAGCGCGTTGCTGAAGTCCAACCGCGAGATGATAAGCCCCTGAATAAGTAACCTCCTGGAAGCCACTGGAAGGAGGGGTAAGATCTTCCGGGCTGATCGAAGCAGGCCAAAACACACGCCAGCAGTCTTTTTAGCATGTGTTTTAAAAGAAAGGTCCTGCTCGAGCCACACCCCCAGGCTCTTGATCTCCTGCTTGGGGGTGGGTGCTGGTCCCAAACAGATAGGCCAGCTGCTAGGAGATACAGATGGAAAAGAATTCCCCAGCAGCATCAATTCCGTTTTGGAGCCGTTAAGCTTGAGGGCTGAGCGGCACATCCACGTGAAGATCTTATCCAGACACGTGTGCAGCCGGTCGGGATGATGAGCCGACTGGGAAAGGCCAACCACCAGCTGGGTATCATCAGCGTAGCTGATGATCTTGATACCCAGAGGCCGTACCACACTCTCCAGGGGGGCCATATAGACGTTGAATAAGGTAGGGCTCAACGATGAGCCCTGTGGCACACCACACTGGAGAGGTAGCGGAGATGATTTCTCGTGGCCTTCCCACACCTCAAACGACCGGCCTTCCAAAAACGAAGCGAACCACTTGAGGGCCATCCCGGAGACCCCCACCCCCGACAGCCGCTGGAGAAGCACCTGATGGTCTACGGTATCAAAAGCAGCACTAAGGTCCAGGAGGATCACTGCCACCGATCCCCCTGAATCCAAAATGCTTCTCGCATTCTCCACAACTGCCAGCAGGGCAGTATCGGTCCCCTGACCAGGGCGGAAGCCCGTCTGGGAATCGCCCAAAAGGGAGTTGGCCTCCAAGAAGCCCGATAGGCACCTATTCACCAGCTTCTCCGCCACCTTACTGATGCCGGGGAGCAGGGATATAGGCCTAAAGTTGGTAAAATCTGCTGGGTCCAGATTAGGCTTCTTTAAAAGAGCCTTAACAACCGCTCCTTTCCAACCAGGGGGTACCACACCCTGGGAGAGAGACAGGTTTATAAGGTCCGTCACTGGGCCGCCGATGGTGTGGGCTACCTGCTTCAGATATTTCATAGGAGCAGGGTCTTTAGGAGAACCACTTTTCATGGTTGACATAACTGTCAAAACTTCCTCCACAGTGACAGGACCAAAAGAGACCAGCCCTGCTGTTCGCACACTGGACTGGGGGCTCACGCTACTTTACATTCCTTAAATAAGAATACTCATGAAAAAAATAATTTAGAATCAAAACTAGGTTGTTCTTCTAAAATGGCATGGGTCGGTTCAGGTTTAGAAATGAATGTTACAGAACTCAAACTTATTAGTAAGCATATCATTAGAATGATAGAAATGATTGATACTATGACCACTATTTCTCCATACTGGTTTAGTGAAAGGATCAACGTGGTTTCTTGTAAATCAGACAGAATAAATGTAAGCCTAAAAAATAACATAAAACAAAAATGCTCCACGTATTGCTTCTACTTGTGATAATAATTAAAACTGCAGACTAATTCACGATAAGTATCAAATTCAGTTGCTTCAAAGTCAATCCTTGATCCTATGTCAGTTTTTTTCTAAAGTGGCACTCCTACACTTCTACTGGTCCTAGTCCCTATGGGTCAACACAAAGTTCAATCTAAATGTGCAGTCATCCAGGAATGTCAGTTGACACCAAATTAGCGAAAATCATAATATCTGAAAAAATCAAAGTGTGGCAGCTTTAGCCACGGAGATGCTTCAAAAACAGGTTGTTGATGTTCAGTCTCAGACTTCTCGAATCAGCTTTGTTGTCAAAAAAGTATGTCCAGTCACTTTTGAATAGGCACCCTCATTCTTCTTGATTGTCAGATTATTGAGTGTTCACTGTTGCTGTCACTTTGCTCACTTATCCCTGTCTCATTGTTGATGGTGTCTAGAATGTGCTGCTCCTTGGCTACTTCTCAATTCTTGGCCCCCCTCTGATCACACTGCTTGTCCATTCTTCAGGCTCAAAATTTGTACTTATAGCTTCTCAAGTTCTGAACTCTGTGGCTACTCTTGGCGTATTCACCACTGGCCTTGCATGTGTCTTGAGTTGACTTTGAGACACTTGTAAAAACTCTTTGTCTTCTCAATCTGAGCTCTCTGGTTGCACTAGGTTTGGCCCTTGCAAGTCTTTAATGGCTGCCACCACTTCTTATCCAGCTTGTATCAGTATACGGGTGTGTGAGGAATCAATCCATTTCAGAATACCTCCATATTTAACAGCAGTGTTAATGACCAGGATGGCTTTATAGAGGCCATGCAATTGAGGATCCAAGCACAACTTCCTCATCTGCTCATTCAACAGTACCCAGTCGCCAGGACTGAGGTTATGGCACTATTCTTGCCTTGGAAAGGGAACCACCAACTCAACCTGGAAGAGACAAGATGCCCCACATCAGCCAGGCCTTTGCACCATATCATCAGTAATATATACAAGTGCATTTGCAGGCACAGTAAGAATTCTCATGGTTCTGCTCATGATAATTGTGTGAAAGGACAATTCTTTAGTCTGATCTTGGATACTTTCCAGACTCCTTCAGTCTGATCTTGGCTACTTTCCAGACTCAACAGTACCAGTGGAAGTGGACCTGGTCAATTCATAGACATGGAGGCTCACAGTTTAGCAAGAAGAGACCTGAGTGTGCCATTTACCTGCTCCACTATGCCTGAAGCCTCATTTGTGTCACTACAGTGGAACCTCTGATCCACCTGCAAAACTGCACACAAAAGTTACCTAATTTTTTAACTAACTTCCACAATCTGATCTCAGAGAAACTGAATCCCAAAATGAGAATGTATTCTCTTGGCAATAATTTGGCTTCAGTAAGTCTGGCATTACTCCTCGTAGGGTATGCCTCCACCCTTCAAGAAGATAATCAAATTATCATCAAGATATAATGAAGCCCATTGCATACATGGTACTTAGCATACACGCATCTCAACAAAGTTAGGTTGCATGTGATTGAATGGACCACCTGATCTCCAAACTTGGCTCATAAGGACTGTTGTTCTCTTCCCTACATGTGACTGTTGGCCTGTGACATACCTGTGACAGAATTCTACTGCAATGACTCAAAATCAGGGATTCAACCCTTAGGTCCTGAGATAAACCATTGAATCCCAAACTATGGGAGTGGCACCATGGAAATATAGGGCCATGAGGGGCATTGGGGCTCCATGGAGTCTGGCACACAGGTTGATCATCCATTGAAACCCACATCTTATTGTATTTTCTGTATACCCTGCTTTTATCCACCTCTCCCACTCACATTCTGTTGACTCATCCTTGAAACTCCTCATCTCTTCCTACGCATCAGTAACAGTCAACTAAAGGGTCATAGAAGTGTCAGTTCATTAACAAAATCCCATTTGCAAGTGCAATACCCAAAAGCTTCACAACAGCTACTTCAGCCGGCATCTGCAATGTTTCAAGGAGGCTCATAACATAATGTCCATTTCTCATTGGAGAACCAGACGAGTTCATGAAACACCTCCATGGGACACAATTGGTCTAAGTAGAGAACCACATCAAACCAGTACTGACTATCAGTGTAGACGGTGACTTAAATTGTTATCGACACAAAGGCTCTGGTAAGAGCAATCAGTTCATCCACCTGTGCAGAGGTTACATTGAACAAACTTTGAACAAACAAGAGGCTTCCACTTCACCTTTTAAAATGAAAATGGCAGAAGCTCACAAACAACATATAATCAGGCACTTCCAGAAGTAGATCTTCAATATCGGGTCTTGGCTTGGTACACAAATCGGTCATATCGAGATAGTCATGATCAACTCTGTCATCATTTTAATCTGCAAGAGGCAACTGCAACTAGGTGGTAGGGTTGAGACAGAAGCACCTCTGGAGAGTGCTGTTCTCTGCAGCGAGGATAACGTGTTCATAGTTTGTCGATCGGCTGCTGGTCTTGTGTTGTGTTCAAGTGTGGGTGAGAAGATTTTTGACAGAGCGCGGAGCCATAACTATAAGAGGGTACCCATCACAATGTCCTCACACTGCTAAATGCAGACACCAAATGCAGCCACTGCCTTTAGTCAAGCCAGCAGTACTGCAACTACTGGGTCCAAAGTGGCTGAAAAATAGGCTAATGGATATTTAGAATCTGTATGATTTTGTGTTAGGGATGATAGGGAGCACCCTTCCCTCTCAGGGCAGTACAGTACAGATTCCTTTTAATAATCAGCCATTGCTAGAGCCAGGAAAGCATCCTTACACTCTTTATCCCATAGTAGCATATCAGACATCTCTTTGTGTGTATATCTTTGTAGAGGCTTTTGCCACTAGAGAAAAGTTGGGAATTCACTTACAACAGTAGTCCACCATTCCTAGAAACATTCTGACTTGTTTACGGTAGCTACGGACCAGGGGCCCGATTCACAGAAGTAACTTAAGACAAAATCCTAAACTTACTACTTTTGGTATTCACAGAAGTTAGGATTTTGTCTTAAGTTTGTCTTAAGACAGACTTAAGACAGACTTAAGACAAAATCCTAACTTAAGTCTGTCTTAAGTCTGTCTTAAGACAAACTTAAGACAAAATCCTAACTTCTGTGAATACCAAAAGTAGTAAGTTTAGGATTTTGTCTTAGGTTAGTTCTGTGAATCGGGCCCCTGGTCCGTAGCTACCGTAAACCGGCATTTAGCAAAATTGATCCGCGTGGGTTTAATCAGACCCTGGTTGCCTCTAGGCTCGCCCTCCCTGAGGATCTTGAGGGCGGCCTTGTGAGTTTTTCAGACTGGTTGACTAGCGCTGTGGACACCTTAGCTTCTTCTTCTCCTCCCAGGCTTTCTAGAGAGTCACCCTCCAAACCCTGGTTCACCTCGGAACTTAAAGGGCTCAAACACGAATGCAAAGTGCTTGAGCGGAGGTGGCGCTGCAGCAATTTCTGTCTAGCGACTAAACTGGAAATAAGGCAAAAACAACAAATCTACTACGAAGCCAAAATTCAGGCCAAAAGGTGTTTCTACTCAGTTCATATTTACTCGGCCAACAACACTGCAAAGGAAATATTTGCTATTGTTCAGAACTTTACGTCCCCTACCGCCCAAGCAAATACATCTCCTACCACTGACTCCTGGTGCAACAATTTTTCCTGCTTCTTCAGAGATAAGATCTCTGTCATACAGGCATAATTCTCTTCCCGCAACAATGCCTTAGGGGCCACGTCGATGTAACCATTAGCTTCCCCAATCACTCCTTTCATGCCTTTAGCCCCGTCAACCTCTCTAACACTCTTAAACTCCTAAAGAGCAGGAAGTCAGGCTCTACTTTGGACCCCTGCTCTGCCAGACTGTTGGCTGCTGTTGCAGACACTATCAATGCCGAAGTAAACCATCTCATCAACTTATCACTGCAGATGGCTCATGTTCCTGATGCTTGGAAGCAGGCCAAGATCCTTCCCCTCGTAAAAAATACTTTTTGGACCCTCTAAGCCCAGGGGATTACCGCCCCATCTCCCTCTTGCCAAGTTTAGCTAAGTTCTGAAAAAAGGTGGTGACTAAACAGCTCACCTAGTTTGTTGAATGTGAGCGCCTCCTGCACCCAGCTCAGTCAGGGTCTAGGGCCTCCCACAGTACTGAATATGCCCTGGTAGAGATCTCGGAAGCCATTCATGAGTGCTTGGGAGGGATGCATTGATTTTGCTTGACCTGTATGCGGCGTTTGACACGGTCCATTACTCACGTCTCCACACGCGACTTGCAGAGATGGGGGTCTCTGACACTGCTTGGGACTGGCTCAGGTCCTTCCTGGAGGGATGGGTCCAGCAGGTCTGGCTTCCGCTATCTTCTTCCGTTCCCTTAGTCAGGGACCACTGGGGTCCCCCAGGGATCTTCCCTTAATCCCCTCCTTTTTAATGTTTACGTCACACCATTGGTGTACCTGTCAGAAGATCTGGGGGCAAAAGTTATCACCTACGCTGATGATACACAGCTTCTTTTTACATGGGAGAAAAATACAGACTCAGTCTCTTCTGCAAAGCACTGTCTGTCGTCCATTTTTAAATGGCTTGCCTCTGCACAGCTTAAATGCAACAAAGAAAAGTCTGAGATCCTTCTCTTCAGGAATTTTCCTCCCAAGTTTAGGGACACTCTCTGGCCATCAGAGCTCCCCCTCCCTACCTCTCTGGGGACACCCGTCAATAATTTGGGGGTGTGGTTTGAAGAGAATCTTTCCTTCAACACCCAGATCAAGAAGCATGCCTGCACTTGCTTTGGCCTACTTAAAACACTAAGGAAGTGTTTCCCCCTTCTGCCTAGAGTTGCGAAGGAGATTGTCATCCACGCCCTCATTCTATCTAGGCTGGACTACGCCAACACTCTCTAAGTGGGCATGCCAGGCTGCTTGCTGAAGAAGCTTCAGGTTGTCCAGAATGCGGTGGCCAGGCTTCTCCTTGACTTGCCGTCCAGAAGCAGCGTTAGCCACCACCTGCACTCATTACACTGGCTGCCTGTGGCCGCAGGGGTTAAGTTTAAATCATTGGTCATTGCCCATTGTGCTCTTACGGCCATGGCCCTTTGTGTCTGCAAAAACGCTTCTCTTTCTATGCACCACCGAGACAACTGCACTCCTCTTCTGAACTTCTGGCCCTGGTCCCCCGTTTCAAATGCCAGAGGTTAGGTGACAGCTCTCTTGCCCGGAATGCTGCCTTGGCATGGAGCGCCCTTCCCTTCGGAACATCAAGGATCCCTTGGCTTTCAAAAAGCTTTTGAAAACACATCCCTCTGTGTAGTTTCAGCTACCTCCCCTCTTTTGGCTTCGCACCGGGTCACTCCTGAGTATCTGCGCATGCTACAAAATTAAATAACATAACATAACATAAAAACAGCTGTAGAACCCACTTTTATGGCCCACGACTGGATGGGCACATCAGGCAAGGTAGGACTCACAGATGGCAGGAACCAGCATCTGCAGAAGGGTTGTGGGAAGTCTTTGATGACTCTGAGACTTCAGAAACAGGAGGCCAGCCTGCAAGCCTTTGGTGTCACTCTGGGTTCAAGTGAGGTGGGTCCAGTCTTTGTCCTCAGCACAACAGAGATCAGCAGGCAGCAGGGCAGCTCATCAAAGCAGAAAGCAGTTACTTCAGGGCAGAAGTCAGGAAGCACAAAAGAGACCAGGAAGATTAATCAGTACCCAATCTCCAACCTTTGTCTCGATTTTTTTAGCAGATTTTTTAGAATCAAAGTATTTTTTCATTTTCACCACCTTCCACTCCTCTCTCAATCGCACATCCTTGCCAAAAGTTGCCATAACAAACACTTTCTTTACCCTTGGATATGCCATTTCTATTGACCCAAAAAGGTTCAAGACAAGTGTTAGGAAATCTACCACAAAAAGTAGAAAAGGGATTTTCTCAGTGGTGCCATGAGGAGTCATCCTATACTCTTCCACTTTCTTAAGAACTTCACCTTTCCATTCCAGGAATAAAGAGTATAGGATGACCCCTCATGGTACCCCTGGGAAAAACCCCTTTTCCTCTTCCAAAATATTATGGAATTGCTTGTTTTATTAGGCTTAGCGAAAGTGTTCAGCACAATTGATCTAACCTCCGCATATCATCAGATAGAACTGGAGGAATCCTTCAGAGATTTCACGGCATTCATTACACCCTTTGGCACGTTTAGATTCATTAGAGTACCTTTTGGTTTGGTTTCTGCCTCATCTGTATTTCAACGTGCCATGGAAAATATCTTAAAAGATCTTGCAGGAGTGTGCATATAACAAGATGATATTCTTATGTTTGGTAAAAATGTGAAGAACACGATGCCCGCCTAAAATCAGTTCTGAGGAAGTTGTGTGAATGTAATCTAACCTTAAAAATGGAAAAGTGTAGGTTTCGGTCTGATTCTATAAATTATTTGAGTCATAATATAACGGTGATGGTGTATAACCAATAAATGATCTTGTGACCACTATCCAGAAAAAGAGTTCTAATAAGGAGGAATTAATGAAAATTTTGGGCATGGTTGAGTACTATGCTAAAGTTGTCAAGAATTTCGTAGAATTAACCACAAACATGAGATCTCTTATACGTAAGGGTGTGAGTTTTGAGTGGTCTGCCCTGTGTGAAAGGCAATTTAACTGCATTAAGGATAGTTTAAGTGCTGCCCCTTCTCTTCAGAGTTTCGACACAAGGCTCAAACCCATTCGTATCAAGGATGCTAGTGAGAAAGGTTTGGGTGCAGTTCTGCAACAACATGGTCCCTCAGGGTAGCAAACCATTATGTTCTTATCTTGTAGCTTAAGGGATGTGGAGGCGTGTTATTCAGTTGTGGAGAGAGAATCTCTTGCTGTCTTCTGGGCTATAAAAAAATTAAAGAAATTTCTCCTGGGTGTGGATTTTGAAGTTCAAACGGACCACAAACCTTTGGTGGAGATCTTCAACAAAAAAAGTCTAAATTTTATCTCTTATTGTATTACTAAATGGGTCATTGGGCTTCAAGAGTTTTGTTTTTTTCTTAAGTGCATCCCTGGGATTGAGAATGGAGTGGAGGATGCGCTGCCACGTCTTGTCTCTAAAGAAAGTCCCGAGGATGATAATGTGGATGCAAGCAATGAGTGGGTGTGTGTGTTGGACCATAGCTTCATATCAGAAGAGAGATGGCTTGAAGAAGTAGATGTAGATGCCACTCTCAATAAGGTGATGTCGTTGGTACAGAAAGTTTGGTCAAGTGTTAAAACTGGGTCCGATTTGACTAAACACTTTTGGTACCTGCGGGATAAACTGTCTGTTGAAAATAAACTATTGTTTCATGGGACTACATTGGTTCCACCCAGCAGTCTCAGAAAATAATTGGTGGATTTAGCTCATGCTACCCATGCAGGTGTCACCAAAACTAAAGAAAGGTTGGGTATGTTGGTGGCCCGGCATGGACATGCTGGTTAAGAGGGTGATACGTGATTGTCTCCCTTGTACCTTAAGTGACAAATCTAAATGTCCTCTGGTACAACCTATGGTTCTGAAGAGGCATCCTTCACGTCTTTGGGAAGATATTGCTTTGGACATTTTAGGACATGTTCACAGTAATGGCACATAAGTATTTATTTTAGTCATTATTGATATGTACTCTCGCTGGCCTGAAGTGTTTTTCATGTCAGTAATTGATTCAGCACATGTCATCAAGTGTTTAAAGGAGTTGTTTTCCAGGGAAGGAGGTGCCGGCGTCAATTTTAACAGATAATGGCGTTCAACTTATCTTAAAAGAGATGGAAGATTTTTTGTCCTTGAGTAACATAACCCATGAAACTTGTTCTCTTTATCATCCTGAGTCCAACAGGGTGGTAGAGAGGTTAAATAGAGTACTAAAAGAGACCATAGCCTTGGCTAAGTCTTCATCTCTGGAATGGAAATGTGAAGTTCTTAAGAAAGTGGAAGAGTATAGGATGACTCCTCATGGCACCTCTTGGAAAACCCATTTTCTACTTGTTCATGGTAGATTGCCTAACACTTGTCTTGAGCCTTTTTGGGTCAATAGATAAGGCTTATTCAAGGGTAAAGAAGGTGTGTGCATCACCGTGGAGAAACTAAACAGTAAATCTGTAAATTAAACTCAGTAAACTGTGTGCATCAGAGCTTAACTAAACAAATTTACATAAGCATTGAATGAAACAGATGCTTGTCAAAAGCTGAGTGCATCAGCGAATGAAGGATAAGTTGTACAATCTTGAAGTGCAATCTTGAAGTTAATTGCATCCAACAAATGGTGGCATGCATATCAACAGTTTATCACTTGGCTGTGCACAAATGTAAATGTTTAAAGTTCTTAATGACAGCTGTGCTCATCAGCGAATGAAAAATTAACAGTGAACTCAAGCTGTAATCAAAAACAAGCTGCAAATGCAATCCACTTGATTCTGAGGCTCGACACACCCAATCACTTGACGATCCCATCAGAGACAAGTAGGGAGCAAATGCAGGATGAAGCAGAGCACACCCACTCACTCCGACAACAGTGACAATGTCAAATCAGAGGCAAGCAGGAAGCAAACGCAGAGCAGCAATCGGAGAAGATCTCGGTGAGGCCCTCAGAAGAATGCAGTTGATCCGTGAAATACTAATGAATAGTGAACATTCCAGCTTCGGTATTTTCAATGTATTCAGCAAGCTGAGAATATGTACTGCACTCAGGCTGAACATGTAGTGCACGTCAGGAGAAATGTTTTTTTACTCAGGCCGCAAGTGGAACGCAAGGCTGTCTTGAGAAAGTTGGAGTGCACAAGTTTGACAAGTCCGTTGCACTCACTATGTAAATGACGACATATAAACTCCTCTAGCCAGCAATGTTATACTTCTACATGAAATATACTTTAAAACAGCTATATGTGTTTAGGAAAGAACACATCAAGAGTCCTGCGCTCGCTATATGTAAGATGATGTGTAAATCGATCTTTTCGCAGTCAGCTTAAAAGCGAGTTAGAGCGCGCAAAGTTTTATACACTGGGTAGACTGATTATCACTTTTGTATGGCAAGCACACAAAGTCTGAAGCACATGTGCTATTTGTGCCCAAAGTCAATGAAAGGAGTATCTCTCACCGGATTTCCTTAAGTGAGGCTTGTCCTTGTGTTAAGATCTTCTTGAAAGATTTATTCTTTTTGTATTGTACTTGTTTATTTCTTTTGTCTCAAAAAACTTCAATAAAATCATTTTGAACTTGAAGATCTTCTTGAAACTGCCGACTACGCCAGTGTTGTATTCTTGAATTAAAACGCTTGACTCAGAGTGGCTGTGGGAAGCAGGTTTATTCTTTGTAGAAGATCCCATCCAGCAACCAAGACCCACAGAATTAACTGACACTTCAACTTCAAGTATCAACAAGTCTAACCACTTGTTGAACTATGACATAAGCACATTCTAATCAGAGATCTAGACAAGAGCATACAAGTAGAAGACAAGTGATGGTAGAACATACCATAGAGAAGAGAACTGCAGAATACCACAAGTGAATCATATTTTGCCCCACAGTAATGACAGAGAAGCATAACACTGCAAACCATAAAGGTTTATTCACACATAAAAAAGGTTGCCATCTCAATCAAAAATCAGTTATTCGTAAATCAATAATCACCTGAATACAACATATGTGAATATAATCCAGGCAAGTCAAAAGGTAAATGCATAGACAAGTTATCTAAAAGGAAAATAGGTAAAGCATACAGTTTCTGTTTACATAAAGGGAAATTCCCTAATGCTCAGCTAAAGTTGCGGGCAAACTCAGATTATTCATAAGGAGCAGGTGCCAACAAATATAATATCTCAAATAGAACCAAATGAAGGCGCAAATCAGAATGAAAATATGTTCGCTCCAGAAGCTCTCTTTGTGAGCAATGTTAAAAAGAGCATGGAGTCTCAAGAGCAGAGAAAAGGACTGCCTCTGTAAACAAATAGATGAAAGTCTGTCTAATACCAAAAGCCGAAAGCACTCAATTAAAATAAAACATTTTGGGATACAACTCCTACAGATTTCACATAGGCAGGAACCAATCAAAACTTACATTCCCAGTGTGCCTGTGGCCGGCCCACTTTCATGGCTCATACTACACAGAATTTTCCATCTCCGCTACCTTCATAGTTATCACACGAAGAAGTATTCTCACCCCTGCCTCCCTTCTCTCACAGGTGTTGGGAATCACCAGCCAGTTTGTTAAACTGCAACAATAATGACCTTCACACGTAATTTTTAGAAAATACCAAGATCACTGCTTCTCTCAGTGCCTTAAACGAGAGAACTATTACACACAGCAGAATATAACATTTCGTTAAATGGAGTCGGTCATCTGAGGCCAACAGCGACTCCTACTAAAGTACTGTGACCACACTCTAACTAGAGTTCACTAGTAATATAAAATCACTCAATATAATCGATTTAAATATAAAATGTTGAGTTAAGCTGTCTAAGCAATGATTATACATGTTAAACAATACCATGTTATTTGAACGTAAAAAGAACACTGCTCCACCAAACCTGGTATCATTTCACAGGGAAACAGAGTAGGTATTTGCTGTAATATGCAGAATCTGGTACAGTAAGCACCAAAATCTGCATGGTGTTCCCTCAAAAACGCCAAATAGGTGCTCTTGATTGCTGCTGATAAATTCTGAACCCAGCGGAGTCGGTTTTTATTGGATGGGTAAATAGCACCTACTCGTTTGACAAAGGCATAATCAGAGCCCATGGGTATAGGTAAAGCCACCTTAGGAATCTAGACAAGCCCTGTGTTACTGTGCATTGTCACACAAAATGCTCCAAAATAAACTGTTAATATATTTACAATTAACATTAAGAGCACATTATTCAATGTATTCTGAGTTTTGGTGTGTTATCCTGCAAGCCAGCAATAGCTGCTAGGTCTTCAGTACGTGAAAACCCACAGTCTAATGCTGTATGCTATCATTATTGTCATGTTACATTTTACATTTCCTGTTTGCTATATGATGCTGTTACAATACGGAATGTACTGCTGCAAATTCTAAGCCAACTTTATCATACTGTCAAAGCATTGATCAAAACGTGCAGATGTTATGAACACTATAACTTCAAAGCATGTGGAACAGTTTGTTCTTGCAAGTAATAAATTATCTCAGAAGGGCAGGATACGGCGCACTACCCACCCCCGATTCTACTATAAAATCACATGGGAAAGTATAACATATCTTGATTAAAAGAAAAAAAAAAGCTTCTCGCTTCCAATCATTCCTGGTAAACTGAACAACGCTGGACAGTATGCCATAAAATTAACTTTTCACAGTGAAATATTTCATGCTTCCACTAAAAACTAGCAAGGGTATGGTACAGGGATCATGAGTAGTAAATATCATTCTATAGGAATATCGATGACAAAATACGAATGGCCAAACCACTCACAAGGTAGATATATGTGTGTACTCCACATACATGTATCTTACAAGTAATTGAACAAAAATGGTAGGCTAGTATCAACGAGGTGTCACCTTTATAGGCAGACGTGGAGTTGGGGGTGGAATTGTCTAATACAGGGGTTTCCAAACTTTTCGGTAGTGAGAGCTACTTCTGATCATTGAAAATCATCGGGAGCTACTAAAGGTCAAGCAACTCTTGTATTTGTACGAGAGACCACCCCATGCACACCTTCATTGACTTTAAGCCTAATTTCTTGGGAGCCCATACTGTGCTTTGAACAAAATGCCTGGGGCCTCATTTATGAAAAGTGACGCATCGCTGCGTGAAAACAGCAATGCGTCACTTTTCACTGCGCCCTCCTTGCGACACCAATGATGTGTCATATTTACAGTATGACGCATCATGTCGCAAGGAGTTATAGATACGTCAGTATTTCTGACGTATCTTTTGGCGCAAAAGTGACGCATTGCTGGAGTGTGTCACAAAAGTGACGCAACTCCAGCAATTTGTCCTTTCACATGGGGCAAGCCCCATGTGAAAGGGCCTGTGTCAGTCTTACGCCTGCTGTGAGGCAGGCGCAAGATTTTGACGGAACGGCGTCCTAGAAGTGACGCAGTGAAATCTCACAGATTTCACTGCGTCACTTCTACCACCCTTTCTTGTGTCAATACGCCCCCCTTGCATACATTATACCTGGCGTAGGTATAATGTAGCGCAGGGGTTTACAAAGTGACGCATCTACCTAGATGCGTCACTTTGTAAATATGGTGCAACAAGGCACATTTTTTACGCTGCTGGTGCGTCACAAAAAGTGACGCACCGGCGGCGTAAAAGTGACGCACGGCCTCATAAATGAGGCCCCTAGAGTTCCATAGATGCACTGATAGGAATGACTTTGGATTTGTGTTGTCACCACACTAGTACTTTGATACTTTGAGGAGGCAACATGGTGGTTTAAGAGCTGAACAAATTACACATGATATGATATTGGAATCTATCCAGGAGAGCGGTACTGAGGTGTCTCTGTACGGGCAGCATGGACTGCAGTTTACTGATTCCCCGTGGAGATCTAAATGAAAATATCATATCAGCAATTAATGATTGACACTTACAAAAGTGAAAATACTTTTCTTTTCTAACAAGTGGTTGTTTTCTTTTCATTACATCTGAAACATTCTTCTGTGTTAGAAGATGTTGGCAGACAAAGAACGTGGACCTTTCAAAAAACATAAAGGGTGGCAGAATGTGAAGCTAACCTTGGGTGGTTGCATGAAAGCAGTGCTGCCTGCCACGCACAGCTGAACAAACAGTTTAAACACACTGGGCCTCATTTATGAAAAGTGACGCATCGCTGCATCAAAACAGCGTTGCGTCACTTTTCATTGGCCCCTCCTTGTAACACCAATGATGCGTCATATTTACAATATGACGCATCATTGCGCAATGAGTTACAGATACATCAGTATTTCTGATGTATCTGCATGGCGCAAAAGTGACGTATTGCTGGAGTGTGTCACAAAAGTGACGCAACTCCAGCAATGTGTACTTTCACATGGGGCAAGCCCCATGTGAAAGGGCCTGCGTCAGTTTTACGTCTGCTGTGAGGCAGGCGTAAGAAATCGACGCATTTGCGTCCTAGAAGTGGAGCAGTGAAATCTTTTAGATTTCACTGCGTCACTTCTATGAACCTTTCTTGCGTCAGAACGCCCTCCTGCATACATTATACCTGGCTCAGGTATAATGTAGCGCAGGGGTTTACAAAGTGACGCATCTACCTAGATGCGTCCTTTTGTAAATTTGGTGCAACAAGGCACATTTTTTACGCTGCTGGTGGGCCACAAAAAGTGACACACCAGCGGCGTAAAAGTGACGTACGGCCTCATAAATGAGGCCCAGAGTGAGGTGCACAGCAGATGTCTCAGAATAGAAGCTTGCTGGTGGTGGTGCCTGGAGATGACGATCCGGTGAGTTGGCGTTAGCTGAGAAAGCTGCTCAGTGACTGGGGGGGGGGGGCATGGTCTCAGAGGCTGGGGCAGTTGGTGAGGCTGGGGCTGTACATGTGTCTGGTGTTCCGTGTAGCCCAGCCCTGCTGCTGGCACCCCAACGTCCCCTTAGCCACTACAGATGAAAGTGTCTACCTGACACAGCATAAAGCACTGACAGTGTTTCTCAGCAGTGAGGCTTTTATAGCTTTTCTCATTTCAGGTGTAATTACTACTTGCAGTATTTTTGTTCCCTTACATTCTCTGGTACAAAGGCACAACCAAACATACGAATTGCTCCTTTCGAAAAGTGGGTCAATTAGGTCCCTTATTTCAAAAAGAGAAAGAAGTGTGGAATACTTTCAGAGGTACAGTATTTTGAAACAGAGCCCTCCATTGAAGTGGGTGCTGTCGTGTTCGAATCCTCACACAAGGAGACATCAAAGTTTAAAAAGTATTTAGGTTTATGCTAATCCAATAATGAGCATGCAGCTGTGTATGTGTCATTCGGGTGAGCTGCTCCATTACCCATCATGTGCAGGACCTGGACCAGGATCAAGCAACCGACAAATAATTGCAAGGATCTCATATTTGCATGCCGGATGAAGTCTAGTGAACAATTAAAGGAGCATGACACCTAATATATTTTGTTATCACATATCACTCGAGTGACTTTGGATCACGCGCCTCCCACTGTTCTTCAGTGCGACACAGATGATTAAACCGCAGCATGCACTGTGCAGGAGACCACTACTGCCAACTTGGAAGTGAAAAAGAAGAGAATTAGATAAAGCAAAAAGAGAGTGGGAAAACAAACCGTGGTATAACATGTATACTGCTATGAAAAGAAAGGATACCAGAGTCTTTTGAAAAATCGCCTCAGACAGGGCCACTGATCCCAAAAGGGATATGTATTTTTTTTATCCAATTCCAGGAATGGGTCTCTTACTTTGGTAACATAAACTCATATGCGGATGTATCAGATAGGGGAAGAAGGCCCATTTGCTTAGTGCTGGAACCGAAAGTGTTAGTGACGTGAAATTTGAGCTCAGTGAAACTGTGGCTGCTATAAAATCATGTCATGCCTCTAAAGCACCTGGGACAGATATGTTACCTAATAATTTATATCTGGCTGCCCCTCAAGTATGGGGCCCTTCCACAAATCTATTCTCTAATGCCATATTACAGTAAAATGGACATCCCTCCATCTTGGAAGTTTGGCAGAGATTATTCCGAATTTTAAACAGGGCCCACGCAAAGAACCATCTAACTACAGACCAATCAGTTTGATTGATGGACTTCAAAAAAGTTTCTACAAACAGGTATTGGCTCATTTACAATCGTGGATACAAGACAATATATTATTGGATTTCCAGATGGGGTTCCGCAGCAATATCAGTATCATAGACCAGGTGTTTAGGTTAATTATATATTCGGGAACACTGCAGTGAGTGGTGGAGGTAAACTATATGCAGCCTTCGTTGATTTGCGTGCTGCATTCGACCTTGCATCTATGGATACCTTATTGAGGGAGCTCCAAAAATGACCATACCTGAAATCTTCTGGATATTCTTATTCGCCTTCATTTGGACAACAGTGCCAGAGTGAGATGGGGGAGCATGAGCTGCTGAAGGATTCCTTTAAAAGAGATTGAGGTATCAGACAAGGTTGTGTTCTTGCACCATCCCTGTTCACTTTGTTTATAAATGGGGTAGTAGAACAACTGGTAAGGTCAGGTTGCGACTCACCAAAGGTGGGAGGCAGAAGGGCTCTCGCCTTGCTCTTCACAGATGACAATCACCCCTGGGGGCTGCAACAGTTGCTTAATGATTTTACTGCATTTGTCTGTTGCTTTTATGACCCTAGAGATCGAAACAAAGCTTTTTCAATCGATGAATTAAAGGAGAATGACACCTGATATATATTTATTTGTCCACATACCACTGGGGTGACGTTGGATCATGCGCCCCACCATTCTTTAGTGCCACAATCCTCCTCAACAACTTTGGCCCACCGAGGAGAAATCCGCAGGGTGCACTGTGCAGGAGCCCACTATGGCCAACTGGGAAATGGCAGGTGGTGCAGGTTCTGGCAGGGTAGCGGGTCAATATTGCCTGCGCCACCCCATTTACACCCTACCAATTCGGATGACAAATAACATTGTACTTTTCAGCCCTCCTTACCCTGCCACAGCTAAGCTCACTTAAGGCTATCAGAGCAGAAGGTTTGGGTGAGGGTGGGCAATGGCTATAAAAAAAGGCTGATAAACCTAAGAGATATTAAGGTGCTACAAAAATCTAAATACTGGTGAGGGTTACTCACTGGACTTTAGCGAGCTACTTGTTACTTGTGATCGACTGTTTGGAGACCCCATGTCTAAACTGTACACCATGGAATGGAATGGAATGGAATGAGGATTTGTAAAGCGCGATGGCTACCCAGGGGCGTCCCAGCGCTGTTGAAGAGATTGAGTTGAGCCGGAGAGGCTGGAATAAGAGAAGCTGAGTGAAGAATTAAATTGAAATTTTGCTGAAAAGCCAAGTTTTTAACAGTTTACGGAAAATGAGAAGGTTAGGTTCTGATCTGATATGGAGGGGAAGGGAGTTCCAAATCCTAGCTAGGTTGTAAGAGAGCAAGCGGCCTCCACACCTGGCCTTCCTAATGCGTGGTACTGAGGCGAGGTGGGAGGTCGCGGATTTGAGTGACCGAGAGGGTAGGTAGGCTTTCACCAGGGGGGAGTTGATCGAGGGGCCTGTTTCCCAGTAGGAGCGGTGTGCGATGCACATGCTCCTAAATTCGATTCTGGATCTCACCGGGAGCCAGTGGAGGTCCCTCAGTCTGGCTCTGACCGAAGTTCGGCGAGGAATATCCAGGAGAATTCTTGCCGCACAGTTTTGAATAACCTGGAGTCTGTTAAGTGTAGATTGTGGGGGCCCAAGATATAGGGCATTTCCCCAATCGAGACGGGAGAGGATCAATCCTTGAACCATAATCCGTCTTGAATGGAACGGAAGGAGAGGGAGAAGTTTATGGAGTAGTATCATCAGCTGGGGGTCGCCATAGGAAAGTGGCATTACTGCACTGTTTTCTGCATGTTTGTCTGGAATTTTGAGCTCTTTTCCAGACATAAATTCTGATTGCTTATAGGAGTGTTGGATGTGTGTCTAGAAATACAAAGTCTCGTTGGGTCGTGGCATGAGACATGGCCGAGTAGATCACATTCACGATGTGCTCCTGCCAGAGCAGCTAATCCAAACAAAATCCTACTGTTCCAAATAGAAAGTACAGCCTCCTAAATGACACTGGAGAGTAGTGGCATGCCGTTGATTGTTTAGCGGCTGTCCTCGTGAGGGAGTGTCTGCCTGCTGGGATGACACACGCTTGGTGAAGAGTCTCTTCAGCCGGCGCCCAGCAAGATGGCAGCCTGTTCGGAGTGACTGCTGCTGGAGGACTGCCCTACGCTACTGCTGAGAGAGAGGAGCTGTGTCGGCCCATCTGAAGGAACGAAGCGATCCAGGAAATTACAGTATGGTGCCCTGCGCACCCGCATTTCCTTGCCAAAGATTGCCACAGTGGCAACCCGAGAGAGAGAGGGGCAGCATGAATGATTGTGTGCTGGAGGGGGCTGGTGAGCAGGGCCTAAGTGAAGTGGCGAGGCTGTGATCAAGGGAGGCACGTGAGTCAAATCACAGAGGTGGAGGCCCATCAGCTGATCTGAGTGATAGGGCAGTGGGGCGCAGATCAGCTGCTGGCCCATTGTATGAAACGTGGCCCTGGGGAAGAGGAGTCAGTGCCTGGCAGGAGAACAAATCGGCCAGCCTCACTGTTAGAATTGGGGGTCTATGGTTGGCACAGGTGAGTACTTGTGACAAACAGGGACCCTCTCCTCTAGTCAGGGCAAGGGACTTACTCCTAAAAATGACCCCTGCTCACTCTCTAGGCAGTGTGGCGCGAGCAGACAAGGCTAAACTTCAGGGAGTTATGGGTTAAGCATTTGTGACAATATACAGTAATCAGATGGCTCACTACAGATGGACACCAGTCTAGGATTTGTATAAAAATAAGTATTTTATATATATATTCAAGCAGGCTTACTACAAGTCACAATAACATTTTAGGTTAGGTCACCATACTGTTTCAAGCAAAAAGAGATGTTCAGGAATGCGTTATTCAACCTGTGCGAGTCGAATTTCCCTTAGTTCGACTTGTACGGTGATGTAACATCAAACAAAAGCCTGGCGTGCGCAGCGGACGCATCATGTCACTGCGCGGCACACCAAGTACGGGCCGTACCTCTTCTAGTACGCCTCGTAGGGGGAATGTGTGAATCACAGTCTATTGTGCGCAGCGGACGCTTTGTGTCCGATGTGCGGCGCACCCAATACGGCTCGTTCACAGTACCTTAAGAATCCGGGGGTCGATGTGGATGATGTGGGAAAGGCCGACGTCCGCGCGGCGGTGCTCTCCTCTCGTGCTGCGAGCTACTGCTCGGATGGGCACACAGTCAATTTACTCGAGGGGGGCGATGCTTTGTGAGTCCAGGGCACTTCGGTGCGGCGACCGTGCCGTACCTGGAGAGGGGAGCGCCGGAATGCGATGCAGGGCGGCGAGACGCTCCGAAGGAAGGAGACGTGCTCAGCCACTCTAGGTGCCACTGCCCTTTTCACAAGAGCGGCAGGGGCGCACCCAGCAGGACGAGACAAAGGGGGAAGATGCGGGCACCAGGCGAAGTCTGACTGTAAATCAAATAAGCCAATCATGGAAACCAATCACATATACACGTTTCATAGGGAGCACTTGCACTGTGGCACTGATTGGCAGTGGCACAGTGCCCTAAGCAGCTAACACCAGCAAAACACATGAGGCACATCAGCAAAAAGTGGAAGGGAGGCTAATGCCAAGGTGCCAGCTCTAACACCCACCAACCCTGGGGCCGGTGGGTCTTTGTTGCTCTGTTGATACTAGGGGGCAGCAGTGGTGAATGAGGATCGGGGGCTCTTCCAGCCTCATCCTCACCCCTGCTATTTTCCACATGAAGGAGGTGGGTGCAGATGTACTAGATGTCTGGCACATGGGCAGGAGGGGCTGTGCAGGAGGAACAGAGCTGCTCACTGGGCCAAGACTCAGAGCAGAGAGGGGTTTGTGGTGCTGCAGGGGTGCAACGGGTTGTGACGATGAGAGTCACTTCTGTGTTCCTAACCAGTGATAAGGGCTCCATCGGCCACCCCCGGGTGGGGGCCTGAACTGGACCCTATAAATCTTGACGGAGGTGTCAAGTTCAAACCACACAGGAGCAGAACGACGTAAATTTCCAATGCCCCCACTAGAACATCCCTGTCAGGCTTGAGTGAATCCTAAAGAGGTAAGTTTCAATGGGGGAAGGGGAATTGGGACAAAGAAGAGATACTCCAAGCTCACTGTCTGTTCTGCTTCATCTTCTTCTTTCTTCGACAATGCAACAGTGCTGAAACATTACATTACATTCTTTTAGAAATAAGTATTATGATTTTTTGACTTACTTCCTTAGTGGAAAACTACTTCGTTTGTCTTACCAGATTAAATGCTTGGAGCTACTTCTCTTCTTACTTCTCTAACTGTAACTTGATTGTTGAGAAGATTTCACTTAGTTCTCTTTTCTCTCTCTTTACAGGTAACACTGGCAAACTCCTGATTTATTTATTTATGAGATTTATTAAGCGCAATCAAATGCCCAAGGGCGTCTCGGCGCTGTAGACGGAAGCAGCTCAATGAAAATGTGAGGAGAGCTATTGGTTAAATAACCAGATTTTTATTTTCCTTCTAAAAGCTATAAGTGTGGGGCAGGATCTGATGTCAATATCGAGGGAGTTCCACAGTTTTGCTGTGGCGACAGTGAAACGGCGGTCACCCCAGGAGGCTGTTTTGGTCCGGGGCACAGTCATTAGCAAGGCATTCGAAGAACGTAATACTCTGTTGGGGGCATAGAATGCTAGGGATTTTTTGAGGAAGTGTGGGCCTAGTTTGCGGGAGGCTTTATAAGCTATACAGAGTGCCTTGAATTTAATTTGATTCTTCACCGCTAACCAGTGGTCATTTTTAATCGTTTGGGAGATAGGTTTGAATTTTGGAGTACCTGAAATCATTCTTGCGGCTGCATTTGGTACAGATTGTAGTTTATGAATGACTTTCTGTTGGGCATTAATAAAAAGTCCGTTACAGTAGTCAAGAGATGACATGACAAAAGCAGTGACAAGAGTTTTTCCTGAGTTGGAGGGGAAAAAAGGAAGGATTTTCTTAATGGACTTAAGCTTGTAGAATGCGGTAGACACAATGGAGTTTGCATGTGTAGCAAATGTTAATTTGTCATCTAGCAGTATTCCCAAATTTTTAACTTTGGTGACTGGTGTGGGTGGTGGACCTAGTTCGGTGGGCCACCAGGTGCCTGGCCAATGAGGGGAGAGGTTTCCAAATATCATCACCTCCGTTTTGGTGGAGTTTAACTTGAGACAGTTGGTCGTCATCCAGTTGCTGATGGATACCTTACCCTGATGGAAATTAGCCGCAATTTCATCTCCATTATTTTTTATTGCTAAAATCAGCTGGGTATCGTCCGCGTAGGATGTTAGGCTCATCCCGAAGTCCTTGATGATCCTTGCTAAATCTGTCACATAGACATTGAATAGCGTAGGACTTAGGGATGAACCTTGGGGGACGCCGCAGGGAAGTGTCATCGGGGCGAAACTCAAATTACCCAGTTGTACCGTTTGGGTACGGTTGGAGAGAAAGGAGGAGAGAAGATCTTTGGCCTTGTCCTGGATCCCTATGGCACTGACACGATCGATCAAGATGTTATGATCGACCGTGTCAAATGCTGCAGATAGGTCAAGTAGGACAAGAACTGCTGTCCCACGTTGATCGAGAATGGCTCTTATCTCATCTGTGGCTTTAATAAGGGCTGTTTCGGTACTGTGGTGTTTGCGAAAACCGAACTGGGTGTCGTCTAGTAGGGAGTGATCCTCGATGTATTGGGATAATTGTGCATTCATCAATTTTTCCGCTAGTTTTGCAGCAAAAGGCAGGCTGGCAATCGGGCGATAATTGTTAGTGTCCTCGGCGTCCAAGTGTGGTTTTTTCAATAGGGGTTTAAGAAGGGTATCTTTCCATTTGGCAGGATAGACTCCTGTAGAGAACATTGAATTAAAAAAATTTGTGAGTTGAGGGGCTAATATGTCTATTGCAGGAAAGAGAATTTGAGGCGGACAGGGATCATAGGCTGAGCCTGATTTAATGGTGGTCATGATCTTAGAGACCTCGGCTATGTTGGTAGCTGTGAACTGCTTAAAGGCAGCCTGGGTGGAGTTGAGTGATGTAGTTTGAGGGGGGTGGGAGTAGTCAATATTCCTGTGAGAAAACTTAGTGTAGATGTTATTAACTTTGTCATAGAAGAAGCTGGCAAGTTCATTACAGAACAGCTGAGAGGGAGTAGGCAGTGATTGGGGAGGCAGTTTAGACAGTTTAGATACTACCTTGTACAGTTGTTTATTGGAGTGTTTAGCTTCCTCAATTTGAGTAGAGTAATAGAGGCTTTTTTCTTCCAGAATAATTTTTTTGTATATAGCAAGTTCGCGTTTGTAGAGAGATTTATCCTCAGGGGTATACATCTTTCTCCAATGTCGTTCTTGTGTTCGACATTTCTGTTTTTGTTTTCTAAGGGCGTTGGTGAACCATGGGGCTGAGGGAGAGTTGCGATTTTTGGAAATAGTTTTTGTGGGTACTAATTTATTCATGGCTGTGTTGAGCCAATGGGTGTATTCATTGGCGGCTATGTTAGGGTCTATAGAAACAACTGGCTGCGTAGATGAGAGGGTTTCAATAAGTAATTGATTGTCAAGATCTCTCCATGATTTAAAAGTTCCGGAGTGTGTAGTGGCAGTTGTTTGTATGGAAGAGTTCAGTTGAATTTGAAACATTACAGCATGATGGTCGGACCATGCTATTGGCAGAACTTCCTTTATTTTGATGTTTTTATCATTGGAGAATAGTCCGTCCAACGTATGGCCGGCTTCATGAGTGTTGCTAGTTACTAGTTGAATCAGGCCCAGTGATTCTAGATCTAATAAGAGTCTTTTGGTGTCTTTATCTTCCTGATTCTCTAAGGCAAAGTTGAAATCACCTAAAATGGTGGTTGTATTATCAGTCACTAAGGATTCAAGGATGTCAGGGAAGGAAGCTAAGAAATCCGATTTACTACCTGGTGGACGGTAAAGTAAGATGCCTTTAAGGCGTTGGGAAGGTGTGAGTATAGAAGAAAATTGTATAGCTTCACATGAAGTAAGAGGAACTGAATTTATAGAGGTTTTAAAATGGTTACGATATATTATGGCTATTCCACCACCTGTTTTCAGGACTCTATCTTGCTTAAGAATATTATAACCATCTGGGACTGCGACTAGTAGGTCAGGTTCTGATGAAGGATTGGTCCATGTCTCAGTGATAAAGAGAAGATCGAGCTTTGAAGAAAGGATCAGGTCTGCAATTTCTTCTTTGTGTTTACATAGCGATCTTGCGTTAATAAGAGCTGCAAAAATGTGGGTCTTTTTTTGTTTGTGATTGGGAGGTGAAGAATGAATGAAGTGAGGTTCGGGTGCAGAAGGGATTTTAAAATGACAGTGGGCATATGCTTTTGGGAGGTAGGAATTTTCATTAAAAGTAAGGGCAGTGCCAGGGCATTTGTCCGGGGGGGCGCAGATTTAGTAGGGCCTGCCGAGAGTATCTAAGAGTAATTAAACACTGGGTAAGTATATGTCTTCTCTACTTTTATTTATTTAATGAATAGAGATTCTACCCCTCTCGTGTTCGACTTTACTCACAGAGAAGAAACTGTCGTGAACCTAGTAAGTACCAGTTGTTGTTTCTTGGTTGTTAGTCTTCTTTCGCTAATTTATCTTAATTAAGCTCAAGAAGAATTAGACTTCACCTCACTAAGTTCTCACGTTAGCGGGTACAGGTAGCCAAACAACTCAGCCTCTTGTTAATTCTTATTATTCTTTAACTGTACCGCGAACACCTGAAATTAGAGTTTATAAGGTTTTCCAACCCACTAGAATTTGAACGCTAAACCTTCGTTTTATTATTTGACCTATGGAGTTATGTTTTTGATCTTTCTAACCATGACACATCTTTTAAGAACATACAAAGTGTTTAATAGCTGAAAACGCTTTCTTTCTTCAAATATCTCGAAATAACTAGACACAGGACTGAAACAGACTGACCTTGACTCTCCGGAACTTTTACCCATCGAAAAACTAAGAGCGTTTTAGTTTTTTAAACACGACACTACCCTGACTGAAACCGCGTGACACGAACGTTGCTCCTCTTCAGCTGGAATCTTCGGTGAAGTGCGCATTGGAAACATGGAGGGCACCTCACCTGACGGAATTAGTGGGGAGAACTAGACCGCTGAACAGCGGTGCACTGAAGGTTGTCGTCGGCCGTATTGGAAATCCGGCAATGCCAACAACCACTCCAGCTCAATTGGAAATCTATTTGCGGGCAAGTTATGTAGGTGAACAAGGAAGAAACATTAGCCCGAGTCAGGTGAGAGGGAGGAAACCGCCCACGATTCCTGACAGTACCCCCTCCCAACGAGGTTTCCTCCAATCGTGGTTTGCAAGGATATTTGGCATGGATGGCTGTGACCAAAGGAGGAGCATGGACATTTGAACTTCACTTCCAAAGCTTCCATCCCAGGAATCAAAAACAGAGTATCCCCTTCTCCCAATTTTTAAGAGTAAGGAGAAACTGTACGGACCTTAAAGACTATGATAAACAGTCTATTACTATGCGAAAAAAGTTCATGGAGAGAGGTTACCCTCACCGATTGGTGAGGGACTCTTATAAAAGGGCGCGTTTCTTTGATAGAGACCACCTTTTAAAATCTAAGTTTAAAGAGCAAACCCAACAATTGGTATGTGTCACCAGGCATTCTACACTTGATGCCAAAGTTAAACAGGTGATCAATTCTTCATGGCATATACTAAATAGTAATTGTACAAGGGAACAAAAATTAGAAAAGCCTCTATTTGCTCATAGAAGGAACAGAAACATTAAAGACCAAATTGTACATTCAAGATTCACAGGACATGTGAATCAAGGTGACTGGATACAGAAATCGATACTTACGAAACAAGCTATCAAAGGAACTTTCAAATGTTCAAGTTGTAAATTTTGCTCAAACATTTTAGAAGGGGAGACCTTTAACTACAATGGATATACTGTATCTGCCACAAGTATGTGGAATTGTAAAATGGATATGTAGGCGAGACGTCGCGCTCAATTCAGGTGCGTCTGACAGAACATCGTTCTGCCATCAGGACAAAGAAGTTACTCTCACCTATGGTGAAGCACTTTGTAGACTGTACCCATGGTCCGGATGAATTTCAATGGTGCATTTTAGAGAAGATTAACATCCCAGACAAAAAAGGTGGTGAAAAAATCCGAAAAAAAGTTTTTGGGATTTTTAGCCTGGATACATTTAGAAATGGATTAAATAATGAAATACCTTGGGAGAATGCAATTGTATGATCCCAATCTAGTTCAGATTTTTATGATTCTAGATAGATACTTCCTCATCTAAATTCATGTAACCATTGGTTAATGCTAGGAGGAGTTGAATTTACTGAATTTATTGATCTCTTTTTGCTCCTGCGAATCCAATGTTGTCAGGCTTGAGTCTGATAACATAATTGACTCTGTTATATAATCTAGATAGTTATCATTCTAGGTTATAGGTTATATAGTTTTCATCTGGACCTACTATTTGCACCATCATATGTTAGTTACCAAGATTTTCATATACTCGGTTATTGATTGGCACTGTTGATCGAAAGTATCTCAGTGGACAATATTGCTAACAAAATCAATACTCTATAATCATCAAGTATTGCGATTAAAGATCTATTCTTATAATTTAGGGGTTACAAACAACGGTGGTGCTAGCACCTATTTTTATACACTGGTGATTGTGGATCCTGATTATAGAATTTCTTATATCTCTTGGTTACGGTAACAATAATCCACCTCTAAGAGCGGAAATTGAAATAATATCTTATGTCCCGACTTTAAGACCTTGACTTTTGGTCTTTATTTCTGAATACTATAAAAACTATTCATTGGCATGGCCGGAATATAAGCTATGTTTAATACATTTTGAAAGAGACGATATTTAGTTTGTCTATATATTACTAACTAACGTTGTTGAGGCTGAAGATTCTCAATGAATATTTGATAATATCGATAGGCTCCTTCACTATCTTTTGCCAGTGGCTATAACTTTAATTTGGATATATGTTGGAGTCATATGATATATTCCACCGACGGGCTTTACCTTTTGCCCACCAATAGATGACCTGCACTATCACGTGATCGGCAAGCAGCCAATCAGTGATACATTCTACTGACTGGGCTTTCCTTTCTTTTTGTCCACCAATAAGATGACTTGTACAAACACGCGATCGGCAAGCAGCCAATCAGTGATACTGCGAGGGAGTATTTAAACAAAGCCTTCCCTCAGCTGCTTTTGGTTTTTTCCTTGCGTCTTTACCCGCCAGACAGCGAGGGTTCCTGCCTCTCATCGCAGCCTCTGCACCTATGCTACTTGGATAATCAGCCAAAGGTACTTATATATCGGCATGCGTGTTTTTTAACTACTGGAAGTGACTGAGCATTAATCCTGCCCGCCATGTATCGTTTGCCTAATTTTTCCTCTTCTTGCCCTCTTCTTCCCTTGTCATATCCTTATATCGGCATGATGGGATAAAGGGTTTGGAGACGGTAAAGCCCTCCTTGGCCTTAATGTTTTGCCTACTAATTCAGCCTAAGTTGTTGAATATCGTTCCTTCTCCGTACTAAACAGCTATGAATTATGAATTATAAATTGAGTCTGTGCTTATAAGCTGTTGAATACCTCCATTTAATCAGGTCTATTTACTTAACTTCCTTCGTATTTAATATCCCGTTGGATTTAAAAACTATTTTGATCTTTACGCATATAGGGTTGTGGTTAACCAATAATTAACCCACTTTTCTCGATTTCTTTCCGCTTTAGCATTACGACCTTTCATCCAGTACGTCAGCGCGGAGGTCGAAGGCAGTTAATTTTAGATCAGGTAGCTGACGCTAGTGTTATTTACATAACTTTAGTCTTTATTAATTTTTAGCCAATTTGATTTACACGTTCGTTATTTCATTGTCTCTTACAGATTGCGTCATCGTTTACTATCATAAGGTGAACACTGTTTCCACAATTTTGTGTCACATTTGAATTGTCAGCGTCTACGGTCCACCTGTTGTCCGTTCGTCGCTCCTCACAATAGGAACATCATTTTCCTTCAGGTTGGTGATATGAAATTGAGCAAAAGAAAGGCTATTAACAATTGAGAAGAAATGTTCTTACTTCCTTCTTCCTTTCTCCCCTATTTCTGTTATTGGTTACAGGTCCTGCTTTTTCCTGAGATTTACAAGAACAATTTTGATTCTTTTTTTATGATGATATCATTGGATTCCTAAATATCCGGTAAATATCATAATTTAGGTTCTCCTCTACTACTATACCTTAGAAAACTGTTAACTAGAATCAAGACTATCCAGTTATATTTTAACCAGTCTTCCTATTTCTTGGGATCTTTAGACCTGAACACTATCGGTTAATACGTTTTATTGTAGTATAGAGCTAAATAGCTAAGTACTGAATGAAATGTTGGTATTATGAGATATAAACTCTGTAATACAACTATTTTATCTATTAACAGAATTGGAATTTTGACCCTTCATATCGAAAAGGAATTATCTTTTATTTATTTTATTTTTAGTGTTTTCTATAGCGCGAACATGACCCAGCACAGGGTATCAGAGCGCTTTACAATAGCATATAAACAACATTCTTAACTTTACATGTTACTAGCCATAGGTGATTACGTATTAGCAAATCCGTAAGAGCTAACATAACCAAAAAGTTCACATATAGATTTCTATAGAGTCTTTGGAACTTAAATGAGATAAAAACTAGTATAACATTTCATTCTAGTACAGTGAGTTGCTTGTGTGGAAATTCTACCAGCCAGGCAGAATGAAATAAAAGAAGTACAATTATAAGGATTTAAGGGAGAAATTTCCTCATATGAAACGATTTTGCTTCCTTTTTAAATTTTGCGATGGTTGGAATTCTTCTCAACTCCGGGGGGAGGGCGTTCCAAATTCTCGGTGCCGCCCCTGAGAATGCTCGGTCATAAGTTCTTTTCTTATGGAAGCGCGCCGGTTTCAGTAGTAGATCAGCATTGCTCCTGGAGGAACGGGACCCTCCCGACAACGTGAGTTTCTTGGCGAGGTAGACTGGATATTTGTTGTGAATTGCTTTGTGTGTGACACATGCCAGCTTGAACTGTATTCGTGCTTCGAAAGGAAGCCAGTTGAGAGCTTTCAAGTGGGGGGAGATATGGTCAACTTTTTTGGATCCCGCTATGAGTCTTGTGGCTGCATTAAGGCATGCTTTCAATGGGGCTGTTGAGATTTTAGGGAGCCCAGCTAAGGTTGTGCAACCGTATTCAATCCTTGAGATGACCAATGCCTGAACTGCTGTTTTGAGGTCTGCTTTGTTTAAGAAAGGCTTTAGTTTTCTTAAGTAGCTTAAGTGGAACCTGGCGTTTTTTGCCATTGTGTTGATATGTACAGACATATTAAGGTTTTTGTCCAGAGTGATACCCAGAGATTTAGTTGACTCCACAATCTTCGGAGTGCACTTTAGAGCTGTGATGAGGTTGGACCATTCAGCAATCAATGTTTTGCTTTTTTTAGGAGTAATCAGGAGGAATTCCGTTTTTTGAGGATTAAGTTTTAGGTGGTTCTTGGTTAGCCATAGAAGTGTTCTTGCTAGAGCAATGTTCATTGTCTTTAAATCATCAGTCGACGCAACCTTAATGTACAGCTGAGTGTCATCAGCATACATATGGTAAGCAATGTTAGCTTTTTGAAGTATTTCCGTAAGAGGTTCTACGTATAGATTGAAAAGTGATGGAGATAGCGTTGAGCCTTGAGGAACTCCTATAGTATTGTCAGTTGCGTTTGAAAGGGTTTGATTGACCATTATTTTTTGTGATCTATTCTCCAGAAAGGAGCTGAACCAGGATAGCACTGTCCCCTCAAATCCCATCCTGTTTTTCAGTCGATCGAGGATATAGGCATGGTTCACCGTGTCGAAAGCTGACGACAGGTCCAATAAGATTAGGAGGCATGTTTTATTCTGGTCCAGAGCCAGTAAAGCGTCATCTACTATGTGCAGAATCGCAGTTTCTGTACTGTGATTTGGACGGAAACCGGATTGGCAGTCATTTAGAAGCTTGAATTTAGAGATGTGTAGGCTCAATTGATGTTGGACACATTTTTCCAGAATTTTGGCCAACATGGGAATATTGGTTACCGGTCTAAAGTTGTTCGCATCTAAAGGGTTCTCAGTCGTTTTTTTTAGGAGTGGGATGACTTGTCCTGTTTTTAAGCAGGCCGGTATTTGACCTTGAGACAACGAGGCATTAATGATCTTGGACCAGGCCGGGATTAGCAGGTGATTTATGGAGGACCAGCATTTCGCCGGAAGGGGATCATTGTAATGATTGTTAGGTTTCGAGGTCGCCATGATTTTTGAAATGTCTAATTCGCTGACCTGTGTAAAATCTGACCATCTCGCACTGTTTTTGGGTTCGGCTGATTCTGGTTCATCCGGCACCTTATCTCCCCAGTCCTTCTCCAATTCAATGTCATCCGCCGCTTTTTTGAGTTCCCTCTCCAATGAGTTGGCCTTGTTTGAAAAGAAGATCGAGAAGTCTTCGCTGTTTAAGCAAGTTTTGGCAAGGACTGGAGCTATTTTGGCCGCCTTGTTTGATTGATCTTTAAGTAGATCGAATAGTTTCCTTGGTCTATTAACTGCATTGTCCAGTTCTTTCCTGAAGAATTCTTTTTTAGATTTAATAATGCTTTTATTATACGCTTTCCTGGATTGTCTCAGTAAGGTTAGCTGGGGTGAGGAGGGGTGTTGTCGCCATTTACGTTCCGCTGATCTCAGTGACCTTCTTTCTTCATTTAGGGCACCGTTGAACCATGGGTTTTTGTCTTTGTCTGAGAATCTTTTTAGTTTTAGCGGGGCTATGTCCTCAATGATGCTGGACATTGTTTCGTTGTAATGTAGCGTGAGGTCGTTGACGTCCTCCATGCTCATGGGTGGCTGCAGATCAATATTGCATCGTGCCGCTAGGTTTTCCATATTAATTTCTCTGGTGTCCCTAGACCATTTTTTAGGTTTAATAGTTTGTGTAGATGATTTAGATTTTCTGAGGGGGATTTCGAAGGTAATTATGTGGTGGTCCGACCAGTCGCAGGGTGTGATTGCAATGTTCTCAATAGATTTCTCTTTAGCTATGATCCAATCAAGAATAGATCCTTTATTGTGGGTGGGGAGATGACATCCTTGGACTAAGGATTGGCTATCCAGGAAGGATTTTAACAGGGTGATTTGATTGTCATCATGATCTTCCCAATGCATGTTGAAGTCTCCTAAGAATATATCGCTCGTCTGCAGATTAGAGTCAGACGTTATGATTTCTATCAACTGGTCTGTGAATTTGGTTTTAGTACCCGGGGGGTGGTATAAGGCATGTAGTTTACAGTTCAGGTTATTTGCTGCTCTTAAGGACATGCCTAGATATTCACACGACTCTAAAGGCTCAGCTTGTATTTTTGTTATGGAAATGTCAGATTTATGTATACAAGCGATGCCACCACCTTTTCTGATGATTCTGTCCTGCCTCAAAATCTGGTAGTTAGGGGGGACCAGTAGGTCTAGGCAGGGCGACGAAGAGTCAGAGAGCCATGTTTCCGTTAGAATGATTATGTCAATGTTATGGTTAAGAATGAGATCAGCTATGTCTGCCGCGTGTTTATTTGCCGATCGACAATTGAGTAGAGCGCAGCGAAAATGCTTCTGCTCAATGCTCAAGGGTGGCAGAGATTCTTCAGGCGTTAATGCCACTCTCCTAAGATTGTTGGCATTGATCCATCTAGTATTAGCCTGAGAGTTTCTACAGGCTTTCGTTACTATAGTTTGAATATTATGGTTTTCTTCTAGCTTAGTTTTAGTGGTAGGCCTGGGTTCATATGTGGATACAATAGATAATAGCTCACTATCAGTCAGATAGTTGAGTTGCGTGCGAGGACGGTAAATTCTGTTCGATAAAGCCAATGGGGTGGAGCTTTGTTTAACATGCGTTTCATGGTGGGAAGAATGAAAAATCTCCATTTTTGCCAGCCATTTTTCAGACAGGCACAGTAGGTTTTTCATATCTTTAATAGCGTCAAGCATAGCTTTGTAAGTTTTACGAGATTGGGCACTGAGGTTTAAGAGATCATTATTAGTTTGATTTATTCCGATCCTAGCAGAGTCTGAAAAATCAGGTGTGTTAGTGGGTTGTGCCGAGGGTGTCTCTCTAGGAGGTTTTATTTTAGTTATCCCTGTAGGCTCTAAGCATATTCTGTTATGTTTAGGGATGGTTCCTCGCTTCTCCTTGAGGTTCCTCAGCGCTCCATTTTTGCTGACTTGAACTTGCTCCGTCTGAGCGGTTTCCATCATGCTAACAGTTCTCGCTAGTGGGTCGATATCAGTGTTAGTGGTAGGCTGTGAGCTCAAGACCAGATTCGGGGGCATTGTTGCTAGTTGAGTGTTATTGTCCCTGTCTACCTCTTGATTGGAGTCATGACAAAGACGTTGTACAAAGTTGGGTGGGATGGTTTTAGACCACAATGCAGAATCAGACTGTTGTGTTTCTATCGCTATGTCGGCATCAGAGTCCTTAACGCTCAAGTTGTTGTCATCCTGACGTACTAACTGAAGTTCCGTATTGGTGTTTCTGCTGATAGGCGTAAATGCGCAACCATTAGCATTAGTCTGTGGGTTCCTGATTGCCTGCAGTAACATTTGATTTTCAATCATGTTGGTGTTTCTGCTGTCAGGCTCAAGGGTGCTATCATTGGCATTAACCTGTGAGTTACTGGTTTCCTGATGTAGAGTTTGAATTTCATCATTAGAGTTGCTGCAGACTGTCGCTGTAATTTGGGTGGGATGATTGGATTCCATCTCCCTGTCGACTTCAATTGTAGCCCTAACCGGAACGTTCCCCGGTGGCACAGTGCTAGTTTGGGACTTAGTGTTAGGCTGGATCCTTTTTAGAGTGGGGCTGCTGAGGACGTCATTTTTTAGTGTTAAGAACATTTCATCAAAGCGTTCCAGATCTTTATTGGCCGCTTGAATGAGAAACGTGCCATTTTTGTAACACGTAATATTTAATGAAGCCCTACATTTCCTAGACGGGGTAATGACCAACTTTGTTCCATAGGGAATGTTTTTTGATTCTTGAATTTTCAGAAAGTTATTTATAGCATTCCTCCATCTGGCCGTTTTTGTACTAAAGAATATAAAGTCGTTTATAAATGCGCCATTTTTTTGGTTAAAGGAGGGGTCAAGTATCAGTGTTTCTGGGTTAGATCTGAGAAGGTTGTGTTTAAAGATTTTGGAGGCATTTTTTGAGATAGTGGGAGGGTAAATTATAGAGTAAGAATTTGTTCCTTCCGGTTTTAGGTGTTGACCTGGCATTGTGGAGTGCTACCGGGTTCTATATAACGTATATCGTATATGTTGCTGTAAATCAGAAATGTGTCCACTTTTAACTTCCCTAGTATGATAAAAACATAGATTGAGCTATTACTGAGAGTATGCCCCTTCCAAGATGGCAACCTTGTAGTACTAACTGGTGTGCAGTCCTATGTCTCTGTTCATGAAGCCTGTTCTCAGAGCTACTTAGTCCTTTGTTAGTTTCTAGAACACCATCTCCCTGGTGTAGTCCTCTGTCCACTCTTATACCTACAGCCAGCAAAGTCTCTGAATAGCCTCACAAAATGGTGGCCATATTTCCTTAATCATCATCAACAAGGTATGGTTATAAAAAGAAAGTAACCAATTATTCACCTACAGCTCTCTTCCTTGCAATCAGGGCAAAACTAGCAACCTGTAGCTAAAACAAAACACTAAATTCTTCTGGGCACAGCAAAGCGTCTCACCGTTTGATTTGGTGCAGTCACCGATCCTCCTGTTCAAAACCAGATTTTCTCTTTTTTTAATTTTTATTTATCCTCTGCAGAGGGAGGAGGGGTGGCGGGTCGCTCGGTGCTCTCTCTCCGTGTCTCCGTGTCTTTATTTATCCTCTGCTGAGGGAGGAGGGGTGGCGGGTCGCTCGGTGCTCTCTCTCCGTGACTTTATTTATCCTCTGCAGAGGGAGGAGGGGTGGCGGGTCGCTCGGTGCTCTCTCTCCGTGTCTTCACCCGCGGCGGTCCAGATGTGAGGTCGGTAGGCTTATCAGCACTGTCTTCTACTTCCTCATCAAGGATTCTAGAAAGTATCAAGTTCGTATATTAAAAATAAAAAAGTAAGTGATGCTATATGTATATATATATACATCGTAAAAAGAAGGAGTCCCCTTTGTTGTCTTTTAAGATACATAAAAAAGAGGTAATTAAAACCCTTCCTGGGGACTTCATCATAAATCCTTATTAGGGATTGCCCTTACTAAACCTTATGTTAAATGAGCACAGAAATCTTATTTTTTTCACTCATGTCTATCCATGAGTTAGACTTGTCGAACAAATAGGCTTCAGATTAATTCTCTATAACTAAAGTTTTATTGAATGTTGTAAAATGTATTTTAGTTGTTAAATTAATTTATGTTTTTTAACAGAGATTATATGTTGTTTATAATTTAGGTTGCCTTGTGGCTTTTCCTGAAGAAGGCGCTGGTCGCCAAAACGCGCGTCGAGAAGATACATTATTGTGCCACATTTTTTATATTGTGTTTTTTATTCATTCATTTTTGTTTTCTGTATATGTTGTTGTATATGTATTGTATGCCCCTGTTTAGGGTCAATTTTATTCTTTGGCTTCGTTAAACCACTGTTTTTAATAAGTTTTATGAACTGATGTAATGTCAATTAAATTGTACTACTATTTCTTTGAGAATGGTCCTTAGCCTTTAATCCTTTTCTTGAGACAAGCGATTGCAATTGCCTAGATATATACTTACACACATGATTTTACCCTGATCTAGGAATTGTTTATTCTTTAATGCTCAGGGGGGCTTTGTTTCATTCGCCACTGAACCTAGTAAGTACCAGTTGTTGTTTCTTGGTTGTTAGTCTTCTTTCGCTAATTTATCTTTATTAAGGTCGAGAAGAATTAGACTTGACCTCACTAAGTTCTCAAGTTAGCGGGTACAGGTAGCCAAACAACTAAGGGCCAGATGTAGGAGCCCGAATACCGGTCCCGACCGGTATTTAGGTTTTCAGATGTAGGGGCATGTAATTTTAAGAATCGGTAATTTTACCGATTCGGTAAATATACCGATTCTGTAAAATACCGAATCGGTATATTTACCGAATCGGTAAATCTATATGTAGCTGACACTCCTGAGAGTGCCACAGGCCCTTAAGAGTCGGTATTTTACCACACAATCCTATTGTGTGGTAAAATACCGAATTCAGGTGTGCATGCACATCTGTGCATGCACACCTGTGCAATGTGACACACAGACATGCCCTTAGGTCTTGTATGTGTGCCACATGTTACACAAGCCTGTACTTGGGGTGCTGGAGGGTGTCAAAGTGACACCCCCTGCACCCTTGCAGGATTCGGTATTTACCGATTCGGTAAATACCGAATCGGTATTACCCATTGATTCTTATGGACTTCAAGGCCCATAGGAATCAATGGGCAATACCGATTCGGTATTTACCGAATCGGTAACTACCGAATCTTACAGATTCGGTATTCCTGATTTCGGAATTACCTAAATCTGCACTCTTCCCATTTACAGACTCTTAAATACCGAAACGGTAAAATTCGGTATTTAAGAGTCTGTAAAGGGGAATTACCTACATCTAGCCCTAAGCCTCTTGTTAATTCTTATTATTCTTTAAATGTACCGCGAGCGCCTGAAATTAGAGTTTATAAGGTTTGCCAAACCAATAGAATTGGAACGCTAAACCTTCATTTTATTATTTGACCTCTGAAGTTATGTTTTTGATCTTTCTAACCATGACACATCTTTTAAGAACATACAAAGTGTTTAATAGCTGAAAATGCTTTCTTTCTTCAAACATCTCGAAATAACTAGACAAAGGACTGACACAGACTGACCTTGACTCTCCGGAACTTTTACCCATCGAAAAACTAAGAGCGTTTTAGTTTTTTAAACACGACACTACCCTGACTGAAACCGTGCGACACGAACGTTGCTCCTCTTCAGCTGGAATCTTCGGTGAAGTGCGCATTGGAAACTTGGAGCGCACCTCACCTGACGGAATTAGTGGGGAGAACTAGACCGCTGAACAGCGGTGCACTGAAGGTTGTCGTCGGCCGTACTGGAAATCCGGCGATGCCAACAACCACTCCAACTCAATGGGAAATCTGTTTGCGGGCAAGTTATGTAGGTGAACAAGGAAGAAACATTAGCCCGAGTCAGGTGAGAGGGAGGAAACCGCCCACGATTCCTGACAGTACCCCCTCCCAACGAGGTTTCCTCCAATCGTGGTTTGCAAGGATATTTGGCATGGATGGCTGTGACCAAACGAGGAGCATGGACATTTGAACTCTTTTCCCATGAACACTCATCAGGTCCATAGCCTTTCCAGTCGATAAGATAGAAAAGTTAATTACGAAACTTCCAAGTCCAAGAGGCGTTTTACCTCATACTCCACCTCACCATCAAGTATTAAAGGATCAGGAGGAGTGAGTCTACGCAATCCGGATTGAACTGGTTTAAGAAGAGATACATGAAACACTGGGTGAATTTTAGTGGTGTTCGGTAGAGAGAGAGTCGATAAGTTACTGAATTGATGACCTTAATAGGATAGGGGCCCATGAAACGAGGTTGAAATTTATGAGGACCTTTGAGTTTGAGATTTTTTGTACTTAACCACACTAAATCCCCTACGTGAAGATCAGGTTCTTTTTTACGTTTTCGATCAGCAAATTGCTTGTGACCGTTATTAGCAATTGACAAATTCTGAGTTACAGATTGGTGAATTTTAGCTATATGTCGGGCCATATCTTGGATTGCAGGAACTTCTACCTCATCAAAATTTACATATGAATTAGGATGTCTGCCAGAGTTGATGAAGAAAGGTGAGTGGCCAGTGGACACATTGAGGGTATTATTATGCGCATATTCAGCTGTCCATAAATGGTCTGGCCAATCCCCTAAATCGTTTAACAAGTAAAGGCGCAAATACTGTTCTAACTCCTGATTAATGCGCTCCGTCTGACCATCAGTCTATGGAAACTGGTGGTGTAACAATGATCAACATTAAGTCCCTTTACATATTCCTTCCAAAACCGGGATAGAAACTGGGACCCCCTATCTGAAATTGAGGAACTGAAATCTGAATTAGGCCCTGCAAGTAGACTAATGACACATAATAGTAAGATAGAAATTAGCGTGATGTACCTATTAGTCCTGTGAAAGTGTTCTTAGCGTTAGTAAACTTACACACGTACTTATTTAGTAATCTATGCACGCTTTATATTAGTTTTCGTTTGTCCTCAGCAATATGGGTTAACTAGACCAGCGCCATTTTTGTGGCCTAGCCTGCTTGAAACATTAGTTGAAATCTACCATTATAGTTGGCAAGAGCCATTCTCTCTCAATGAGTCGGGCACATGTAACAAACTGCTGCTTCTGCATGTTAGGCCTGTCAAGGTTGTAGGTGGGGGTAGGCCAGATAAGCACATTCCAGGAGGTGCTGTGCGGACTCTCCTAGAGCTGGCAGAAGGGAGTCACCCTCACCGACCTTGCTATAACGAGCTGAGCTAAACTAAGGATGCTTTGTGTCCCATATATGGTCTTTCCTTTGCACCAACCTGTACCAACTTGTATTTTTCCTTCTTAGGTAACGGTTTTGAAATGTAACAGTATATATATGATCTCTTGATAATGTGCCAGCAGTCGTCTCAGCGGACCTCGAGGGGTGAGGTTGCGAGAGGCTCCTCTGGTGCAGTTGTTTGTTTAATAAACGATTGAACTTTCTACACTGCCAACTGACTGGTTATTGGTAATTGGTGTTGGGGCATTAGTAAGTATAGCTCTATATGGTTTTATTTATTTTTCGGTACTTCAAAATCACAACCTTGGGGAAACCATGCAAACGTATGATATGCTGATTGAAGAGTTGGGAAATTTGTTTAGCAGTGGGTGTGCCTTTGTGAGGTACAAAATGTGTCATCTTGATAAAGGTGTCTAAACATACAAGAATGGTATCGTAACCCTGGGATGAGGGCAATTCTACAATCAGATCCAGGGAGACTGTGTGCAAAGGATATGGAGGAGTTGACATAGGTTGCAGGAGACCTTTAGGAGCCTGTCTGTCCGGTTTTCCCCGAGCACAAGTTTCACAGCCTAAGACGTATTGATGGGCGTCTTTACACATGTGTGGCCACAAAAAGCGACGCTTGAGCAAATCTTCGGTTTTCAGTATACCCTTGTGCCCAGCCAAGGGGTTGTCATGACATTCTTGCATCGCTTTTATCTGAAGTTCTTTAGTAGGTAAATACAAGGTGGTTCCTTGGTATGGTAGACCATGGCGGACGCAACGTTGTGGATCTTCTGAGGCCCAACCTTCCATGTTCAGAGTTGACATTTGATTCCGAACATGATTCCCAAATGGCTCTAAAGAGATTGTTCCAATGAATTTGTCTTCGGGGATGATTTGTTGATTCTCAATGACTGAGGATTGGTTTTCAGGATCTAGTCTTGAGAGAACATCTGCCTTGCCATTCTCAGAACCTGGGCGAAAGGTGATTACAAAATCGAAGTCTGCGAAGTAGAGTGACCAACGCAATTGGCGGGGGGTTAGTATACGAGCTGATTGTAAGAATTTTAAATTGCAGTGATCTGTAAACACTGTTACAGTGTGTTTCGCCCCATCAGATAGTGTCTCCAGTCCTTGAAAGCATATTTTATCGCCAGAAGTTCCTTCTCAGTTATTGTGTAATTACACTCTGCAGGATTGAGTTTGCGAGAATGAGAAAGCCACCGGGTGTAATTGCCTTGTGTCCTTATGCCTCTGTGAGAGTATTCCACCTATGGCCTGGTCCGACGCATCTGTCTCCAGATAAAAGGGCTCAGAGGGGTCTGCGTGAAGTAAAACTGGCGCTGTAGTGAAACTTTTCTTCATCAGTTTGAAGGCCTCTTCAGCGTCATCTGACCATTCAAATTGTACTCCCTTCTTCAGCAAGCGTGTTAACAGTAGGATCTTTTAGGATAAACCATGAATGAACCGTCTGTAAAAGTTAGAGAATCCAATGAAACTTTGAACTTATTTTATTGTAGTTAGAGATTTCCAATCCGTTATCGCCTTCACCTTCTGTTCATCCATTTTTATACCTTCAGGGGATAACACAAATCCAAGAAACTCCACCGTATCAGTATTGAATAGACACTTCTCCAACTTGACAAATAGGGAATTTTCACGGAGACGTTAAAGCACTGCTCGAACTTGACCTTGATGTTCTTCCTTGGTATTGGAGTAGATTAAGATATCGTCTATGTACACAATGGCATATTGGTCGATGAACTCACTTAAGACATCATTGATGAAATATTGGAAGGCCGCCGGGGCATTGCAAAGGCCATACGGCATTACAAGGTATTCATATAAGCCGTATTTAGTCCTAAATGCTGTCTTCCACTCGTCGCCTTCACGTAGTCTAATTAGATGATAAGCTCCTCGTAGGTCTAAACAAGTGTAGATTTTTGCTTCCTTCACCTGATCAATCAGGACTGAAATAAGGGGTAAATGATAGCGGTTCTTGACTGTGATTCTGTTTATGGCTCTAAAATCTATGCAAGTCCTGAGATCCCCCCCCCTTCTTCAGTACGAAGAAAAGAGGTTAAGTGACTGGAGATTGTGACGGTCTAATAAACCCGTTCTCCACATTTTTTGCCAAATACTCCTTCAGATACATATTTTCTTTTTCCGTCAAGGCATATATCCGACTGCATGGCAGGTTGGCCCCTGGTTAAAATTCAATTTTACAATCATAGGGTCGATGGGGAGGTAACATCTCAGCTTTGGCCTCATCGAATACATCCTTGAAATCCTGATATTCTTCGGGTATGGTGACAGTTTGAATTATGCATATTGAGTTCTCATTTTCACATAACAGGGTTGCCGCTCTAGGTCCAGACATATTCTGCTTTTTGTCATAGCAATGGGTTACGCAATAGTTCGAATTTAACTTAATTGTGCTAGCTTCCCAGTCGATTAACGGATTATGCTCTGTCAGCCAGGGTAAACCTAAAATCAGTTGGAATTGGGGGGCATCAATCAAATTCAATTGCAAAGTCTCTTGATGTCCTATAGTTGTCATCTGTATTGGCTCGGTGTGACTAGTTATTGGTCCTGAAGTTAAATCCGTTCCATTAACTGCTCTGACCTTTTTACTGCTTTCTTTTTGGATAGCCTGCAATCCAATTTGCTGTATGAACCGAAGTTTGCAAAAATTACCTGTCGCTCCCGAATCCACCATCACTATAATTCCAGTCAAAAACTCTTCTCTGAATTTCAACGTCACAGACATGACCAAATGGGGTGATGAGACCTGTAGAGTGTTGGCCAACAGATGATTTGTTGGAGTTGTTTCCGTAATCACATCCACCTGTCCCACTCCACCTACCGGTGGTGTAGCTAGCTTTCCTTCTCCTTCAAAGATATCTTAGGCCTCTTTACACAAGTTTTAACAAAGTGTCCGCTGCCTCCACAGTACATACACAATTTGTTCAATCTTCGCCTTTCCTTCTCTTCCTTAGTCAGTGGACCTTTGACAACACCAAGTTGCATTGGCTCTACTCCCGAGGATCCCTCCAACGTTCGTGTGTTTTCAGTTTTAGCACGATCAAAACGTGGAACACTGGATCTGAATTATCTTCTACGTTCTCCTTTTCACTCATTTTGTCGATAATCGATTTCCAGGACCAAATCCACAAGTGCCGAAATTTCCGTAGGCAGATTAGGTATTTGAGATAAGGCATCCTTTAGCTCTTCACGTAAACCTCAGTAGAAAACGGCCGCTCTTTTATTCTCGGGCCAATTTGTCTCCACTACCAATTTATTAAATTGAGCTAAATAAGCCATTAGTTCTCTTTTGCCCTGTTTTAGTTCTAACAACTCGTTGTCTGAAGCCTGAGATGCAGTTCTTCTATCGAAAATTAGAAGAAATTATTTTTCGAAGTCTTCTAAATTATATAAAACAGGGTCATCTTTCGTTACGAGGGGCATCGACCACGAGGCAGCATCCCCACTAAGGTAGGACAAACTAAACGCCACACGGGATTGAGCATCAGGGAAAATCGTCGGACGGCACATAAAATGCCGAGAGCATTGTGTCAAAAAAGATTGTGCATTCTGCGGGTACCCATTAAAACGCTCTGGGGGTGCAAGAGGTATGACAGGGGATAAGGAATGAATAACCTGTGTGGGAGTCAGAGGGGATGTATCAGCATTAGTTCTCTGACTGCCAAAATAGGAAGTTCCTTGACTAGCTTCTGGGACACCTCTCTCAGATTTAAAACTCACTATTTCTTGCCTTAGAATTTTATTCTCCTCCGGAACTGCCTCTAGATCTAGCCCTCAGCCATTCTGCTCGGGTGCTTAAGCCAACGTGGGCACTTCACTCTGTCAAGTTGAAACCACAAAGGAGCAGAACGACATACATTTCCAATGCCCCCACTAGAACATCCCTGTCAGGCCTGGCCATGTGGCTGGGGGCCAAGGAGCCATTTTGAAGCCAGGCAGTGTGTTCAGGCCTGACCCAGTTTGCCTTGCTTTCATCCATTAGGCCCAGGGGTACTCAGTGGTGCATGGACCAAGTCTTTCTGTGGGGTATCTTGAATTTAAACATCATTGAGGGCATGGATGGCATTGGATTGTGGTGATTTATGTGTGTTTTTCCACTTATTGGGGTGTTGTTGGGGCCTGGCCATGTGGGTGGGGGAAATTTTGAGGCCTTGTCCAGGCAGCGCCTGGCCATGTGGCTGGGGGTCAAGGGGCCATTTTGAAGCCAGGCAGTGTGCTCAGGCCTGCACCCAGTTTGCCTTGCTTATATCCATTAGGCCCAGGGGTACTCAGTGGTGCATGCACCAACTCTCTCTGTGTGGTCTCTCTTCTATTAATTTAAACATCCATTTTGGATTAGAATTGCAATTTTTATTTTGTGCCTTTCCGTTTTTGGGTGTGTTGTTTTAATAATAATAAATGCAATGCCTAGTTGCAAATATTAATTGAAGAACGACATATGCAACATTTATTTAACTGATGTTCCTCTGGCTTCCTTTGCCTTAAGGTGCACAAGAGAATCACATCAGTCATCGTTCATCATCAGTGCCAGGAAGAAGTCCTGCAGCGGTGTGTGCAGCACAACGTCACGTGACGTCACGTGTGGCCACAGACAACTCTGCAACTCGTGCAACTGCGGCCTGCTGTTCTGACATCTGAAGAAGATGGGCCCAAAGAAAGGTGGGCGTAGCGCCTCTACGAAAAAAGTTGCCAGTGCCACTGCCAGTAAGAAGGAGCAGAAGAAGCAAGTGGCACCACCTACCAAGGAGACTGGTGTGCCCACAGACACCTTTTTTGGGGAAAAAAAACTACGCCTGCAGCAGCAGCAGTGTCCGCCAGGGACCTAGCTGGGAGCAGCAGCTCCGCTTCATTGGGCTCAGTGCCACCACGCCAAGTTAGGTCCAAGACCACGAGCGCTGCAGAGGCAGCCACTGTAATTGCTCAATCACCATCGACCAGTGATGTTGGCTCATCGCAAGAAAGTAGCATCCAATCAATGCATGGTGTAACTCATCTGACGAGTGTTCAACAACCACAGCCGCAACGACAAACACAGGTGCAACTAGTGCAAGCGCAAGTACAAGCCCAAGTACAAGCGCAAGTACATGCGCAAAGAGAGGCGCAAGGAGAGGCGCAAGCGCATGGAGAGGCGCAAATAGAGGCGCATGGAGCGGCACAACTGCCCACAATGCTTGTTCCTCCAGAAGTAGGGACACATCAGGAAATCGAGATTCAAGCGGATGTATCATCCGAGGAAGCCACTCCTCCTGATGATGACCCATTGCCTTCCAGATCCCCAGCAAGAAAAAGGTCAAGGAGGGCTACTACTACAAGTTCTTCTTCAAGCACCTTTCCTTCTGATGATCTTGATGTTGATTGGAACCCAGCAATGCAGTCTGAGAGTGAGGCATGCCATAAGCCGACAAAGGTAGCTATGCCTAAAAGGAATATTCACGCAAGGCTTCCACTTATGGGTGATGACGACGAACAAGAAGTGGTGTCTTCTGCTGCTGATGTACAGTCTGACGACGACCCAGTCATCACAGTGGTTACTCCAGCCCCAGCGGGCATGCAGACAGACATTTTGACCCTATCCCGAAGTGCTGCTGAGCGGGATGTAGGCGCGTGGCACTGGTACCACCACCAATGCAGTTAACTGCTACACCAACACGACCTACAGCTTCCATATTTTCTCGTCAGAAGGGCCGGCAGGGACCTCCATCCAGCTTGACCTCCATTACCTCCAGTAGTGGTGCTGTAAGTGCACAACAGAGTCAAATTCAGCCTCGCGCATCCTCCACTTCATCTGGCATTGAAAGTAGCACCTCCACCCCCAGCAGACATCTAAAGTCCCCAGTTTGGGACTTCTTTAGTGTTAGCAAAAAGGCGGAAAACATTGTCGTTTGTTCGATTTGTAAAAGTGTAGTTAGTCGGGGTAAGCTTGGTACCAACTATGGTACCGGAGGCCAGAGAGGTTGTCTCCAAAAACACCACACTATCATTTGGGAGGCACACCTAAGGAAGATCCGGGAATACAAAAGTACAACAAATCGAAATGTATCCATTCATATTGCATCTGATGATGACGAGGGGCTGATCGTGCAGGGGGAAGTGAAGAAGCGACAGACATTTTTTCTGGTACACCCAGTACCCCTGGCATCAGCACTGCAGTGGTAGCGCCCAAACCCTCTACCCCAGCAACATGTATGAGGCACACTAAGAGTCTGGGAGAGACACCAATGCAAAAAAGTACATCAATGAGCCTAACTGGTTTGAAGAAGTGTGCATCATCATCACGTAAAAAGGTCCAGACCACCATTAGAAGCATGTTTTGGTCGGAGGTGCCATTTGAACGCAACCACCCAACGGCACATCTGTATAACGCAAAGCTGGCTAAAATGCTAGCGCTGGACCTTCTCCCTTTTTCTTTCGTGGAAGGGGTGGGTTTTCTCGAATTTGTGGCAACAGTCTGCCCTAAATGGAAGGACCGTTGCCGGTCCTATTTTGCCAGAGTTGCGGTTCCAGCACTACATCAAGATGTGCTGGAGGTGATTGGGGCAGCTTTGGAGAAGAGTGCTGTTCACACTATCCACCTGACAACAGACATGTGGACCAGTTGCCAAGCCCTTGATTACATGTGCATCACCGCACACTGGGTCTCTTTTAAAGGGGTTAGAGACAAGTTAAATGCAGGTGTTGACCCAGACACAGTTTTTCAAGCTACTCGGAAACATGCAACAGTAACCATGTTTGCCATGGAGAAATCTCATACTGCACAAAACATTTTAGATGAGTTTCAGAGTAAGGTCTATGAATGGCTGCATCCAAGAAAGTGCATGATTGGTTATATTTCCACAGATAATGGCAGTAATATAGTTAAGGCCATGCATGAGGATGGCTATATCAGAGTGCTGTGTTTGGCGCACAGTATTAACATTGTTGTGCAAGATTTTTTTTAAAAAGAATACACAGTCAGCAAGTTACTGACCACCTGCTGAAGAATCTGCACACATTTCAGCTATTCTTTTAAGGCCCGGAAGCAGCTGAGGAACATGCAACTTGAACGTAGACTTCCAGTCAGAGGACTCATCCAGGAGGGGTAACACGTTGGAACTCAACCTTCTGCATGCTTGAGCGTCTGTCTGAGCAGTGGGTCATAATCAATCAGTATGTCTTTGCACTGGGTTCTACTATGAAAGACATGTGGCTAGAGTTGGAGGAATGGAAGCTAGTTAAAAGCCTGACAGACATGCTTCGTCCTTTTGAGGTCTTCATGCATGAAGTCAGCAGGGAGGACTGTACTTGGCAAAGCTATCCCATTGTTGCGCATGCTAGAGCAGCAACTGAAGGCGGTGTCTTCAACGTTCCGAGATGATGCTGAAAAGCAAGACGCATATCAGTTGGCGGAGAGGTTATTAAGCCGCCTAGTTGACAATGAAAGGCATAAAAAAATACATACAGAACAAAATTACATTTGTGCCACTATTCTGGATCCACGGTACAAAAAGGCCGTGGCCAGCAAAGCATTCATTCCTTTTAATGAAGCAGATGTTTCAAAGTACAAACATTGGCTAGCTCTGTCAGCCAGTCGGTTCGGAAAAGAGCGGCAGAAAATTGAAGGAACCGGCAGAAGTACTACTGAATCAGCAGGCCATCCAGCGTCAAGTTCCACTTCTGAATCTGTGGCCGAAGGGAGTCACTTTCCCATACAGCCTTTAACGACACCAGCAACTGTATCATCATTCTCACCTGCACCAGGCCCAGCCATAATATTGTCGGAAGCGGATTGGCTAACTCATCAAGGGTTTGCACGTTCCAGTGATGCAAAGGCCACAGATGGTACGCAAAGTGGAGCAACCCTGGAGAACCTTGAGTCGATGGTGCAGGCCTATCTGGATGACCCAACAGAGGTCTTTGTTAATCGGAACCCATTGCTGTATTGGTATGGGAAAAGGCCTCTATGGCGACTGATCACCAACCTGGCTCTAAATTATTTGTCTTGCCCACTCGCAAGCGTGTCTTCTGAACGTGTTTTCAGTGCTGCTGGTGCCATTGTAACTTCAAAAAGGACCCGCCTCTCGCCCAAAAATGTGGAGAGGTTAACAATGATGAAGATGAATCAGCACTTCATACCACCAGATTACAAAATACGTGAATGCACGCAGGAAGAGGAGGACACCGACTTAGGTGACGGAAGTTCTTCTCTGTTAGCTGACCTACTCCCGTCTCAATTCACAGAGTTTGAGGACGAGCTCTACTTTCCTGACACCGAGGCGTGAAAATGACTTCCTTTTTTTTTCGTCCTTATTCACTTTTATTCCTGTGTGTCTTTCTTTGTTTTGAAACTTTTACCACAACAAAACTCTAATCACCTAATCACAACAAGTCCATCAGCAGCACTGTCTTCATCTTATTTCCTTATTGATTTGAATGTGCCGCAGTCTGCATTCCTGAGGTTCACAAGTTCACAACTCAATCATGCTCCTCTATCCTCCTCCTCCAGACTCCCCCTATCCATTTCCCTCAAGGCAGATGGCTGGATTACGCAGAATCAAGAAACTTTGTCTTCGTAGATGAGTCCCCTCAAGTTGGACTGGAATTACTGAGTACCTGCTTGCTGATTGCTGACAGTTACTTCTGAAATTGACAGGAGAGGCTGCCTTGTGGGCCCTAACTTTCAGAAGAAGATGCGGACAAAAAGTGGAACAGGTAATGAATAATGAGAAGATGGCACGATTTGAACTTAGGCCTCTGCAAGGTAGCAGTATTGCATGTTTTTGGGTGGCTGTTTGGAGGTGTTCTATATTTTTGGGAGTGGGTTTAGGGGTTTGGGAGGCACGGTGGGAAGGTCTAATTTTGATTGCAAGTGGTTTGAAGAAAATCCATGGTGGAAAAGTGGTGTTTTTTAGCAGTATTGCATGTTTTGGGGGCCTGTTTGGGGGTGTTTTAGATATTTGGGAGTAGGTTGAGGGGTCTGGAAGCACTGCTGGGAAGGTCTAATTTTGATTTCAAGTGATTTGAAGAAAATCCATGGTGGAAAAGGGGGGTTTGGGCCTAGTTTCAGAGTGCGTTTTGGCACAATTTTAACTTAGGCCTCTGCGAAGTAGCAGTATTGCATGTTTTTGGGGGGCTGATTGGGGGTGTTCTATATTTTTGGGAGTGGGTTGAGGGGTCTGGGAGCACTGCTGGGAAGGTCTCATTTTGATTGCAAGTGGTTTGAAGAAAATCCATGGTGGAAAAGGGGGGTTTGGGCCTAGTTTCAGAGTGCGTTTTTGCACGATTTTAACTTAGGCCTCTGCAAAGTAGCAGTATTGCATGTTTTTGGGGGGCTGTTTGGGGGTGTTCTATTTTTTTGGGAGTGGGTTTAGGGATTTGGGAGGCACGGTGGGAAGGTCTAATTTTGATTGCAAGTGGTTTGAAGAAAATCCATGGTTGAAAAGGGGTGTTTTTTAGCAGTATTGCATGTTTTTGGGGGGCTGTTTGGGGGTGTTCTATATTTTTGGGAGTGGGTTGAGGGGTCTGGGAGCACTGCTGGGAAGGTCTAATTTTGATTTCAAGTGATTTGAAGAAAATCCATGGTGGAAAAGGGGGGTTTGGGCCTAGTTTCAGAGTGCGTTTTTGCACGATTTTAACTTAGACCTCTGCAAGGTAGCAGTATTGCATGTTTTTGGGGGGCTGTTTGGGGGTGTTCTATATTTTTGGGAGTGGGTTGAAGGGTCTGGGAGCACTGCTTGGAAGGTCTAATTTTGATTGCAAGTGGTTTGAAAACAATTCATGGTGGAAAAGGGGTGTTTTGGGTCTAGTTTCAGAGTGCGTTTTGGCACGATTTTAACTTAGGCCTCTGCAAGGTAGCAGTATTGCATGTTTTTGGGGGGCTGTTTGGGGGTGTTCTATATTTTTGGGTGTGGGTTGAGGGGTCTGGGAGCACTGCTGGGAAGGTCTAATTTTGATTGCAAGTGGTTTGAAGAAAAGCCATGGTGGAAAAGGCGTGTTTTGGGCCTAGTTTCAGAGTGCATTTTGACACGATTTTAACTTAGGCCTATGCAAGGTAGCAGTATTGCATGTTTTTGGGGGGCTGTTTGGGGGTGTTCTATATTTTTGGAAGTGGGTTGAGGGGTCTGGGAGCACTGCTGGGAAGGTCTAATTTTGATTGCAAGTGCTTTGAAGAAAATCCATGGTGGAAAAGGGGGGTTTGGGCCTAGTCTCAGAGTGTGTTTTGGCACGATTTTAACATAGGCCTCATCAAGGTAGCAGTATTGCATATTTTTGGGGGGCTGTTTGGGGTGTTCTAGATTTTTGGGGATGGGTTGAGGGGTTTGGGAGGCACGGTGGGAAGGTCTAATTTTGATTGCAAGTGGTTTGAAGAAAATCCATGGTGGAAAAGGGGTGTTTTTGGGGGCCTAATTTCAGAGTGCGTTTTGGCACGATTTTAACTTAGGCCTCTGGGAGGTAGCAGTATTGCATGTTTTTGGGGAGCTGTTTGGGGGTGTTCTATATTTTTGGGAGTGGTGAGAGGTCTGGGAGCAGTGCTGGGAAAGTCTAATTTTGATTGCAAGTGGTTTGAAGAAAATCCATGGTGGAAAAGGGGTGTTTTTCGGGGCCTAGTTTCAGAGTGTGTTTTGGCACAATTTTAACTTAGGCCTCTGCGAGGTAGCAGTATTGCATGTTTTTGGGGAGCTGTTTGGGGGTGTTCTAGATTTTTGGGGGTGGGTTTAGGGGTCTTGGGGCACTGCTGGGAAGGTCTAATTTTGATTGCAAGTGGTTTGAAGAAAATCCATGGTGGAAAAGGGGGGTTTGGGCCTAGTTTCAGAGTGCGTTTTGGCACGATTTTAACTTAGGCCTCTGCAAGGTAGCAGTATTGCATGTTTTTGGGGGGCTGTTTGGGGGTGTTCTATATTTTTGGGAGTGGGTTGAGGGGTCTGGAAGCACTGCTGGGAAGGTCTAATTTTGATTGCAAGTGGTTTGAAGAAAATCCATGGTGGAAAAGGGGTGATTTGGGCCTAGTTTCAGAGTGTGTTTTGGCACGATTTTAACTTAGGCCTCTGCAAAGTAGCAGTATTGCATGTTTTTGGGGGGCTGTTTGGAGGTGTTCTATATTTTTGAGAGTGGGTTTAGGAGTCTGGGAGCTCTGCTGGGAAGGTCTAATTTTGTGTAAAAGTAGCAGTTTGGTCGTAGGTTGAGGGGAAAGGAGAATTTGGCCCTGTTTCTGAGGTGCATTTCGGCGCATAGGCTAACATTGCTGGTAATGGTTATTGCAGATGTCACTGGAGACAACTCTTCTGGCACTTTACGCAGCTGTAGTGTAGGAAAAGCACTATACATTTACCCAACGAGGTAGCACTTACTGGATTAGCCAGTAAAAAGTACTCCAGTAATAGTTATGCAAATCGCAAAAAAATCCACGAGTTTGCGGGAAAATCTGCGAATTCTCGGATTTGTTTGCAATTTCGCGCAAATTTGTGTTTTTTTTGCGATTTTGCACGAATTCGAGGACCGCAGATCCGCAAAATTCGCCCATAGTTACTAATTACTATCCTTGAAAAGGAGACTCAGAGTACGCACTTTCGAAATGATGCTTGTATGTAATGCTGTCACCTCTGAAACTGAAAGTGTTATTTTTGCACTACACAGCGTACCTTATATTTTTTTCTCCGTGGTGTTATAATATCACTTCCTGTTTTTCCATCAACAATTACAGGCCGGCTTTTACCCTGTGCCATGGAACAAACGATTAACTCAGGCTTACCATTAGCGATCTGCAATTCTGCATAAGGCAGGCAGTGGAGAGTGTGTCTGGTCACCAAGATTGATCGACGGAGCGTCAGGTGGAATGGAGGAGTACCGTGAATAAAAGGAATGGCTGGATGCATGCAACTTCACAAATTCAACAGGACAACTACAACATACAGTTACAGTATCCTCTTCACTTCTCCTTATCTTTTAAATGTTATTGTTGTGAACTTGAACTTCAACAAGTGTGACTGTGCGTTTGTTTGCTCTCTGCTTCAAATTCATCCCTCCAGCTATTTGATGCGTTTCTTTGCTATTTTTTAAACTAATTCAATGTACTAATAAGTGTTTATTCTCTCTGAGGGCAGAGAGGCAAGTGAAATTGCGTAATTACTGCAGCCCTGTACTGTCAAATTGTTTCTTCATATTTACTAGTAAGTTGTAGTATGTACTACTTTTCTGTAACCTAACCATCCATTTAGCAAACAACTTCATGCATGCAGTAGTGCACTTCCTTTATGTCCCTTAAAAGATTTATGGATATCTTCGAATCCAAAGATTTGTTTTTCTTCATTTGTTGTTTGCCCATGCTGTGTTTTTTTCCTCTCTCCACAAAACTTTCCCAAAAAACCCCATTCCCATCCAATTTTTAAACCCTAACCCTCTTCCCCCGGGCTGTGTGGTTTTTTCATTGAGGTGTGACTAAATGACAACAATAAATTCCACACACTTGTTGGGGAGGATAAGGTCAAAGCAACAGAAAAATCATTCAAATCAGAATTTATCATGTGCGCCATCGTGGATTGATCATCAACAACATCCTCCTCCTACACGTGATGAATCGAATGCTTAATGCTTACGTTGCTGTGTCCTTTGCCTTAATACTATTTCTTATAGTAGCCATACTCCACGCAACTAGTACTTATATTTTGAATACTTTAGCACTGCTTAGGCTACAATTTATGGCACAGTTCTCTAACGTACTATCTATCATACTGTTTCTAATGCTACGCTCAGGCCACTCAATGTTTCATATCCTATTTTTCCATATGCTGCTACTGCCAGTGTGTACCACTACTACTACCAGCACAACGATGATATTTCATCCGTCCAGGATTCAAGTCAACACTCAACCTTAATCGCCATTTGCCGTGCAGCCAGCCCTATGCCTAGCCCTATTCTCAAACACGAATCACAGGTAAGATAAGCATTTTGGGGAGGTAGAATAATGGGCTAGGACCCGGAGGAGAGGAGAGACTGACAGTTGTACTAGTAAAGTACTAGTAGAGCAATTGAATTTACTAACTCTGTTAGTGGCACTTTTGTACATTTTTGGACGTTTCGATAATTCATGCTGGTAAGTTTGAAGAAACCAAACGTACAGTAACCCCCGCTCACCACCACACAAAATAATATGAACGTGTATACTATGTTTAAGTATGTAAAATAAATGAACATATTTCCCCTAACAAAAATAAACTAACCCAACTCACCCCCCTCCCTGACCCCAACCAATGTCCAAATGTCCTTCTTCAAGTCCCTTTCCCTAACGCCCAATTCCCCCCCCAACAGTCTTTAAAAAAGGGGCAAGGGACAGTCACTTCCTCCGGCGGTGTCCTGTGGACAGGTGGTCCCGCAGCTCTTTGCGGAGATCCCGGAGCTGGTGCTGTTGCTTCTCTGCCAAGCGCTCCAGGTAGTCCACTCTCTTTCAGAGGCGGCGCAGACGTGCCATCCAGACTCTGGGGGGAGCTGTTGTTTTTGCTGCTGTGCGGCGGCAGCGGGAGGCTGTCGGGCCACGGTGCAGTTTCACTGAAGGCTGCTGGCTGGTGGCCCCGGGGGCAGTGGAGGAGGATGCATTAGTTGCCGCCTCCTCCTCCTGCTCCCGAGCCCACAGCCGCCGATATTCGGTGCAAAGGGCCTCCAGCTTACGGGCCCTGGCCAGGGCAGCCATCTCCTTCCGGGTGAGCTTTTTTTGTTGCAGAGCATCTATATGAAGAAAGAAAGAAAAACACTACAGCCAATAGTCTTTAACATTACCTCAAAATAATTCAACAGAAAGTTGTCTCACAGTAACACTAGCAACTTGCAAGCACAGTATAACATTTTGGCATGTATCTTTCCGCCGTCTTTGTAGGCCTGTGACATTAGTGGGAGTTTCAGAAATTCTACTAGCAGCACTATGGACTCCCTTCTACATAATCAGAGAGTCAGAGACTACACCAGTCTTCTTATTTTTTTCTCTTGTTTTGCAAAAGAAATTACTTGTACGTGAACTTGTGGTAGCCGGCATAATGCCAGCTCACTCAGCTTGCACCCAAGAAAAACAGACACAAGCCATGATGACGCAGACTCGCATTACTTTAAGCAGTACATGCAGGTGGGGATAGGGAAGCTCTTACTTTTCTATAGGGGTGGCACTGGCCATACTCAGTTACATCAAGGGCTACTGCTCAATGTAATTTATATTTCGCACTGCCCCCCCGGGCCTTGACTACTACAAAAGTAAAATGAAGATTATTCATTTCTGATCATATATCCTGCCGATCACATGATCTTTGCTTATATGAGGGATGACTTTAGGTGCTTCCAAAGTAAATGTCTATCATTCTTCTTCCTGTCTCAACTGTACCAAGTTTACTTTTGCTCAACAACCAACTAACACCCTTTTCATTTTATTTGGTAAACCACCGTCTAGACTTGCATTTGAGTTTGACCCAAATGATATATTGCAATGCACACCAAACATGCATTTTCTGATTCACCCACACAGGCAGTCATCTTTTCTTTCTCCTCCAACCACCTTTCTTCAAGCAGGCATGCATCTGATTCCTTCCTATCAGGCACTTCTGCCTGCATTCAAAAAACACGTATCATTCTTTACAGTCATAAATGTTACGACTCGCTCGTCCTTCCTTTCACCCTTCTTTCCCTTTTCGTTCTTCACATCCCTCAAGTTCATCTGATATGACTTGGCTTCACGATAAAAGTTTCCCAGCTGAGTTGAAGTCAAATAGAGGGGGCCATTGCTTATCCGAGAACTACCGCCGCTAATGCTATTGCTAAGTCAAGGTTGACTGTCTTCTCCGTGATTGGCAAAAATGTAGTTCTAAATTAGTAACTGTTCTTAACAGTACAGTGTACTTGTACTAGTGTACTGTCTACTGTACAGTACATCATACACTCCTTTGCGAGCCTACTCAAAAATGTCAATTAGTAAGGAGTATAATAACTTACCACCGTCCGCTGCCGCTGAGCCATCCCCCACAGCTCCTCCTGGTAGCACTTGTGGTGCTGCCGCATCACCCCCTGGAGTGGACCCCTCCGCACTGCTGGCCCCGGCACTGGTGGTGTTAGGTGCCGCATCCGATGTTGTGACGTCTAGAAAAAACATGTCATATTTTCAGATGCCATACACCACCCCCTATTTCTTCTCGGAATGGAAGAAAATGTTGATACATAACATAACCAATTTTTAATTATTGGGAATGAAAAAAAGTGACAGTTTTGGGGAGGGTGTTAACCTTTTATATGGTTAGCCATTAAATGCTACACTTTTTGGCACAACTGATGAATGCTTCCTTTTTAACGTGCCCCATTTTTCTAATTACAGACAGAAGATTCCATTGCCCTTCTGCCAACAGGACAATTCACCACCTACTCCTCATCACCAGCAGTACTTTAAGTACTTTAAAGAAGGTGGGGGCTCCCGCACAGTTATTCTAATAATTAGATTTATTAAGTTGAAGTATATTGATTCAAGGGAATGTTGTTTAAACTTTAACGTCATCTATCACCAGTGCTCGCTCGAAATACTGCGCTATTAAAAATAAAGAAATAGGGTTTTTATTTCTTATTTGAAAATAAAATTTTAAAACTAACAAACACAGTTTTAGTTCACGTGTGAGTGAGCGGAAGGGTTTGAACTACTGCACTTTGCAGGCATGTTTCCGTGACTCTGATAGGTCGGGACTCGGCGGTAGTCTTCTTCTGTTCTTCTGGGTCATAATCATTGGTGAGACACACTAGATAGTTGGTCAGGGGATTGGGGGTTCAACTTCTGTTCGGACTGAGGAATGTGGAAAGTCGAACAGCACCTATCATCAACAATGTCCTATTTCTCTTGTCCATACTTCTGTATGTGCAGAATAGTCCCTGAAACACTAGTGGTATGGTATGTGCTCCTATCAAATCAAAAAAGCCAACTACTAGCTTATTCTTGGTGGACACATTGACATTTTGTTGTTGGAAATTGTCAAAGCACTTACATTAAGAAGACTGGAATAGACAGCAAGGGCAACCTAGAGGACTGCACTCAGTGTCTAGAGCTATTGCTGGATCAGAGTTTTGTTTAACACCGTTTGCCGACTGGGCACGCTTATCTACCTACACAGACCGACTCATAATAATAGTAAATAGTAGTAGCACAGAGAGTGATGGTAGAGGCAGGATAAGAATGTAGAAACAGACTAGAAGAAGATCAAAGACTATTTTGTAAAAAATAGAATTAGGAAACAGTTTGTAATGAATAGGAGCTGTAAAAGTTAGGGAAGTATAAGTATTAATATAACAATAGAACAACTTACTGGGGCCAGCAGAAGAGCCTGCAGAGGACCGATCCTGCTGCTCACCTCGTTCCGCCGGAGTCTCTGTTGTGGTGGTCTCCTTGCCCCAGGGAGGTGCTGATGATCATGAAATAAACACAAACATGGATGATTGTTTTTTTGAAATATTTGATTTCTTTGACCACAATCTAAAATTATCTCGGAGAAACAAATTACCAACAATTGCACTACATGTATTGACCTATCTGATCTGGTCAACTAGGAGGATAGTACAGTATTGCTGGATTCGTAGACCGTCTACTAGGAAAGTTATGTAAATCACTAACTACACCAACAACAAAAAGGTTCAACTACGACTGCCAGCACTCAGCAGCACGCGACGTGACACAGTCCGTCATCATGATTGCAGACCACTAAAAAATGTCCTACTACTATATAACAAGTCATAAATAATATACTCAACCTATCAATCCACCACTATCTCTTCTTAGTGGCAGCAGGAGTACAAAGGAAGGGCTAGTCTTGAGTCTCTAGTCTCTCTAGCATTACGCCGTTCTGCTCTCAAATGAGCACAAAGTTGCAAACAAGTAAGCATAGTAGCAACGCCACTGAGCAGGTGAGCACCTGCAATCAGAGAAGCTATTTAAACATTAATTTACCTGCAACGTAATTGAATCAGCAGCATTCTTGCTCTTCGGGAAAAACATATATTAGCAATATAACACAGAGCAGAAGAAAACAAAGTAGTTATTAAATAGCTACTCACCAAGGCCAGGGATCTCCACACCTAGCAGGTGGAGCAGGTCCTGCTCCCGGTCAAGGAGGTCCGACCACTGAAGCGTCGCTTGCTGGTAGGTGCGCCGGACCCCCGTCTCCCTACGCATGGCCCGGCACACCTTATCCCACAGCTGGCGATGCTCCCGGAGGCTATAACCTAAACCGAGCCTACCCCCTGCTACCACGGTCTTCGGGAGGTGGCGCTGCACATAGAAGGTGAGTGCGGCCACCTCCATTGCACTAAAGACTTCCTTGGCCTGTACATTCTCCGCCCTCAAGCGCCCCCAAGGGAGCCGGCTACGGCGTGCGGGACCCTTCCCTTTTGACTAGCTGGCTCCCTTTGTCATGGTCCTGGGCGAAAGAAGAAAAGAATAGGGAGTAAAAAAATTAAGAATATAAAAGAGAGAGCTAAGCAAAAAAAGTAATCATTAAAGTAACGAAAAGTTGGAAAAAACACAAAATATAGATGTAGAAAAATAGAGAGATAGATAATGAGCAAAAAAGATTTAAAAAAGTTCAAAGAAACAAAGGATTGCAAAGATTAGGGAAGGGTTGAAATAGCATGCCCAGAACCATAGCAATGAATGAAAAACAAGATGGCCGCGCCCATTGAGGACCACGTGGGTAAGTTTGCGCGATATTTTTCTCGTGAACATGCAAAAATGGACGCAAACACGTAATTGCGGCCCGCACGTAGGAAATGCACAACGCGAGCATGCAACTGGCACCCGGAACCGGAAATACACAACGCGAACACATGAAACAAGATGGCCGCGCCAATGTACGACCGCATGGGTAACTTTGCGGTCATTGCGAACACGCAAAGCGCCCCACGAACACAATTTCCCCGCAAATTCAATTTCGCGTGAATTCGCGTACCGCAAATTTGCAAATTTCGCCCATACTTACTCAGCAGTCTATCCATCATTGTTCCTTTTGCTATACATGATGATGGCAAAAGATGAAGACCCCAAGCTGCCCCGCCAGGGAAAGCCAGGCCACTTCACAGAAGTCCAGAGTCCACAGGCAGAGGCCACAGATGCAACACAACCCAAGCCAAACACAGCAGTGCTGCTTCAAGCAATACAGTCCTGGAGAGATATGTTGGAAAATAAAATAGGAGAGGTATGCTCGGAGGTGGGACTTTTGTGATAAGATCTCCATTAGGTATCGAAGGGGGGGTGGTGGAGGTGGAAACGTGTGTCATAGAAGTGGAAGACACACTACGAGATCTCCAGAAGGGAGTGACAGAACTCTGCACCACTAACCTGGAAGTAATATGGCATGAAGAAACAACCTCCACTTTATCAGATTTCTGGAGGGGGTGGAGGGAGCCACTGTGCCATTGTTCCTAGCGAGCTGGCTCAAGGACATCATTTCACCTAAACATTTCTCAGCATGCCTTGTCATTGAGCAGGTGCACCAGGCACTAAGTGTAAGGCCACCTGTCAGAGCACCTCCTAAGCTGATAATAGGGAAGTTCCTCAACTCCCTGGATAGAGATAGGATTCTGCAAGAGGTGTGCCAAAAAGGAGAAGTCAGGCATGCAAATGCTAAAATAACGGGATTCCTGGACTACAGCCAGGAAGTCTAATGTCATAGACTAAGGTTCGATTCCGTTAAAGCCAAGGTCAGAGCCCTCCGAATACAGTACATGCCTCTTTTCCCTGCAAAACTAAAAGTTATTTACTCAGGAAAGACACAATTCTTTCATACCCCAGAGGGCCTGGGTGGAGGAGAGGACAATTCTACACCCCAAAAGGCACCTGATTCGGCACGATAGCCAGCGCCACGCTCAGAGTTCAGACTTAGGGTCCCCGGGCCGAGGAAATGCAGAACACCCTGCAGCCTGAGAGGTGCTAGCAAGGGCAAAAGACGCATTGATGGCATGAGAAACATCAGGAAAAGGAGGTGACAGGGATCAAAGTTGGAAACACATCAGTGGAAGCCCACTCAGACCCTGAAGAGGCCTGGCTGTCCTGAAGGTCTGAGAGCATGTACCCTTTGGCTGCTGAAATTAACGCCATGGAGCAGGATGCAGAGACTGGCCTCCAACCACCACCGGACAAATTGCTAGATCTGGATGTGAATAAGTCTGGAACAGGCACTTAAATTCTGGCAGTAGGGGCTGAGAACTGAATGTTTAATGCTCATGAACATTGTTACATGGGTTGAAGGTTCTTAGGAACTACGCTGTTGGACGATGAGTAGTTCCTTGAGGGGTGGATGACGGACCTCTCCATCTTCTCCGGCACACCTCTGTTTCTCCTAGATGAGCTGGTATGGTGTTTAGGACAGGCTGATGGAGTTGGAAAGGGGGGTTGTTTGGGGGCATTATAAGTTATAATTGAGTTTTTGTTATTGTTTTTTGTTAGTCATGTTTGCCACTCAGGGATGCAGACCACAAAGGGTACAGAAAGATGTCATGAGAGGGATCTCAGGTAAAGAAAAATCTATATTATTTTTGCTCAGACAAATAAAAGAAAGATCATTTCAGATTTGTTCAAATGTGAACAAATCAGCATGCTCCCTCTACTTGCAAACAGCAGTAACTTTGGCATAGAGGTATGTTTTTACTTTCCTTTTAAAATACTCACTACACATTAGCTGATAAAAAGCCAATGGGAGGGAGCAATTGTAATTAGAAGAGCAAACGTCCTTGACTAAAGAACAGAAACATAATAAAGTTTAGGGGAATTCAATTAAAAGGTGAAGAGTAAATGGGAAAGAATAATCGAACTTGAGAGGAAAAAGTTTTTAACTCATTTTTGAGTTTGAGGACTACACTCATTATTTTAAATATATTTGTGATAATTTCACCCCTCTCATAGCTGGAATTGGAAAAACCCGCTCTCTAGTTTCATGTACTATTTGTCTACATCACAATCTCTAGCTAAGTGATGCAGGCTCTTATGAAGCAGTTTGGGCTCCGAATTAGGAGGCAATGCACATGGCTTGGCTTGAGTTGATGTGACCTTTCAGGGCCTAATTAACAAAGATAAATTTACACATTGAGGGCCTGACTCATATACTGCATATTGTCGTATTTAAAGTAGTAATACAGTAGTACTACTTCCATACTAACATCAATCAATCAATCAATCAATTCAATCAATTAATCAACCAGTAATCTTAAAAAGCGTGACTACTAACCAGTGAGGGTCTCAAGGAGCTCAGTGGGGGGTCTGCAGTTTAGTCAAAGATACCAGACACAAGAGAGAAAAGCAGCCAGGGAATTTAAAGCTGCACCACCTGGACTAGTCACTTAAATCAATGAAAGAGGGATGTTGCCCACCTCAATGGTCAACTGCCAGTAGACCATCAGGTAAGAAATAGTTTTACACAAGAATCTTTTGAGGCAACACATATATCTAAGTTAAATTACAATCAGTAGTACGTATTTCACATAGAGTTAAAACTCGTAGTTATTCATTGTTGAAGTCAATCTTGACCATTATTGTGCATTTTTTAGAGTCGCAGCCAAGGCGTTTCACCTAACAAGGCTTCATCAGGACAAGAAAGATATGATGTGCATCAAAGGAGCGTTGTACGAAATGTACTTCTTCACAGACAAAATGTATTGATCAGCAATTTCCTCATGTACTAATTAGTCTCATAAGTGAGCCCAGCAAAGAAAACATTTGGTCCTGGCACCGCTTTCACATAAATACTAATGCCCCACACGTCTCCATCATCCACTACTTCCGATCCTCTCCTGATATTTCAAAGAGAGTGTCTGTCCACTACACCACGCTCTCCTAGGAGTGTTATCTCAGTACGACATCTGCCATTCGTATTCAGTACTCCCGGCAAACAAGTACATTTTTTTTGTTTTATTAGGGAAGAGGGCCACGTGCCCCCCCCTTTCCTGGGCCTATATCGATCCTGAGGACCCCATCCCCCATGGAAAGGCCTTTTTAAATGGTAAAGGTGGGCCGCACAGCCTCCTCCCCGGCCAATTTTGGCCCCAGGTGCCTGGCTTTTTCCTTGTGTTTTGAAATTTAGGGGGGCCGGGGCGCAAGGCCCCCAAACCCGATCCGATATTAGCCCCAGGGACTCAAATCCCCAGGTCCCAGACTTTTTGTTACATTCATTTGCTTACAGAGGGGATGTAGGAAAGTAGGATCTGCTTTCATGGTTACCCCCACTTTTTGCTGGTGTCTTTGTGTCATTACGCGATAACTATGTATAAACTGGCTGTTACAAACTCTGTGTTTGGTATCGAACATGTTGGAATCATAGCCCAATACATTAAACAGTGTTGGAGGTATGTTTCCATGCACTGTAAAGCTCTTCCAGAAAGCCCTCAGTGCTCCCGGTTCCAGCCATCTAGACCTGAACAGCAAACTATGGCTGCTGCCGACCAGAAACACGATTCTGCTCTCCTGCTGCTGAGCCAAACTCGAGCAGGGAAAGGCAGAACAATGGGTTTCATGTCACAGGTAGGTGTGACCACCTCCCATACAGGACTTAGTGTATTGGGCCAGAGTGGGGGCTCTTGCCAGCACCACTAGGCTGCTTTGAAGGGCACATTTGGTACCCGCCTTGCAATCTCCAGCTGGAACCAGTTCAGGGAGGTATTGGCTCCCGCCCTGTCATGAAACTGGACAAAGAACATGGGAGTATCCTCCCTACTGTCCAGACCCTCCTGTAGGATGGACCCCTGAATCCTCCCAACCCTTTCTTTTTGAGGTACTCAAGGGCTTACCTGTAAGTGGTTCCTTCGATTCATCGTGAGACTAGATTCAGATCCAAAACCACTTCATCTTCAACCGTGTGGGTACTTTGGACTTCATTGGACTTCGCTTTGGGAACCGAGACTGCAACTGCGAAGGCTTCTGCTGCTCCTGGTCTCGCGTCCTGCCAGTCTTCTGGGTCATCTGCGCCTGTGGTCCCTATAGGTTTTTCTACAGGCCTTTGGACATCCAAGACACCCGAAAGAATCTCCCTTGAAGTGAAGGAGTCACTCCCATGCATCTGCAGGTACTGCAACAAAGCTGACCTGTCTGCTGTTCCTGAGCTCCCACGGACTCTGAAAGGTTCAGCAACACAGGTGGTGGTTCTGCAACTCTCAGGAGACCTGCACTTTCCTCATATCAAGTTTGAAGCCAGTATGCCTTTTGGAACTGCTGGAGCAGTACCGCTGTGCACCGCATCAGCGTATGCACCCGGCTTCCCTGGTGTAGGTATCCTGCTTCCTGGGGTATCTCCAACCTTCCATCTTCCACTGGGTTTCTTCAGGGTCCTCTGGGAAGGTCCTTCTTCTTAAAAACTGCAACCATGACTCACCCATTGACTTATATTGAGCACACAGTTGTGTTCCAACTTGGCACACGGCCTCCGCAGGGTTCCTAGGTACTTACCTTGGGGGGTTCCTTGGTTCCTTGACTCTTCTACGTCTTCTGGGTCCAGTCTTGACTTAGGTTGTGGTTTGCATTCCAGTATGTTAGTGTAGGGTTGGTCTACCCCTGGAGACCAGTTTAATTGTGCTACTTACATGTTCTATTATCGAAGTATTGTGTGTATTGTGATTATATCTCTGGGTAGGAGATATTGCAAAGTGTTACTGAGTGTTTACAATATACATATTTGTATAACTACACTGTCTAGTTCTTTTAAATGTAACCTACACTATATGATTAGTACTGGTAAACAAGCTGTGTTATGCTCCTTCTGGACAAAGCCTGAAGGCTGCTGTCCACAGCTACCACTTAGCGAGCTTTCTATGGTTGTCTAAGAACACTAAAATCACCATAAGAGTTGTCTGGATTAGTACAGGGTGCTACACTTACATAAGCGAGCACCATGTACTAAGCCATCTTCCTACGTTGGAGGAGGGCTCTGCTCCCCACCTCTCTGGGCGAATTTCAGCCCCAGAGACCCCATTCCCTGGGGCCTAGCCACATGCAAATGAGGGAGGGGGGACATGCGGCCCTCCTCCTTGGGCAGATTCCAGCTCCGGGGACCCTAACTCCCAGTGCCCAGCCTCTTTATTCTGGGTGCACTGGCCCTACCAAGGACACCCAGTTACCTTTGTTGGGGACTGGGAGGGGAGCCTCAAGGCCTCCAGGGTCCCCGTCGACCCCTGCCTCCTGTTGCAGGTGACATTGCTTTGACAGAGAGCGAGCGGCTAAACATGCAGCTTCTTGTGTGTCAAAGCAAATGTCCTCTGTTTCCTTGCTCAGATCTCCGCCTGCAGAGAAACAGATGACACCACAGCTCTGTTTCTGCTTGCTGACAGCAGAGTGTTTGCTCTTACTTGGCAGGAGCTGTCAAAGCTATTACCTGGAGCTGGGTGCCCAGGTACATAGCAGCAGCGGGCTCTGGGAGGGGGTGGCGGTAGCCAAGGCCATTGTTGGCTCCATGAGCTGGGCACATGCGGCCCCCTTCCTTGCCAAGATTCTGCCCAGTGGAGATGGTGGTCGCTGGGGCATGGCCCCCCCACATCCATATTTTAAAGTGCTTTGGGGAGGTGGTTTCCCCGAGGTGGCTGGTGGTCTGCGTGGCTCCCCATTCAATGTTACAAGGCCCTGGGCTGCGGGGATCCTTGCAGCCACCTGCACCCAACTGAAAACAGCCCAGAGGAGGTGGTGGTCATCGGGGATGCGGGTGGGCCACACGGGCTCCTCTGCATTATAATTGTTTGCCTCAGGGAGGTGGTGGTCCTCGGGTCTGTGGGGGGGCCACACGGGCCTGCATAATGTTTTATAATTTTTCCCACATATTTTAAAAAACATTTATTAATTAAAAAGGGAGGGGCACCGTGCACCCCCGCCAGGCCAATCTCGGCCCCTGGAACCCAAACCCCCGGGCCAGGCCTCCACTCTGGGTCTGCTAGTCCTACCCCGGGCACCCACTCTTATCTGTTGGGTGTCGCAGGTGGCACCTCAAGGCCCCCACTATCTCTGACTGCTCCCCACGTCCTGCTGGAGCCGGCATGCAGCTCCCTCTGTCCAAAAGCAATTCTGCTCTGCTTTCAGCAAGAGAGAGCATTTTTCATGCTCTCGCTTTCTGAAACTGGAGCAGTGTTTACTATGGCTTTCTCCGGCAATGCCATAACAAACTGCAATATCCTGGGATTGAGCACTCAGGGACATTGCTGGAGCTGGCCCTGTGGGGTGGCGGTCCCCAGGGCAATCTAGTGCTCCAGGAGGGGACTATGCGGCCCCCCTCCCATATTCAAATTTGCTCTGGGGTGGTTCCCAGGGCTGGGGGTCTGCAACGGACTCCCTCCATATACATAATTTGAGCTCAGGGGAGGTAGTGGTCCCCAGGGATGGCCCCACGCATTTCTATTCATGATTGCTCCAGTAGGTGGAGGTCCCTGGGGCTGCAGGGAAACATGTGCCCCCGCCCTCCGAATTTCTAATTTGTAGCCCCAGGGAGGTGGTGGTCCACAGGGCTGTGGGATGGGCCAGAGCCCCCCCAGATTAATATTTAATTTAGCCTTGGGGAGGTGGCACTCCCCCAGGGCTACGGGGAAGCTGGGTGGCCCCTGTATTTGTCACATCTAGCTCCAAGGAGGTGACAGTCCCCGGGGCTGCATGGGAGGCCATAAGGTCCTCCCCCGCATTAATCTTATTAAATAGCCCCGGTAATGGGTGGTCCCCGAGTCTGCTGGGGGCAGTGCAGGCCCCCCTCATTGCTTTACAATGTTGTGCCCTGGGGAGGGGGCAGTCCCTGGTGCACAGAGAGTGCCACATGGGCACCCATTACTATAAAAACTGCTCCCGGGACCTGGTCCACATGCAGGCCTATATTTTTTGAAGCGCGGGAGACCAGGAGTAGTGGATCCAGCATTACCTCCACCATTTTTTATTAAATGCTTTTTTTCCCCTTCGGGGCGGGTCCCTGTTGGATACCCCATGAAACCTAGGGGGCCAGGGTTATTCTACCCTTCCCGCTTTTGTTTTTTTAAATCTTTTTTCTGTGACTCATTCAACTAGGTCACAAAATTGCTGCCAACACTTTCTGGTTTGAAGTGTTGGAAGCCAATCAGATCACAGCACGAGATAGGGAGGGGTCACGGATGCGCACCACTTCCCTATATATACAGCTGAAAATTTCTTTAAATTTCTCTCCAACTACTGAACGGATTTAACCCAGATCTATTGACTGGGGTGAATATTTGATTTGCTCTGCATTTCGTCCATCATCTGTGTGTCTTTTGCTTTCTCGCCCTCAGTGCATTGGTCCCGGGCTCACTGTGTCACTGGATTCAGGCTAGCCAGTGTGATATAGGGTGATGCCCCAAAACATGGCCCAGGATGCTTGTTTCTGGTCCAGGGAGGACCTGGCTTGGCAGTTCGGTCTGGACTGTTCCCATGAGGCACAGGGTCGAGACTGATTTGCATATGGCTGAGTCTAAGCTGGGGTGGCATGGTGAACAAAAGAACAATGGTTTTAAACCAGATCTATTGACTGGGGGTGAATGTTTGATTTGCTCTGCATTCTGTCCATCACCTGTGTGTCTTTTACTACTGAACAGATTTACACCAAACCACAAAAGGGCACATCCCTGAACCAACATCTACCTCCCTGCAAAATGTGGTGCATTTTCATTCAGCAATTCGGGCTGTAGCTATATCTCAAGGTCCTATAGGATTTAACTTGCATTGCAAGCCGCATTCACACAGATACCTGCGTGAAAGTGGACCATATTTACAAAGCAGCGTTAAGCCACAAAAAGTGGCTTAACGCCAATATTTTAAATATGGTGCAGGGCATTGTGCCACCGGACCATCAAACAAAGTGTTACTCTGGTGGTGCAATAGCCTTGTAAATATGACTCTTAGGGGCATATTCTCAAGGACTTATCGTCAAGTTAGCTGCACTTTATCACATGCTGGTGCTAACAGCCGATATCACCAATGTACCTGCGATAGCAGCACCAAAAAACATCTCCAAAGATAAACACCGCCAACTAATGATATGCAGCGTAGGCGTTCCTGTGCAAAAATCCGCGACAACACCACTTTGCAACATTCTCAATGACCAGCCAGATTGGCGATAAGGTCACAAAACATGCAACAAGGTGCGTTAGCAGCAGGGATTTAACACCTGCACTTACCTAGTGTAAAGTCGGATGACAACCTGCACCATAAAAGGGAGCCCAGCCCAGAGCCACACCTGAAGAACAGCAGATGCCATGGAGCTACTGATCATGCAGCTTGGAGCCCCAAGAGGGCCACACACCCATCGTCACAACCCCCAAGCCAGCCCTATCATCACAACTGTCTGGGATGCCATCATCAGCTTGGTACCCCAGCACCTTTACTTCCCCACACTGCGCAGGAACACGTGTTGGGGGAAATTAACTGCACACATGTCCTACTTGTGCCCCCTGCCAACACTGCACACAATTACCGTAACGGAAAGCACAAGCATTCCATCAATGTGCAGGCAATAGTGGACCACCGAGGACTCTTCACCAATGTCGTCACCAACTACCCAGGCAGTCTGCATGATTCCTACATCTTCCGACAGTCCATCATCAACCAGCGCTTTCAGGATGGCACTTACAGAAATGCACTGCTCACTGGTGAGTACCTAATGAACACACCACGCACCTCAACTCCATAATCATGCAACTCACAAATCTGGGAATGCAGACGTTACAAATTCACATACAACAAGCCAAACAGCATGCCCACCTACCAGACATGACAGCACAATTTACTGTGGTAACCTGGGCTAGCCATGTACATAAGCCATCATCGGCATGGCACCTCAGCCACACAATAGCAAATTGTGGGTAGAGGTGGGAACCAGGCATGTGCGAAGGAGGCAAGAGACCCATTAATGAGAATGTAGACAATGCCAAGTGTGGCGTGGATGTGCTGGCCAGACTGCAGCATGCAGACCACAGACATCCATTTCAACCTACACTGCTGGTGTTTGGAGTGTAGTGGACATTGAACGCAACCATGTTACCTCAGCCAGTGTGGAAGATATTGGAAATGTAGCTTGTTATGTCCCCCCGGTAAGCGTGAGCGGAGTGGGCTGGCCCGGCATATGCCACGCTAGCGTAGGGCTGTGAATAAAAAGCACATAGCTTTGGGCGTGATTCTCTTCCGGAATGGTCAACATGTCTGCCAGGGCGGCGCCTCTCACCCCGCCACGAGGCCAACGGCGCAAACGGTGTTGCCTGCGATCCTGTGTGCCTGCTTCTCCCCAGGCCGCTGGTCCCCAGACCTGTCTTGCCCACCCCTGCACACCCAGGCATCACTGCTCACCTGCCAACACCGGCGTTTATCAAAGATGGCCCACCACATGCTCCAAGCCCGAGGCCCGCGACCATGGCAGCCTCCTCAGACCATCACGACCTCCACCACACAGGTCCCCAGCACTCCTTTCTCATCGACGTACTCAACCACTTCCATCGGCCTACACTGCAGTCTAGTAGGTCACACATTTGTAACTGAGTCTTGATATCATGATGGCCGAGTTCGTATGTTCATGGGATGTTTGATATCTCTGTACTCCCTCGATGTGGTGTCACCAGCTCTGTGTATAGCATTCCAACGACATGTGTTTGTGGTCCCTTGTCTGGCTACTTCCCTCGGCCTACACTGTGGTCAAGTAGGTTACACATTTGGACCTAAGGCTTGATTTCTCAATGGCAGAGTACATATCATTGTACGCAAGGAGAGGAGTAAGAGGAAGACGCAGTTCAGTCCGGAGGAAAAAAGGATCCTTGTTACGGAGGTGAAAGAACACTACCAACAACTGCTCTGGTGCCACTAACTCTGTGCATCGCTAGCCAACGACACGTGGCTGTGGGCCCCTGCTGACAGCTGCCTCCGGCCTACACTGCGGCCAATTAGGTAACACATTTGAACTGAGTCTTGATTTATTTATGGCAGAGTTTATATCATTGTACTGGCCTCATTGCAGACTGCATCCCCTTTCAGCACTGGTGCCACTAACTCTGCGCCCCGAAATTCATGGACACTCTCTGGTTTGAACTTTGGTGGCGTCTGAGTCTATGGCCTGGGGGTTGTCTTCATCCTCATGTAGCTGATACTGGCTTGGTGGTAACAATTAGTCTGTAGCATTTATCTCCTCCATATTGCCTGTTTCTGCTTGGTTCTGCCCTCTGCATCATGCCCTGGAAGAACACCTTCCATTGTCCCCCGAAATACTCTGCGACATTCTCCTTGGACATTGACGAGAACCCGCTTAGCTCTCGTGGTCCTACTTCAGTGCACTGCAAGTCACCATCCCGAGGTGGTGTGCCTGTGCCGGCGCCTGTGCATCCGGGGCCACTAACTCAGTGCAACTCAAGTTATGGACCCTAACTGTTTGAACTTTGAATTTCTGATTGTCTGATCACTGTTGGAGTTGTTGCAAGCCCCAACCACCCCCTGAGGGGTGGCTTACAGTGGCTTACACTCTCCCACACCCATCCAGCACAGGTGTCACTGGACATGTGACCCTGGCAAAAAAAGGGTCTGGGCACACGTGCCCTTAGCCAGTCCCACAAACTATCTAAGTGTGTCAGAGTGGTCATTATGTATGCATGAGGGTCCCAGGCCGTACCACATTACACTGTGCTGTGTACAGCGGATGCAACCATGTCACCTCAGGCAGTGGGGTAGGCCTGGGCCATGTAGCTGTGTCGTGTCCCCCTGTAAGCGTAAGCAGAGTGGACTGGCGTACGACAGTCCAGCGTAGGGGTGTGGTTCATCAACCTGGGGCTCTGGGCATGGTTAAGTTTTGGCCTTGCCAAGGAAGTAACTAATGCATGTGTCTCTGTTGTAGTGTCGGCACCACCCGTCCAGCAATGGACAATGTTGCAATGTAGCATGCCCCCGGAGTGCGGGCATGGCCGAAGGGTTAAATGAAGCTGCGCAAACCTGCTCAAGGTCCGGGATCATACATGCCAACTGTTTTGTGTGTCGCTATTACCGCAGCATAAGTCAAAGGTCTACCCTCAACCGCATCACGGTTCAGCCAGCCATCAACTCTACATCTGTGTCCGCCATGTCCTTACCATAGGCCTACACACATGTGGCCACTCACCTTCAACGCACAACATCACAGTGTCGATGTCAGGCTTATGGACATGTGCAGACAAGAATGACAATGGTGTACCGTAGGAGTGCAAGTGATGCAACTGCGCTGAGTACACTAGTAAAAAGGGTCAGGGAGGGAGGAGCAGCAGTGAGGCTACGTAATACACATCGATGCCGCTCCTTTGCTGCAAGCAATACATGTCAAACAGGAATCACTAAGTCACACCTATCATACACCAATGAACCAGTGAGCCTGCCAACACATCATGCAGAACCAACTATTGACTCATGTCTCTCTGCACTGTCACAGGTGATCAAGGATTTGCACTCTGCCCTTGGATGATGACACCTCTCCGAGCCCCGAACACACAGGCCCAGAGGCAGTGCAATACAGCCCACAAATGCACCAGGGGCATCATGGAAAGCACATTTGGCGTGTTGAAGTTATGTTTCAGGTGCCTAAACATCACAGGTGGAAGGCTCCTGTACAGCCCAGACAATGTGCGCAAGTTGATCGTTGCATGTTGTGTGTTGCACAACATATGTGTACACACCAATCCCCCATGGATACAAGTGTCAGATGCACCGGACGATGATGAGTAAGATAAGGCAGGTGGACCACACCCCACTGCAGCCGCAGCAGGAATAGCCCGTAGGAACACCATCATTGACAATTTCTTCACATGAGCACGTCACATTGTCACAGTCCTAAGCAATCATGGGACAGTACAAAATACCCACAGGCACAGCATGTGAAATAAATTCATTATAACACATATTCCCTGAGTGCATGTCACTCCTCTTTTCAAGCACATCACTCTGACAAGTGTAAGTGTAACATGTAGTGATAATAATCTCATAATTTGAAAATAGATGGTGGGTGTATCACCTCTGTACAGAGAGGCAGTTTAGGGTGTCATGTATTCGAAATGCCATTTCTGTGTCACAGATAGTACGGAATCCCACTCATCAGCGTTTCACATGTGTCCCAAATCGTTACATATAGGCTATCATTTCAGACCTACAAGTGACAACAGGGCTTCTTTTGGGGTCAAATATGTACCACCACGATGCAAGTCCCACAACATGAGCAGCATGGATGTAAGGGGGAGTTACTGCCCGTACATTCGTCCCTGCTTTCATACTTGAATGATCATAGACATGGCAAGTGTGTGTGTCTTAGAATGTATTATTCACGTACATTGGAGTGTTGAAGCTGTGTTAGTACTGGGCTATGCAGAACACACTTTACAATGTTGCCCTGTGGAGGGCCAGCCAGAGTACTTTAGGGATTGACAAGTTACTCGGAAGGGAATGAGTCCAGTCCGCAGGCTGATTGCTGTGTTATTGTTGAGCAAACAAAATATGGCAGTCCATGTCGAGGTGCAAGGTGAGTGTTGTAGAGTGTATCGGAGGACGGTGGAAGGTGTTATTCCAGGGCATGAAGCAGAGGGCAGAACCAAGCAGAAACAAGCCATATGGCGGAGATGAGTGCTACTGCTTCCTTCTTACAACTAGGGCAGATTCATCCTCATCTTCGTCCTCTGACGTTTTATGTGCCTCACATGTGGGTGGTGGTGTTTGGTCTGCAGCACTGTGTGACCCTGACACATCAGGGGCCTGGGGATGTGAATGTAGAAGTAGCAGCAGCATTCATCTGCGCAATGTTTTGTGGCATCACTCCCGTGGTAGCCATTCTTTGCGCCTGCATCCGCTTCATGTTCTCCATGACCCTCCTTATGTTTCCCATATCACGTATGACATCACTGTAGCCACTCTGACTAGACAGTTGTTGTTTCCGAGTTATGACTCTAGCGACGCCAACCTTGGATTGTTGGAGGGCATGGGATGGACTGAGGGTGTCCGTTAGGGAGTGTAAATGGTCCCTGATGGGACTTAGACACCCACGTATAGCATCTAGTTTGGCTGCCATGAGGTAGAACCACACCGCACCTGTTCAGCCAGTTCGTTCTGGCGGTCTAACACTTGGCCTTGGAACGCCATGTGTTCTCCGGTGAGGTGCTGGGAGCCAGATGTGGTGGTGTGTGCTTCCTGCTGTATAGTCTGTGCAGAGATTGGGCTCACCTCGATGGTGCTGGGTTGCCCTGCTACTGGAGATGGGGTGCGGAGGTTGTCCATGAACTGAGAGTTTGTCGTAGTCGTTGTCCTGGGGGTCTTCTCCATCATCACTGACATGATGTAGGGTCTGCTCTGCATGAGGTGTTGATTGTCCCTCTGCAATGTAAAGGGAAGATGCAGTTTCACAGTGTGTTCCATGTATGTTTATGCATTGGCAAAGTTTACATACACACTGCATGACAATGTACATTGTGACTGTGAGTAGATGCCTATTTGATGCGGGACAGTGGACATTTGTACTACATCTCAGATGTGAGGTTGTACTTGTACATTGTCACCTCACAGTTTTCTTTTTCTGCTTTTATGGTGCATGTTCCCACAAGACGAATGGGAATTGCAGGCCTTTCACTGGTTACAGCTGATTTTAGTATTGTTGTTTGGGACATTGGCGCTTTATTGGTGTTCGTGTTTCGCATTTTTTAGGCGTCACGTTACTTTTAACGCAGTCATTTGATGCGTTATCGTGAGACTAACGTATGATACCGCCGTGTTGAGAATACAACGTTAACACAGCATTATTTTCCCGCGATAGACTGCGATGTGAAGAGTTGCGTTAAGCTAATTTTGCCATAATTATCACACGGTCTTGAGAATATCCCCCTTAGTCTCTTACTCCCCTTCTCTTCACTGGGTGCTTCAGTACAGCTAGAAATTTGCTGCAGTAGAAAAGAAGAACCACTTTCAGTTCTCTTTAATGAGATAAAAGCGCTTTACACATAGGCCACACAATAAAACCACAACCCAACTAACAGAGTAGTGTTTGTTACCTTTCTATTGAGAAGCACTTTGGGACTTTGTTACAGGTATGAGCTTTCATTCAAATGTCGCAAGATAGTAGCTTATACAATATATAGGCTGTGATATCCTCAAATTAACTTTTTATGGGGATACAGGGTAGGCAGGCAGACAGATCGAAGCATATAAGAGAGGAAGATAGTTATATAGTAATAACAGTAATGACCTTCAGATCCAAAAACACATTACAGAAGGACGGAAAAGAAAACTCGGGTTGAAAAAGCGTTTAGCAAAACCAGACTTCAGACGGACGAAAATAATTAATATAGCTCATTCTCTAAACGTGTTTACAAGTCACTGAATTATATTGTGAAAGTGAAATGAAAAGGCAGAAAAAAAACAGAATGGCTTCTTATTACAATACGCGCCTGCCATCTGCTGGTTTGGTTCAAAGTAGCAAGTAACTATAAAGTTCAAGTTTAGCCTGCTTCTAAATTTCTTTTTTTTTTTTTAACAAAGAAGGCTTGTGAAGATTGAACTGATCAAATAGGATTTGTAAAGAGAAGAAACTTGATACAATGAATCGCATAAAGAAATCCTTTACATTTGTTTTGTAAGAGACTCATGCATTTAAAAATAACACCTGGGCAGTTCTCAGAATTTACGAACAGCAGCTCCCTTCCACATCCCATGAAGCTAATGTCCTTGTAAATGCTCACCAGTAATCTTAATTACTCCGAGTTGTAGTCTTGCTCAGCACAAACGTGACAGAGTTTTGTTTGCCTTTTCCGACAGACAGATTTTACACATTGCAGTCTTCAAGAAAGTCAGTTATTAGCTGATAAGAATGTAGGACTTCTCAAGTAATAAGTCCAAAACAGAGAACCTACTGGGAACCTAGGGGCAGATTTACAATGAAAGTGACGCAGTGCATTCCGCCAGCCATTTGGCTGCACCGCACTGAGTTACTTTCAAAGCAGGGAGATGCGACCTATTCACAACAATATGTTGCATCTCTGTGCATCCCCCTGCACTGGCACACAAACTGCAGCCATGCGCCGGCGCAGGCACCCTTTCCTGTGTCATGGGCAGATTGTTTTTGTGCAGGAACAGGCACCTTCCAGCACAAAAACAATCACTACAGGCCTTTTCCTTTTTCAATGTGTGCTGTATTGAAAGAGGAAAAACGAGGAGAAATGAAAACATTTCTCCTCGTTGCGCCTCCCTACACCTCCCATGGGGAGGCGTAGCATTCACAAGCATTTCCAGATTTACGATTCCGCGAAAATCTGGAAATGTGTCTCGTCCCATGGTTGTTGGGTGGAAACAGCAACGCTCATGCAAAGTGCAGCGTGTAAAGGGGCCATATTTACAAGGACAGGAAAAGCCACACAGGGTGGCTTTCCTGTCCTTGTAAATATGGAGCAGTAAGATACACCCCCAGTACATCACAAAAAGTGATGTACTGGTGGCGCAGGGGGCTTGTAAATTTGCCCTCAAGTACTCTGTTATAGCACTTGACTCTTTCAGGGTAGCGAGGCATAGGAGTACAAGGCCTACTCAGGGAAGTTGGTATAGCCTTGTATCCCATTCCACAGAAACACAACAAAAACACTCAATAAATCATTGTCCTGTCAGTGCGTTTGCTCATAAAAGTGAAAAGTACTATGTTATGCACACACTACTGAATATTATGTATGCATTTTCAAATATACTTTGTGATGGCAGGTGAAAATATCTATGGCAACACCCTCATAACAGTTCACACCCTTAGCAGGCCCTGAACGTTAGGATCATGTTACCCCACACATACAAGACACAACACAAGGGGGACAGTTATCAAACAGCAGTCCTACCGGCTTTGTCAAGATGTTTCTACATTTATTAAAACAGGAATATATCATACTAGATCAATGCAACACCATTAAACTGCTATGGATGGTACTATCTTACATTAAAGTTCACTAAGGCCTGTTATGACTCATTGTTAACCTTGTGATTGTCAATAAAGCATTTCAATGACCTCCATGAAACATGTAATGTTGACTGATAATGTTTTGTTTGTCAATGAAGCCTTTTGCATCAACCATACAGCACCTTTTGGTCAAAGCACCAGCTCGAGGAGGGCTTTGAAAATCAATCAACCTTCTCTCTTGGTTACCAATGTAACCTGCTGGGTAACTTAAAGATTTATTTTATTTAGTTATTTATTTAATGAAATTTTATATAGACCGAACATTATCCAAAGGTGTCAGAGCGCTTTACAAAAGAACCAGTTGCGTTACAAAAGGACTTTGGATTACATGAGTTGCATAAGAGATATAAACAGGAAACAAATTGCAAATTTACAAGTGGAGCGAAAGGAGCAAAAAATTGCAAATGTACAAGTCACTCAAGAAAGAGATATAAAGAGATAATCTCTAAAATCACATAGGAATGGTAGTAAGTACAAAGGTCTACTACATATACTAGTGGTTAGAGTTATATATACAAGTGGAGTGAAAGGAGGGAAAAATTGCAAATGTACAAGCTATACAGTCACTCAAGGAAGAGATGCAAACAGATAAACTCTAAAATCACATAGGAATGGTAGTAAGTACACAGGTCTACTGCATATACTAGTGGTTAGAGATATGAATATATACAAATTGTAAATTAACTCAGGATTACATAGAGATACTATAAGGAAACAGTTTTTAGGGGCTCCTCTAGGGACTGCTGCACTCCTGGCAACAGCACAAACACTCTGCTCTCTGTTAGTGGGACTCCTGGCCTGTCTGAGGCAACACAACAAAAATATGCACACTTCATAGCCCAGTGTAAGGTGAGCTATGCCTCATCTGATGCACCGGCAATGCACTCTTTGATGCGGTATAGGGATTCCTTTTGATTTTATAAGCAATCCAGTGTGAGAAGATACTCGAATTCTAGCCAAACTTGGTCTCCTTGAGGGACATAGCTCTTTTCTTGCTTTTTTGAATCCCCAGTAGGCCAGTATTGGACGCAAAAGTTCTCGTTTTGCTTCTGGTGACCACCTCTAGCCATCAGGACTGCTGATTCATGAGCTCCTGACCTCAAATCTGTTTTTCTTCTTAGAGTTTCATGTGTGCTACATTCCTTCCTTTCATAAGACCTGTATCCTCCAGGTACCTAACACGTCTCCGGGGCTCGAGGATTTCCTCAGCCGCTCCCATGTAGGCCGCCAGGCAGAGTGCCCTCTGTGTTTGCTCTTTTCAGGTCCCACAGCCTCCTGATTGTGTACTTGCAGTGCACCTGGTGTAGCCCGGTTCCTCCTCTTTCTGGAGGTCACTTTCCTTAGGAGCAGGTCCATCCATCTACTGTCAACTTGATAGTGTGATGTGCAGAGACACTGTTTCAGGAGCAACAAATCTGAGGAGTAAGCTATCTTCTCTCTTCCAGCTTGGCATTCCCCAGCATTATATCCCCAAGCTCCAAACTGTTTTCCAAAGTCTCTTCCTAATGCATGTTTTTTTTAAGCCAGAGTGGAAAGTTCCAGCAGGTAAGCACCTCTGCTCAATCCTAGTGTGACACATCATCATCACTCCACTCCAGCCCCAACTGTCTTGCACTGCATTTTTGAATATTCCAACATTGCGACTTGAAGTGATTTGTTCGAAGACCGATTTGACAGCCTGAAACCAAGCACTTAACTGCCACAGAAGCCTGATCCCTTCCCACCAAAACGTCAAAGGGAAGTCCTTCCTGTGTTTGCCACAGAGGTCTGGCATTCCTCATTCGTTTCTATGGGCTTGGGCCTGTCCAACCCAGGTGCAATGCGAGGGGTTAATTAACAGATGCAGATTTCCTCACCCTGCATTCCTTTTCCAGGGACTGGGTCAAGCACTGTTTCTGACTCGTTTTTGTGGCAAGATCGTTGATCCGCTTGCAATCCAGCAAAGGAATTAACATGGCCCTATTGGTGTGGCGGGCAAAGGCTTGGAATTTGATTATTGGTGAGCCTGGGAAATTTAAAAATTATTAAAGTGCCATAAGGAGGGTAGGTAGGATATGGGTGACTGCTGATATGAATTTGGGATGCCTGTTTACCCTAAGATTGATGTCTCCGTGGACCCTCTGTACCATTGTGGGGCAGAACTGTACATTGGTGCAGATCTGTTCTATAATGTGTAATTCTACAGACCTTCTCTATGAATCCCCACCCACAATGTATGGTCTATTCCAGGTCAGCACAAATCCTTGAAGGTTTCCAATATGTACTCATATAGAAAGCTGAGCAAGATGATATTCTCACACATACAGCCCTCACACATGCACACACACGCAAGTGAAAGTGCACTCACTAGCAGTGCCTTGAATGTGGCCTACTAGGTGCTGAGTAGGCCTGGCAGAAATGTAATTAATGCTGGCTTAATTTGTGTAACAAAAAAGCAGAAGGAGTTAGAGGATAAGAGCTGGGGCCGCACTCCAAACACGGTTCATTGCATGGAAAAAAGGCACCCAACCCAATTCTTTGGGAAAGTTTAGTTTGTGGTCAGGCAAAAAAATAACATTTTCCGTGAAACCCTCACCCACCAGGGTTGCCACTTGGTGGCATGCTTCGTCATAGGGTCCTTCCCGTTCCGCTGAGGAACGGGGCATGCTGCGACCAGACGGACTACGCTGAAGCACTTTTTGTTGACTATGAGAGACAAAATGATTTGTGAGGGAGGAGTGGGGAAAGGAAGGGAAACTTTTAAAATACCTGGCTAGTGGGTAATGACTATTTCATTCCGACCCCTAGTCAGTATGGTTAAAAACCAGGGTAAATATTAGGATATAAGGAAATGATGTTCCTACTTCCTAATGGTCAACATGTTTCTAGACTACCCCTTTCTCGGCTATTCTTTAGGACATAGCGTGTTTGGTTGTGTAACGCCTAGTTCCACTCCTGCTGTTGTATACTTCCCGTACGGCTCCCAAGTAGGTGTGAGAAGCAAAGTGAAGTCTTGACAAGAGTGTGACTACAGACTTCACTTTTCGCAGGATGAATCATAAAGCAATGGCTCAAAATTATACATAATCGATAAAGTACAACCAAAATACAGGTGATGTTAAGTATAAATGCACCTGCCTAATGAGAATGCAGTTTGGCTATTGTTTGGGATTAGGAGAAAGTGACTTTGGGGGGACCGAGGTCCACCACAAGCAATAAAGATGCTATCTTGTTAAGTCTAGTAAAATGTTTCAGTAATTTGAGTCTGAGCTTAAACTTCGGTAGCTATGGCAGGCTTAACTTAGACAAAATGTGTAAAGTATTTAATAATGTCAAAATAGTTTTAAAAAGTCAAAAACACAACCAAATAAAAATCCCACTGCAATTTATAAAAATAAAGAATCATTTAATTAGCTAAAAGACACCTAAATAACAAAATTCTAATTAGGGAACTGTAGACATGAATTTGTTAAAGTTGTAAGTAAAATAGCTCACAAAAAATGCACAGTATCAATGGTAGTCAATGGGTGAGGGGGCAAGATGTCAGGCAGACCGCAATGGAGCAAGGGTCGGATATGCCAACCAGCTTCAAAAAGGTTAGAGGTTTTACCTTGGGACTTTTTCTTAAAGTCAAAATTCTTCAGCTGGGCAAGGCAGCAGGCTGTATGAAATTGGATAGGTGTTGGATGAAGTATCAGTGTAGCTGGTGGCTTTGGCAAAAAAAGTCCTCTAACTGGCCAGATACTTTTGGCAACTTTTCTTGGTTAATATTTCTACTTTCAAACTTAGTCTCTTGTTTGAAGCTCGGAATCCAGCTGCTGGGTGTATTTGAAAAGGGGTCTACGATGTGAGAAAAAGCTCCAATTTGGGGAAACCTGTTTATTCTGCCCAACTGCAATTTAGCTTGAGCAGGTTGGTTTTGCAGGTTTTTTCTTGGTCCACCAGAGGTCTTTAGTCCAAAAGGTTTCCAATTCAGAGCTTTTTCAGGGATGTTTATTGGGGTACACTTAGGCACAGCCATTGTTCCTATGACCTCAGAAACAGCAATGGGGTGTCAAGGCTCAGTCTAGTAGTGGCCACCAGAAGGGTCCTAGTCAGGTCCAATTGGTACTGGTCAGCTGTGTTCTTCATGAGAAATTACCTTTGCATATCTTATCTAAATTCAATTAAGAAACCTGCCAGAAATTACTTAGGTGTTTCTAAGAGTTTGCTAAACCCGTGTAATTTGTTTCTGCATAATTATGTGAAATTTTGGCAAAATTGAACAAAATTGTATGTAATTAGTCAAAATGCGAATTCATCATTTAATTTAATTTAATGAAAGCAGTGCGAACAACAACCACTGGTGTCCTGTTGTTCGCATGCACTTGCAATATATTTTAGTTTGAAAGGTGCATAATTAGCAGAATTTCTGGAACATTGCATACCAAGCATAATGCATAATTTTTAGAAGTACGTGAACTATGCAGGCGTAATTTTAATTGCACCCTGGCCTAGATTTGTCTTCTATGGAAAAAAACATATCCCTTTTGGAAATAATTAGAGCAGTTTCTCTTGAAAAAATGTAAAAGCCCCTTGTCCAGGCGGCTTTTCAGTAGAGTTATATTCTCATGTTAATATGATTCTGCTTACTTAATTTGTTTGAATTGAATAATGATTTCAAATATATTGGTTCTGCAAGTGGCTTCATTGAAGATGCTTTAATTTGTGTTATCCTAAAGAAGTTAAATATCCCATTCAATGTAAAAAGTATAGACCTTCTCCTCTAGCGAATATTGACTATAAGATTTTACTATTATATCTGGAACTTTTTTAATCCAAATGTATTGGTTTACAGCAATACCAATTTGTAAAAAGGAAATTGTCTTAGAATAATGCAATTTTTTTTTAATGTCTGAATTGAATCTATTAATTCTAAAGTCCCTTTGACAGCTGTCGCTATTGATGCATAAAAAGCCTTTGAAATGTTCAAATGGAATTTTATTTCTAAACCCTTGAAATGGTACGGTTTTGTAACAGACTATTATATATGATCTTTGCACTTTATAGTTCCCCCAAAGCATGTGTTTGTGTTAATAGTTTAACTTCCGGCTATTCTTCTTCAGGTAGAGGAGTTCATCAAGGATGCCCTTCATCCCCATTTTGACATTAGAACCCTACTATCCAAGATGAGAGACAACTTTGTTATTTCTAGTTTTAAATGTGGGTCTAATCAATTAAAATTGGCAGCATATGATGATGATATTCTCCTTTTTTTCTAAACCCAAAACCTCTTGAAGTGTTATATGTAAGGAAATCAGTCACATCGTTGTCATTTCAGGATATCAAATTATATTTTATGGAATTGGAACAATGCTGCCCATATTATTTGTAATCATATGTCTGCTTATGTTGGCAAAGATACTGCACCTGAGAGCAAGTTGTTAAAATAAATATTTTAATCTCACCTGTGTCTCTTATTTACTCCTGTTGTGGGTTTGTTATAGGACGAAGAGCTAATGTGACACTGATGCTAGCTCATTGGGGTTTTCTAGGTACTGAGGTGAGTTTCTGGTACACCACAATTCACTGATGTCCTGGGTCTCTGTGCACAGTTCTGTGAAGGAACAGGTTCCTTGCAACAGGTTATAATACTGCTGCTTTCTTAAAACCACCATAATTATTTGATACTGCCAAAAAAACACAATAGGTGGACTGCTTGGATGGAGACTTTTTAGGATTTCATAGACACAATCAAAGAAACATATGACAAAAAGATTATCAAGTATCTGAAGAACATGGCCGGTGAAGGAGTAAAAGAGGCCATAAAAGAGATACCACAGGATGGTGACATTACTTACAATCACATCAAAGCAACTTTGAATGTCAAGTTTAATCCAGTGCCAACTGTTGATGAATTTGTTGAGAGACTGAATCTCCTCATAAAGCACTGTAAGTTCAATTAATTCAAGGATGAGGGAGCTACACGCCTTAGAGTGATAGATGGATGATTGCCAGATTCTTTTGAATGACATATGCAAAGGAAAATCTAAGCTTAGAGCAAGCCCTCAAGGCTTCCCACACTAAAGAGCATGCTTATCAACACATGGCTGACATGGAGGCTGGAGTTGCCAAGAGTGCGTCAGTCGTGAACATGAAGAGTTCCTCGTTATCAATTTCAAGTGAAATTGAGAATAAAAACTGCGCAATGTCGATGTTCACTTCAGAGAGATATGCACATGTGGGGCTAGATGAATGTGAGAAAAAACACAGAAGAAAGCAACATCGAGATGAAAAAGCACCAAAGGCCTCTAAACATTGTCTGAAAATTACCCTTAAGATAAATGGGTGTTTGATACCTTTTATTATTGATAGCTGAGCGTCGGTCAACATTATTCCTTAGGAGACATATTGAAAATTGTCTCCATCACCACAGATTAAGCAATTGAAAACTAAAGTATAATCATGGGCTGTGTCCACACCTTTAAAAAGTCAAGGTTCATTTGTACCTATGATGAAACACAAGAAAACAGTGGTGAAAGAGCCTATTCATGTACTTCAAGCTATTAATTCAAGTGCATGTGTGCTCAGTTTCGACAATGCAGCTGATATGGGACTAATACCAGTGAACTACAATATGAATCCTCATCATGAAATAGTAAGTCATTATCCCTCGTTATTTTGGGGGTTAGGAAAGCTCAAGACTATGAAAGTACAGTTACATTTAAATGTGGATGTTCGCCCTATCGCCCAAAGACCGAGACAAATTTCATTTCACTTGCAAGAAGCTGTTGAAAGAGTACTTAACTTGTTGCTTAAACACAATATCATTAAACGCTCCAATGGTCCAACTCTATGGGTTTCTCCCAAAGTGCTAGTGCCTAAAAGAGACAGTGAAGGAGATGTATGCATTTGCATTGATAAGTGTTAGGCAAACAAGACAATTGATACAGAACGGCATCCAAGACCCCACATTGGTGATATGATAACTCAATTGAATGGTGCCAAGTTTTTCTCTTACCTGGACTTAAACAAAGGATATCACCAGTTGGAACTTGAAGACAATTGCATTTACATTGCAACATTTTCGACACACATTGGTCTGTTATGCTATAACTGACTGAGTTTTGATGTATTCTTTACTGCAGAACTTTTCAAAGATGTCATTTGAAGTATCACACATCCTGTTGTAAATGCCTCCAACTACAGTGATGACATACTAGTCTTTGGAGCTATTCAGCGAGAGCATGACAAAGCTCTCATGTATGTATGTAATTTGCTAGATAATGCTGGTTTGACTTTGAATGTTGACACATATGAATTCATAAGACAAAATTGAAATTTTTGGGCCATATATTTTCTGATGGGGTATGACACCTAATCCAGCCAATTTGCAAACACTATCTACTGCTAATCCCCCACAAAACTATTCCTTGAGATGGTCAGTTACTGTTCTAGAAATATACAAGACTTTGTCACAGTGAATGCATCATTACAAGAATGGATGAAAACGCATGTTTTTACAATGCATGCCATTATAAAGCAGATGCTATTGCAACGCATGCTATTACCACGTAAGTATGGGTAAGTATCTTAATTAATTTATTTAATTACATTTAATTTTTTTCAAATTCATTTTAATTTGATATTTTAAAATTATAACTCCTAAACTATCCAGCATTTACCCTACAGTGCTCCCCCCTGGAGTTAGAATAGTAATTATTACTCCTACACTATCCAGCACTTACCCTACAGATGCACCCCACTGGAGTTAGAATAGTAATTATTACTCCTACACTATCCAGCACTTACCCTACAGATGCACCCCTCTGGAGTTAGAATAGTATTTATTACTCCTACACTATCCAGTACTTACCTTAACGGTGCACCCCCCTGGAGTTAGAATAGTAATTATTACTCCTACACTATCATGCACTTACCCTGATTTTTTATAATTAAAACAAATATATACATTTTAATTTATTTACAAAAAATATCTTTTTTTGTAAATAAAAAAAAAGTTTGAGCTATAAAAGCATTTCAAAATATAATTTTAAAAATATTACATTTATTTTATAGAAAAAATATTTTAAAATTACCATGCTTTAAAACACATATTATTTTCCATAGAATTTGTTATAGTAATTTTAACACTGATTGACCAATTTTTTATAAACTATACTTTGAAGATAGTTATTCAAAAAAGGAATAAGGATACTTTTTCCCACGCTTTTGCATTGAAGTGAATGCAAAACATTGTCCTTTTTTTATTTTCTATAGTTCTTAAGGAGAATGCCGCGTCTATGATATCCAAGATCATTTGGAGATGATTGCGGGAGTGAAAACAAGCCTGATGGAGCAGCTAAAAGGTAAGAAAATGTAACTAATCATAATAACACAGCATATAAAGTAGAACTTATATTTTAATATAGTAGTAAAAAATAAGTAATAAAAAAGCGAGAGTGTGTTTAATTTTTTTTAACATTAATATTTTTATTACAAAAATATTTCTTTTATATATCTTTAGAATATATTCAAAAGTAAGAAAATGCATAAATTTCATAAAAGTACACTATAATAAAAATACTATGTTAAACATTAGAAATGAATAAATTGTCCGTTTTCATTTTTTGTTGCTCCAGATGACATTTACGCGTAAACGGGATACTTGAAGGCAGCCATTTTGAGGAGCGTCGCCGGACAGAGCAGAAGCTTGGGAGACCTGCGCGCAGATAAGAAACTTTTAAAAACTTAAATACAATAGTGTATGAGTGACTTTTATTGCAAGGAGAGATGAGGGAGGTTTTTAGATGTTATTAATGTGTTTCATTAGATTTAACGTAAGATGTTACCAACCATGTTGATAGTGTATGCCCAGGTCAGGTCACGTGTTTACCTTTTAAAAATGTTAGAGTTTAAATATTAGGATCAAGAAAGGATTTAAAATTGTAAATAATGTTATTTGTTTGAACAAATTAAAAAAGTACTTAAATATATAAATGCGCGCAAAGAAAAAGATCGATTTCCGTCATATGGATGTATTTATGGTTTCCGGGTGGACATTGAGGTTTTTTCAAGGATGACTTCAATTCTTTTTGGGAATTTCTTATTGTTTTTTTGGATTGCGGAATCCGAAGGTTTGGTTTTTTGAATAAACATGGGAGAAGGTTTCGTAATCTGGGAAGATTTGGATTAAAAACAGGTTGGAGCAGGACAAGAATTACTTATGGATTGGCTCTTTTGAAATCAACCTTTTTCATTTCGTTGGATGTTTTTTGTATGCTTTAATTTTGTTCATACAATTTCTGGAAAAGACCTGCAATTTTTGTAAATGTCTTCGTTGTATCGAGGAAAAAAAAGGACATTATAGAAGATTTACCTTATGAAAAAAACTGTCTTTTTGAAAATGGGTTTTTAAAACAAAATTTTTTTATGGGATTTTTGCAAGCGGATTTATTTTTTGAAGAAAGTCAATCATGGATTACATTATTCGGATTTGGAAAGTTAAAGACTTGAAAAAAGAAAACATCTAAGGTAAGGTGACCGACTTACAAATTTTATATATGTTTAAAAAAAACAATTTTAACAAGATGTTCAATATAGGGTAAAACAGGAAAGTAACAGTGTAGTGTGTATTAGTAATGTAGAATGTGTGCAACATTATCCCGGTAGTCTGAAGCCACACACAACGAAAATTGTTGTAAAGTTGCCAATAGTCTTTCTGATATTTCTTTAGATTTGTTGCTAATTCGTGGGTTTAGACTACCTGTTAATGCTTGTGACATTCTCATTTCTTGGAAATTTGGCTTCTTCCTCAAAGTTTCCCAAAAATTATAAGAGTTTGGGTGAGCTTTGCCAATTGTATGTTTGAAGGAGTTGTGCCATCCCTCTATGGCATTGTTTTGTCTTTGCTCCTCCCTCTAAGCAGCTCGAGTAGCAGTTCCACCACTCCACATGGAAACGTGGCTTCCTCCTGCGACCCGACCTGCTTAGATTCCCAATCCATGTGTCTTCAAAATAATTTAGTTAGGGTGCCAATTTTTCTTCGTTTGTTGAAAAAATGTCAGATTCTGTAATTGCAGTGTAGTACTCGTCTACACTATCAGGAGGAACAAAGCAAAGTACAGTTAGTTTTTTTTAATTCGAATTGCAGTTTGCAATCCGATAAGTAATCCACAACTAAGGATGTTTTTTGTATTTTACTCTAAAATGCCTGGAAAAAGTTGAAAAAACATCCTTAAATTTGGGTATCCACGTACGTTTTGGAAATAATATTAATCATTGCAAATTCAAAATCAATAATAATTTTCCTAGGACTTTTGTTGGATGTTTTGGATTTGATCAAAGTTAAAAGTTCAGTGTAAGTTGTGGTTTGTTTATTAGGTAGCAAACTGTATACTAAGGGGACTACTGTATTGTTAATTTTAGCATGAATGGTGTATATTTGGGTGAATGGACGGGGCGTGCTTTTAAACGTCCCGTCCATCATCCAACCATCACTATTCTCCAACTTAACTAGATAACGTGGAGTGCTAAAGCTGAGGATTCTTTTCAGAGGGTTTTGGTTGTCATGCATTAAAAAAGTGAGAGTTTAGGAGGAATAAGTATGTCAGAGAAAGTTTGTGGTGTAACTCTTTGTGGGTTACTTGCCTGTTTTTTGCGTTATATAATAAGTCTCAGATTGGGTATAATGGGCATACTGATATCAACATGAGTTGAGACATGTTGTGCAACCTCCCTCAAAATAGAACCACAGGACTCATTGGAGGTGCTTGCAATTAACTTCATTTAATTAATTGTTTCTCTAACCTCAATCTCCATTGCAGAGGCCGTGTGGTTATGGACTGTGGTTTTTAAAACAGAGTCACCCAGTGTAACCACTCTGCCTGTGCAATGGGTTGAGTAGTATTGCACACACCTCCAATGACACCTTGGTTTTGTTAGTCTCTCCTTGCAATGAATGTACCCTGCATGCTTGAGGAGCTGGTTTCCCTTGTTTGAGGTTATATAGTTTGCTTTCTTATTTGAAGACATCATCTGATATGAAAAGAAAAAGAAGAAAAACATTTGCAAACTATTAAATATATTTTCAGATTAGATGAACATTTATTCGTCCAATTTTGAAGACTGTTTAAAGTACATTTTTCATTGATTGTCACTTTTTATTGGGAAAAGTATATCTATGTTACATTTTGCCACTTGTTTTTGTTGCATTATAAATACATTTTAAAACATTTTACCACCCTGTAGAAAAAAAAATTATTAGGTTTTGGCAAAATACCTTTTGAATTTGTTGGATTTGCTTCATGTTGAGCTGTGATCCTTAAATTTGTTTTCAATAGTGAATAATGTTTTCTGAAAGTAAAATGTTGATGGATCAGAATTATTTGTATGCATTTTTAGGTGTGTTGCACGTTTTGGGGACTGTTGAAGCAGTTGTTTCTGTTTTTGTGGATGGTCTTTCCAAGCTGCTTTCAAATTGAATTAGTGATCTTTATTGTCTGAGTGTTGTTTTCTGTGGAGAATATAAAAATATGTTTTTTTATTAAAAACGTATAGTGATATTGTATAAACAATTGTTCTTTGCATTTCTACTCTTTTAAAAAAATACAATGGTTTCAATATGTCACCATGTAAGTAGTACCTCTTAAACAGCATGTAAGTTGAATCATTCTAATTTCTTTCCTTTTTAAAAGATGCATGAAGCCTCATGAAATTAACGAGCCTCCCTCATCCACTCACTGTCAAGTGTTTCTTTTTAATGAAAGCACTTCTTTGATTACTTTTTTCACCTCTAATATACTATTGTATTCCTTTGCATCAGTTGTGTATTCTTTGGATTACTAAGTGGTACCTCTTTCTTTTTCCTGCAATTTATATTTGGCACATTAGCATACTAACTCAGTTTAACTAATTATTATCCCACCATTGTCTTTAAAATTTTGGATGGAACCAGTTTCACCTTTGTTCTGGACGCTAATATACTGTGGAAAAAAATGATTTCAATTTGCATTGTTTTTTTGTACAAATTACCTTTTAAAATGTTTTGACTTCCTTCTTCTGTCTTTTGATTTCTGGTTTTTGTTCTCAGCTTATTTTTCATGTGTTGAATCTTCTTTAGATCTGGATGAGTAAAAAAATTTGAAAATACACATTTCTGAAGTTTAAATATGTGTTAGTTGCTTTTGAGAAAGTAAATTATATTTTTTTCTGGAGTCATTTTTTCAAAAATGTACTTACCTTTAAAAGTTATTTAGAAGATTGAAGGTGCTTTTTTTAAAAAATTTGGATGACTTTTGGATGGTGGATTAGTTCTGAAGTTGAGTTCTAAATTGTCTGTGTGCTGGTATCTATATGAATACAATTGGGTTGCTTTTAATTTAAATTAATTAATACTATAACATTTTTTCTAAAATTACACTTGAAATTAGAATTTCCAATTATTAAAGCACCAATTTTTTATAATAATTTTTGTTACTCCTCCCAAAAACACATTTTCAAACATAATTGACTTCACTGAGATTCACTTGTATCTTGAAATTTTCTTATGTGACATTTTTCACCCTCATTTCAACCTTCATTTATTCATATAGTACTACTTAACTTTGTTCTCTCTTTTTAAGGAACACCTTGCACTTATTTAAATTGTATTCAGTACCCCTCAATACATCATCAAAGTGCGTCTTTTCAGCCAAACAAGGCTCTTTGTCACTGTTGAATACTTTTTATTAACCCTACACTCTCTTCCGAATTTTAAATGTAAGCACACTAGCATTTTTCACTCTTCTGCAAACTTTGTTAAAAGTTACCCTAACATTTTTTTAAAAAGTACATTTCACAAAATATTGCTTTGCTTATTTTAAAATGATAGCGAGTAATTGATTTGTACTTTTAGTTATTTACATATGGTATTTTTTAGGCTGTTTTGCGGGGTGACAATGTCAGTTTCTCGGTTAGTGAGAGGCAGCCAAATAAGCGTGTGCTCTTGCTGGTAGTCAGTTGACCACTGCTTTCAAAATGGTGGACGGCTCCTTTTATATTCTTTTTGATGTCCTACCATTTTTTTATCAATATTTTTGTACTTTGATCATGGTATTTTACTCATTCATTTAATGTGAAAATGTATAATTTAATTTGTGTTTATGATTTTGCCAGTTAGTTTGAAATGTGTCTGTTTTCACCTCCATTTTGTGTGCCATCGGGTTAATATTTTGTCATTGAAACTGGACTTCAGGATGAGCATTCCATCTAAAATGGTGGACTCGTGGTTTACTTTTCAGCTGTCTGTGTTTTCGACTTGTTTTTTTGGGTACATATCATAATTTGTAATATATTTTGTGAATTTATTCTTTTAAAAAACATTTGTGCTTGTTTTCAAGTAAATGTATTACTCTAGTATTTTAAAGAACTCACCTTTCCTCTGAGCACGCAACCCCTCAGGCACAGTCATTCCCGCACAGCGGATTTAGCGCTGACGCGGGCGAGTGTTTCCCTTCTTGCAGCCATTACGGAAACACAAGACACGCCCACTTGTGTTGGCCACGCCCCCCGTGACGAAGGTACATAAAAGCGCGCTGACTGCAAGCGCCACATTGTTATAGGAACCTCCTGAGGCGGAAGCCGGGAGTAGCGAGAGCCTGTGTTAAATTTTAATTGTTTTACTCTGATTTTAAAGAACTCACCTTTCCTCTGAGCACTCAACCCCTCAGGCACAGTCATCCCCGCACAGCGGATTTAGCGCTTACGCGGGCGAGTGTTTCCCTTCTTGCCGCCATTACGGAGACACAAGACATGCCCACTTGTGTTGGCCACGCCCCCCTCCTACACTCTCCTCACTCCTATAAAGCATGTGCATTCACCGGAAGCGCAGTGGACGAGCGCAGCGGGTGCGACGTTTGCGCGCCGAAGGCGCGCTTAAGGCAAGCTCGTCTGCGTTCGTCCGCGCTAGGCAGAGCTCAGAGCCAGATACTATAGATAGTGCTCTCCACCTTACGCACCGATGCTCGAGAGATGCTTTGCTACACTTGAATAGAGATATAAAGGGCCCTTGCTTACATTCTGTACTTGGGGACAATCCCTCCAACGACTGCCTCTATTGCCCGTACAAATTTACACCTACTATGCCTCAACAAACTTCTTCCAGTCTAATGCGCATGGCCCTGATTAATTGCAGATCACTCCCCAAACACTCAGTAGAAATTTACCACACTTTAGAAAATCGTCAGCTAGACGTTCTTTTCTTAACAGAAACCTGGTTGGGACCAGACTCCGACCAGGACATTGTCAAGTCCCTCCCTCCTGGCTTCTTAATTCAACATGTAGACCGATCCAAAGGGAAGGGAGGGGGTATCGCTATAATCTATAAAGACCATCTTTCCTGCCGATTGCAAGGCAGCCCCCTTCTAGATTGCGAAAATGTTCTATTCTCTATTCAAATCTCCCCATGTAGATCTTTGTCAGGAATTCTTATCTATCGCCCTCCAGGACCTATGGGTCAGTTCAGTGAATCTCTCATGGAACATACTTGTACACTGGCTGCCATCCACTCTACGTTTATGATCCTGGGAGACCTTAACATTCATTTTGATTAAAATGAAGTCAAACTAGCCTCTGATCTAATAGCAGACCTTGAAACCTTGCAGCTTAGGCTACAAAGTAGACAACCTACCCATTCTTTGGGCCACCTGTTGGATCCTATTTTTTCCAACATTAATGATCTTACAACCTTAGATCATACTCAGGTACCATGGTCTGACCATTTCGTAATCTCACTGAATTGGCAGCTATATAACATCATACGCCCTAAATCCCTACCTAATAAGCCCACTCATTCCTGGGCTACCCTAGACCCAGAAAAATTGAAGTTAAATCTAGAGCGCTCCCCTCCTAGACTTGTATCCAACCCTACTCACGCCGACGCGGAGTTTTCGAAATGGATAGGAGAGACACTGGACAAAACCCTACCAAAAAAATCTACATGTAAGCCCCGAGGTAAAATTACCTCCCCATTGTTCACCCAGGAAATGCGGCTTCTGAAAAAAAGCTGTAAAAAAACGGAAAGAGACTGGAGAAAAAATTTCGATCCTACTAAAAAAATTTAATATAAACACACTATTCTTAATTACAAAAAGGCACTCAAAATCGCCCAAGTCAAATATTTCGAAGAAAAAATCAAATCATCGGCCAACTCATCAAAGGAGACGTTTCAAATTGCTAAAAAACTTCTCAAAGCACCTGATCCTCCCCCTCCAGTAGAGCCTTCAGCCAAACGATGTAATGAACTTGCGGAATTTTTTGAATCAAAGATTAAAAACATTCTTAATTCCCTTCCATCACAAGCATCTGATGCCCTGTCCCTTGTTAACCCGCCTACTTCCACACCCCAAACTACAGCATATCAATTGACCCACTTCGCCCCCCTGACAACAGATACTCTCTCTCCAATATTACACTCAATCAAAAGTGGATCTCCAACTGATCCCGCACATTTTAATATCTTAAAATCAGTTGCTCCTACTATTCTTCCTTATATGGCAAATTTGATTAACACCTCGCTTACCCATGGTGCTGGTTCACCCAGCTGGAAGAAAGCAATTGTCAAAGCCCTCATTAAGAAACCACACTTAGATCCACTTGAATTAAGCAATTTTTGGCCAATTTCCTTGCTCCCAGGCATCAGCAAGACAGCCTAGAAATATGTCAATCATCAACTTTCTGAATACCTTGTAGCCAATGGTCTCCTGGAGCCGTCCAAGACGGGATTTAGGCCCGGCCAGAGCACAGAAACTGCGATGTTGGCGGTTGTCGAAGAGGCAAGAAAGATCATCGATTCAGGAGGATCAGTGGCAGTGATCCTCCTGGACCTGAGCGCAGCCTTCGACACCGTCAACCACTCAACATTGATCCATAGGCTTAGGGATCTTGGAATCACAGGGACGGCCCTGTCCTGGTTGGAATCCTTCCTGAACGATAGGTCCTTCCAGGTAGCAGATGGTAATTTTATTTCCAGGCACACAGCCATCAGTTGTGGGGTCCCTCAAGGGTCATCCCTGAGTCCGACCCTTTTTAATGTTTACATGTCCCCCCTTGAGAAGATCGTCACCCCGTTCGGGATCAAGCTTTTAACTTACGCTGACGATACCCAATTGGTAGTCTCCCTAAGTCAGCAAGACCAATCTCTCACCAACCTCCACAAATGTCTTAGTGACATAACTAAATGGATGAACATCTCACATCTTAAACTCAATAATGACAAGACAGAGATAATGGTTCTAGGCAATCAGTCACTATACCAACCCAAATCCCTGTGGCCCCCCTGTATGGGCACACCACCTAACAGGAAATCAAGAGTGTAGGAATTTGGCTGGACGAAGGTCTCAATTTCTCCACCCAAGCAAGAAAAACGGCCGGTGTGTGTTATGGCTTCTTACGGACCGCCAGAAAAATTCTGTCCTTACTCCCAGCACAATCTCAAAAACTCCTGATTCAGGGTCTTGTGTTGTCTCGCCTAGACTACGGCAATGCCCTATATCTGGGGGCCCCTAAAAAGTACTATCTGAACTTCAGACAGTACAAAATACTGCCGCCCGTCTTCTCACAGGAACTCATCGTCGCTGTTCAGCCAAACCAGCCCTGAACGCCTTGCACTGGCTGCCCATCCAGGAGAGAATACAATTTAAGGCATTATGCACGACACACAAAATTCTTCATGGAAAGGCTCCACCTATTTTAAAAAACCTTATCACTCCCTATAACACCAAGAGAACCTTACGTTCCTCACACTGCAACCTAGCATCTGTACCCAGAATCAAGAAGGCCCGTTCTGGAGGTCGACTCTTTGCCTATAATGCTTCCAAGCTATGGAATTCCCTGCCCCCAGACATTAGAGCCCAGCCCAACCTACTCTCATTTCGTAAGGCACTCAAGACCTGGCTGTTCCCGTAATGCCTCCCTCTCACACCTGGTTTCTTATCACCAGCGCTGGGACGCTTACGGGCAGCCATGCGCTATACAAATCTGTAAAAATATAAAAGAAATAAAAAAATAGTAATACTCAAGTATTAAAATTAATACCCGCGTATTCATTTGTTTACCTGGATACTTTTTTAATGTATGTGTGCTCAATTTAACCCCACATTTTAATACACTACCCCACCCAAAACCCCTATTTTCTCTGCATCCCGTGCCAGAAGCTATTTTACAATTTGTTTTAATGATTTTTGAGATGTAATGGCATGCATAGTATTATCTTGCTTTGTAATGGCTATTTTAATGTATTTCACTAATTTGCGTTGTAATGGTTTGCGTTGTGATTTGGAAAGTTAAAGACTTGAAAAAAGAAAACATCTAAGGTAAGGTGACCGACTTACAAATTTTATATATGTTTAAAAAAAAACTATTTTAACAGGATGTTCAATGTAGGGTAAAACATGAAAGTAACAGTGTAGTGTGTATTAGTAATGTAGAATGTGTGCAACATTATCCAGGTAGTCTGAAGCCACACACAACGAAAATTGTTGTAAAGTTGCCAATAGTCTTTCTGACATTTCTTTAGATTTTTTTGCTAATTTGTGAGTTTAGACTACCTGTTAATGCTTGTGACATTCTCATTTCTTAGAAATTTGGCTTCTTCCTCAAAGTTTCCAAAAAATGATGAGAGTTTGGGTGAGCTTTGCCAATTGTATGTTTGAAGGAGTTGTGCCATCCCTCTATGGCATTGTTTTGTCTTTGCTCCTCCTTCTAAGCAGCTCGAGTAGCAGTTCCACCACTCCACATGGAAACGTGGCTTCCTCCTGCGACCCGACCTGCTTAGATTCCCAATCCATGTGTCTTCAAAATAATTTAGTTAGGGTGCCAATTTTTCTTCGTTTGTTGAAAAAATGTCAGATTCTGTAATTGCAGTGTAGTACTCGTCTACACTATCAGGAGGAACAAAGCAAAGTACAGTTAGTTTTTCTAATTCGAATAGCAGTTTGCAATCCGATAAGTAATCCATAACTAAGGATGTTTTTTGTATTTTACTCTAAAACGCCTGGGAAAAGTGGAAAAAACATCCTTAAATTAGGGTATCCACGTACGTTTTGGAAATAACATTAATCATTGCAAATTCAAAATCAATTATAATTTTCCTAGGACTTTTGTTGGATGTTTTGGATTTTATCACTGTTAAAAGTTCAGTGTAAGTTGTGGTTTGTTTATCAGGTAGCAAACTTTATACTAAGGGGACTACTGTATTGTTAATTTTAGCATGAATGGTGTATATTTGGGTGAATGGACGGGGCGTGCTTTTAAACGTCCCATCCATCATCCAACCATCACTATTCTCCAACTTAACTAGATAACGTGGAGTGCTAAAGCTGAGGATTCTTTTCAGAGGGTTTTGGTTGTCATGCATTAAAAAAGGTTCTTTAGAAATAGAAAGTGAGAGTTTAGGAGGAATAAGTATGTCAGAGAAAGTTTGCGGTGTAACTCTTTGTGGGTTACTTACCTGTTTTTTGCGTTATATAATAAGTCTCAGATTGGGTATAATGGGCATACTGATAGCAACATGAGTTGAGACATGTTGTGCAACCTCCCTCAAAATAGAACCACAGGACTCATTGGAAGTGCTTGCAATTTACTTCATTTAATTAATTGTTTCTCTGACCTCAATCTCCATTGCAGAGGCCGAGTGGTTATGGACTGTGGTTTTTAAAACAGAGTCACCCAGTGAAATTATTCGTTGTAAAAGAGTTTGCGTTGTAAAAAATGCATTGTAAAAGCATGTGATGTAGTAGTATGCATTGTAACGTCATACATTCCATGTCACCCAACCTCAGACTCCCAGAGGTGTCTAATGTTCAAAGATGTGTGATTTCATAGGTTCCCTAAGAAAGCTGGAGCCCAAAATCCACAGCTAGTAAAAAAAAACATGGATTCTGCTGGGTGAAATATGGTGTCTTCTAGGTCACATTTGAGACATGTCGAAATACAGAACAGTAGAACATTATCAAATGAATGTCTCTAGGTTGCTGCCTTTGAAATGTAAGCAAGTGTTTAACACAGAAGACATTTTACAAAATGCCCTCTGAAACACATCCCAGTATGGGTACCCATACATTTAGAGATGTGTAAACAACCGCTGCTCCTAAACTCAGTATCTAGTGTAGTTTTCAGAAATACAGTGGGTTTTTTCAGAACCTTTTTCCATTCTTTATAATTTACCAAATGAATTGCTGTATAGTCAGTATACAATGAAACACCATTTTAACGTGCATCTCGGTTGTTGGCTCTGGGTACCTCTTGGAGAACCTACAAGCCCTTTATATCTCGCAACCAGAAGTATCCAGGGAATGTAACACTACATTGCTTTTGAAAATCTGCCATGGTAAAAAAAAGTTACAGATGAAAACAGAGACACAAATGGCTGCTTTGTCAATTAAATTTCAATATATTTCAACTGTTACATCTTAACGGATAACGTTAAAGGATCTACACAAATGACCCCTTGCTAAATTTAGATTTATATGTAGTTTTCGGAAATGTATAGCTTTCCAGGATCCTCCTTGGATTTCACACCTGTTTCCACCACAAACTTGAAGGAGGTTAAAACACATAAAATAATGAGCTTTCTTCCAGTAAAATGCCAAACCTGTGGTAAAAAATGTGTTTTTCTAGATCAAGTAAGCCTGTTCCTGAAAGCTGGGAAGATGATAATTTCATCACTGCAAACCTTTTGTTGATGCCATTTGCTGGACAAAAAAAACCAGAAATTTTTTCTGTTGCCTTTTTTTCCCATTTGTCCCCGAAAAACAAAAATGTTGCTACATTTTGGCTATTTTCTTGATCCCCTTTAGGGAATCCACAAACCCCGGGTATCTTTAGAATCCCCAGGATGTTTGAAAAAAGGATGCAAATTTGGCTTGGATAGCTTTCCTAGACAAATAGTTATGGAGGCCTAAGCATGAACTACCCCACATGGCCAAAAAACAGGCTTAGCACTGTGAGGAAAAGGCCAAGCAGCGAAGGTGTTAACCCTTTGCCTGCTGATGAAGAGCCCAGCTCGTCATGAGGCACAGTGGAGCTGTCATAACGGCCGCGCAACTCCCCCGCGCGGTGAATTCCACACCTGTGCGGATGTTCTACAGGAGTGGGCGGAGTCATGACGAGCCCAGCACGGCATGAGCACAGCTGCACTGTGCCTCATGGCGAGCTGGGCTCGTCATGAGCACTGCGGCGCCGCGCGCGTTGCCCCCCTATCCCCACACAGGAGCGGAATTACCCATGCGGTTAAGAAGTTAAACAATGTGTCCGTACAACTACCCATTATTTTTGCTGAAGAATTGGCTTTGCCCTATCTTGGTTATCTCTGGCTTTCAGTATGGACAACCCTCAGGACTCTTTTAGTCAAAGCACAATTAATGACAGCATTCAGTGTGATCAGTGCAATCAGGGCTTGAATATTCCCAGTCTTGAAAATGTTAGGCAGAAATTTGCTGCTCTTGGAAAATCATTCTTATTTGAAAACCTTATGTCTATTTGTTTAAATGACCAGCTTTCTGTGAAATGTTTATTTATGGATAGACATTGTGCACTAAGGAAAAGCCTTGATCTAAGTAAACCTTCAGTTATGAATTATATTGCTTTAACATCCAACCCGGGCCCAGAACTCTCTTTGTTTTATGTATGTTATAATTGGAAGAGAACTCTGTTTTTGAGACTCAGAGCTGGTACTATTTTCTATATGTTATTTTTTCCACAGGGATATTTAGGTACTCTGGAAGGGAAACATTTACCTGTGATAATATGTCTCCTCAATCTTTACTGCACTTTATGCTATTCTGTTAGTGTTACTACATTTTTAGAAACAAATGTTATTTTGCTCTTTTTAGGATGTATAATTTTAAGCAATGTGGAATTTCCTTACATTTTCTACAATTGTTAACTTGTGCTGATGTATGCTTTAGATTGAGGAGTTTTATTATGCATTGCTAGTTTATGTATTTTACAGGATTTCTTTAGTTGTCCATGTTCCCTTTTTTTTTTTAAAACATTTTTATTGAACCAGGACAGTACATTGGATACACATTGGATACACATCCTTTAAAAAAAAAACAAAAAAAAAAAAACAAAAGATGCAGCAACAAATATGCAAAAAAAAAAGAAAAAAAAAAAAAGATCTATTGGTGTGATTCCAACAACATACAAAATGACATAAGTGGGGAGAGCCAATAACAGCATGACAGACCATAAAAAAAAACATTGATCCACAAGAAGAAGAAACATTACTGACTACCTCTTAAAGTAGGATTTATACCTTCCCGCCAGCGTAATACAGGACTCCAAATAGCCGCGCCCAATTTCCTAGCTTTCAATCCCCTGGTAGCATAAATTGATGTCTCATAATTGCAAACCGCTAGGAGGCGAGCTAGCCACATTTGGAAACTGGGGGGACAGAGTCTTTCCAACAAGCTGAGATAATTATTCTTAGTATAGCCGTACCTATAAACACTAGTCTTCTTTCGCTTCTGGTAAACGTTAAGGACCCATCAAGACCCATTAAATATAAGCAGTCAGATTCGGGTAATCTATGGCCGAATATTACCAACCAATAGTCTGCGATCATACTTTTTATTAAATCGAGCTTAACACAACTACTAAACATATGGATATTATCTGCAGGACCCATTGCACATCTAGGACAAAGATCATTTTCTCTTTTCCCCCAGGTGTATAATTTAGCAGGGGTATAATACAAGCTAAACACAGTTTTATATAGTTGGGCTTTAAGATTGCTAGACATGAGCAGGCGATTTGAAAATTCAATGCATTTATACAAATCAACATCGGGATTCTCAAGCTTCACTACCCATTTTGCTTCTGTTTTCTCAAGATCGTCCCGGATTTCAGACATAAGGGTATCATAAAGGGTGCCGATTCTTATATTGGATCTATTCACTAACTCAAATAATTCAAAACTTGAGAGGTCTACAGTTGATATATTAGTTTTAAGTTTAGCAGACAGTTGAGCATACTTAAGGAAATCTCCATTGAGCAGATTATATTTCATTTTTAATTCACAAAAGGTAGTTTCAAACCCTTTAAACAAGAAGTCATGAACCGTTAAAATACCCAGGAGTTTCCATTTTCTAGCTGTAGAATCAAAACCGGAATTGGAGGTGAGAAACGAATGCCACAAAGGTGTATATCTGGTGATCTTGCTAATATGCATATGTTTGTGAATCTTTTTCCAAACTTTAAGGGCATTAGTTATAGTTGTATATTGTCGATAGTTTCTATAATAAGAGGTGTCTGTGTAGCGAAGAAACAGACCATCAGTATTGCTCCCCAGAATAAGCTCATAAATAGAAGGAATTGAATTAATAACGCTATAGTCAGTTACGCTTTTAGTTTGGATCAGAGGAGCAAAGATCTGCATAAAGGCGGCCCAATGATACAAAGTTGTGTTGGGAATAGCTAAACCTCCTCTATCTAAAGGTAAGGACAGCAATTTATGTGACCTCCTGATCTTACCGTTTTGCCAAATGAACTTGGACATAAGTGAATTTAATATTTTTAAAGTCTTATAATCAATGGCTAAAGGAATAGCCCGGAACAAATAAAGAAACCTTGGTAGGACGTTCATTTTTAAAAAGTTGGCTCTACCTATAATTGTAAGATATAAGCTATTGACTCGATCAAGATCCTTTTTAATTCTATCTAGGAGAGGGTCGAAATTTATTTTAATAATGCTTTTAATATCTGGGCTGATCACAATTCCCAAATATGTAGTATTATTCATCACCCTAGGATCAATGCAGACTATGTTGTTAGTGCATATAATTAAAGTTTTCCCCTTATTAAGGGAATACCCTGAGAATTTACCATATTCGGTGGTGAGGTTTTCAATAGTAATAATAGCCTCAGCAGGATCAGGAGTGACAATAGCTATGTCGTCTGCGTAAGCCAATACTTTTATTTGGTACTGACCGCAGACCACGGGCTTAATTAAGTGAGTCTCTGAGAGTTTTAAAATTAAAGGATTAATGTACAGTGCAAATAATAGGGGGGAACAAGGACACCCCTGTATAGTGCCCCTGGATATGCTGATGTGGCCGGAAACAGATCCTGGTACCTGAATCTTAGCTTTGGGGGAGTGATACATGGTTTTTATTGATTTTATAAATTTGGGGCCGAAATTAAGGCGCAACATAACCGCCCATAAGAAAGACCAAGAGACGCGGTCAAAGGCTTTTTCGGCCTCTAGCAGGATCATTGACATCCGGCCGCCCGTAGCAGACATGGAATCAAACAAAGTAATAACTCTATTAATATGATAAGTAGTCCCGATCAAACAAAGTAATAACTCTATTAATATGATTGGTTGTCCATGTTCCCTATGTTATCTTTAATGATTGTCTTTTGACATTCGATTAGAGAATTGACCTCACTTGACTTGACTGGACCCAGTATTCTGGAGTACACAGAATATTTTCATTGCTTTTTGCATTTGGTCTTTTTTTGTCCATATGTAATTCTCCAATTTCGTTGGTAGAAGCTCCAATGTATTTCATCAGACCATCTTTTTTCCCTGTTGTGCAGATTCTACGGCAGGCAAAGTATAGATGCGGGTTGCCATAATTTCAGCAGTGTACTTTAGACTCTTGTCTTTAATATATATTTCTAGAAGAGATGAGATCAGCTTGCCTCCCAGCTTGTCTCCCACTGCTTTACACACATTAAAAAGTTAACATATTGCTTGCTTAAACTTGGTTTTTCTACAGCTAATATTTTCTGCCTAATATTTTCTGCCCAAGATCCATTTGAATCAAGGACAAAATCTAAATAAAGAAATCTTGGCACACTCTCTAGACTATTCCCGTTAACACAGAGAGTATGTAGCAGACTAATGCTTGGGGCAACATGCCACGATGTGAGATTTAGTAAAATTAGTTGAAATATCTAGGTCCGTCATAAATTTAGAAAAAGCATGTACCAAGCAACGTAAAGCGTTTGGAGTTCAGGCAAGAAGCACAGTTTCATCAGCTTATAAATGTACAGGTATAGGGACAGAATTGGCGTTGGGGGCATCTTGAGATGAGGTATTCAAATTAATATATCAAAAAAATTATAGAGGGGCATATTACCAACAACTAGCGATAATTATCGCTATGTTGGTTTAGCGGCGACATAAATATCGCCGAGCTCCGCCGATTTTTATCACTTAGGAGCAGGGGTGGTGGGTGACATTTCAAAGTGGTGGGGCGCAAAGTGATTTGCATACAGCACCGTAGCGAGCGAGCGGAGCGAGCGAGCCCGAACCCCAAAAGGGGGGTTTGGGGCAATTACCCCCCCCCACGAAAATTTTGAAAAAAAAGAAGAAAAATCGTGCATTTTCAAGCAGATTTGAGAAAGCAGGAAGGTTAATAAAGCAATTGTGAAAGTGCAGTTATTACATTAATAGATGGCATAACATAGGTAGCTGCTTATTCAATATAACCACAGAGCTTCATACATTTCGTCCTATTACGCTCAGGTGCTGAATTCAGACTATAAGACTTTCATGAAAATCTCAGCTCTAAGAGTAGAAGAAGTTGCACAGCAGTTGGGAAACAGCCTTCACAAAGCATTAGGAAAATGAGAGGCAATCACTTGAAAGCAAACTGAAAGCAATGCATCAAGTAGTAACTTAAAGCAATGCATCCAGCAAAACAGTGCATGCAGTCAACCATACAAAATTAAACTAATGCAAGTGTGAACCTGTGAACCTTCACTTTGAAAGCAGGGTGCTAGTCAACAGGCCAGTCACATACATTTAAACTGAAGAAGAGTACACTTCAGCATGCAGGCACCAACATAAAAGCACCAAGCAAGTCAAACAGTTTAATGAAAGAAAAATGAAAGCAATACATCCAGCAAACTAGACAGTGACTCAAAAAGTAAACTGAAGCAAGTGCACACTGAAAGGAATGCGCAGTCATAAGTCAGACATTCACATAAAAGCAACTTACCAAGACACCCAATCAATTACATGGGAAAAACGTGAGCCAATGCACCCAGAAAACCAGACCAGCACACCAAATCATCCCACCCCTGATTGGATGGCAGCTGTGCTCTTAGGGTCACCCCTCAGTTTTTTGGCAGGGTTGAGCACCCCCCATTTTTATGCCCTCTGCGTCTGAAGGGGAGACAGGCAAAAGGGGTCATAATGGGACATCTGGCACAGCCACTTTGTAATCGAGTTCACCCACCCAGCTCAAGACTGAGTTACAGGCTGATCTTAAATCTTTAAACAACCACAAGGGTCTCCAGCTAGTTAAAAGGGGAAAATCGTGCATGTTCAAGCAAATTTGAGAAAGCAGGAAGGTTAATAAAGCAATTGTGAAAGTGCAGTTATTACATTAATAGATGGCATAACATAGGTAGCTGCTTATTCAGTATAACCACAGAGCTTCATACATTCCGTCCTATTACAGACTCCGATACTGGCATTAAAAGTACCCTCCAGCTTATCAGCTTCAGCAAGGTTTCTAACAGCATAGCACCCCTTTGCTACACACAGATTACAGGTTCAGCCACATGATAAAAATAGCAACTCATTCAGTGTGATAATTAAGGGAGCAGAGCGCATGGAAAACCTATTTAGTGATGGGCCGAGCAAAACACAACGAACAAATTAACTTCTTTCATCTCCTTTATTTCAAACCATTTACAGGGCACAGGTGTTTTAAACCTTGTGAAAACAACACGCTAATTTGGTGAAAGCATACTTAGAAATCTGTATTTATGTATTGTAATTGTAGACTGGACCAAAAAACGAGTGAAGGGGCTCCACCAAAGCACCTCTCCCTTAATTATTTACATATAAATTTCATGCGGTCTGACAAGTCTGCCAAAGCTGCAGCAGACGAGCTGGGGCGTTTACTCCTGGCCTGGGTGCTGGGGCGTTTACTCCTGGCCTGAGTAATGCTGCAGAGCTGCAAACTAAGGCGCTACCAGGTAACCAAGACTCAAGTGCCACCACAGCATCAATCTGTGCAACCATTCAACAACAACTGGTTCAAATATGTTCTCTCAATGTTTCAAGCTATATTACAAATGTCACCAAAAGATGTTAATATTTCACTTCTGTTCTTGGATTTGTGTCACAATAAAATACACTGAACATAACCTTCACAAAAGTTATTTACAAAAGTTTAAGCTATTGTCATTATAAATTACAATAACTTTTATTAACGTATTAATTATAAAAAAATTAAAAGCCATTGCTATTTGTAATGTCAATACATCTAAGTCATGTAAATACAACACATATTGCATTACAAATGCTATAGGCGTCACATTTGCGAAAGTTAAAACTATTGGCATTGTAAATGACAAAGCTATTAATTTCGCTATTTTCAAAACCAACACATAAATAAAAAATGTGTCATTTACAATACCAATAGCTCAAACTTTCCTAATGCGAGACCTATTGCATTGCAAATGCTTGTTTATCTATATACTCCGTCAGGCGTCTGTCCTCTAATGAGGAGGCCTCTGGGAGAGTCGTATCATGTGGAATGACCGCCACCAGTGCGTGTTTAATCTGTATATAGTGAAACAGTTCAGTGGGCGCCATTTTGTAATGTTCTTGTAAATGGGCAAAAGTGACGATTTTACCCCCTCTCCTGAGGTCACCTAGTCGCGAGATGCAGCTTTAATTGAGATTGATACCGTGGGCCTCAGAGTAGTGATCAGTTGGTAGAATATAGCGTAGGTTGCATATGTCAGTCACCGAGCAAGAACTCACAAGTTGCACCAAAGTGCTAGGGACAGGGAGGTGTTGCCACACCTACACCTCCGAATTCCTTCTGTAGGCAGTAAGTGGCCAATGTGAAGTGAGTCATCCGTCAGGGTTACCAACCCCTGGGGCATGTCTTTGGACAGTGTAGGAGCCTAGAGTTGTGGAAGGATTTTCCTTTACCACAGGATGGCACAGGCACTTACCTGTTTGAGTTGTTCACCCTCTCGGGAGGGCAGAGGCCTTAGGAGCAGACATTCCTGCATCTCGAACCCCAAGTTCAGAATCTCACAAGCTCAGACAGTCACAGTACAGACCAAGCCATCAGTGCGGCGGCTAAAACCGTCCAGAACTCCCCAGAATCAGATTGAAAGACCCCCCTCCCTCCCCCAGGAACCCCGGAACCCACCTCTGCGAGTTGTGTCTAGGGCTAGGCGGCACCCGTCCTTCTCCTGCTGGCATGACCCCCCGACCATGCATGCCTGGCACATGTATGTTGTAAGCACCATGCCTCAATGCCAGGCAGTGCTGTGACACACATCAGTACTGTAAAGATTTCTTTTAAAGCGCCTCCGGTTGTCCTTGGCGCTATGTTTTATGTGAAGCGCACTGACGCGACCTCTTCAGATTTCTAAAAAAAACTTTGAATAAACAAGTTGTTTGTAATTAGACCGAACTAGACCCCAATACCACAAAATTGGGGACAGTCGTGCACACAACAAGAGCAGGTAACAACTAGCATATCACTCCAAAGAGGAAAACAGTTAAAACCAAAGATGCAGACCTGGCCATAAACCCGTTTCGAATTCGCTTGTGGTACTACACAATATCCTGGGGGGTCTGTCAAATGTTACTTCAAAGCACTAAAGAAGAAAGAGCAACGCAAAGGCCTTTTAAGGCAGCATTTATACGAAGATCAGCTTTAATTACATAAGCCATTACCCCAACATTACATGGCGATTATTCCCATTCTTGGACACCTATTACTCAGTTCGCAGAGTTGCAAAGAATGGTCCACAACAATCCCTCAATAAACCATTTCATGAACGCATCAGGACAATCGTTGAATTGACACGTAGGTACATGATTTACAACACCTTCCTCTTTCCATGCACAGTCACGCATACTTCGACATGCACAAACTAGAACTGTGTTTTTCAAGAATACACATTCCCGAGCAAATTAACAGATAACACCAATACATGAATAAACAGTAGCCTAAATACCAACTCAAACCAAACACTGACATCTATCCTCTCAAGCATGTATACTATGTGCATGATTCATACGCCCTCCATACATTGATACCCTTTGCGTATACATCTGTGTTCCAACAATATCTGAAAACCCCACACTACACATGGATAGTCACAATCATATTCTAACCGTGAAAAGCTATGCACTACCGATCAGTGATGCATGATCTGTGCAAAACTCAAACTGCAGGTTGAACGAGAAGTCCACATGCATTTATACAAACTGTCAGCACCGGTACCTATGCGCATTCACTTTGTGTGTTTATGTTTATGAATGAATCTGCGTAGGTATGCATGCAATCACAGAGATGTACAAGGAATGCAAACAAAACACATATGATATACATGTTTCCTCGCAAAAGTTCTGCATTGATAATTATTTGCGCCTAGGCAAGCTGTTCACGAAGAGCAGAGGTCAAAGTGGGCGAGATCTGAGGGGCACGACTTGCTCATACTTAGTTTGGCAAAAAGGTTTCCCAACTTCACGTTAAAAGGCATACATTCTGAATTTGAAATGCATCAGTTGAAGTGGGTTGGGTGGCCTGTGCTGTGAAGCTGAGGATATCCACACTTAATGACTGTAGTACTAGTACTATTCTACAGAAATCCATGTTAGAACATGGGTCGACCTCCCGAGGCCTGGAAGTAAGACATTATTCAATGCAGGATTAAAGTAGCTTGTGGCTGTGGCCTGGAGGAGGTATGTGCATAGTAACAGCTATACTTGAGCTTCAAATAACAAACTCAATGGTCAAGTGGGCCATTTGCCACCAAGTACAACATTTTAGGGGAGAGCTTTTAACTCTATCACGTTTTGACGAATAGGAGCTAAACCCGCTGTAACACCTCCACTCTATTAAAAACGTTCTCTTTGCATAAGTGGTTATAGAAGTATTTGAGTATGTTTGACGGGTGGTATGATTATGGCACCACACACTGTAGACAACTCGGATATATGCAATAGAACATAGAGACTCGAGGAGCAGATGGAGCCTCGAGTAGCTGAATGGGGATATTGGTCGTTCTCTACAGCCTATTACACTTTATGCAAAATGCTAGGCCTGGGCGAAATTTAGATCACGCTGACTTAAATTCAGCAATTTCGCCTTATGCCTATTAGGTAAACTTACCAAAATTATACCATTACACCATGTCTTATAATTACATGCAGTTCGTGGCAGAACTTTACAGCGAACACTGGAATAACGTGAATTGTTAGACCATAAGCAGCTGTCGCCTGCGTCTTTCTCGCTGTATTTTTTTTATCATGAAATAAATGTGTCTTCGAAAATAGATACGAGGGCATATTTCACGCTAGCGTATACCATTAAAACATTGATTTAAAAAAATGTAAATAGGCATAATTTCGAAGAAGTTCCCTGAAATTTCACACAATTACGTAAATTTCACACAACGGGCTTTACAATCAGCCATTTGTCCCAATGTAAATAACATTCATTGTAAACAATAGGAGGGGGATAATTCCCCTAAACTGATCTTGACAAGGAAGGCTCGCTTCGTACGCTTGTCTGATAATCTCCATTTGTAAATAAGTAGCTGAGTTTTTACTCGCAGCTTCCCTGGGTAAGAGTGGCACTTCGTTTAAACAGAAATCATATTGCATTTGCCTGTGCGCGTGCTGTCCCCAAGCAGAGTTAATGATCGTCGGTGATTGACTAAAGCCGGTGCTCGTGACTTTGTGCACAGCTGCCTGAGCCCTAAGGTGATTTTGGGGCCCATTGGGGAAAGGGGGGGGGGGAGAAAGCACCGACCCGAGACTCAATGTAAGTGTGATAAAGGCCGCTTTATTGGAAGCAGGTGCATCCTACACAATAACATCCTCGGCCTGTGCCGCACAATCTAAACCTCATAAATATTTAATTTCCTGCCTCAACCCCACCCCTAACTGATTCCCACCATCCACAAACAGTAACAATTAGCATGACGTCAATTTGCCTCTCCACCTGGCTAAATACTTTATTGTGCTTGACCTACCCCCCGATACTCCAAACAGTTCTCCTACCCTTCCCCCATATATTAGGAAGAACCGCCCCTACATACAGAATGCACCCCACACCTGCTCCAGCGACAGCGAAAACCCCCCACCCAATCCAAAAAACCCCTTTTTGCACAGAACACAAAACATTGTAAATAGCCTAACAAAGCCCTGGTGCAATTTGCCACCGATGCAAAGCACGCGTCGGCTGTCTACGTTGCCATCTATACAATTAAAGAGCAATTATCCACAAAGCACGAACTCCTCTGCTTCTATTCATACACCACCCCGGTCAAACCCCTTCTGCACCCGCCTCCAACAAACCCTGGCCAAAATCCCCATCGCCCCCCAAACTCCCCCGCAAAGTCAGCCCCCGAAAAAAGTAGAGCCTGCCCGCGGGAACCCCCCCCCCCCGAATCATGGCCCAGGGAGGGTGGGAGGGAAAAAATTGTCCAGCCGGAAACCCCCCGCCCGGCGGCCGAGACACCTCACCTAAAATGGTGCCTCTGCCTCGTGGCCGGACGGCTACAGCCCCGCCCACAGGAAGCCCCACTCAACCCCGCCCCCCGCCCAAAAGCTACCAAAACCCTTCAAAACCCCGTCATCGTGAGGCGCCATCTCTACCCCCCCCCCTCTCCCCGGCCCCAAATTCCCCCGGGTGGGGCAGGCCTCCCTACGGTCGGCCCCCCCCCCCAGGACCCCATTGGGGCCCATTGGGGAAAGGGGGGGGGGGAGAAAGCACCGACCCGAGACTCAATGTAAGTGTGATAAAGGCCGCTTTATTGGAAGCAGGTGCATCCTACACAATAACATCCTCGGCCTGTGCCGCACAATCTAAACCTCATAAATATTTAATTTCCTGCCTCAACCCCACCCCTAACTGATTCCCACCATCCACAAACAGTAACAATTAGCATGACGTCAATTTGCCTCTCCACCTGGCTAAATACTTTATTGTGCTTGACCTACCCCCCGATACTCCAAACAGTTCTCCTACCCTTCCCCCATATATTAGGAAGAACCGCCACTCGAGGGACGTGCTAACGGTCCTCGACCCCCCCTTAGGACTCCCCCTCCCTAAACCCGGGCCGCGCCACCTGCCCCCATTCGGCAGGACCACCCCCTAACTATATGGCTGCCGCGGACCCCCTTAAACCCTGTACTCCGGTCCATGCGTTCAAAACCGCCGGCAGGCCCACCCCCCTAACCACAGGGCCATGCCCTCCGTCCCAATGCATAGGGCCATGCCCTCCGTCATCACGTATAGGGCCATGCCCTCCGTCACCACGTATAGGGCCATGCCCTCCGTCACCACTGTATAGGGCCATGCCCTCCGTCTCCACTGTATAGGGCCATGCCCTCCGTCACCACTGTATAGGGCCATGCCCTCCGTCACCACTGTATAGGGCCATGCCCTCCGTCACCACTGTATAGGGCCATGCCCCCGTCACCAATGTATAGGGCCATGCCCCCCGTCACCAATGTGTAGGGCCCAGCCCCCGTCACCAACGCAGCGGGCCATGCCCTCCGTCACCAATGTATAGGGCCATGCCCTCCGTCTCCAATGCGTAGGGCCATGCCCTCCGACACCCAGGCATAGGCCATGCCCTCGGTCACTAACCGTACAGGGCCATGCCCTCAGTCGACGTCACCCCCGGGGCGTGCTTCCTGGCCGCGGAATCGAGCTCCCTAACAGGTATGCCGCACTAACACGGGGCCGTGCCCCCTCTCTGGCTCCCAGGGCCTACCCCTGTCACCACCAGGCCTGAGAAGCCGCTCAGCGCCTGCAGGCAGCCCGCCGAGCCGGCCGTCCCACCAGAGAGAAGCCCTCCGGATGCGTGTCCCACACCTGCGCCCGTCCGCCAGGAAGAAACCCCTGCCGCAGCGCCCCCAACCCCCCCGTCACCTACCCTACCCCGCAGCCCCCGACATGGCAGCGGCACCGGTCGGCGTCAGACCCCCACTGCGCGTCGTGGCCCCCCTGTCCTCCGGCGGGCGTGCTCCCTGGCCACGGAGTCGAGCTCACCACGTAGAATGACCACACCGCCATGGGACCGTGCTTCCTCTCTGGCCCCCAGAAAGAAGTCCTCCACACAGTGCGTCACCCCCAGAGCCTGTCCGCCAGGAAGAAGCCCACTGCAAAGAACGTACCCCTCATCCCGCGCAACTCGAAATGCCCGCGGCCCATCGAACGGGAATTATGTGTGCCGTATGTGCAAGCGCACCGGCAGACATTGTGTTAGGTTGTGCACTCCAGGCCTTCAACAGCGAAAATTGTCCCTATCCCAAACTACGCGCTCGCCTCCATGTCCCACCCTAATACAATGGCCCCACACAAATATCCGCGTGGTACTCCGTAATGCCCTTGCCCAGAAAAGATCCGGAATATGTAGACTGTAAAGCAAAGTATGTATACATTTCATTGCTTAACAGTCTAACACAAAATGCAAGAACAGTAACCTGGGCCCCGCATTCAAATATTTTGCACCGAAACGGAGGCGCAAAGCGCCACTCCGCAGTGCTCTACCGAAAAGCCGTGTAGCACCAAATGTACCAAGAGACGCCGCACAAGAAAGCGCCATCCCAAAAGTGCGTCGACCACAACAAATACAACTGCTGCTCACGCCACTTGCAAGCGTACCGACCCGCGGCTCCTTCCATTATTGTTTACCCAGCAAATTATACATACCCTATCTCCGCCAACAGTACTCCCCCTCCTTTCTAAACCTACCTACTGGACCCTCGAAGATCCAGGGATGATAAAATATGAATGTAGAGGGGACCGGGCTGGAATCTGTCAGCGCTGGAAGGTAATAATATTCGGCTTCAAAGGCGTAGAGCAGCGAGCACTGGGCCGAAGCCAAGAGGCTTTCAAAGAACAGGCCTACAAAGGAGGCCTTAGTGTCCTCCAAATTGAATAGTCCAAACAGTTGAGCAACTGCTTGCAGGGTAACCACTTCACCCCATAGTTGGGAGATGAGTTTGGGTCCTAGGACGTCTGTTGCTTTATAAAATGCTATCCCTGCCACCCTCAACCCCTTAATAAATGTATTCTGTAGACAATAGTTGGGAACAGGTGCTTTCAGTTGGGTATGGTGAGGTGTTTGTCGGATTTCTCCTAGGATTTTTACATGCACACACAGACTAAAAACACACACTCTACTCTGTTTTGAAGATCATAACATTGTTTGGTTATTTTACTAAATATTTTAAGTACCAATAACAATCAGCACTGTTCTCCCGTTCCAATGCCCCTTAAGCACCCCTTCATATCCTGTTTCTCAGATGATTTATGCTACCATGATAAGCCAGCTTGATTGTTGGGGCATCAGAACCCCTCCCACCACCCCACACACACACACTGATCAAGCTGCACCCCTGGACGTAGGGCAGGTAGATATGTGTGTGCACCCTCGACAAAGCTTTAGCTACAGGGACTTCCCCTCCGTGGAGTGATGCGACCCAAGTGCGCAGCCGCCTCAGAGATAACCCAGGGACCACTTTACAATCCTATCATTCTCCGTTAGTGTCTGCACGGTATTCTTGAGAAGAAAATAGCCACTACCGACAGTTTATTCATGGAAAACGGATGGCCTTCGGGAATGTTTCCGCCATGGCAACCTGAAACCAGCCAATTTTAAATACAAAACATGAATGTCAGAAGATAAAAGTTCATGAAGTGCAACCAAAAAATCTGAGAGCATCCCTGTATCGGGCACACCTTGGGTTCCTTAAATGAAGAGACACGTTACCTGCAGGCGCACCCGACCTATACATGAACTCATTACCTTTCACACTAACCATAAGCTGTGCACCCCCGTATCATCTGAATATAAAAGTTGTCACCGTCTCTAAAACCTCCTGACGTTTCTACCATATGTCTTTGCATCACACGACTGACTGGGTCATTTTCGCCCATTTCCAGCTACCAGCAGAGACAAATAACACCCAGCATGACAGATAACGAAGTAGCTCTTGCCTGTGACGTCATCTGTGATCTGTGGGTCACAAAGTCTCATCCCTGCACGGACAACTCTCAGCCTTCCACCCTTCCGAGATCGGCAAATGGAGCGCCATTTAGAAACTTCGGGAATGTGGCCAGAAGCGCAGCGTTACATAACGAACGGCATTTTTCATTATTAGTATTATCCCTGTCGCAATAAATATAAAATAATACGAAAATTGATTGGGATAGCAATAATGCTCTGTGATGGACTTGTTTGCACAGCGCAGAGTGTCACCTGAAGCAGTGACTCCCACTAGAAAGGGATTTGGTAATCTTTAGTCATTCAGGGTGTAATACACCGGCTGCCTCTGTTTGCTTCCGGGGTACAAAGGTCAGATTTACTGGAGCTGGACACTCTTTAGTAACTTCCCAAAGGAGGCGCTTCAGTGATCCGGCGGGTTTTACAGACTTTCTGTATGTAACCCTCGGTACAGCAGCGACGTCACTGGATTGTGTGCATAGAAGTAACGCTCCCACTAGGAGGAGGCGTGTGTGGCAATGGGGTCCTGGGGGGGGGGGGCCGCTTAGAGCTACCATTTCCAGCCCTAATGGCTTATCACAGCAACCCGCATGTTTTTGAGCGATTGAACCTACCACCTTTTTAGACATACTGGCAAATTCCCCTCTCGGCCTATTCCCTTGCATCCACCCCCTCCACCACTCCTCCCTTGGAAAAGGACCACCCGGCACCTTTCCCGGACACGCTGTCTTACCCACCAGTACCTCCACAATGCTCCCACCACAAACCACATGTACCACAGCCCCCTCGAATCCTCCCACAGGCTTTAAGCATCGCACTGAGCACAGTAGGCAATAACAGTTTAAATGAAATGTGGATTGCAAAACACATCTTTCTCCATATTACGCAGCACTCCCATACATCGCAGAATCGCCAAGAAGCTCCGCCGTCCTTCTTCCCCCCCTGCCCCCAATTAAACCCCGGCGGCCGCACGGACCCTTCGGGTAGGGGCAGCGGGACTCACCCAGTCCCCCGTGGGAGCCTGACCGCCCGCACCAGGCAGAACAGGCCCATCCGCTCGGCCGGTAGAGCCGCATGCTGCTCCCCGAGCTCTTCTGGCCTCCATCGACGTTTCCGGCCGCGAAGTGTCCGGCCTGCCGGGAAATCGGTGCCATTCCTCGCCTGTCCCAAAGTCCGCCTCTGTTGCCGCTGCGTTCTCCAAGGTGCAATCGAGCCTAGCCACACACCAGCGCTCTCCGGGAACAGTCTGTGCACCGTTGCAGCAACCAACAAGCGAGGCATTCCCGAAAAAAATTGTCCAGCCGGAAACCCCCCGCCCGGCGGCCGAGACACCTCACCTAAAATGGTGCCTCTGCCTCGTGGCCGGACGGCTACAGCCCCGCCCACAGGAAGCCCCACTCAACCCCGCCCCCCGCCCAAAAGCTACCAAAACCCTTCAAAACCCCGTCATCGTGAGGCGCCATCTCTACCCCCCCCCCTCTCCCCGGCCCCAAATTCCCCCGGGTGGGGCAGGCCTCCCTACGGTCGGCCCCCCCCCCCAGGACCCCATTCCGCACTGACTTTCACCACTGTGCACCTGGTGACTGCAGGCTCCAGAACAAGCCGTGCAGGGCTGTTTCGCTTAGTTTTCAGGCCCGTGGTCCACGACATTTGGGAGGCTTCCAAGCGCTTAAAAGTGAAACAATGAAACACTAATAGTGTTTTACAGAAATACTTTCAATGACACTCGGATTGAGCGTTCACTGGTTCTTTGCTGCTGCCTGGACAAAGGCCTTAGAGAAGAATCTGTTTGCCACGAGAATAGTCTCATGGGAAGGTGGGATAAAGTACTTGAAACGGTAACCTGTTCCTAACGTTTACTGATGAGGAAGAAACATATTTTCAAATATGACGACTGCAAATGGCATGGCTGGGAAATGTTTTCACCTGAGGCTGCCTTGGAGAGGACTAATGATTGTTAACAGCCCGAATAAGGCTCAAGGTATTGTTTTTTAATGTATAGCTTATAAACGGATTCAGCATTTGTATCAATAGTATTTTCAGCTGCATTCGGTGAACCCAATGAATCGTCCTGGTCATTGAGCGGAAGTAGTTTTGTAATCCTGTTTAAATTTTGATGAATGATAAGCAGACTTAAATGTCAATTTCAGTTTGTGCCCCATGTACAACCGAGATGGACAAAACCAGAGCTCTCTTAGTTTAACTCAACAGAGCAGCTGCAGCGTAGCTTTGTAAATTACAAAACTGCATGCCTGAAGAGGCGTTTAAATGACCGATGTGTACCAAATAATGTACCTTTGCTGAGTATGGGTTTAGTATCGAAGAAATTATGCGGTGGCTTGGTTGGAAGGGGCAGACTGCTGACCAAGAAACAAACCTTTGGGCCAGGGTGCCTGCTACCTGAAAGAAAGGTAAACGTGTGCATTTGGTTAATCTGCAAAGGGCGGTTTTGACTCTGGAACACTGTCACAGGCAGGCAGTCTGATCGCCAAGACTTCCTTACCGGCCTGTGGTGTGAACGGGCCACAGGTGTTTGTCCTGAAACCCCAGGCTGAGGCTGGCAGATGAAGTATTTAATATACACAGTTCACAACATGGAAAGAGACAAAATGTAAACTTTCCTTACCTGTACTGTACTGTGACGACGGTGAGGCGGGGGGAGTCACACACGGTCTGCTGCTGCCTGCGCACGCCAGGCTACACGTCACAGCGGCGGGAGTCAAAGTCAGATAGTGATTGGCCTGCACTGGACCAGCCAATCCTGGCGGCTAGGGGGGGCACCAGACTGCCTGCCCTTTCTCCCTTTGAAACCTGCGGCCCGCCCCCTGGTACTCGCTCTAAGGGGAACTTCAGCAGGGGCTGCATCTGCGCATGCTTGCGCTAGGTGCTACCCTGAAATTCGCTTGCGCAGTACTGCTGCAGCTGAGTGGACTGTCACTCAAGCTGCAGCAGGCCCAGCCCACCCCCCCAACCCCTCCCCCTGCGCACTCCGGAAAAGTCAGGTGTCCCTGTCTCCTGTAACGCTCGCGATCAATTTTTATTTCACTAAAATAAAAATAATTTTAGTGGGGCTACGGGCTTAGTGGGGCTACGCCCCTACGCCCCTATGGACGGAACGCTACTGCTTAGGAGCCTTGCTATTATCAAGGTTTATCTCCTAAGCGATAAAAATCGGCCGAAATGCATGAATATCGCTGTAAAGTCAGAGATATTCATGCATTACCGAGCAAATGCTCCTAGCCATGTAATCCACCTACCATTGGATTACATGGCTAAGAACAGCTCTGGGCAGGCGTTAGCTTTTGGAGATAATCACGCTTAGCGCGAATATTTCCAAAAGTTGGTAGTAGGAGATAGAGATGTTAGCGACTATTTCCAGTCGCTAACATCTTGGCACGCCCCCTTTGCATTTCATTAGCGATAATTATCGCTGACATGCAAAGTGGGCACCTAAATGCCCGCTATCTCCTACTAGCTGTCACTAACTGGTGGTAGCGACAGTTAGGTAATAGGGCGATACAATTATCGTCGCTTTAGCTGGAAAAATTCCCACTAAAGCGGCGATAATGCCCTTGGTAATATGCCCCAGAGTTGCTAGCACACAGCCTTGTTTTACACCTTGATGCAGAATAAAAGGATTAGAAACTTCTCCATTTGACTCTAGCTGTCATATTTTGATGCAGATATGCCGAAAAATGCACAATAGTTGGATATATCCTCAGCTTCAATAAAATAACCCAAAGCTTGGCATGATTAATTTTGCGAAACCAGAAGATAGGTCCATGAAAGCAAGGCTAAATGGTTTCTTTTTGAATATAATATATTTACCAACATCAAATGAAGATTTAAATACCGTTCCATTGTACCATGAATTTACCGACTTGTCTGATCACAAGTTAAAAACTGCATGTGCAATTTATTACATGAGCTAATTACTGCACAGATGTGGTACACATGCACTATCTATCACATGCTATTTACCACACCCGAAAAATAATGCATATGGTAAATAACACCCATTTATACGTATAAGAGGTCATTAAAAACCAGTAGAAAATACCACCTTAAAATACCTCCAGTAAAAGCAGATGATAAGTATTCCTGAAAACAAAAGGAATTAAAGAAAACATCTAAGCCAATGCAAAAAAAACTAAGCCCAACACAGTAATACAAAAATACACAGTGCATATACTGTTTGATCTAAAAAAACATAAAATCACACACATCTGCACACAGAGCTGGGTGTACATTTTACAATTGGGGCAGGTGAAACTCTTACAGGTTCATTGCTGCACCACACACTTCCTTTCCCAAAGTTTTGGGGTGCAGATATATTTCTACGGTTCAGGGTGCGTTTAGGGGTGCTGGGGTAATTTTAGGGATCAGGGTGGGTTAGGGTTTTTGGGGTGCAGGGGTATTTTTGGGGATCAGGGAGGGTTAGGGTTTTGGGGTGCAGGGGTATTTTTGGAGATCAGGGTGTGTTTAGGTTTTGGGATGCCAGGGTAATTTTGGTGTTCAGGGTGCATTTAGGTTTTGGGGTGTAGGGGAATTTATAGGGTTCAGGGTGCGTTTAGGTTTTAGAGTGCAGGGGTATTTTGTGGGTTCATGGTGCGTTTAAGGTTTTGGGGTGCAGGGGTATTTTTGGGGTTCAGGGTGAATTTAAATTTGGGGTGCAGGGGTAATTTTAGGGTCAGGGCGCATTTAAGGTTTTGAGGTGTAGGGTGAATTTTCAGGGTTCAGGGTGCATTTAAGGTTTTGGGGTTCAGGGTGTGTTAGGGTTTGGGGGTTCAGGGTGGGTTTCATATGTATATATATATATATATATATATATATATATATATATATATATATATATATATATATATATATATATACTAGCTTACCCGTCGCGCGTTGCTGCGATCTCATAAGAAAGGAAATTCAAGGAAACTTGTTCTGTTAACATTCAATTTACATTGTGTCATTTTTATTGAAACTTGAGCAGTGCGTAAACGATCGGTTTCCAATCTTGATTCTCGTTGCTCTCCTGTTTCATTCGAGCTGGCTTGAGCAGTGTACGTAATCGATCGGTTTCCAATCTTGATTCTCGTTGCTCTCCTGTTTCATTCGAGAAGGCTTGAGCAGTGCATAATCGATTGGTTTCCAATCTTGATTCTCGTTGCTCTCCTGTTTCATTCGAGCAGGCTTGAGCAGTGCGTAATCAATCAATCAATCATAGAATTTGTAGAGCGCACTACTCACCCGTGAGGGTCTCAAGGCGCTGGGGGAGGGGGTGCTGCTACTGCTCGAAGAGCCAGGTCTTGAGGTGCTTCCTGAAGCTGTGGTGGTCCTGGGTCAGTCGGAGGTGAGTGGGGAGGGAGTTCCAGGTCTTTGCTGCAAGGTAGGAGAAGGATCTTCCTCCAGTGGTGGCTCTGCAGATCCGTGGGACGATGGCGAGGGCGAGGTTGGTGGACCGCAGCTGGCGAGTGGGGGTGTAGAACATGAGTCGGTTTTTGAGGTATTCAGGTCCCAAGTTGTGGAGTGCTTTGTGTGCGTGGGTGAGCAGTCTGAACGTGATCCTTTTGCTGATGGGGAGCCAGTGAAGATTTCTCAGGTGTGTAGAGATGTGGTTGCGGCGGGTAATATTGAGGATGAGTCGTGCGGTGGCGTTTTGTATGCGCTGGAGGCGGTTCTGGAGTTTGGTGGTTGTTACTGCGTAGAGGGCGTTACCGTAGTCCAGTCGGCTGGTGACGAGGGCCTGGGTGACTGTTTTTCTGGTTTCGGTGGGGATACATCGGAAGATCTTCCGGAGCATGCGTAGGGTGTTGAAGCATGAGGATGAGACGGCCTTGACTTGTTTGGTCATTGTGAGCGAGGAGTCTAGGATGAAGCCCATGTTGTGTGCGTAGTCTGTGGGTGTCGGTGCAGTGCCCAGCACCGGAGGCCACCAGGAGTCGTCCCAAGCCGAGGGGGATGGTCGGTGGATGAGGACCTCCGTCTTGTCAGAGTTGAGTTTGAGACGGCTGTGCTTCATCCAGTCTGCTACTTCTTTCATTCCTTCCAGGAAGTTTGATTTGGCGGTGGCTGGGTCCTTGGTGAGGGAGAGTATCAGCTGGGTGTCGTCGGCGTAGGAGATGATGTTGATGTTGTGTTTCCGTGCGATGGTGGCGAGGGGGCTCATGTAGATGTTGAAGAGTGTAGGGCTGAGTGAGGAACCTTGGGGTACGCCGCAGATGATTTCTGTCGCCGGGGAGAGGAAGGGGGGAGGCGGACTCTCTGGGTTCTGCCGGTGAGGAATGAGGAGCTCCATTCCAGGGCCTTCCCCTGGATGCCCATGTTGTTGAGTCGGTGTAGGAGTGTGCGGTGGCATACGGTGTCAAAGGCTGCTGAGAGGTCCAGGAGGATGAGGGCGGCTGTTTCCCCATTGTCCATCAGGGTTCAGATGTCGTCTGTGGCTGCGATGAGGGCCGTCTCGGTGCTGTTGTAGTGTAGTTCCTATCTTCCCAATAGGCTCTGCGCATTGGAATAATACCTACAGCAGTAAAGGCCTAGGCCAGACGTTAACTAGGTCTACTACTGTCGATACTAGACTTAAGTTTTGGGTTTGCCAGCGTAGCTCAGAGTTCGCTAGAAACGTTCTCGAATGTTCAGGAAAGAATTAACTCCCCTGATTAGACAAGAAGGGATTTAGTTTCTGACAACCATAGAACATGACAACTTTGCTCTCCCCTAATCAAGAGTGTATCTCCAGAGTCGTGTGAGCACAAGGCAATTATTTTACTCAGTCAGTACGTGCATTCTTAGTCTCATCAGATTGTAGAGAAAAGGAAGAGACGGGCGTGTTCAATAAAAAGGTGTTATTTATTGATCAGTCTCTTTTCTCGTACAAGAGAAATGGATCGATATTATTGCAATACTTATAGTTAAGTAAAGTGCATACATTAAAAGCAATAGTATAAAATAATACTGTAAAAACATTGATATGGTTTCTGAGCCATATGATGTTTAAAATGATTAAAATATATTTACATACACATATACATTTGACTAAACGTACTCAACTGGTGTTTCTAAATACGCCTACCCCGTGTACCTGACCTAAGTCTAATGCGTGGGCGGGAATAGAAAGTTACAGTTTAAGTTAAGTTTGTTTTTGCCAAGTGAATAACTAAAGAATTCTCTGTGAGGGGTTATTCAGTTCTGTACCTGGAAGTTAGGATGAATGAGGAATGGTATCTCTCTGCTCTCGATATTCCAGGCTGCCTGCGAGGGCTGCCCGAAAGCGCCGGTGCTGGGTCTCTCGGCAGGAGATAGCAGCGCGTCTCTCAGCGCGTCAGGAAGGCGGGGCTGCTGCCAGCGGGGTCTGCTCTGCTTCTGGGCTTCGGCAAGTATGGCTGCTCCGTCTCGTCACCACGCGTGCGTTTGCATATGGCAAGATCGGCAATATTTATACCTTAAAGGTGCCGAGATTGACGTAAGGATGGACATAGATACGTCAATAAAGATGTCATACGACTTGCTCGTTAGCACATTCTTTTACTGAAGTTCTCTGTGAAATCAAAACAATGGCCGCACGGATTTTCCAGGTTGTCATAGGTTTGATTTGTTATGAGAACGTCGTATGCCTTATCAGGGGCTGGAGGAATGTCGCTTGTCTAATTAGATCTCAAGCGTTATGACCTAATCAGATAACACGTTCCTGTGCCGTAGTGTGACTGCGTCAGATAACGGTATCTGCATCATGGGGGCTTTTCTTGCCTCATGGGCTGACTGTTAGTTAACTTGATAGTTAGTTTAACCAGAATAGGGTCAGGAATAGGGGGATCGATTCAGAACCTATAGGAATACATGACACCCACTCCACGCTAACTATGGTCATATTTACTAATCTATGCATAGTATAACATAGTACAACATACTATAGAGTATAGTGTATACCTCACCACCCCAAAATACATAAATGCATTTTGAAATTTTCAAATATACTGAAAAATTGCAGTCATATATATTGTATGCACTTAAGCTATGAATTAAACGCTAAAGTAAACACGCATTTGTAGACATTATTGCTTATTTGGTATATGAGAAATACACATGAAATGGCTCTTAATATGGCTATACAGAAAGAAAGTTCGAGACCATTTCATCACATAATAAAATATTTGTGAACATACCAGCGGGCAACTAAAGTTTATAAAGTATCTAAAAATAGAAATCTTAGTTCTCTAGGAATAGTTTCTTACTTTAAGCAGAAGATAAGTGTCCCGAAAATTTTGTAAAAAATAATTTCGGGCTGCTAAAAAATTGCTGTCCGTGAACTGGTGGGAAAAATTGTTCATGTGACTTTATTTTTAAAGTTGAAGGCCGAATTCAGGGAACGCCGTGTGCGAGCTTGCTCAAAAGTCTCTATTTCTGTTCTGGAGAGAACATCATATCATTAAGGCTTTCGAAAAAACTGTCAACAGCTTCATGGGAAAGTTCCACTAAGTCGGAAATAGGTGTAACCATGCATTCGTGCGCATGATTGTCTCCATTGACATTCTGATTCGCATTGCTGACAGAAGGTCGTACTTGATCGATGCTGCTTTCATCTTGAACTTCACTACTCTTCAATCGTAGTGGTGAAGATTCCACGAATGCCGTCATCAGGATTGGCAGCCTTTGAGGGCAGCACAAAGCGTGAACCTTGGTAGGAACCAACAATGTATCTGCATCCACTGGCGCATCCGATTGTAGCGTCAGACAGGTGTCTAACACTCATTCTTCTCCGCATAGCAGACACCTCAATACAGGTAAAACACATCTTTGCCACATTGGTCGAAATGATAGAAACCAAGTCATGTTCAGGTCTCTAAGCCGGGAGAGTCCCAGGATTTTTGATATCCGGTCCCGGTATCCAATGGCTAGGATTGTTTCTTCCATTGTCGCGAGAGTTTGATCTGTGACATGGGTTGCCATAACGAAAAATAAGGACTAAGAATAGGATTCCTGCAATTAGTCCCAGGATCAGGGGAAGTCCGCCAAAAATCGAATGGACGAAATCTGGAAAAATACCCAGTATGGCTTTGAATGGTGTTAATGCCATCGAAAATACTGTCTTAAATACCTTTGAGACCCCAGTGGTATCAGAAATATTTAAGATTTCGCTCAGGATTTCCGCGAAATGTACGGGGGAATTAGTCGATAATAATGTATGTATCTCTGCAGTCGTCCTTGCGACTTGTAGATCATACGTTTCTTTTGATGACGTGAGCCTTGTAGGCGTCTGAAGAAGCACTGTTTTCATTCTGCTTAAAGTATCTATTCCAATAGAAGTAATTTTCAAACTGGGCCATGCCCTTGCCTCCCTGTCTGGAAAGGAGCTGGGGAACAAAGAACGTCCACAGCACTTGACCTTCGCAGTCGTAGTGACTAGATAAGGAGTCCCGGGCATAAGACTACAACATTTGCGGTCTACAATAAGAATGTAACTCCCATTATAGAGTCTTTGAAAGAATGGTTCCATTTCAGTTGCAGGTGCGCCTTGCTGGTGACATGAAAGGTTGTATGAATTCCCTTCACAGGCTCCATGCAAACTAATTCCGTTACACAGAAGCGTGCCGCTTAGTGACATGGCACAATTGTTGCCACTAAGAAACACTTTCTGTCCTTTATTACTGACACATGCATGTGAATAGGGCAGGTTCCAAGTTGTTTTAAGGTACCCCTTCCCCAATTTCTCGTACATGCCAGCCTGTATATATTTTTGGCAGTATTGAAACCTGAAGGTTGAGATTGGAATATTTATGATTCCGTGGATTATCCATTCACTGACAGGTCGTTCTGACATTGTCATTGGTAATCTTTCTAGTTTTTCAATGCTCAAGATTGTATAATCAGCACCCTTTTGCGCCATACCGATTTGTCTATCAGTAAGGTTAAAGATTTGGAATAGTGACGTTGTGTTGATTAAACGCCAAGGCACATAGCCTGAACGCAGATTTTGTAACGTCCAGCCAAGCTGTACAATAGAACGCAATTGTGACTGACCATGTTGTAATAACAGTAAGTCTTGCGATAATATATCGATTGCTGAAGACACAATGCTGTCCAATGAAAAAATTCTGGAGGACAGAGTCATTAACCCATTGTCCACTACAGAAAGTGATTTTTCCAAATTAATACGGTCAATTTCCCGTATTCTTTCTGCTGTTTCAATTTGATTAACCTTCCAGGCCTCATTGTATGCTGCATATACAGAGGCTGCTATGAAACGCTTTTGACGCTGTTTGCGTGGTCCCATTATGAAATCACGCAAGTCAGCACCATCAGTAAGTAAAGTTAGGTGTTGCTTAATTTCAGGCAGTGTGGAAGTTTGTAGCCACTGAAGGCATAATTTGCCCACACTGTAGGTTGTTATTATCCCTGGGTGATGTCTTTGGGGATATCTAGGGTCTGGCCTGGTCATTTTGAACCCCTGTGTTTTATTCAGGAATCTGTCTTGACAGTTATTTGTATCTGTGGGCCAGATTACCCATTGTTTCCAATCAGGATGTGTTCTGTTTTGGTTTAATATATGGTTTACGTCTATCTCTTCATCCGTATCAGAGCTATTGCTAAACATTGTTGGCTTTGGAATAGACGGTTTATTTGAATCTTTGATTTTGGCTAGGCCAAGACAGGTGGTTTGTTGAACAGTGTCATTTAAAAATATCATTTGTTCTGGGATCATGCAAGCTCTAAACAAAGCTTCTAAACCCTGTACTTGCCATTCCTTTGTACCCCAAACACTTTTCAAATCAACATTTTTGTCCCAATAATCAAATCCAAAAGTATTCATTTCTTCGAAGAATGAATCTGAATATATCAACTTTGTGTTGGTTATCATGGTTTTCATCCCTGTCTTGTTTGACAATTTAAAATAAAATGTTTCAGCATTACTTGTGTTAAAACCTGAAAAATATGAATATTTGTCGTAAACGGTTCTTGAGCTCCCTTTTGGAGGTGTTGCACAATGTTCCCATTGATTACAATTTAAAACATTTCTAGGCTGTGCAGATTTATGTAAAAAATGGTTACCATAGTGGTTATAGCAATACATACTATCATAATTTGTAGAACCTTGCAAATAATCATGTTTTGTAAATTTAGCAGACATTACTAAGTCAGACATCATGTTATTAATGCTTTCGAAGTCCCAATCATCAGCAAATGAGTTTGGTTTTGCAAAGTCACTCAAGGAGATCTTGATTTGGTGTGGATATTTCAGGATCTCGACCGGACCATAAATTTCATAGTCAGTGTTGTCCCAGGCTACCCCACCAGGTATAGGATTGGCTGTGAAGTTGGCTGAAGAAAGTTCTCTTTTCTCGACGTGTGAAGATGTGTGTGGTTTGAGGACCAAGTTGATGTTCTGACTTGCTGTGTCCATTTTAGCATATTTTCCCTCAATGAAGCGTCCCAAAGTTAATACCATGATGAGCCAAAGTATGAGGATAAATGCACCAAAACCCACCCAAAATTCAATCCATGGAGAAATCAGATATGTTTCTTTCAGTTGGTTCAAAAGTTCCTTAGCTTTGTCTTTAAAGGATTTTGATGATGGCTGTGTCTTTGATTCACTGAGGCTTTCAGAGGAATCATCGAAGTTGATGAAGTAGCCGGATGCAGTTCTGTCAATTGTTCCAATTGCTTCAGGATTTTTGTTTCTTGAATTGTCACCTGGTACTTCATTATAGATTGGTGTGTCTCTGCTAAATGTTTTTATTTGGGTTTTCAGAGGTCTGAGTTATATTGCATTTTTGCATAGTCCGTGTTGTTCTTCTGTAGGAGTTTCGAATGTGATGAGCCTCTTTGTTAGGACCTCTGTACTGGTAGCAAACCTTGGTGTTCTGCTACTTATTGGGAGTCCACTTGGCCTACTGTTTGTTATCGGCCACATGTTGTGGTTTTACCAGGTCGATGGATACAACTTGGTTCTCCTTTTTACCAGCAAGTGGCGGTAGTACAACTGATCTTGTCCCGTTGACAGACAAGACAGGAACTGCTTTTCTGTAAGAAGGCCCAAATTCCTTCTTTACCGCGATCTTCTCCCTGACTAGATCCCCGACTTTTGGAATCCAGACAGGTCTTGCTGGGACAGGTGGTGATTCTTCAGTGGTTGTTGGCTGTTGTTTCAACTGTATGTTGCTCAGGTCTTTTCTTGTTTTGTTTAAGTCCTGCAAAATAGCCAAACGGTCTTTGACATCAAAGCTTTTTTCTTTAACCACTGAAGTCTGACTGTCGAGGTCGGAGATAATCATTCTAGTTCCAAATAATAATTCGTACGGACTGAATCCCTTCAGAGAATTTCTTGGCAAGTTATTTAGACTACGTTGGACACTTATTAGATGTTTGACCCACCCAGCTCCCGAACCTAATACCTTTGCCGTTATAGATTGCTTTATGTCACGGTTTTTTCTTTCAACAATTCCGTTCCCCTCAGGGTGAAATGGACAAGAGTACCGCAATTGCACGCCCATGCTGACCATGGCCTCCTTATAAGCCCGAGAGCTAAAAGCAGGACCATTGTCCGAATGCAGCATGCCAATTGCGTATGTGCCGATAAAGACTCGCAAATCTTTTATAACAGTTCTGGCGTCAGCCGTTCGCTGGGGCCACATCCATATAAATCTCGTGCATGAGTCCACTGCAACCAAGATATATTTATAGTTACCATCCCTTTGTAAGGGACCGCAGTGGTCTAGATAAACACAGGCTAATGGTTTATCCGAGATTAGAAGGGGCGTCTGCGCTGGACGTCTCACCGTTGATACTTTCATTTTTTGACATATTTCACATGCTAGAACATAGTTCCTCGTTTGTCTTCTCATTTGTGGCCACCAGTATCTCTGTTTTAATAATGATACTGTGGCTGAGACGCCAGCATGAATAGAAGCAAGCCCTTCGTGTGCCGCTATTATTAGTCCTAACCTATGTTCCATGTTTGGAATTGCCCTATCCCCCACTCCAGGGATTCGAGCAAAAGGAACAATGTTTGCATCAGTTATGTATGAGTATTTTACTGGAAAGCCTTTAGGGAGTGGTTCTATCGAATCCTTTTCTGAAGCGCTGACAGCTTGTAATATTTCGCTGTCTATTTTTGTTTTTGACCGGGTGATGGCAGCTACGGAAGCCGTTTGCACAGCTGCCTTCGCGGCCTCATCAGCCAATGAATTCCCTGCAACGTGAACGCCATCACGTTGATGACTCAGTGTATGTATCACGTGAGTCTTTGGTAGTTCTTTTTGTAAAAGAGCTACTTGTTCCCAGAGCATTTTATGCTTGATTGTGCCACCTTTCGCATCCTTGAAACCGTTTTGAAGCCAGATCTGCAAGTATTCATTATAAGACTGAACGCATTAATACGAATCGCACACTATGAGTGTGGGGAATTCTCGATCGGTATTTTCAAGCGCCATCTTGAATGCTAGTAGTTCAGCTCGCTGAGCTGTACAATCTCCTAGGGATTGTGTTTTAGTGAGGGTTGGTTTAAATTTCCCTTCGTGCCAACGACCTTTAACAATCGCGCACGCAGCACTGTAAGCTTGTTTACCCCCTACTGCGGGTTGTGCTGATCCGTCTGTATATATTATACAGCCGTAGTGATCTAGAGGCAGAATTTCGGTTGGCGGAGGACATTCAAATTCATATTGGAGAAATTCTTGTGTTTTTAAGTAAGGATCAAATTCGTACACCACGTCTGTTGCAGCAAGAGAGTTAGCCCATTGTATCCATCTTGGATGGAGTGCTTTAGCATTTGGAATGCTTGCCTTTGTTACCGCCTCTAAGGCTGGTATTGGTGTCACGATTACTATTCGTTTACCTTGTGCCAGGGCTCGTTCTTTTGCTATAGCTGTCTGTGTTGCTGTAAGAATTTTTTCCGTTGGGCTAAATTTCATTTCAGCCTTAGTGTACAAGTGTGATTTGAATGCAATTGGTACCTTTTCTCCCTCATTAGAGGTTAGGTATGTGAATCCGCATCTCCCTGGGATGACTCGAATCACAAGATTGCGTGTGTTATCACGTGTTTCTAATTTTGTTTTAATTAGCATGTCTGTTTGTAAGGATCTCAAAATTTCTGTGTGTGTTTGAGTCCAATTGGATCTTTTAAAGTCTGGTTTAATTAGATCATAAAGGGGTTTGACCCTTTCTGCGTAATTTGCAATGTATGTTCTTCCGAAATTTAGGAAGCCTAGAATTGACTGTAGGTTTTTTAGTGTTTTAGGAGCTTGGATTACGGCACATTTCTCTAGGAAATTGTCTGCCAGGCTTTTACTTTCACTTGATAACTCATATCCTAAGAATAGGACTGTCAGATGGGCAATTCTGGATTTTTTAAAGTTGAATTTGTAACCCTCTGCTGCGAACCCAAGTATTATGGTGTTCACTCTTTTCAAGTGAGTATCCAAGTCATCGTCTGTTAAGTAAATGTCATCGACATAAGATAATGCTTCATCATCATATAGTTGCAGTAATTCTGTTACTCTCGCTGAGAATACCCCCGGGCTGTTCTTGTACCCCTGGGCTAACCGACAGAATTGCTTTTGAGTGCCATTTACTGAGAATGCAGTTAAATATCTGCTCTCTGGTGCTATGTTTTGACAAAAGAATCCATTGGAGATGTCCAAGGTTGTTTTGTATTTTTTGCGCACTATGTTATTCATTAGTGCAGCACTGTGTGAGTTTTGCACTGCAAAGGTTTTGCAACATGTGTTAAGGTGTCGGTAATCCAAAACTAGACGATATGAATTGTCTGGTTTGGAGACCGGAAACAAAGGATTGTTCATTTGTGAGGTGCAAGTTTCAATCACCCCCTGGTATTCTAGCTGATCTAGTATTTCATTTACCTGTTTTTTAGCTTCTTGCTTAATTGGGTACTGCCTTTGTGCAGTAGGTTGTGATTTTAACTGGATTTTGTGAGGAGGAGAATCCTCATCCCATCCTACATGATTTTTATATAAAGCAGGTGCTAAGGCCACTGCCCACTTTCTAGCAAGTGTGTATTTTTTATGAATCGGGATTTGATTCGAGAAGGCCGGCATAATTACTTCTTCGCCATGAGGGCACTCCCTGACAAACTCTGGTGGCCAGTCTTTTTCAGCTAGAAGGATGTCATAACCCTTGGAGAGGTTATCCCAAAATAGTCCCCTTATTTTCCTAGTCTTATCTCCCTCTATACGTAATGTTATCTCGTATATCTTGTGGGGTTTGCTAACTCTGGTGTCTGCAGTTTCCACTTGAAGATATTCATTCGTGTCCACTGTCTCCAGATGATTCATAAGGACTTTGCGAGCTATGCTCACTTCTGCTGCGCTGTCTAGCATTGTCTGAGCCCACTCTCCGTTTTTCAGTTGTGTCCTCAGTATTCTCGGCATTGTTAACTACCTTGATACTGGCTACCTTCTTTTTTGGAAATTGTAATTTCTTTTTTTGTTGAGCAGGTTCCTTGTCTTTGGACTTGGCGTGCTCTTCTCTTTGTTCTGATCGTCCTCTTCTTTCCGATTTCTGCGAGGAAGTCTGAAAAGATTGAGAGGGACGTGTATCAATGTCTTGATATCTATCAGGTTTTTTAATATTATCCCTATTTCTAAGGTTATATCTTTTCCCAGAGGGGTCACTCTGGGGTGACCTGTGTCTCTGGTTCGGAGATTTCTCCCTTCGCCTAGGAGACCTTCCTCGGGACTGGAATTTCTTTTCTTTTGGATTGGATTGTTTGTTTCCATCCCAGTTCTTTTTTGGTGAATTATTATTAAAAAATATTTTTCTGGACTTTCAGTCTGTTGCGGTTTTACTGGTATTCCACCTAAACTATCTCTACCTAGTTCTTCATAGGATTTTTCTATGATTCTGGCAATTTCAGCTGGTTGGTCTGCTATATCTGTCTCTTTTAACCTCTGGCGGATCGCCACGTTTGCTGCTTCACCTTTTATATTGGCTAATAATATAGCCGAGACCTGCTTGAAGTCTTTCAGTAATTTCATACCAAGAGTTAAAGCTGGTTCTGGACCGTATTCATCTTGAATTTGTTTTAGCACATCTGGTATTACCGAAATGGATGGAACACCGTGCGTTTTTGTGTAGATTGAAGCAAAGACTGTACCCCAAGTGTCACAGTCCTCTATGTGTGGTGCGATTCCCATTGGGAGACATATAGTCAGAATCCTGTGTTTTTCTAGCGGGGTGGTGTCAGGAAACACCGCCTCTATTTGGGTGATTTTCTGTGCCAACCAGAATGGTATCTGTTCCCGTTTAGCCGGAACTTTACCTAGGCAGGATTGGATGTTCTGTGGTGTGATTTTATTTGTGTTCCCCTGGTGAGGGGTCAGCTGTGGAAGTTTAATCGCTGGCTGAATTGTTGAAGTCCGCATTACATACTGGACTAATTGTCTATGAATTTTTAGTAATTGTTTTAGCTGTATTAACAGCTCTCCTGTAGACATTCCTTCGATGTCTGGGTGTGGTGTGTATCCGGCTAAGACCGGCCACGTTGCTCCTGGTCTACCTAAAGGACCGAGCCTGGTGATGTGATTATTATGTATTAGGGCGCCATCAAATAAGAGCAAATGCTCTTGGAATTTGAGTGGTACTTCCACCTCCTCGAAAGGAGTGTAAATGTCGGGTGGAACCTCTATTTTGTAATAGTGGAAGTACTTTGTTACAGCATTTGCTGCTGGAAAATGTATCCATGTATAGTATACCTCTGTCTGCCGATATTCGTGTGCCTCAATTACGAATATGACTGTGCCACCTCTAGGTGTCAGTCCATTTTCTATAAGTTTTAAGGTTATAGATTTCCTTTTGGCGACCGGGATGAGTATTATATCCCCGTCCGCATCTAGTGCTGCAGTATCAGCTGCTGCTATTTCAGCTGCTAATCTAACTGCCTCTCTTTCATCCTCATTGTCAGACATTTTACTGTCAATAAGGTTATTTTGTTTGTTTGCAGATCAGGTTTCTTATGGAACAAAGATTAGATGCACAATATTTTGGAACAGTGTATCCTTCAACGTTGACTAAACCAAGAACCTTACATAGGAGTTCCCTCCTGCGAGGTTTTGGAGGATATTACCTTTCACCCACTCCAGACGTCTTTGGAGTATTTGGGAAAAGGGGTCTGAGTGAGAAAGCACGACTGAGTTACTCTAAATGTCTTACGTTAGTTTTATCGCCCTTTCCAAACACGTTGAGCGCCATGTAGTGTAGTTCCTATCTTCCCAATAGGCTCTGCGCATTGGAATAATACCTACAGCAGTAAAGGCCTAGGCCAGACGTTAACTAGGTCTACTACTGTCGATACTAGACTTAAGTTTTGGGTTTGCCAGCGTAGCTCAGAGTTTGCTAGAAACTTTCTCGAATGTTCAGGAAAGAATTAACTCCCCTGATTAGACAAGAAGGGATTTAGTTTCTGACAACCATAGAACATGACAACTTTGCTCTCCCCTAATCAAGAGTGTATCTCCAGAGTCGTGTGAGCACAAGGCAATTATTTTACTCAGTCAGTACGTGCATTCTTAGTCTCATCAGATTGTAGAGAAAAGGAAGAGACGGGCGTGTTCAATAAAAAGGTGTTATTTATTGATCAGTCTCTTTTCTCGTACAAGAGAAATGGATCGATATTATTGCAATACTTATAGTTAAGTAAAGTGCATACATTAAAAGCAATAGTATAAAATAATACTGTAAAAACATTGATATGGTTTCTGAGCCATATGATGTTTAAAATGATTAAAATATATTTACATACACATATACATTTGACTAAACGTACTCAACTGGTGTTTCTAAATAGGCCTACCCCGTGTACCTGACCTAAGTCTAATGCGTGGGCGGGAATAGAAAGTTACAGTTTAAGTTAAGTTTGTTTTTGCCAAGTGAATAACTAAAGAATTCTCTGTGAGGGGTTATTCAGTTCTGTACCTGGAAGTTAGGATGAATGAGGAATGGTATCTCTTTCTCTGCTCTCGATATTCCAGGCTGCCTGCGAGGGCTGCCCGAAAGCGCCGGTGCTGGGTCTCTCGGCAGGAGATAGCAGCGCGTCTCTCAGCGCGTCAGGAAGGCGGGGCTGCTGCCAGCGGGGTCTGCTCTGCTTCTGGGCTTCGGCAAGTATGGCTGCTCCGTCTCGTCACCACGCGTGCATTTGCATATGGCAAGATCGGCAATATTTATACCTTAAAGGTGCCGAGATTGACGTAAGGATGGACATAGATACGTCAATAAAGATGTCATACGACTTGCTCGTTAGCACATTCTTTTACTGAAGTTCTCTGTGAAATCAAAACAATGGCCGCACGGATTTTCCAGGTTGTCATAGGTTTGATTTGTTATGAGAACGTCGTATGCCTTATCAGGGGCTGGAGGAATGTCGCTTGTCTAATTAGATCTCAAGCGTTATGACCTAATCAGATAACACGTTCCTGTGCCGTAGTGTGACTGCGTCAGATAACGGTATCTGCATCATGGGGGCTTTTCTTGCCTCATGGGCTGACTGTTAGTTAACTTGATAGTTAGTTTAACCAGAATAGGGTCAGGAATAGGGGGATCGATTCAGAACCTATAGGAATACATGACACTGTGGTTTGCCCGGAATCCGGACTGGGAGGGGTCGAGTGTGTTGTCCTCGAGGAAGGTGGTCAGTTGTTTGTTGACGGTCTTCTCGATGACTTTCGCCTGGAAGGGAAGGAGTGAGATGGGCTGGAAGTTCTTGAGGTCCCTGGGGTCTGCGGTGGGTTTTTTCAGGAGGGCGGTAATCTTAGCGTGCTTCCAGCTCTCAGGGAAGGTAGCTGATGCGAAGGAGCTGTTGATGATGTTCCGTAGGTGGGGGGTGATGATGGTGTCGGCCTTGTTGAAGATGTGATGAGGGCAGTGGTCGGAGGGGGAGCCGGAGTGGATGGTGTTCATGGCGTGGATGGTGTCTTCGCTGCTGATGGGAGACCAGGAGTTGATGGTGGTGGTGGGGGTCGCTGGGCTGGTGTCCGGAGGTGGAGGTTGGGGTCCGAAGCTGTCGTGTATGTCTGCGATCTTGCGGTGGAAGAAGGTTGCGAGGGAGTTGCAGAGGTCTTGCGTCGGGGCAATGTTGTTGTTACTGGCGTTGGGGTTGGAGAACTCTTTGACGATGCTGAAATGTTCCTTGCTGTTGTGGGTGTTGTCGTCAAGTCTTTCCTTGAGCGATGTCCTCTTGGTGTTCCGGATCTGCTGATGATATTTGCCGGTGGCGATTTTGAGGGCAGTCATGTTTTCCGGGGTTCGTTCTTTTCGCCAGGTCTTTTCGAGATTACGGCAGGATTTCTTTGTGGCTTTGAGGGCGTCTGTGAACCATGAGGGTTTTCTGGTGAGGTCTTGTTGTTGGCGTTCTTTAGTGGGGGGAGGTCATCTGCGCAGATGGTGATCCAGTGTGTGAGGTTGTGTGCCGCGCTGCTGGTGTCGGGTGCGTTGATGTCGGCGGGTGGGTTCTGGCTGAGAGATGCGGTGAGTTGGTCCGTGGTGATTTTGCTCCAGCATCTGCGGGGGATCCGAAGCATGTGCTGGTATGATGTTGTCCTCTTGAATGTGAAGTGTATGCAGCTGTGGTTGGTCCAGTATAGTCCTGCGGTGTGGTTGAAGGCGATGTGGTTGCTCGCTGAGAAGATGGCGTCAAGGGTGTGGCCGGCGCGGTGCGTGGGAGAGTTCACCAGTTGCTTGAGTCCGAGGCTGGCGAGGTTGTCGAGTAGGGTGGAGGTGGCGGTGTCATTGTTGTTTTCTAGGTGGAAGTTGAGGTCCCCTAGGAGAATGTACTCTGGTGAGGCTAAGGCGTGCGGGCTGATGAGGTCGGCGATGGTCTCGCTGAATTGTGTGCGTGGGCCCGGGGGTCGGTAGATGAGTGTTCCTCTGAGGGTGGACTGAGGGTTGGTGTGGATCTGGAAGTGTAGGAGTTCAGTGGTGGGGGTGGCGTCTTCTGTTTTGGCCGTGACGCTGATGGTGTTTCTGTAGATGATGGCGATCCCTCCTCCTGTTTTGTTAGTGCGGTCCTTCCGGGTGATTTTGTAGCCGTCCGGGATGGCTATGGCGATCTCGGGGTTGAGGAGGCGTTCATCCAGGTTTCCGTGAGGAAGGCGACGTCCGGTGCTTTGTGTTGAGGAGGTCCCAGAGTTCGATGGCGTGCTTGTGTACGGAGCGGGTGTTGAGGAGGATGCATTTGAGGTGGTTGGTGTTGCTGCTTGGTTTGGCGGGCGTGACGCAGGTTTGGAGGCAGGTGAATTTGCAGGTTTGATATGTGAAGGGTCCATGGGTGTGTCTGGGGGTGGCTTGATAGCAGGCAGGCGGTCGTCTGGGGTTGAGTGCGATGAGTGCGGCGTTGTCGTATCTCCGTCGGTTGGGTTGGGTCTTGCGTGGTCCAGGGGTTCTGGCACTGGGCGTGGTCCAGGCGTGGACGGGCGTAGACAGGCTTGCCTTTGGCGTGCAAACGGCACGCCCGCTGCGTGTGACTGCTGTGCGTACGCGCTGACTCCGCCATAGGTGGTGAAGTGGGAGGGAGGAGCAGCTAGGAGGCGGGAGCGGGGTGGCGAATGGGAATGGGAGAAAGGTACAGAAGAAAACAAGGGATGGGGCTGCAGGGGAGCAGCAGCGGGGAGCGGGGGAGGGGGGGTCTACACTGCGGGAAAGCGGTCCCGGGGGCGGCAGAAGTAAACGGGCAGTCACATAAACAGGGGCACAAGTACAGGAAATGCGATAAAATGCAGGCGCAAAGCACACACGATTTAAAGAAACTAGGGGCACAAAATACAGAGAACAGCACTGAATGCAGGCACAGAGTACACAAGAAATACGGTGGAAAAGGAACCTCAGCCTCAGGGGCAGCAGCGTACTCGCGGTGGCAGCAGGGAGAATAGGCGCGCTCAGAGGGAGCCGCACAATGCGAGGAGCGACCGGCCCTGAGCAAGGTCAGGTCAGGTCACAGCTCACCGCCGCGCGGGCTCAACCCTAAATTGCCAGTGGGAGGGAGGAGCAGCTGGGAGGCCGGAGCAGGGTGGCGAATGGGAATGGGAGAAGGGTACAGAAGAAAGCAGGGGGCGGGGCTGCAGGGGAGCAGCGGCAGGTAGCGGGGAGCGGGGTGGTCTACACAGCGGGAAAGAGGTCCCGGGGGCGGCAGAAGGAAACGGGCAGTCACATAAAGAGAGGCACAAGTACAGGAAATGCGATACAATGCAGGCGCAAAGCACACACGATTTAAAGAAACTAGGGGCACAAAATACAGAGAACAGCACTGAATGCAGGCACAGAGTACACAAGAAATACGGCGGAAAAGGAACATCAGCCTCAGGGGCAGCGGCGAACTCACGGTGACAGCGTGGTGACTAGGCGCACTCAGAGGGAGCCGCATGGTGCGAGGAGCGACCAGCCCTGAGCAAGGTCAGGTCAGGTCACCGATGTCTTTCCAATCTTGATTCTTGTTGCTTGTTCGTTTGAGAAGAACGGGCTTGAACAGTTTGTATTCGAACAGCTTCTAATCTTGCTTCCCATTGCTCGTCTGTTTCTGAAGCTCGTAATGCCTTTTTCTTTCGTGCTTCAGATGTAGATCGACCAATCAATTTCCTTTTGGGGGGCATAGCTGTCGACGATGCTCGCAAATTCGCTGAAAATAAATAAATGGAAATATTCATTATTCGAAAGATTATGTGGGCCCTGGGGGGCCAATATTTAAAAAAATGTTATGCCAGACACCTTCACGGGAGTGTACTCAACAACTTCGCAAAGTTTCATGGAGATCAGATGAATGGTGTAGTAATGCATAAAGGACAAACAGACACACATACATACATTCATTTATATATATATATATATATATATAAAGGCTCCAAGAACACCGAAACCGTGGGTCACTCTTGGTGTCGGGTGCCGTCTAAACGCGGCGGTGTACCGCGTTGTTAAATACAGGCTCCAAACTTTGTTCCCGTACCCAGCCGGGTTGGGAAACTTCAGAAAACAGCACTCCCGGGCTCAAAAAGATGCAGCAGAAGTTTTTTATTATTTCTTAAGCAAACGCGTTTCGGGACAGCGTCCCTTCGTCAGTGGTTCAACATTTTGTACTACGCAGCGCCATTTTTTAAAAACCACAATTGGTCATTGAAATGAACAACGGACTCAACATGTTACTCAAAGCGGCAGCGCCATATTGGAATGGTAAATACAATCACAAAATAGACAATAGCAAGCATTATTTACATATACTTTTCAGCTACCGTCTCGCGCTGTTGTTTTAAACATTTGACACTAATTAGGCCGTGTATCGGCCTTGACTCTCGCTGTCATTTCTTCTTGTATTTCTATGTTTACGGGGTGTTTTCCTGATTGGGCCAGGCTTGGAAACTGCTAAATTATTCGTCACAAATTGACGGGCATGGTTTTTATCCATGCCAGAAAAGGATAGATGCCTTGTAATCTTGCCGTGGATCGGCAATTGCAGCACAAACGGCTGCATTGTCAGTTGCACTAGTCTGGTCCCATTCATGACTCACCCCTCCTCCAACCAATTAAAATTCACACTTTTAAACAGACATTTACGAACCCACCACCCACAGCAACACCAATTATTTCATAATCCTGTACAATCTCAATTCATCACAGTTACTAGGTCATATATAGTTTCCTTTGTTGATCAATAACTCATCCTAGATGAGTTGCCATCTCTTCCCCCATGTTTAAGCCTCCAGGTGCCTTAGTTTCAAGATCAATGATGTAACGTGACTCAAGTCGTCTGAGAGTTAAAAGCCTGTTTCCACCTCTTGCATTTTCTGGGACGCAGTCCAAACAGAAAAATCTCAATAGATCCCTATTGCTGTTATGTTTAATTGCAAAATGGCGGGCAACAGGATAGGAAAAATCCTTGTTCATGATGGCTCTCATGTGTTCTAATACTCTGAGTTTTACGGGATTGATCGTGCTGCCAACATACCTCAGTTGGCAGGGACATATGAGGCAATATACAGCGTGGTCTGTCAGACATGTCATAAACTTATTAATCTTCCTTCCATTATGACATCCTCTTACTTGATAGGAAAGTGTACGTTTGCTAAAGGCACAGGCTTTGCACTTTCCACATGGAAAGAAACCCTTTGCATCTCTTAATGTGCCCTTGGTATTTCGTACAGGTTCCAAATGGCTGTGTACCATAACATCTTTTAAGGATCTGGCTTTTCTAAAAGTCAGCTGTGGGGTTAAAGGTATATCTGGCCCCACTATATGGTCAGTTTTTAGAATATGCCAGTGCTTAGTCATAATTGCTCTGAGTTTCGCAGAATCTGCCGAATAGGTAGTGACCATACGAAATTTCCCATCAGCAGTAGATCTTTTTTTCTTTGTAAACAAAGAGTTACGTGGCAATTCCTTGACACGATTGAGAGTGTTAAGTAAAAGATTTAGTTTGTAACCTCTCTCAACAAATCTGTCTATACTGTCAGAGACCACTAGGTTGAAGTCTTCCTCATGGGTACAATTCCTTTTTAATCTAAGGAATTCCCCATAGGGGATACTGTTGATCAATTTGCGGGGGTGGCTGCTGGTTGCAAACAGAACACTGTTGCCCGCAGTGGGCTTGCGTTAAAGGGAAGTTGAAATTTTTCCATCCTTCACGGTCACCTGCAAGTCCAAATAATTGACTCGAGTTTCACTAATGTCCCCAGAAAATCTGAGATTGCAGACATTTTGATTTAGCAATTCGACATAAATCTTGAGTTCATTGATAGACCCATTCCATATTAGGAACAGGTCATCAATGTACCTGTACCATTTCACCACTTTGTTGGTCCATGTGGCATTAGCTGGTCCCCAGGCTTCCTGCTCCTCCCACCAGCCCACAAATAAATTCGCGTAGCTGGGGGCGAAGCAGGAACCCATCGCAGTACCTGACTGCTGCCTATATAGAGTCTCCTGGAAAAGAAAAATGTTATTGTGTAAGCAAAAGCTAACCAGTTCTAATAACATTTCATTATGCATTGCATATTTTAATGACTTTTTTCTCAGGAAATAATCTATGGCTTGAAGTCCCTGTCTATGCTCGATGCATGTGTACAAGCTTGTTATGTCGAGCGTTGCCATCACATAGGTAGATTGCCATGTCACCATTTCAATCTTTTCTATGAAGTCCGTCGTATCTCGTATATAAGACTTCAAACCCAGAACGAACTCGAACAGATAATGGTCCAAAAATTTGGAGAGGTTTTCTGTCAGTCCACCAATGGAGGAAATGATTGGCCTCCCCGGGGGTGTGTTGATGTTCTTATGAACTTTTGGTAAATGATAAAATGTTGGTAAAATGGGCTTAGAATTCTTCAGAAACATATATTCCTCCAATTCCAACATTTGTTTACAATGCCATTTCCTCAAAAGTTCATGTAAAGTCTCGATACTGGAAAGATATTCTTTCTTGTCAATCTCCATATAACAATGAGCATCCTGTAGTTGGCGTTTCGCTTCATCCACATATTTCTCCCTTGACATAATCACGATATTCCCCCCTTTGTCTGAAGGTTTACAGATAATCGATTTGTCTTCAGCTAGGGTCTTTATTGCCATTCTCTGTTTCTTAGTAATATTGTAATCTTCAATTTGTCCTTTGTTAGTTGTTCTCATGGCCATCAAATCCTTGATGACAGCATCAGAGAATGTGTCAATAGCATCTATTGGGATTTGGGGTACAAATTTAGATGGTAGTTTGTATCCACTGTTGGGAACTTCCTGGTCAACACCAACATGCGCCAATCTCTGAGAATAGGTGGTAATAGGAACATTGATTTCGCCTTCATTTTCTTGGCGCAAATCTTCTAGTAGCTCACATGCAGTCAAGTCGTTGACTGTTAAAAGGTCGATCCCTTTCTTGTTGCCCCTTAAGTACTTCGCCTCCTTTGCTGTTGGTTTTACTTTGAAGTATTTGTGCAATTTGACCTTCCTGATAAACTTGTAAAGGTCTATCCGTGTTTGAGTGTATTCTAAATGCACATTGGGGCAAAATGTGAGTCCAAGTTGTAACACAGATTCCTCACACGGGGAAAGGATTCGTTTGGAAAGATTGACAATCGTTAAAGAGTTTTGTTTCACCACCTGTTGACTTTCCTGCTTCTTGTTGCTCGAGAGGCTGTACTGCTTTTTCCTCTGCCCCTTCCTCTTCTCGCCACCTCTTCTTGTTTGTCGTCTTCTTCCGGTGGTTTGTTTTTTCCACCCCTTAACCAACTCTGCTTGATAACGTTGAACTCCTGATGAAAAGGAGTATTCTTTGGTAAGTTGGAGGGGCCTGCCATTTCATCACCGGATACTTCACTCACGATAACATCGGAGTCTGAGGTTTCTACCCTGGATTCAGTGGTTTTATCGGGCATTTGATTCTTCTTTGCCAGGTCTTTACGTGGTTGATCATATTTCCTGGCAAAGGTAAGTACTCTGCCCATCGCATAGTCACGTTCGTCCCGATCAAATTTTTCTTGTTTCCTCATTTTGATTTTAAGTTCATATTTCTGCAGCCTCTTTTTCATGGCTGAGCGTAGTTGTTCTTGCTCATCTTTGTCTGGATTTCCAAGTATTTCCTCTTCTAGTGCCTCAATTTCCTTGACCGTTTTGTCCCGGTCACTCCAGGCAAATTGCACTAGAATCTCCAGCATCCCCTTACAGGATAAAGCAATATGAGCAGCCCAGGCTTCCAGCAGAAGAGGGTCGGGATTCTCGTAGGCAGGGACGGTGAATATTCGTAACCCCCTGGGCACGCGCTCTACTTCGATATATCCCTGAAGTGATGTGCCCTCCCACCACTTCCGAAGTTCCTTTTCATAGAGCTTTTCAAGTTTCTGGAATTGTATGACCAAGGTCCTCTTGACCTCAGTAGTGGCTGCAGGTGGTGGCTTCGTTATGTCCGCATAAGCGGTAAGCCAGCACTCGGTTTTCGTCTTGTTTGCGGTCTGAAACAATAAGATTTGGCATTTGGAATAATTTTGACGGTGTGTTGAGGGCTCTTGAGAAAAAACAGCGGCAGCAAGGGGAGAGAGACGGAGTTCCGGGATCGGGACTCTTGACCCCATTTAGCATTTAATAATGTTCAACATGAGTGAACGGAGAAACGCAGCGGGAGATATGTTTAAAAATAAAAATCCGGACATAACGAAGCCACCACCTGCAGCCACTACTGAGGTCAAGAGGACCTTGGTCATACAATTCCAGAAACTTGAAAAGCTCTATGAAAGGGAACTTCGGAAGTGGTGGGAGGGCACATCACTTCAGGGATATATCGAAGTAGAGCGCGTGCCCAGGGGGTTACGAATATTCACCGTCCCTGCCTACGAGAATCCCGACCCTCTTCTGCTGGAAGCCTGGGCTGCTCATATTGCTTTATCCTGTAAGGGGATGCTGGAGATTCTAGTGCAATTTGCCTGGAGTGACCGGGACAAAACGGTCAAGGAAATTGAGGCACTAGAAGAGGAAATACTTGGAAATCCAGACAAAGATGAGCAAGAACAACTACGCTCAGCCATGAAAAAGAGGCTGCAGAAATATGAACTTAAAATCAAAATGAGGAAACAAGAAAAATTTGATCGGGACGAACGTGACTATGCGATGGGCAGAGTACTTACCTTTGCCAGGAAATATGATCAACCACGTAAAGACCTGGCAAAGAAGAATCAAATGCCCGATAAAACCACTGAATCCAGGGTAGAAACCTCAGACTCCGATGTTATCGTGAGTGAAGTATCCGGTGATGAAATGGCAGGCCCCTCCAACTTACCAAAGAATACTCCTTTTCATCAGGAGTTCAACGTTATCAAGCAGAGTTGGTTAAGGGGTGGAAAAAACAAACCACCGGAGGAAGACGACAAACAAGAAGAGGTGGCTGGAAGAGGAAGGGGCAGAGGAAAAAGCAGTACAGCCTCTCGAGCAACAAGAAGCAGGAAAGTCAACAGGTGGTGAAACAAAACTCTTTAACGATTGTCAATCTTTCCAAACGAATCCTTTCCCCGTGTGAGGAATCTGTGTTACAACTTGGACTCACATTTTGCCCCAATGTGCATTTAGAATACACTCAAACACGGATAGACCTTTACAAGTTTATCAGGAAGGTCAAATTGCACAAATACTTCAAAGTAAAACCAACAGCAAAGGAGGCGAAGTACTTAAGGGGCAACAAGAAAGGGATCGACCTTTTAACAGTCAACGACTTGACTGCATGTGAGCTACTAGAAGATTTGCGCCAAGAAAATGAAGGCGAAATCAATGTTCCTATTACCACCTATTCTCAGAGATTGGCGCATGTTGGTGTTGACCAGGAAGTTCCCAACAGTGGATACAAACTACCATCTAAATTTGTACCCCAAATCCCAATAGATGCTATTGACACATTCTCTGATGCTGTCATCAAGGATTTGATGGCCATGAGAACAACTAACAAAGGACAAATTGAAGATTACAATATTACTAAGAAACAGAGAATGGCAATAAAGACCCTAGCTGAAGACAAATCGATTATCTGTAAACCTTCAGACAAAGGGGGGAATATCGTGATTATGTCAAGGGAGAAATATGTGGATGAAGCGAAACGCCAACTACAGGATGCTCATTGTTATATGGAGATTGACAAGAAAGAATATCTTTCCAGTATCGAGACTTTACATGAACTTTTGAGGAAATGGCATTGTAAACAAATGTTGGAATTGGAGGAATATATGTTTCTGAAGAATTCTAAGCCCATTTTACCAACATTTTATCATTTACCAAAAGTTCATAAGAACATCAACACACCCCCGGGGAGGCCAATCATTTCCTCCATTGGTGGACTGACAGAAAACCTCTCCAAATTTTTGGACCATTATCTGTTCGAGTTCGTTCTGGGTTTGAAGTCTTATATACGAGATACGACGGACTTCATAGAAAAGATTGAAATGGTGACATGGCAATCTACCTATGTGATGGCAACGCTCGACATAACAAGCTTGTACACATGCATCGAGCATAGACAGGGACTTCAAGCCATAGATTATTTCCTGAGAAAAAAGTCATTAAAATATGCAATGCATAATGAAATGTTATTAGAACTGGTTAGCTTTTGCTTACACAATAACATTTTTCTTTTCCAGGAGACTCTATATAGGCAGCAGTCAGGTACTGCGATGGGTTCCTGCTTCGCCCCCAGCTACGCGAATTTATTTGTGGGCTGGTGGGAGGAGCAGGAAGCCTGGGGACCAGCTAATGCCACATGGACCAACAAAGTGGTGAAATGGTACAGGTACATTGATGACCTGTTCCTAATATGGAATGGGTCTATCAATGAACTCAAGATTTATGTCGAATTGCTAAATCAAAATGTCTGCAATCTCAGATTTTCTGGGGACATTAGTGAAACTCGAGTCAATTATTTGGACTTGCAGGTGACCGTGAAGGATGGAAAAATTTCAACTTCCCTTTACCGCAAGCCCACTGCGGGCAACAGTGTTCTGTTTGCAACCAGCAGCCACCCCCGCAAATTGATCAACAGTATCCCCTATGGGGAATTCCTTAGATTAAAAAGGAATTGTACCCATGAGGAAGACTTCAACCTAGCGGTCTCTGACAGTATAGACAGATTTGTTGAGAGAGGTTACAAACTAAATCTTTTACTTAACACTCTCAATCGTGTCAAGGAATTGCCACGTAACTCTTTGTTTACAAAGAAAAAAATATCTACTGCTGATGGGAAATTTCGTATGGTCACTACCTATTCGGCAGATTCTGCGAAACTCAGAGCAATTATGACTAAGCACTGGCATATTTTAAAAACTAACCATATAGTGGGGCCAGATATACCTTTAACCCCACAGCTGACTTTTAGAAAAGCCAGATCCTTAAAAGATGTTATGGTACACAGCCATTTGGAACCTGTACGAAATACCAAGGGCACATTAAGAGATGCAAAGGGTTTCTTTCCATGTGGAAAGTGCAAAGCCTGTGCCTTTAGCAAACGTACACTTTCCTATCAAGTAAGAGGATGTCATAATGGAAGGAAGATTAATAAGTTTATGACATGTCTGACAGACCACGCTGTATATTGCCTCATGTGTCCCTGCCAACTGAGGTATGTTGGCAGCACGATCAATCCCGTAAAACTCAGAGTATTAGAACACATGAGAGCCATCATGAACAAGGATTTTTCCTATCCTGTTGCCCGCCATTTTGCAATTAAACATAACAGCAATAGGGATCTATTGAGATTTTTCTGTTTGGACTGCGTCCCAGAAAATGCAAGAGGTGGAAACAGGCTTTTAACTCTCAGACGACTTGAGTCACGTTACATCATTGATCTTGAAACTAAGGCACCTGGAGGCTTAAACATGGGGGAAGAGATGGCAACTCATCTAGGATGAGTTATTGATCAACAAAGGAAACTATATATGACCTAGTAACTGTGATGAATTGAGATTGTACAGGATTATGAAATAATTGGTGTTGCTGTGGGTGGTGGGGTCGTAAATGTCTGTTTAAAAGTGTGAATTTTAATTGGTTGGAGGAGGGGTGAGTCATGAATGGGACCAGACTAGTGCAACTGACAATGCAGCTGTTTGTGCTGCAATTGCCGAGCCACGGCAAGATTACAAGGCATCTATCCTTTTCTGGCATGGATAAAAACCATGCCCGTCAATTTGTGACGAATAATTTAGCAGTTTCCAAGCCTGGCCCAATCAGGAAAACACCCCGTAAACATAGAAATACAAGAAGAAATGACAGCGAGAGTCAAGGCCGATACACGGCCTAATTAGTGTCAAATGTTTAAAACAACAGCGCGAGACGGTAGCTGAAAAGTATATGTAAATAATGCTTGCTATTGTCTATTTTGTGATTGTATTTACCATTCCAATATGGCGCTGCCGCTTTGAGTAACATGTTGAGTCCGTTGTTCATTTCAATGACCAATTGTGGTTTTTAAAAAATGGCGCTGCGTAGTACACAATGTTGAACCACTGACGAAGGGACGCTGTCCCGAAACGCGTTTGCTTAAGAAATAATAAAAAACTTCTGCTGCATCTTTTTGAGCCCGGGAGTGCTGTTTTCTGAAGTTTCCCAACCCAGCTGGGTATGGGAACAAAGTTTGGAGCCTGTATATATATATATATATATATATATATATATATATATATATATATATATATATATATATATGTATGTATGTATGTATGTATGTATGTATGTATGTAAGTATATATATATATATATATATATATATATATATATATATATATATATATATATATATTGGATATAAGATTACCCCAAACACAACAGTAGGAAATCATCCGGCACTCGAAGGTAGGATCAGAGTCTTCACTTTATTTCGAGGACAGATTTTATATATATATATATATATATTAAATAAAGGTAAAACACTTTTACACAGTTTATGACTTCACCACACATGCATTTGCATTGTAAGGGAATGCGTGGTAAAGTCTTATGACGAGTGAAAGTTTACGGGGTAATGGTATCGCGGAGCAATTGCATTTTCGTTGTCAAAAATGAGGAGTAATGGTATGCGGGATGAAAATATGCGGGATAACATCATATATTCCTCACATACACCGGTGACATCACATATCACCCCTTCAATCTTTCTTCAACCCCCCGATCGTAATTAACCCTGGACCCTCGGTCCCCTCCCGCCTTGCTTCCCATTCTGACTTTAAGACCACCACATCCTCAGTGATCTTCGCTGTTACAGGTCAAACCAGCCCTGCCAACACTCTATCCACCCCTTCTTTGACCCCTAACACTGTACACCCTTCTCCCCCAAATCCCCCCACCCTAGTGACGTCCTCTACAGCAGGTCAAGCCAGCCCCACTAACACGCACATCCCCCATTCCATGACCCCTAGCACAATCCTCCCTACCACCCAATCCGCCAAAATGGTCCACCCTTGTCCTCCTAATCCCCCCACCCTAGTCACGACCTCCACAGCAGGTCAAGTCAGCCCCGTTAGCACGCACACCCCCCTCTCCATGACCGCTAGCACTATCCTCCCTACCACCCAATCCACCAAAACTGTCCATCCTTATCCTACTAACCCCCCCTCCATAGCGACGTCCTCTGCAGCAGATCAAGCCTGCCCCGATAACAATCACACCCTCCCTTCCCTGACTTCTAGCAAAGTCCACCCTACCACCCAATCCTCCATAACTCCCAGCTCCATCAACCCCAACCCTCTTACCCCTCCCCCACATATACCCGCTCTCTGCACTCCAGAGCCTCCAAAATAATTCAAAGCGTCCACTCCTCTATCCTCGACCTAACAAACCTCCTCCACCTCGCCGAATTAGCCGTCGCAAACGTCATGCCTCAGCGGTCTCCCCCGCCCATCCCTGAACTTCTCAAACGCCCGCTACCAACAGCCTTAAGACATCTTCGCCCTCGCAAGCACACTAGCTGTCTTTCTGAGGTGGAAATCCTTGACCTCGCCTGCTCATACAACTTTTGCCCAATCACCACCGATTACCCTGACCTCACCGAAATCGAAATCCTGGATATTCTTAAAGACCTCAACCCAGCCCCTATCCCTCCCTGCCCGCCGGACGTGAGTACCGCACACCCCATCTGCACAGTCGCTATCGACCCACACAGACTGGCCCCCCCTCTGCAATAGAAGGGCGATCAGAAGCAATTTTGCACCTGTACCCCTGACTGCCCCGACTCCCACTACCACTTCCCTACCCGGTCTGACGAGGCTCTTAATCAACTGCCGATCGGCAGTAAAGCATGCCGCCGATGTCGCTGCTCTCATTCTGAACAATAACACCGACCTAGCCCTTCTAACTGAATCATGGCTTAATGATGCATCATCCCCTTGCCTCGATCTCTTAGTCCCCCCCAATTTTAACATTACCAGACTAGACAGACCGCTTAACAAAAAAGGTGGCGGAATCGCTTGCATCTATCGCTCTAACCTCCTTGTCTCAGAGCTTTCAATGGATACCACTGATTCCTGCGAATATCTAGCCCTCTCAGTCTAGTGCAACACCACTCTCCTGTGCAACCTGTACACTTTTTACCACCCCCCAGGTAATAACAATCAATTCACTGACTTCCTCAAGGAAATTATCATGGCTAAGAACTCCCCCAACTCCAAAGACATCTTCCTTGGGGACTTCAACCTGCACTGTAACGACCTTAAGGATCCTCATGTCAACGCCATTAAAGACCTCATGGCTGTTCTAGCCCTGACCCAAGCTTGCCTACTCCCTACCCACTCGAAAGGGGCTACTCTCGACTGGATCATCTCTAATGAGAAAACTGCCAAGATCATATCCGCCGACCCCTGCGACTGGTCAGACCACCATGCCATCGCCTTTCTTCTACCCTGAACCCTCAAAACATGGGCTCCTCAACCAGTGCTCCCAAAACGCTGGGTCAGAGACTCCAAAAACCAAGACCTAATTGAACTTAAGTCACGTTGCAAATCCGACCTCCAACCCCCTCCCCACATCACCTCAGCCAGTGACCTCAATGAAAACTACACTGTTTCGATGTCGAACATTTTGGATGACCTCGCCCCTCTTAAACTAAAAAGGACTCAAGTCAAAGATAGAAACCCATGGTTCACTGGCTCCCTAAACGACGAGAGAAGATCCCTTCGTCAAGCCGAAAGAATCTGAAACAGCACCCATCGGCAGATCACCTGAAAGTTCTTGGCCAGGCCAGAAATGCTTACAACAAAAACATCCTCAATTCAAAAAAAGAGTTTTTCAGAGCAGAACTAGGAAATGCTCAGAACAGGCCTTGCAAACTCTTTGAGATGATCAAACTCCAGTCGAACAAACTGTCCAAAACAGCGAAAGAAAACCCCAAGTCTCTCCTCTCCTTCGAAGATTTCTCCTCGTTCTTCGCAAACAAAATCATAACCTTAGATCCCGAACTCAAAGCTGCCTCACTCCCCCCACCAAACACTGACCATCCGCCTCCTCCATCACTGCTACTGACACTGACCTCACCCAAGAACCTAGTGCACTGGTCTGAATTCTTACCCTACGATGAAGACTCCGTCGCAAATATACTCTCCTCCTTAAACCCAAACAACCATTTCAACGACCCGCTCCCCTCGAACTGTCTTGCGATGATTACCAAATCCATCATTCCTTGCTGGACCGTGATAATCAATGCCTCTCTCCGGCAGGGATCAATACCAATCTCACTGAAAGCAGGACAAGTTCTCCCTATTCTGAAAAAGCCATCGCTGGACCCTGCCTCCTCAAACAACTTCAGACCAATCTCCAACATTCCCCTCTTGGCAAAAGTGTTGGAAAAGTGTGTTCACATACAGCTAAGTCGCCACATCAGCAACTTCCATCTACTCGATGACTGCCAATCCGGCTTCCTACCAGGACATAGCACTGAAACCACCGTGCTCCATGTTGTGGATGATGCTCTTCAAGCCCTGGACCAAGACAAAACGTGTCTCCTAATCCTCCTGGATCTATCCTCGGCCTTCGATACTGTCAACCACGAGATGCTACTCAAACGCCTCAAACTTAGGATGGGTTTAGACGGCACAGTACTCGACTGGTTTAGTTCGTACCTCCAAAACAGATCTCAGAGATTCCTAATCAATGGTGAACTTTCCTCCTCCTCCATGGTCACGGTGGGAGTCCCTCAAGGATCAACGTTGTCCCCCACCCTGTTTAATCTCTATCTAGAACCCCTTGCTGAAATCCTTCGCAATGCTAATATCTCCTTCCATATGTACGCTGATGATACTCAGATCTACATAAAAATATCATCTCTTGCGAAAATCCTCACCATGAATGAGGCCCTGAAGTTGACCATCCATTGGCTAGCCTCAAACCAACTCAAACTCAATGCTAACAAAACTGAGTTCCTTCTAATCTCCCCGCCCAAGAGCAACTCTGAGATACAGACTTGGATCAAAGCTATCACAGCCCTAAACTGTTCCCCGACCATAGTGGACTCTGCCAAATCACTGGGAATCACCTTGGATTACAACCTAAACATGCGAAACCACATCAACTCAATGGCCAAATCTGCCAGATTCCACCTGAAACTGGAACCATTTCTAGCTGCTCCCGACCTAAAACTAGCAGTCAAATCTCTAGTCATCTCTCGGTTGGAATATGGCTGCTCCACCCTCTCTGGTTTACCCAAGATCACTCTGGCACCTTTAAAAGCCTGCCTCAATGCAGCCCCCAGACTACTTACGGGCTCTAGAAAATTTGATCACATCACCCCTCACCTGAAAGCGTTGAACTGGCTCCCTCTCGAGGCTAGGATTCACCTCAAGTTGGCATGCATCACGCACAAGGCCCTACATGCCAACTCCCCTGCGTATCTTGCACAGAAGCTCGCGATATCCAGAGGAAGCAGAAACTCTCGATCTGCAAATACCTTCCTACTCCGGCCTGCACGTTTTAAGAAGAAAAAAAAACTACAATCGCTCTTTCACCGGGTCTGCTCCAAGAATATGGAACGCCATCCCGCCGGAGATTAGAAGTATCCACTCCCTGGCACGCTTTAAAAAAGAGGCCAAATCCTTCCTCATGGCTAAATTTCTTGGCTAACCTTCTCCACAAGCACCGAGAGACTTATTACCTTTGTGATACCCTGTTCTATTGTATGATACCCTGTTCTATTGTGTGATCTTTGACTCTTTAAAGTTCACAGTGTTAATGTATGATCATTTATTGTGGAAAATGTTCCTTTGTACCTTTTCACCCCCTCCCTCCTTGCACATACCCCTTTGACTCCCTGCCTACCATATGACCCCTGTTTCTGTATATCCCCCCGATTTATTGCAATCATTTTGTCAACCGATCTTTCTGTGACCTAGCTTTAGGACACCCCCGCACCGCACGGCCACCAGCTACTGCGTGTGCCCCGCGCCTGCCTCACTGTCCCTGCCTGCCACTGGCCGACCACGCCCCCTGCTGCCGAGCGGCGTGGTCTCCTGCGGTCAGGGCATCTGCTACTGGTATTGTGATCGCTGTTCTGTTGCCTTCTGGCTTTTGTGCCCTGTGATTCTCCTGCTGTGTGCCCCATTGTTTTACTGTTTTTACTGTATTTGCTCGTGTACTGTCTCCCCTCTGCTGCCCCAGTAACCTCCCGCCCCGCTCCCCGCTTCCCGCCTCCGTTGGTTGCCACGCCCCTTTTTCATTCTGTGCCCTCCCCGCTCCCGCCTCCCAGCTGCTCCTCCCTCCCTCGCACTTGGCCATAAATGGCGACCGTGCGACGCAGGTGAGTGTGACCTAGCTTTAGGACACCCCCTCGCCGCACGGCCACCAGCTGCTGCGTGTGCCCCCCGCCTGCCTCACTGTCCCTGCCTGCCGCCGGCCGACCACGCCCTCTGCTGCCGAGCGGCGTGGTGTCCTGCGGTCAGGGCATCTGCTACTGGTATTGTGATCGCTGTTCTGTTGCCTTCTGGCTCTTGTGCCCTGTGATTCTCCTGCTGTGTGCCGACACCGACGATACCCTCGCACCCGCCAAACACCTGCACTTCCAGATTCACGCCAACCCCAAGACCACCCTCAGAGGCACCCTCATCTACAGACCCCCGGACCACGCGCACAATTCAGCGAAGACATCGCCGACTTCATCAGCCCACCCGCCCTCCCCTCCGCCGACTACATCCTCCTCGGGGACCTCAACTTCCACCTGGAGAACAACAGCGACCGCAACACCACCACCCTGCTGGACAACCTCGCCAACCTCGTACTCAAGCAACTGGTGACCACCCCCACCCACTACGCCAGACACACACTCGACCCCGTCTTCTCCTCCAGCAAGGACATCGCCTTCAGCCACGCCACCGGACTCCACTGGACGGATCACAGCTGCGTCCACTTCAGCTTCAGAAGGACCACGTTCCACCAACACCAGCAACAGGTTCCCCGCAGAAGCTGGAACAAGATCACTGCAGACCAGCTCACTACTTCCTTGAGCATGAACCCTCCTACCAGCACAACGAACCATAGCCAAGCGGCCACCAACCTCACGAAATGGATCAGCGACTGCTCAGACGACCTCGCCCCGCTGAAGACCCCGCCGAGCCGACCCGGCAGCAAGAAAGCACCATGGTTTAACGACGAACTCAAGAGCTCCAAGAAGAACTGCAGAGCACTCGAGAAAACCTGGCGCAGAGACCCAACACCGGACAACATGACTGCCCTCAAGCTCGCCACCCGAAAACACCACCAACTGATCCACACCACCAAGAAAACTGCATTCAAGGAACGACTGGACAACAACGCACACAACAGCAAGGAACTCTTCAACATCGTGAAAGAGCTCTCCAACCCCAACGCCGGAAACAACGACATCATCCCTTCGCAAGACCTCTGCAACTCCCTCGCCACCTACTTCCACAACAAAATCGCGGACATACACAACAGCTTCAGCACTCAACCGACGCACACCATGACCGAACCACCGCCCCCCACAACCACCCTCCGCGCCTGGACCCCGATCAGCACCGAAGACACCGTCCACACGATGAACTCCATTCACTCCGGATCTCCGACAGACCCCTGCCCTCACCACGTCTTCAACAAGGCCGACGCTGTCATCGCACCCCACCTCCGGGACATCATCAACACCTCCTTCGACACCGCGACCTTCCCGGAGAGCTGGAAGCACGCCGAACTCAGCGCCCTACTTAAGAAGCCATCAGCCGACCCCACCGACCTCAAGAACTACCGCCCCATTTCGCTGCTCCCATTCCCGGCAAAAGTCATCGAGAAGACCGTCAACAAGCAACTGGCCGCCTTCCTCGAGACGAACGGCTCCCTCGACCTCTCGCAGTCTGGCTTCCGGGCCAACCACAGCACCGAGACCGCCCTGATCGCAGCTACCGATGACATCCGAGCCCTGCTCGACAACGGAGAAACAGCGGCCCTCATCCTCCTGGACCTATCCGCGGCCTTCGACACTGTCTGCCACCGTACCCTAGTACAGCGCCTCAGCAACGTCGGAATCCAGGAGAAGGCACTGGAGTGGATCATCTCCTTCCTCGTCGGAAGGACACAGAGAGTCCGCCTCCCCCCGTTCAGATCGGAGGCCACCGAAGTCATCTGCAGCGTCCCTCAAGGCTCCTCGCTCAGCCCAACACTCTTCAACGTCTACATGAGCCCCCTCGCAACCATCGCACGCCAGCACAACCTCAACATCATCTCCTACGCCGACGACACCCAGCTGATCCTCTCCCTCACCATCGACCCCACCACCGCCAGAGCCAACCTACACGAAGGGATGACAGACGTTGCCAAGTGGATGATGAACAGCCGCCTGAAACTGAACTCGGACAAGACGGAAGTCCTCATCCTGGGATCTTCTCCCTCTGCCTGGGACGACTCCTGGTGGCCCCCCGCCCTGGGCAGCGCACCCAAACCCACAGACCACGCACGCAACCTGGGCTTCATCCTGGACTCCTCCCTCTCCATGACCAGACAAGTCAACGCCGTCTCCTCGTCGTGCTTCAACATCCTGCGCATGCTACGTAAGATCTTCCGATGGATCCCCACCGAGACCAGGAAGACGGTCACCCAGGTCCTCGTCACCAGCCGTCTGGACTACGGCAACTCCCTCTACGCCGGAACCACCGCCAAACTCCAGAAGAGACTCCAGCGGATCCAGAACACCTCAGCACGACTGATCCTGGACATCCCCCGCCGCAGCCACATCTCCGGGCACCTGAGAGACCTGCACTGGCTCCCGGTCAACAAGAGAATCACCTTCCGGCTCCTCACCCACGCACACAAAGCCCTACACAACCAAGGCCCAGGATACCTCAACAGCCGCCTCAACTTCTACGTTCCCAAACGCCAGCTTTGATCGACCAACCACGCCCTCGCCGCCGTCCCCCGCATCCGAAGAGCCACCACAGGAGGAAGGTCCTTCTCCCACCTGGCCGCCAAGACGTGGAACTCCCTCCCGAACCACCTCCGCCTGACACAGGACCACCGCGCCTTCAGGAAGCAGCTCAAGACCTGGCTGTTCGAGCAGTAGCAGACCCCCCCCCAGCGCCTTGAGACCCTCCGGGTGAATAGTGCGCTATATAAATGCTGTGATTGATTGATTGATTATTACTCTTTGAACCTGTAAAGCGCTCTGATACCCTCACGGGTCAAGTTCGCACTCTATAAAACTTTAAAATAAATAAATAAATAAATAAAACATAGACATGAAAAGTGTGCTGCAGTCATCAAATGTAACACACTGTTAATGTGCAAAAGCTGTGTAATGTGAACCCCACTGTTGTGTTAGATGCCCCAGATCAAACCGCAATACCATGATCCTGCAGAGAAGCAACATTAGTCATATTATGGGGAAACATCACCCTCAAATTACTGAGCAGAGAAATCAGCCATTCACCATCCCAAATACAATGCACTATGATTGGTATAGTTCAATCTCAATACATGTCAGCAGCGGTACAATGAGAGAGTTCTTAGCCCCTAGATGTATCAATATGAATATGTATGACAAATGACATCAGTCTCACTTCACAATAATGATGATCCTCAGACAAGTCAACTTTTTAACACCTACATTTACTTCTATTACCTTACCGCTCTCACATCTCTAACCTTGGATTCCTCCAAACTTGAGACCTTCTTTCATGTCTTCCATTCCAAACATGTAGAGGGAGGTCATACATATTTCTCCCCACTGCTTGAGGTAGAGCTGCAATGGAGAACTACCAGCATTTCAAGGTTTGAAACCTGTTTTTAATGTTTTCAACATCATGTGGATATTTTGCTACAGAACTGATTTTACCTGTTCTCTCCTTCCACTGTCATGTTCTTGTTTGTTTTTAGTAGCACCTTGAGCATGAGACAACACATTAGATGGTCATGATGTCTTACTACCTCCTTTGATAGGACCTACAACTCAGAATCTGTCATCTTGCAGTTCTTTTCCTTGCTGGGGACTATGATTGAAGAGTTGGCAGATGTCTACTTATGATGACTGATTAATTTCCTGATAATGGCAATGGTTTCTGTTTGTCTTGTTCCAAGGAGCTATGTCCACAGAAAATGAATACAGGCAAACTCACACACAGAAAGGAGTTCTTAGTGTACTTTGCGAGTGTCTTGGGGATCAGTTTGGTTTCTCCTCTCTATGGATCAGTTTCTCATCCAAGAACTGCTAATTCTTAAAAATAGGCACTTCCAGATGTTTTGTGCATGTGCTATTTATCAGTTGCGTTATTAACCACATGCAGTTAAGTAGCACACAATCGGTATTTAATAAATACGGAAAATACTGATTCCATTGTACATGGTATAAACTCATAATCATTGTTATAACATGTGCTATTAACCGAAATCCGTGGAACCAGTATTTACACAATATGGAAGTTTGGTGTTTTATTACAAGCAAACATGTAACCGAGGCCTAGAATGTTCAGGTACAGAATTTGAATGGGATGACCCTGGCTGGTATATTCGACCTGCGCTACATCACAGTCAGCCTAAAATTGCGCCTCAGTCCCAGCCTACCACGACTATTGACTATCATTGCCATGTAGCTCTTTTTGTCGCTATTTTTACTTACAACTTTAAAAATCCATATCTCTGGCTCTCTGTAAGGAATTTTTGTCCTTTGGTTCCATTTTGTTTTTTAAATTATACTCCACTTTTCTAATTTGGTTTAAATTGTTTATTGTTTGGCATTTTCACTTTATTACTGTTTTGGTACTGCATAAATACTTTGTATATTGCCTTAAGTTAGGCCTGTCTGATGTATGCCACAGCTACCAAGCTGAGCTCAGGTTAATTTAGTGACTTGGAGGGTTCACCCAGACATGCATTGTGATTATTCCTTGAAGTGAGCAGTTGCTATCTCCACATAATAATCCAAATTCTTACATTGATCTTTTGAAATATACATTTTCATTTTACAACAGTCACCAATTTGTGGTGGCTAATTTATTTTTTCCTAAATTGTTTTAGACGTGCTTTTACAAAGCCAATAGTGGTAAGATGCTTGCATGGCCGTCTGATACTGATCTCATAAATCCCCTATTACATATGCATGACACTCATTATAGGTATTTTATATGCTTCATCTTGTAGGGTGCTATACTAAAGCACATGTAAAAGGTTCGCCCTGATGAAAACCCATAATAATTTGGCATCTATGTCAAAATGTCGACATGATTAATGTTATAGACTGAAATTTGGTAAGGTTAATACAAAGAGCCTGAACACTAAAACTCTCATGCTCACTGTTTTAAATATAGTAAGAGCGGGCGCATCCTGTTGTCTTCTTTTTACTTTATTTTGATATTCATTCGCACTTTACATCTCGCACGAGAACTTTACTAGCACTTACTGGTCAAGTAACTATATAGGTGTTATACTGTGTCATGTAAAAGTTCTTGCAATGTTGGTCTTTCTACACCGCTGACCTTGAAAATGACTGCTATGCAAAGAAGATACAATCATCAATATGCATTTATAGTAATTGTTTCTAAACAAAATAACCATTGTGCTAAATGAATTTAAATAGACCCGTAAATACATAATTATCAAACAGCCCATGTTCCTAGAAATATTGGGTAGTCCCCTAGCATACTCTACCTACCCTTTAGTAACCCTCAACCTATTAAATAATGAAGCCCAATTGGCTCTACTGAATACCTCTAATTGGTGATGCTAATCCTAAAATCACCAGACTTTGGGCCCACTGGTTTTGGGAACCCTAAGACCTCTTTGATGAGTCCCCGTTTTTATTTCCAGTACACTAAGATTCAGGGATACTCTACCCATATATGCACAAAGAGCCCACCCCGGAATGACACCTCAAACATGGATCTGGTGCAGATGGAAAGGTTTTGTGTAGTCTCTGGCCTTCCAGGTACCATTGTTCATACATATTGTGCTATGATTCCCTGGACAGAATGCTCCTAAATGATCGAGGGAAAGGTCTGGCCTTTTAACCAATTTCGCCCATGCTTCTTACTCGCATGCTTTACTGTAATCAACCAAACCACTAACTGCACAGAAAGGCTTCACAATTTGTCAACAGTCTAGTGGCTGTCTTCTTACTGAACAGGTATAGCCCCCCAATGACGTATCTGCAGGTGTGTCTGCCTCTACTGATGCATATTATTTATTTTATTTATTTATTTTTAGAGTTTTCTATAGCGCCAACCAGACCCAAGATAGGGTATCAGAGCGCATGCCTCATTCCCCAAAGGATCTGAACCCCTTTTGGATGAAGGAATTGTGCAGAGTCCTACATTACATCCTTTTTATTTGCCAATATCCGGCACAAAGTGAGCCAATGGACACTTCAGTGACTGGACCACAGTACCTCGCTTCCAGTCTATGCTGTAAACACCCTTCAACCATGCCCAGTGGGTACTGTATGCAATAGCAGCTAGACATGACACGCACCAATGTCCAAAAGATGCTGAACTCAAGAAATGATGTTCAATAAAATCTGATGGACACATAAAGGAGGGGACCCCTCTAACGTTACTTTGAGGTCAGGGAAGAGTGGGGAGAAAAAGTAACGAGTACTGGAGAAATTCCCTCAAGGCCTATATACTTTTAATTATCAGCATGATTTGCATATTTTTACTTTATTCACACACAACAATAACCTCAGGACTAATGAATTACATTTCTTTGATATTTTATTTCATCATACTTTGTTTTTCATTTGCATTTCTTATAGATTCATCATTTTTTGTTAGTTCATTTACATTTCTTAAAAATATTTTTATCTTTTTTTTGGTATAAGTTGTTTTGTGCAACATACATATTACAACAAGTACAAACAATTTTATAATAAATAGCCCCTGGGCTATAAAAACACAACAATATAAATACAATTCCACTCACACACTCTCATTCATTCTAACCTATTGCCATCCACACATTCCATACAGATGTAGTATCTGAACAAATCTTGATATGATAAGGCAGAGAGAGATTTTTAGTGCCTAAATTTTAAACCATCAGATGTTAGAGATGGATTCCACGCAAGGTCGACTCGCGTTTCGGTGGGTTATGCACCACCTTCCTCAGGACCTATGCAGATACAAACATTCCTTACACAACAAAAGCCAGGGGATTATTGTTTCAAAGTGTAAGCCAGCAGTCTTCTGTATAATTCAGTAGGTAATACCAAGTTATTCAGCAGTCCAGGTTTGCGTCATGACATTTTTATTCCTTCTATATTTCTGATTATTGCCACAAGAGGGTATTCTTTCTAGTTATATCCTTTCCTTCTTGAGAAATAGATCTCTTCACACTAAAGCTGGTGAGACGGTATGTATCACTTTTGTGGTTCCTTGAAATGATGCATATATCTCCTACATATGTACTGCAAACCCGTATTGCTGCGTGGCAAGAGTCTGATGTCCAGTACAAGGCCGCATTTACTGATGGACACAGCATTGGGTTATGTCTAGAAAGAGTGTGGTTTTCAGCAATGTCTTCTGGCCAACATCCCTGCTCCAGTATGTTGTATTGTGAGTGTTGCAGGGATCAGTGCATATACATATGGACCGATGCCATCATTTCTCTATAAAAAATATTGAAGGAACTTGGCTAGGAAGTGACCACGATAATAGTTATCTCCTTGAATGCCAGGGGCACATCTTATAATCTCACTCGGTATAAAGCTGTCTCCATCCATTTCTCCATGGCTGATGATTGTCTACACAAGCGGATTCCAAAGAAGCTGGTGAGTGCTTTGTAGAACCCAAGAAAGCAAATGCAGAAAGAAGAAATTAAGAGGAAGTACATACCCTAAGAGTGCTCTGTTGGCATCTGATAGTCCTGGCAGTTCTATAGTCAGAGTGAGAGGTGTCTCACTTTCCGTGTTATTTTCCATTCCTGGAGATTGTCTCCAGCTCAAGGAAATCAGGAATGTAACCTTTTGTTACTGTTCAGTGCTTTGTGGACGTCTTCCTGTTTTATGATGGAACTTCTCCTGTTGTGTTGTTAGTATTGTGCCTGTCTCTAAACTTGCCAATAGGATCAGCTGTCGGGTGCCAGACATAAGCCTGAGGATGTGGACAGGAATTAAAGGTCAGACATCCCATAACTGTCTTTTATAGTGGGACTGTTTGAATCCTGAGCAGGAAGGGGTGGGAGTTAAATGTTTGCATTCATGTGCACTGCGGCATGGGATGCCATGTTTCTGTCTCTATCATTAGGTATTGTCTCCTGCAGTGGGTTATTAGGGTGGAATTAAGCTTATGTTCAGTGTCGTCTGATTTTTCTCACCCGAAGTAAAACTGTACAACCATTGCAGTCATTATGCATGTCACATGGGCGCATGGGCGCATGTCACGATGCATGTCGAACTCTTGCATTTGACCTGCTCATCTCTATTGCATACTGCCAGTGTAATTGTTCCATTCTTCATGCGGAACCACCCTTCTCGATTCAGTGACTTTGTGGGGAGAATTTTAATTGAGTGATTATTGGTCCTTAAAACTGTCCTTCCATGTGGAATTGCTTTTCAGGTTGTGCTTCAGGTGTCTTTATGATTCTTTGTCAGCCACAGACCGTGTCCTCAAGTGATCCTGTTTACTAATTAGGCGGCTGATGAAGTCTGTCTTTCTGGTTTGGTTGTGATCAATTGTTTACTTCCAGTACCTTGAGGTTAGATGGTTGAGACTGAGCGTTCATTGGTGCAATTAGTAATTGGCAAAGTTTATTTGTCTGTTAGCTTAATGGAAAGTGAAATAAAACAGAGTTTCCGTTTATTTATAAAGAGTACTGTTCAAAAGAAAATGATGCGATTGTAGTCTTTCCTTTCCTGAAAAGTGGTCCTGCAGAATCATGTCCATATCGTAAAAACCTATTTATTCAGTAAGCAGCATTGCTCTGCGTTCCTTTCCAGCGTGCCTGGTACCCCTGCATTTAGTCAGTGACGTGTGCCAAGGGGAGGGGCCTGTGTATGTGAGCGTGGTACCACACTGTGGAGTCGTCAGTGTGCAGGGTGCAGTTAGCGCCAGTACTTCCATCCAGTGCTTAATTTGTGCAGTGGCTGCAGGTGTAGCCCACTGGCACTCTTCTTGTGGACTGGGGCTTATTTTTAATCATCAGAATTTGACCCAGAAAAAGGGAGGAAATATCAGCTAAAGAGGAAAGAAGGAGAAAGAGAAAGTAGGAAAAACTGAGGCTTTGGGAGAGGCAGCAGGGAGGCTAGGAACCCATGAGGGTGTGATATGGGCCGGGAGAGCGTATTAGTTGATGAAAGATGCATGAGGTGAAATAAAGACTAAGCAGCTTTCGTATTCCGCGTCCCCCCCACCCCCACCACCCACATTCATCAATAACAGGACGCGCCGGGCGCCGATAGTACTACCTCTCGGAACCAAGATGTACCTCTGTACTCCTATTCCCGTGATGAACTTCTAGGTCTCAATCCCGGTTTAGTTAGTAATCAAAAGAACAACCTCTCTAGTAAGCACCCAGCCACCTTGTCCTGTGGATTGTTGAATGTGCGCTCACTCATCAAACATTGTGAAGAAATTGCGTTACTCATCGAGTCTTTCCATCTTGATGTACTCTTCATGACAGAGACTTGGACAACACCGACTAGTTCGGTGGAATTAGGGACAGCATGTCCCCCTGGCTTCAAAATAATGCATAATCCTAGGGTGGGAGGCAGAGGAGGTGGAATTGGCATCATCTTTAGACAGACTCTTCACTTCACTCAGCTCAATATCAAGGCTATCGCTGGGTGCGAAATATTGGGTTTCTCCATCAAGGACCATGGAGGCGTGCTATTGACGGGTCTATTATGTTACAGACCCCCGGCTAGTACGCTATCTGCTGTACCTGAGCTCATAGATTTAATATACGATCTCGCCCACTCCCACACAAAGTTGATGGTGTTGGGGGACTTTAATCTGTGGTCAGAGGGATCGACCAAGACGGCCCACGCAGAGTTGGTCCAAGCTTGCCATAACATTGAGCTTCAACAACTGGTACTTTCTAAAACCCACTCAAAGGGCCATATTCTTGATTTACTCTTTGCGGCCGCGGGTCGAGTTTCTATACTCGACGTCCTGCCTCAGTGTTGGACGGATCACGCCCTTGTCCAGTTCTCCCTCTCGTGCACTAGCGCTCGCTTAAAGAAGGGGAGCGTGGCTGGCACCAGAATGGGGAGACAATGGTCCAGACTGCTCAAACAAACCATCTTGCCCTCGCTGCTGCCAGATGGCTTTGCACTGGGAGTGAATGTGGATGTGAGTTATGAGACTCTCTGTCAGCAAATTTTAACTTCTTTGGACTCTTTGGCCCCGCTGCGGAAAATCAAAGACAGGACTAATCTCGCCATGCCATGGTACTCGGAAGAACTTCGGCAGCTCAAGCTCCAATGCAAACAGGCTGAGCGGACCTGGAGGAAACAGTACCTGGATTCACACGAGTCCTCTTTAGACAAGCGTTGGCGTCATATAAAATCCAGATCAAGCTTGCCAAGGTTAGATTCCTAGAAGAATCTTTGCGGGCAGCCGTAAACAAATCTCAGGCCTTATTTAAGATCGTAAAGGACCTGGCCCATCCAGGCTGTACCAAAAATGTCATCCCAGCCTCTCAAGCTCTCATTGATTCACTAGCACAAGCCTTCGAGGATAAGATTGCCAACATCTTAAACAATCTTTCCTCCTCGTCTGGCTGTGCTGTGCACGATTCCATCCTATCAGAGAATAGGAAGGAGGGCACTAAATCTGGTGAGCTGAGTAACTTTCCTCTACCTTCTTTTGAGGACTTTTGCTCTTTGGCTGACGGGGTGTCCTCTGGCTCACCCTCTGACCCGCTTCCACCCAAGTTCTGGAAACTTTATCGTGAAGAGCTGTTTCCACCACTTTTTTCCATCTGCTGCCAGTCTCTCACCTCAGCACGGGTTCCAGGCTGCTGGAAACTGGTAGTGGTTTCTCCACTGCTTAAAAAGGAAAATCTGGACCCCACATGCCCAGCCAACTTCAGGCCCATCTCCCTCTTGCCTTTCCCTATTAAAATTCTAGAGAAACTGGCCACAAAACATCTCTCCAACTTTCTTGAGATCAATGACTGTCTGGAAGTGGCTCAGTTTGGGTTTAGACCGGCACATGGGACAGAGTCGGCATTGGTGACTGTTCTTGATGACCTTCGGACGCGGGCAGACCAGGGTCAAGCAGCCTTTTTAGTGCTGCTTGACATGTCGGCCGCGTTCGATACGGTAAACCATGCGATACTGATCAGGAGACTAACGGAGGCTGGGGTGTCGGGCCTGGCCCTTGAATGGCTGGTGTCATATCTCGATCAAAGGCACCAGGTAGTTGCACTGCCACGCTTTCAATCGAACATCAAGAGGGTTGGTCAGGGAGTACCCCAGGGCTCGGCCATCAGCCCCATTCTTTTCAATCTTTACCTCCGTCCCCTGATCTTGTTGATCAAATCGTTTGGCATTACAGTCACCAACTACGCCGATGACACCCAACTTATCTTCTCGTTTGAAGGTAAGTGCGGGGTGTCACAGGAGGTCTTCCATCGATGCATGAGCACCACGGCAGAATGGCTAGGTAACAACTCCCTACAATTTAACAGCTCAAAAACCGAGGTGCTACACTGCTCCATGGATCGGACCCCCAGACCCCTACCGCAGGGTTTTTGGCCTCCTGATTTCCAAGGTACCAGTTTGCCTGCTGATTCGGTTCGGAACTTGGGGGTAATGTTTAGTTCCGACCTTCAGCTGGACATATCAGTAAACAAAACGGTGGCCGTGTGTATGGCCCTACTTGGATCCTTGCGAAAGATTCTACCCTTGCTCCCGGCACAGGCAAGACCAGAGGTAGTGCGGAGCATAATTTTAAGCCGTCTCGACTATTGCAACGCGCTACTGCTGGGGGCTCCAGCTACTTTGCTAGGAAAACTCCAACGAGTACAGAACTTTGCTGCCAAACTGGCACTTTCGCGACGCCGCCTGGACTCCTCGGCCAAGGCACTTAGGGACTTCCACTGGCTGCCAATCTCTCAACAGGTGAACTTCAAGGCGCTGTGTTTGGTCTTCAGAGCCTTACACAATCAAGGCCCGTCCCCTGTGCAGGATCTCTTCTCATGGTACATCCCTTCAAGACCACTTCGGTCGGCTTCGGCTCACCTGGTGGTAGTACCTAAGTTTCTGAGGTCCCGGATGGGTGGTCGGTCCTTTAGGATTACCGCAGCGCGGCTGTGGAATTCTCTTCCGTTAGGCCTCAGGGGCCAGGCAGAACTCTCCTCTTTTAAAAGCATTAAAGACCCACCTGTTCCCCAGAACAATGTAAACAGAAGGTAGCTGGTAACATCATGCTCTGTGTCATAACAGTCCAAGCGCCAGGATGCCCGTCGGGTGACAGTGACAGCGCTATATAAAAACGCCTATACATACATACATACAATTTGGGCTACAGCAATTAGTATTTTACAAATTAAGCTCTGCTTCCATCATACAGCTGTGAATGGTCAGTTTTGAGCTGTATTTGCTTGTTTATACATTTGGGGCCAGATGTAGGTGGCCAATTACCGGTCGGTAACGGCCGAATTCAGCCGTTACCGACCGGTAATTGGATTTTGAGATGTAGGGCCAGTCATTTTACAGAATCAGTAAATTTACCGATCGGTAAATTTACCGATTCTGTAAAATACCGAATCGGAATTTTTACCGATTCGGTAAATTTGATATGTAGGTGGGACTCTTCTGAGTCCCACAAGCCTTACTGAATCGGTATTTTACCATCAAATTCAATTTGATGGTAAAATACCGATTCAGGTGTGCATGCACACCTGTGCCATATGACAGGCAGACCTGCCCTTAGGGCATGTATGCCTGCCACATGGCACCCGACCCTGTTTTGGGGGTGCTAGAGGGTGTCAAAGTGACACCCCCTGCACCCTTGTGAAATTCGGTATTTACCGATTCGGTAAATACCGAATATGTAATGCCCATTCATTCCTATGGGCTTCAAAGCCCATAGGAATGAATGGGCATTACCGGTTGGTATTTACCGAATCGGTAAATACCGAATATTACCGATTCGGTAAATGCACATCTGGATTTACCTACATCTCCCTCCTTCTATTTTACCGATTCATAAATACCGAATCGGTAAAATTCGGTATTTATGAGTCGGTAAAATAGATTTACCTACATCTGGCCCATGAATCCTTATTTTACCAGTATGTCGCTGTTGCTCGTGCTCTCTTTTGTACTTTGGTTTTGCTGTGTGCCGACAGGGCCTTGTCATCAGGGTGAAGTGTGTCCTGTCTCTGCTGTCTGATCATTGTGAGGTAGCACGGAGTCCCGTCAATACGTGGTAGTGGTATGATTTGTTTTATGCAGCTGTTGGTCAATTGGTGAGATGGCTGTTTCCTGAGTGTTGTGTGTGTCAGCCTGTGTCCCTGTTCATGTCACAATAGTTCTAAAGGAAATATTGCAGTTTAGAGCAAGCTCGGGAGATGAATGTAACTAAGCAACTGAGGCTAATAACATCCAGCAGTTAGTGGTGACTGTTGGCTGTACACGTGTCGTCGTATTATCTTACTTGTGGCAACAATATCTGTTCTGCTTTGTCCCTGCCTAGATCCTGTTATCTCTACATGTATGCTGTTGATGTTACATATTACTCACTAGGCGCTTGCTAATTAAGAATTCTTTATGGGATGTTCAATGAACATTTATCTGTTATGAGATTCCTAATAATTTCCTCCCACCACGAGCAACATTCATGTGCAATCCCAAAATCTAACTAATCGGGCATATTTTGTTTTTGTAAAGTTTTATGGAGGTTCGTGATTTATAGCCGGTGTCATGGGAAGTCTAAAAATGTATTTTCTATGACTGCAACTAATTCAAGTATGTGCAATGTGCTGCATTTCTAACTGTTGCATATTGTCAACGGACTGCTGCGGATTCCTTGGTTAATGATAACCATTTTATCAGCAGGAAAAGGGTATTTCCTGTGCCCTATAAAAACCAGTCCTTTCTCGGACTGGAGGGCATCCACTCAGCCCGTCCCCCATTCTCCCAATCCGCCTCTGGTAAATGTTTGCAGCAGATAAATCTGCAGACTTCACGGTTTTCTGCTGACACCACGTGGCATCAAAAATCATAGGATACAGCGAAATGATCAGCACCCGAAGACAATTAGCTTCCTTTTCGGCAATGGAACCTCTCCGCAGCATTCGACACTGTCTGCCACCGCACCCTAGTACAGCGCCTCAGCAACGTCGGAATCCAGGACAAGGCGCTGGAATGGATCATCTCCTTCCTCGACGGAAGAACACAGAGAGTCCGTCTACCACCGTACAAGTCAGAGGCCACCGAAGTCATCTGCGGCGTCCCTCAAGGATCCTCTCTGAGTCCCACCCTCTTCAACGTCTACATGAGCCCCCTCGCGGCCATCGCACGCCAACACAACCTCAACATAATCTCCTACGCCGACGACACCCAGCTGATCCTCTCCCTGACCAACGACCCCGCCGCCGCCAGAGCCAACCTTCACGAAGGGATGAAAGAGGTAGCCGAGTGGATGACGACCAGCCGCCTGAAGCTGAACTCGGACAAGACGGAGGTCCTCATCCTGGGCTCCTCACCCTCCGCCTGGGACGACTCCTGGTGGCCTCCCGCCCTGGGCACCGCACTCAAACCGACAGACCATGCACGCAACCTGGGCTTCATCCTGGACTCCTCCCTCTCCATGACCAGGCAAGTCAACGCCGTCTCCTCGGCGTGCTTCAACATCCTACGCATGCTACGGAAGATCTTCTGGTGGATCCCCACCGAGACCAGGAAGACCGTCACCCAGGCCCTCGTCACCAGCCGACTGGACTACGGCAACGCCCTCTACGCCGGTACCACCGCCAAGCTCCAGAAGAGACTCCAGCGGATCCAGAACGCCTCAGCCAGACTCATCCTCGACATCCCACGAACCAGTCACATCTCCGGACATCTGAGAGACCTGCACTGGCTCCCCGTCAACAAAAGAATCACCTTCCGCCTCCTCACCCACGCACACAAAGCCCTACACGACCAAGGCCCGAGCTACCTCAACAATCGAGTCAACTTCTACGCTCCCAAACGCCACCTCCGATCAGCCAACCTCGCCCTCGCCGCCGTCCCCCGCATCCGAAGAGCGACTACAGGAGGAAGGTCCTTCTCCTACCTGGCCGCCAAGACCTGGAACTCCCTCCCGACCGACCTGCGCCTGACCCAAGACCACTTCTCCTTCAGGAAGAAGCTGAAGACATGGCTGTTCGAGCAGTAGCGGCACCCCCCCACCCCCAGCGCCTTGAGACCCTACGGGTAGGTAGTGCGCTCTATAAATGTCAGTGATTGATTGATTTGAACAGCTTATCCCCTGATACTTTAGAAAAATACTACTGAAAGGCTTTACACCTCATTTGGAAAACACACAGAGAAACGTGAGCTTTCACACCGTACAGATGTGGGGTCGTTTAATGAATGAATCATGTTTTCCCTTAGCTTATCCTAAATCTCCATAGAGGATTATAATGGGAAAAATATTTTTGAAATCCCCGGAATCTTTGCCTACTCTTCACCAAACTGCAGATACTTTCAAAGATAGAACAAAAGCACATTTCATTTTTGGAATTATTTATATAGTCAAGGACCTTACAACTTTGTAAATATTTTTATTAACCTCTGCCAGCTTTGTAAACCTCAAGGTCTGTGCACTTCAAAAAATAAAACTGAGGTTGAGAAAAAGAGTAGAGGGAAAACTGTCTGCATTCCAACATCTGTCCAGAAAAGAGGAGTGCTGGTGGAGGGGCAAAGGGGAGGAAAGTGAAGACATCCCTTACTCATTATGGTGCAAGGGAGTTCTCCCCAGGTGCTTCCTGAATGGCTGGCTCACTGCAAGACTGATATCCTCATATTAATCAAGGAAAGAAACTGCAGCTTTTAACACACTATAGTAATTAGAGGATGTCTCTATTTTCCTCCTCTTTCTCTCCATCCCCCAGCCCCCTTCACTCCCCATCATACCCTTCTCTACCAGTGCGGGCACCAGTAACATAGCCAGAGCTGCATCCACTTGCATCCCTCCCTTTAACTCAGGGCCTCATGGCATTTTGGCATAGGGCAGTGCAGCACAGCAAGGCACCTTGCTGTGCTGCCCTACGCTAAAGTGAAAGGGCAGGAACGCACCGTATTTAAGCAAAACAGTGCAATCCTGTTCCTACTGTGTGCGCTGCCGCCATTTTGGCAGCCTAGCACCAACGTAGGAACCCTTGTACCATGGTGCAAGCAGGCCTCCATTGCAGGCATGATTGTTTTTCTGCAGGAAGGAGTATCTTCCTGCACAAAAACAATCCTATGAGTCGATTTCCTCTTTCTATGTGTGCTGCAGAATGCAGCCCACATGGAGAGGGAAAAAACAAGGAGAAATAAACATTTCTCCTCGTGACACCTCATCTCACAGATTTGATGCTTCCCCAGGTTTCCGTCACTTCGTAAATCTGGGGCAGTGTCAAATTCCATGGGTGCGGTGTGGGAAAACTCATCCCAATGCCCAAGGAATCCCTCCCAGGTACAGAGTAAGGAAACACAGCGGTTTGTGTTGTATGGCCTGACTCATGATTTATGAGGCCACTCAAAGCCACGCTGGGTGACTTCATAAATCTTTATGAGGATACTGCATCACGCATGTACCACTTTACGTGGTGCAAAAGTGACTCGGGCTCTCATTCTACAGCACACATAGAAAGAGGAAAACGCATCGTAGAATTGTTTTTGTGCAGAAAGGTACGTCAATGACAATCTTAAAGAAAATAAGCAGGGAACGTCAATGATACTTCATTACTGATTGATGTCATCAGTGAATGAGGAAATGAGTAAGGAATATTTATATAACATGTATTTTCCCGTGTCTCTGTTTCAAAGTGCTAGTTAAAGTCAAGAAGGAGAAAAAAAAATCAAAAAAGCTAAAAACCATCTCAAGGGAGGTGCGGCAAGAAATGATGGATGGAATGGTGAATCAATGAAACATTCACCCTCAGTCAAGATATCTGGGTTAAATCCATTGTTCTTTTACTCACCACACCATCCAAGTTTGCAGTTGGACCCAGCCATATGCAAATCAGTCTTGACACTGCTCCTCATGGAAACAGTCCAGCATGAATTGCCAAGCCAGGTCCTCCATGGACCTGAAACAAGAATACTGGGACCAGTTTTGGGGTATCACCCCTCATCAGCCAGGCTAGCTTGAATCCAGTGGCACAGCGAGCAAGGGACCCAAGTCTGGGCCTACCATCCCGCTTAGGGCAAAAGTCCTGCAACAACAAATGATGGAAGGAATGCTGAATAAATCAAACATTCACCACCAGTAAAGAGATTTGGGTTAAATCCATTTTTCTTTATCTTACTTCGCCACCACAGTTTGGATCCAGCCATATGCATATCAGTCTTGACCCTGCTTCTCATAGGAACAGTCCAGCCCAAACTCCCAAGCTGGGTCCTCCGTGGCCTGGAAACAAGCATTCTGGGACCGGTTTCAGGGTCTCATTCCTCATCAGCCAGGCTAGCTTGAATCCAGTGGCACAGCAAGCAAGGTATCTAGGATTGGGCATATCCATCCCACTTAGGGCGAAAAGGGCTGCAGCAAAAAAATAATGATTGGCCTGCTGAATAAATCAAACATTCACTCCCAATCAAGAAATCTGAGTTACATCCATTCTTCATTGCTCACTACTCCACCCCAGTTCGAACCAAGCCATATGCAAATTAGTCTTGACCCTGCTTCTCATAGGAACAGTCCGGCCCGAACTGTCAAGCCGGGTCCTCCTTGAACTGTAAATAAGCATCCTGACACGGGTTTCAGGGTATCTTCCCTCATCAGCCAGGCTAGCTTGAATTAGTTGGCACAGCGAGCAAAGGACCCACATCTGGGAATACCCATCCCACTTAGTGCAGAATGTGCTGCGGCAACAAATGATGCATGGAATGCTGAATAAAACAAACATTCACCCCCAATCAAGGGATCTCAGTTACATCCATCCTTCTTTTGCTCACTACGCCACCCCAGTTTGGACCCAGCCATATGCAAATCAGTCTTGACCTTGCTCCTCATGGGAACAGTCCATCCCGAACTGCAAAATCCGGATTGTCCCTGGACCGGAAACAAGCATCCTGGAACCAGTTTCAGGGCATCATCCCTCATCAGCCAGGCCATCTATGAATCCAGTGGCACAGTGAGCAAGGGACCCTTGTCAGGGTACACCCATCCCACTTATGGTGTAAAGTGCTGCAGCAAACAATGATGGACGGAATGCTGAATCAATCAAACATTCACCCCGTCAAGAGATCTGGGTTAACTTCATCGTGCCTTTGCTCACTGCACCACCCCAGTTTGGACCCAGCCATATTCAAATCAGTCACAATCCTGCTCGTCATGGGAATAGTCCAGTCCGAACTGCCAAGTTGGGTTCTCCTTCGACCCAAAACAATCATTCTGGGACTGGTTTCAGGGTATCACCCCTCATTAGCCAGGCTTGATTGAATACAGTGGCACAGCAAGCAAAGGACCCTAGGCTGGGCATATCCACCCCACTTAGGGGGAAATATACTGCAGCAACAAATAATGGACCAAATGCTGAATAAATCAAACATTAACCCCCAGTCAAGAGATCTGGGTTAAATCCATTGTTCTTTTGCTCACCATGCCACCAGTGTCTGGACCCAGCCAAATGAAAATCCGTCTTGACCCTGTTCCTCATGGGAACAGTCCAGCCTGAACTGCCAAGCCAGGTCCTCTCTGGACCGGAAACAAGCATCCTGGGACCAGTTTCGGGGCATCACCCCTCTTTAGCCAGGCTAGCTTGAATCCAGTGACACAGTGAGCCCGGGACCCACGTCTGGAAATACCCGGCGCCCTTAGAGCGAGAAAGCAAATGATACACAGAAGATGGACAAAATGTAGAGCAAGTCAAACATTCATCCCCAGTCAGGAGATTCCTTTGCTCACAATGCCACCCCAGTCTGGACCCACCCATATGCAAATCAATTTTGACCCTGTTTCTCATGGGAACAGTCCAGCCCAAACTGCCATGCCAGGTGTTCCCTGGACTGGAAACAAACATCCTGGGACCGGTTTTAGGGCATCATCCCTCATCAGCCAGGGTAGCTTGAATCCAGTGACACAGTGATTAGCAGAGTCCTTAGCACAGCAGGTCTTCTTCTAGGCAAGTTGGTTTGAAGTCCAGTAGTGTACTGAGTTGGTAGAGTCAAAGATCCAGTATTTATACCCAGTTGTGCCTTTAAGGTCAGGGTGACTTCAAAGAGGGATCTTTTAAGTGCAAAGAGGTCCGTTCTTATTGCCCGTTGTGTGTGGACAGGGCTCACCCTATTCAGGTTTAAGTGGGAGGCTGTGCCCAGCTCCTTCTTCCCTTCCCCCAGGAAGCTGCATGAAGTCACAGGTAGCCAGCCTTCCTTTGTGTGTGGTTGACTAGAGGGAATACAGGAAGTGAACTGTCACCAATCCCAGCCAGTGATCAGAGACAGGCAGCAGACACCAAATGGCTGAGACTAGGAACATGACTAACTTACTCAAAGTGACATTTTCCGAATAGTAATGACAATTCCGACTCTACCATTACAGAGGGTTTATCATTATCATGCCATAGCTACCAAACATGTCATGTCTACCATATTTCTATTAGGAATTACAGCTTATTATTTTTCTTTTAAAAATGCAAAAGAAGCCATATTACCATCAACAACTAAGTCCCCCATAATACAAATTCATTGTGCTCTCCGCCTAATAGTGACACAATCCTGAAAAATTACAGGTAGCAACCTAGCAGCCGCCAGAGGTGTATACAAATTATAATTAGAAATTGCCCGCTTCCGCCGTATTTTCCTCCAAACTGAATGCATTGTTTGAATCACCTTGAACTTTGTTTTTTTTATAATAACTGGGTTCCAGCACTGAAAGGAGAATCCCCTTAGCGTCATCACCCAACCCTATCTAAAAACTAGAGGGGGAACAAGCTATTGGAATTGAAGCTCTTGACCCAAACAAAGGTAGAGTTAGATGTTGCAGCAATGCTGACCAGTTATAGAGCAGCAGATCGGGAACTGCCCAACCCCCCCTATTGAGTGGTAGATACATCCATTTGGCCGCCCTCCGAGTGGAATGATAACCCCAGAGAAACCTATTACAACAGCTTTGTGCTCGACTTATACTAGACTGAGCAAATTCCAGAGGAATTGTCCTAAAGATATACAAAAACTTAGGTAAAACAAGCATTTTCAAAACGTTCCTCCTACCAAATAAAGAAAGATGCAACTTATCCAATCTGGTCAGAGTGATATTAACTGTTTGAATAATTGGCAAGATATTTATTTCCGGTAGGGGTTCCACTGCTGCTATAATTTCAACCCCCAAGTACTTAGCACTCCGTACCACTGGGGCCTCCGAAGGGCCCATGTGAGCTGTTTGTATGACCTGAGTTTTCTGAATGTTTAACTTATATCCCGACAGTTGACCATAAGAATCTGCCAATCTCTGTAAAGCTGTAAATGCAGATGACACCTTGGTGGTTAAAACAGCAATATCATCGGCATACGCCAATGCTTTAAATTCATGCACATTGACCTTAACAGGGGCTATATTTGTGCAAGACTCTATTTTATTGATAAACGGATCAATGTATAAGGCAAATAACAGAGGTGAACAGGGGCACCCCTGCCTAGTGCCCCTGCCTATGCCAAAAGACCTTGAACGGAGACCTGATATAGATAACATTGCACGTGGAGTAATATACAATGATTGTAAAGCATATATGAAGCTTGGAGAGAAGCCCTCCCATTGGAGAACCCTCCACAGAAACCCCCAGGCAACCCTATCGAACGTCTTTTATCGACGTCCAATAGAATTAGCCCTAAAGGAGAATCCGTGACTTGGGCTCAATCCAGTAGAGCTATAACTCGACGTACATGGTCCGCCGTATCCCTGCCCGGGATGAATCCATGTTGACGGATTGACACCAGAGGGGATATGACCAGTGCAAGCCTAGCGGAGAGAATTTTCGAAAATAGTTTACTGTCTGTATTGATTAATGAAATCGGACGATATGAGGCTGGGTCCAAATCTGATTTGTCCTTCTTCTTGATCAAAATAATGGTTGTCAAGTGCCAAGAATCTGGAATAATACCATACCAAAAATTGCCTCATCACCAACATTTAAATCCACAATCAAGGAACGTTGAACACACTAATCAGTCGTATTCAACAAGGTATTTTTATTTTTACCTGGTTGACTCTTCAATAATTCAAAGGTTCAAAAGAGACGAATTAAACACATACAAAGACACATATCTACATCACATATTGGATTCGGCACAAAACGCCGAGGATAGGGACGGGAGAAGTCACAGGTAGGCAACGCTCCGCTGTTGCTTTCTTTCTTTTCCTTTTAAAAAAAACTTTCCTGGCATAGAACATTGATTTATTTATCCCGCTATTTCTTTAGCGGATGCCGCCACAACTTTGAATGTTTACGAAGAATACCAGTGAAAGAACGACACGAAGCCTCACAGTTGTTAAATAAAGGTATGTCGTTTTCACATATCCGCCACAATTGCTTGGCCAAACTTACGTCAATCGCCCTAACTTGTTGTCCCCCTTGCCCCAGGGTGTACATCCCATTTCTTCGCCCCGCCCGAGAGCACAACGCCACCAGAGCGGCAGCCGTCAGGCTTCATTCCATGCGTCCCCTGACGGTATGTTACCCTTTTGAATTTATCTTATATTGGCACATGGTTGTTAGTCAATCCAGACACATGATGCAAGCTTGACATTCATCGCTTATCCTTTAGGTGGTCCCCCGTCCAGTGTATTTGATTAGATGCCCAAGAAGTCCGACTTTGCACAGACAGAAACCACGTGCAATTACGCATCTCTTTTAATCTGGTAGGTTCATTCCCTTCTTTTAGCGTCACGTCATTGGGAGTAGAGTCTATAGTTCAAAATTCCAATTCGCTTTCCTTTCCAATTTTTCCCACAGACAGAATTGTTCGCGCCCTGATGAGATTCCAGGAAATAACTCACTGGAATCGAAACGCGTCGGCCTGTTAGAAAAGATTTTTTGCGATCCATTTCCCTTTACCAGCATTTTCGCTGACGTCAAATATTTACAAATTTACTTTGTTTCCTCTTTATTTGTGCTTCAAATGCCTTCTACAGTTGCAAATGTATTGTTGTATGTTACACATGATTGAAATGCTCTGTTTGTTGCAAATTCCTCACCCATTTTGTTTTTTGACTGTTTTTTGCAAGTTAATTTAGCACTTTACTTGTATAGCGGAATAACATGGTACTTATGATATGAATATGTGATGTAGATATGTGTCTTTGTATGTGTTTAATTCGTCTCTTTTGAACCTTTGAATTATTGAAGAGTCAACCAGGTAAAAATAAAAATACCTTGTTGAATACGACTGATTAGTGTGTTCAACGTTCCTTGATTGTGGATTTAAATGTTGGTGATGAGGCAATTTTTGGTATGGTATTGTACAATAAGGTCCAGCCTCCTCACCCGTCCCTAAGGACCTGGCTCCTGTCGTTTTCCTAAGAATCTGGAATAGTCCCAAGCTGAGCTTGCCTCAAGGTTGTTAAGAGATCTTCACAAATCTCTGCCCGGAATGTAGAATAAAATTCTAAAGGAATTAGGTCAGGGCCAACCGCTTTACCCCTAGCCAAGGAATTCAAGGCTGATTCCACCTCATCCCACTCTATGGGAGCAGCAAGAAGGGAATTCTGAAAATCAGAGATTTTACTCGTATTGAGATCGGCCACAAAAGTACCGAATTCCTGATCTATAATAAGGTCACTAACTTCCTCAGCATATAAAGACTGATACAATTCCGCAAAAACAGATAGTACCCCTTCCGATGTGTTATGGATCTGCCCTCTAGTGTCTCGTATCTTAACAATACGATTGGCTAACCCCCGCTGCTGAAGCCGCTTGGCAAGGACCCTACCTGATCTTTCCCCGAACTCAAACATTGTCGATCGGTACTGTAAATATTTAGCAGCGAGGTCGTGGCCCAGAAATTCAAGAAGAGAGGACTTAATATGAGCCACAGTCAGTTGAATAGACTCTATGTTGTGACCATCCCTAATTGCGTTAGTGAGCTGAATCTCTGCCTGACGTAATTCGTCAATACGGTCATTCGTCTGTGCATGGACTAACTTCTGACGATGGAATGAGACACTTTTGGTCTCACCGCGAAGTGCGGCTTTAAATGAATCCCATAGGACATGACTAGAAGCTGAGCCTCTATTAATTTGAAAAAAATCCATTATCCAGGACCTCATATGGTCAATATACAAATTGTCCAATAGCAATTTTCGTTAAAATGTCCATGACTTTGGAGTGGTTGCTTGAATTTTTAAAGTACACCTGATAGTTAGCAAATTGTGGTCTGAAATGATTCTAGGCATCATTGTAATTGAAGTGGCGTCTGCAATTTGATCAGACACAAAAAAGTAGTCTAGCCGAACCATTTTTTTATGGGGAGCTGAGAAATAGGTTGAACCGTCAAAATTTTTACAATGATAGAACCAAAGGTCAACCATTGAATGTTCTTGTACCACAGCTTGCAAGGACCGAAAGACCTTAGGTTTCAGGCCCACGTATTTCTGACCCTCAACCAAATTAAAACTAGCAGCTAAATTGATATTAAAATCCCCACAAAAGTACACAGGATGCAGCCATAAGGCTAACTCTATATTTAAATAATCCAAAACAATGGGATCATCGGAGTTTGAGCTATGTACTGTACATACTGTAAAAGATGTACCATTAATCACTAGCTCTGCTACTGCCCATCTCCCCGCAGTGTCCTGTTTAGATCTTATACAAATACCCACTCCACATTTTAACAATATAGCTACCCCTCTTATCGTGGAGGACTGTTGAGAACATGCTACTAAGTCATAACCAGGGAAGTTTAAGCAACTTCGATTATTCCATGGTACATGCGTTTCTTGTAAACAAACAACCTCCAAACGAAGACCCTGGATGATTCGAGAAAGCAAAGCCCGCTTCTTACCATTATTCAGGCCACAGACATTCCATGAAGTTATATTTATTCTACCTGACGCCATTGAAATACATATGCAATAGTATCACTCTTAAAGATAATTGCTGTTTTAATACAAGATTGCCTACACAAAAAATACATTTTTCAAGCTGATTTTTTAGATACGCCCCCGTCCCACCCCCCCAACCCCACCAAGCCCCCCCCCTACCCCTACCACCTACCCGCCCACCCCCCATCCCCCACCCCCCAATCTAGGCAACAGGACCTAAGTCCTAGAAATGGAGAAACTGGTGTGAGCAAAAAAAACACTCCTCATAGTCGCCGCCCAAAAAAAGACATTTTTGTTTTCCAAAGAAACAAAAAAACAAAAAAGTGGGATATGCCCATAGAGGAAAACATAGCAATACACTTGATTAACACTTCAAATACGATAATTTCCCCTACAGAAACCCACACCCAAGCTTTCTAATAAGAGAGAGAGAAAAATAAATTATACTGTGCAATCATACTCATACAATTGACAGCATTGTATCAGTTCACATTGAGTCCAAAAACAGTTTAGGCATACATGAATTCTTCAAATACTTACAGATACGCAGTTATATTGAAAAACTTTTGCAACGGACCCCCACTGTACTTCGTAAAAATTCACTTATGGAACTTATTCTCAGGAAAACACGCATTGGGGACCTGTATCAGGATTTATTAACAGGGGTGCCAGATGATCTCTCTTCTCAAAACACGAGATTGGATGTTAAGTTTGGTAAGAGCGGCATCGATATTCCGATATTTATTGGAGATGTGTGGCTCACTGGTTAGAAGCGGCAGACCCTGAAGCAGAGTTCGGCCCGGGACCAGGGTTCAATTCCTGATGTGGAAGGGTCTTGGGTCAATGTCTGCGGACTCGATAATTCTCGCTGAGGTGCCTATGCTAACCATGGATCCCACTCTGCAACTCTGGGTAATAGCTTGCTTAATCTCCACAATGGCCCCTTCAACACTGGGGATGCCTGGCTTCACCTTGGAGGTGCCCAGGAGGGACCATCTCACAGGGAAAGCCAGGACGGGTTCCCCAGCGGTATACAGGCCCGAGACCAGGGTTCAATTCCCGATGCGGCAGGGTCTTGGGTCAATGTCCGGGGACTCGATAATTCTCGCTGAGGTGCCTATGCTAACCATGGATCCCACTCTGCAACTTAGGGTAATAGCTTGCTTAATCTCCACAATGGCCCCTTCAACACTGGGGATGCCTGGATTCACCTTGGAGGTGCCCAGGAGGGACCATCTCACAGGGAAAGCCAGGACGGGATCCCCAGCGGTATACAGCGCCAGGACACTCCGAGATGGAGTAACAGTGCGCTTTACAAGTATACTTACCTTACCTTACCCTATACCATCAATATTGGAGTCAGCTAACTCAGTTTTAATTTCAGGGAGCTTACGCTCTCAAAGTTCCATGGCTCTCTTTGACCTCTACGTCACCCCGGCTAAGATCTCTAAATGGGGGGGTCTAGGGGACATGTGTGCCCAAGATGTGGCCAACCAGCTGCTAACGACGAGCATATGTTCTTTACCTGTCCGAAATTGGGTTGCTTTTTCCAAGAAGTTCAATTTTTTATTACTAGTGTTCTTAAGATCCCTGTGGTCATTTCAGCTGAGCTAGTCATAACTGGGTGTGAAAATGATTGCTTGTTTACTAGATCAACGCACATAACTGCTTTTCTGTGTATTGCTATGTCTGTTATTCGACTAACTATAACGTCTGAATGGATTAACCCCATTCCCCCAACTTTTGTTAATTGGAGAGCAAGGTTTCTTGCCCTTCATAATTTGGAATCAGCAGTATTTCAAAGAGGGGGAAGAGGAGGCGAGAGAAGGGGTTGAAAATATGGGCTCCATTTGTACATTGGATGAATAACTGAATGCTAGGACTTTGCTGTACTGACTTGACTCTTTCTTTCTTTTTTCTCTTCTTTTGCTTTTTACTATTTTTGTATATTGTCACAGTGTAAATTTTTTTTCCCTATACTGTGTTATGATTGCCGTAAGTTTTCTATGATATATTTCAATTAAGTTGTCAAGCTGAACAATAAAAAAAAAAGGAATTACAGCTTATGAAATGTAATAAGGAATCACCAATGTTACCCTATGAGCCAGATAGGCCTCTCAGTAGTGAAAATCGAATTTTTGAGTTTTCACTACCAGGACATGTAAAAATTAAAAGCACATGTCCTTCCTTTGGAGCACACAGCACCCTGTCCTATGGGCTACCTAAGGCCAACATTATGGGTGACTCATGTAATAAAAGGAATGTGTAGGGCTTGGCAAGGGGTTTTCATTTCCATATCAACATGGCAGTGTGAACTGCACACACAGGAGACATGTGCAAAGGTTACTTGAGTGGGTGACTTAAGCAGTGCTGCAGTCCCATTAGTAGAATTTAATCTATGGTTCCTGGGCACATGTGGTGCACTGTACTAAGGATTTACAGGTACATTAAATGTGCCAATTGTGGATAAGTCAGTCCCCAGAGGGAGCAGTGTAAGTAGATGCTCCCTCTGTTTAATAGCAATGCTAGCTCCCGCTGCATACGGGGAGCTGACAGTGGCCGTGGAGGCCTTGGACATCTTTCCACAGGCCCCATTAAATGAATTGTGTGCACCCTGGGTGGACTTCAAGGTGCCCAACTTTAATGATGTGGACCCATGGGTATGGGGACCTCAGATCCTAATAAGGCTCAGGGAGGGGGGGCATGCAGCGCCATTCCCTTTAATTAAAAAAACAGCCCTGGGGGAAGGGGACCCCAGGGCCAACAAAGGGTTGGGGAGGGGGCTCAGTGGCCCTCCTCACCTTTATTTTAAGTATTGAACCTGGGGTATGGGTTTCCAGGGACTATTAAGGCTCAGGGATTGGGCCTCCTGCCACCCCTCCTCGAGGGGCGGTACTTGCCACCCTCGGTTTCTTTCTTCAAGTGGGAAGTGCTGCTCTTTTGGTCACGTGGGGTCCTCCTTGTAGTGCGCATACCCAAAACCTTCTTAGCACTAGGGAGGTTATTGCTGCTGATTCCTGTCAGGGAAGCTCTTCTTCTGGTGGCCAGATTGGGAATTGGACCCTTTCCCCAGTGAGTCATTTTGGAGGTCTTGAGATAATTAATTCCTTTTATCTCCCTCCTCCTTCTTCTATTAGGATCTCTGACCAGCCTTTTGGGAGTTCCCTCCAGATACTTTAGTGGACACTCTGGTGCTGACCGAGATGTCCTCCTCCTCAGCAAGTTTCCTGGGGTCAGTCAACTTGCTAGGTGTTGGCTCAGCTCTGGAAAAAACATATCAAGCATGTGCTCCTTCAGTTGTACAGCCCAGAATAATCATTGCTGCCCCTCACCCAGCTCTTCAGTGCATTGCTGGTACAATTGAGGAAATCCACATAGGTTTGTGATGAGATTGTGTGGCTGCCCAAGAATCTCTGTCTATACCTCTCAGGGGTCAGCATACATTTCCTGACAAGAATTGCTTTTATTGCACTCTAGTGTTTGTTCTTCTACCTCCAGTGTTGAGTATGTCCCTCTCCGCTGTTGGCATGTATTTCCATAAGCTATCACCCCAGGACTCCTCCGGAACCTTGTGCACCCTTAGAGCCATTTGATAGGCTGTGAACCATTTGTCTATGTCATCCCCTACCACATATCTGAACACCAAATATTTTGGGATGCATTCCCTTCCTTTACCAGCGGACACTGCAAGTACACAGTCACCATTACTGCTGAACTCCACTTGCATGGCTCTAATGTCCAGCTATCTAAGTCTTAGCTCAAAAGCAATATTCCTTTCCTCCTCCATGGCTAGCCTAATTGCCTCTAGAGCTTTTTCCTTCTCCAATTTTGCAAGCTTTTGCTGTTGCTCTAGTTTTGCAAGTGTTTTGAATATGAGCACTTGGGGTCCCCCTTGGAGCGCCCATACTGAAAACACTCTTACCACTTGGGAGTTTTTGACTGCTGACTCTTGCAAAGGAAGCTCGTCTTCTTTTGGCCAGATCGGGAATTGGATCCTTTCCCCTGTGAGTTGTTTTGAGATCCTTGAGAGAACTCCTTTTTATCTCCCTCCTCTTTCTTCTAATGGGAACCCTGCCCACCCGTTTGGGAGTACCCCCAGATACCTTCTTTGGCACTTTGCTACTGACCCAGATGCCCGTCCAGAAGTTCACTGATTTGGCAGAGTAAGAACTCCAGTACGTATTCCCAGGTTTGACTTTGAAGTGGGGGTGACTTCAAAGAAGGGTCTTTGAAGTGCATGGAGGTCCTTTCTACCTTCCTCAGCTCCAGACTCACTACAGGGGGGCATGCAGCTCTTTGAATGTAAATAGGGCCAAGTCTAATCAGGTGTAAGTGTGAGGCTGTGCCCAGCTCCTCCTTCTCTTCCTCCCGAGAAGATGCATGAAGTCACAGCCAGCTTTCGTTTGTCTGTGGCTGTCTAGAGGGCATACACAAAGTGACCTGTCAGCCATCCAGTGATTAGAGGTAGGCAGCAGACACCAAAGGGCTAAGAGCAGGGAAATGCCTAACTTTATAAAAGTGACATTTTCAGAATAGTAGTGACAAATCTAACTCTACCACTATAGAGAATGTATCATTACCATTCCAACACAGATTATAGTAAGCAATGCCATAATTGCTGCAGAAGTAGTCGCCCCTAGCTTAGTGAGTCTAAGCAGCAGCTGTGAATGATCAAGATTCAGCCAGCACAGCTGAACCCCCTGGCCAGCGCGACCCACTTCGATTGATTTGATTTTCAATTCTAGTCTGCATCAGTCATAAAATACACTTTGCCAGGCTCGCAGCACACAGTCCATGCTAATCAGCTTGCTTGAGTGCTTCTGGTTTCGCTCCTTCTGGCTAGTCTGCCTCAGTGTGGCGGGTGGTGCATGAATAAGCATTTTAGTGCTGTGATGCAGACTATCAGACAAACATTGCTTAGTCTAAAGCCTGATGGATGGTACTTAGAAGGGCTGGGGTGGGTTTCCTGGGACATAAAATGGCTTGGGAAGGGGGCAGTTCGGGCTGGACTGTTCCCATGAGGCACAGGGTCAGACTGATTTGCATATAGCCATGTCTGAACTGGTGTGGCAGAGTGGGCTAAAGAACGGTGATGGATTAAACCCAGATTTGTTGACTGGGTGCGAGTGTTTGATTGGTTCAGATGCTCCGTCCATCACCTCCCCCTCTTGTACCACTTTGTTCGCCATAAGTTGGCGGGGTATGCTCAGACGGGAGTCCCTTGCTCACTTTGCCACTGGATTCAAGCAAGCCGGGCTGAAGACGGCTGAAATGCCAGAAACCAGTCCTCGGAAGCTTGTTTCCGGTCCAGGGAAGGCATGGCTTGGCAGTTTGGGCTGGACTGTTCCCATGAGGCACAGGGTCAGACTGATTTGCATATGGCCATGTCTGAACTGGGGTGGCAGAGTGGGCTAAAGAACGGTGATGGATTAAACCCAGATCTGTTGACTGGGTGTGAGTGTTTGATTGGTTCAGATGCTCCGTCCATCACCACCCCCTTTTGTACCACTTTGTTCGCCATAAGTTGGCGGGGTATGCTCAGACGTGAGTCCCTTGCTCACTTTGCCACTGAATTCAAGCAAGCCGGGCTGAAGACGGCTGAAATGCCAGAAACCGGTCCTCGGAAGCTTGTTTCTGGTCCAGGGAAGGCATGGCTTGGCAGTTCGGGCTGGACTGTTCCCATGAGGCACAGGGTCAGACTGATCTGCATATGGCCATGTCTGAACTGGGGTGGCAGAGTGGGCTAAAGAACGGTGATGGATTAAACCCAGATCTGTTGACTGGGTGCGAGTGTTTGATTGGTTCAGATGCTCCGTCCATCACCACCCACATTTGTACCACTTTGTTCACCATAAGTTGGCGGGGTATGCTCAGACGTGAGTCCCTTGCTCACTTTGCCACTGGATTCAAGCAAGCCGGGCTGAAGACGGCTGAAATGCCAGAAACCGGTCCTCGGAAGCTTGTTTCCGGTCCAGGGAAGGCATGGCTTGGCAGTTCGGGCTGGACTGTTCCCATGAGGCACAGGGTCAGACTGATTTGCATATGGCCATGTCTGAACTGGGGTGGCAGAGTGGGCTAAAAAACGGTGATGGATTAAACCCAGATCTGTTGACTGGGTGCGAGTGTTTGATTGGTTCAGATGCTCCGTCCATCACCACCCCCTTTTGTACCACTTTGTTCGCCATAAGTTGGCGGGGTATACTCAGACGTGAGTCCCTTGCTCACTTTGCCACTGGATTCAAGCAAGCCGGGCTGAAGACGGCTGAAATGCCAGAAACCGGTCCTCGGAAGCTTGTTTCCGGTCCAGGGAAGGCATGGCTTGGCAGTTCGGGCTGGACTGTTTCCATGAGGCACAGGGTCAGACTAATTTGCATATGGCCATGTCTGAACTGGGGTGGCAGAGTGGGCTAAAGAACGGTGATGGATTAAACCCAGATCTGTTGACTGGGTGCGAGTGTTTGATTGGTTCAGATGCTCCGTCCATCACCACCCCCTTTTGTACCACTTTGGGAAAGGGGGCAGTGCCCCCCTCCCCTTTTTTAACAAAAGGCTCTGGGGAATGGATTCCCAAGGGCCAAAGGAGGCTTGGGACGAGGTGGACATTTTCTCTGCCCTTCCCTTCAAAATAGATATAGCCCTGAGGGATGGCGTTCACAGGGCCGTTAAAGAGCTAGGGTAGGAAGGCTGCGTGGCCCCCTCCCCTTAAAAAAACATGGCGCTGGTTGATAAGGTCCTGGACTCTTTTAAAGGCTCGAGAAGGGGGGCAGAGAGGGCCCCTCCCCTTAAAAATAGAAACAGCCCTGTGGATATGATCCTAGAAGCTAATAAGGATTGGGTAGTGGGACACTTGGTCCACCTCACCTTTAAAAAACATAAGGCCCTTGGGGATGGGTTCCCCATGGTCTAATCAGGCTCCGAGAGCGCCCTCCTCCCCTTTAAAAAAAGGGGGCCTAGGTGGGTGGGGTTCCCAGGTCCTAATAAATCTCAGAGAGGAAGCAACTCCCCTTTAATAAAAATGGACCTGGATGATGGGATTCCCAGGGCCTAAAAAGGTTTGGGAGGGGTTCACTTGGCCCCTTCCCTTAAAAAAACATAAGGCCCTGTGACTAACCCCTCACCTTTGGCTGTGCAGGGATATGGCTTTATGTATGGAAATGAAAAATTACTTTACATTTAAAAAAGATCAGAAATTCGCTGAAAATACCAAAGGTTAAAATAACATTATAGTTAGGTGAATATGTCAGTGACAACATTAAAGTTTTGAACTAAAAAAATAAATTTACCAGTTATTGTTACCAGATCTAACTACAACTTGTGCCGCCATGCCTATTACCTCACATATTACATCACTCATGCCGTGTTCTATAACATCACTGATGACATCATCCAAGCTTCTTTTATACACATTGCTCTATAAATGGGTATAGCATTAGAGCTATCAAAGTAAGTGCAAAATAGCTCAGAATAATATGAAGCATCGATACTGCTATCAGGCATACAACCCCAAAAGGTAAAGCAAGCTTGTATTATATGCAGCATTGACCCTATACCATTCACTTAATGGGGAGGCAAGTTCATGTTGTCTATAAAGCACAGATAAAAGGGTAACATATCCTGCACATGCTGTTCAATCTGTGTACAAGTGTTCAAGGAAAAACAATTTCCTCCAGATACTGAAGCCCTGTTACATAACTAATGCTTTACTAAGTGTGAAGAGTCAGCGTGTTAGATGTTTGGTACTGATGCACGTGCCATAAATATATGGCCCCCGCGCTCACGCCGGATGCCGAAGCGTTCAGATGAATAAAAGTGGGCAGGACGGCTTACGGCAGTCCGTGAGTAACCACAAGACCTGCGTGGTGTCTTTTATTGTTGCAAGCATAGCCACAGTGCGCTCGCACTTATCTAGGCCCAGGGCGGAGATCATAACACTAAGGACAGCCTTTACCTGTATCAAACCCCTGACAGTCACTGAACCTACATTGGGAAATGAAGTGCATATAAATAGAAAAGTGGGGACTGTGAACGCTGTTTACTCTATGGAGAGAGTTTACACTGACAAGGGGTGAGCGGAGTTCGTGGATTCACACTAGGCTGAATTCCGCAGAGTTGCACAAAAACTGTGAATTTCCACAGCGTTCCGCTCACCCGTAGTGATGTTACTTCTGGTGATGCTGTGTGGAGTCAAAGTCTGGGGGACTGGTCTTCTAGGATTTTTATGAAATGACACCACTGTTTAAGAGTTATTTTATATGTAGGTTAAGGTTATGTTTTCTACAAAGCAATACACCTGTAAAAAGCCTCAAAACTGCAAATGTGCTGAAATAATCTTGTGCTGTTGCTGTAACTAAACTATGGAACTCTCCATACTACTGACACCGTGCCTGTGCAGTAACTCTTTGACCCGCACACTCACTCACGCACCTCCAGTATGAGCTTTCCTGCCCCTCATCCTACCAGGAACAGAGCCCACTCTTGATACTGTCACCTACCATGATGAATACCTCCCAGGCTTTACCTGCCGGCTGGAAGCAGAGGGGGATGCCAACAATGACTGTAATACTCTGGCGCGATGCCACACCTCCGCCTACCATTTTCAGAGTCGGAGGCCCATAAATATCCCAAGAGCCACCAATGGAAGGCAAGGCGAGCAGGACAAGAAAACACTTCAGGAAGCAACCGTTCAAAAGTATCTTACCCAATAAACACATTCACAGCCACCGCAAGACTCACCACAGCAGCAGGGCACAGTCATAACAGAAGCAGAGACATCGTTCCTTGGTTTTAGATCAGCTTTAAGAGTGGGGTGAAGGGGTGAACAGGGCAGTAGTACAGCTTGGGTGCCATGGCCCCTAGCTAAATGAAGGAAAAAGCCCCCTTCAAGACTGCTCATTACGGTGAGCACCCAGAACATGCACATGACTGGAAGTGAACTCTGAGAAGCAGTGAGCACACTTTCGCATAGCCTCCATGGTGCCCACGGACCTTGCACTCACTGAAATTCCTCCAGATCAGATGATATGACCGCTCTCAGACAGATGCTACAAAAACAGAACTAGAGTGCTAACTTCACTTTTGCGGGCAAATAATGGCATGAATTCCCAAACAGCATGAATTCCCAAACAGGGCTTAATTTTGAGCGGTAAACTCCTCTAAGCAGTGTTAACAGAGTTTTTGCCAAATTCCGAGCTCTTCTCCAAGTTGTTAGAATAGAAAAATGTGTGTTTGCTCATTGCTCTATGTATGTTAGCATTCACTGCGTCATTTTCTATGCCTGCGCCATTTAGAGATATAAATGAAACTTATACTCTATTTCCGAGAAAAGGCTTCAGTTGAGTAATGTTTCTCCAAGGTTAGGTTTTGCTTCACTAATGAATGCACTTTCTTATTAGTGAATACCTTTCTCTCTAGATAGAGGCCTTTTCCCACTTGTTTAGTGGCGGGCACGGGTAAAACGACATTGAATAGTAGATAGTGTGTGCCTGGCGTCAGAATCGAAACTTCTTTTTTTTACTTCAATGTTTTGCTGCATCTGCTTGGAAAATTCCATTGTGGGCGTGGTTCTGAAATGTACATAATGTATCTTTATGCTTGCTGATGTCAGTCCCTCTGCAGCACTCCTAAGCCACTGGGCAGACTGGACTCTACTCTGAGTATACCTGAATAAACAGATATTGGTTTGTATTCTCTAATGTCTGACCGACTCTTCATTTGGTATGGAAGGCTGATTGGTGGTCGCGAGTGACCCGGGTAACCCTAATCAAACCATTTCCTTTAATGTGGAGAGGGCAGAAGTCCACTGACGGAGCGGAGGTTACCGTCCACCCTTAATTCTGGCCCACTTTGTTTGCAGGCAGTGTAACTCTCAAGAGAAATACATCACAGAGTATTAAAAGGTATCTACTACAAACAATGTGTACTCTATGGAAAACTTGTCCAAAGAGCAACTATTCACTTGAAATAAAAAAAGGTCTGAAGGTGTTAATGATCATAAAACCTGCACCCTTCATTCTGTGGTGAAAACTTTTACAGATAGCCTATCTTCGGAAACAGAAAAAGCAATGTATATAGGTTAGTAGATGGTGCACACAGCCTTCTATGTTAAGTAGAAATTGATATGCTGAGACGATTCTGTCTAACGACTCAACGCTGCTTACAATACTTAGTATGTAGTATGAAGAATCTTTGCCATGCTGGAAACCTTTTTAACAGTACCAAAAACCTTGTGTGGAACATAACAAACACAAGCCATCAACTGTCACCTGCACACAGAGTTACTCTTCAATACAAAGATTTATAACAAATTCAATACCTCTACACATCAATGGTGCATTAGGAGCACATGCATTTTGTAAACACTTACACTGATTAGCTGGACACAGGTTGTACCAAATTAGGTAGAAAAGTAATATGGTAGCTATGCTCGACTGTGTAAACTATAAATCAAACTATCACACGCACTGGATGATGTCATCAGTGGTGTAATCAATTATGTCATTTGAGTTGTCATGAGTTATGTCATATAAGATGCCATGGAATAATTCATGAGTAATGCAATATGTGAGGCCACAATCAGTGCATTACGTTACTTTAACCTTTTTTCCCCAGTGAATACATATAAATTTATATATATAGGAATCCTCACTCATGCTCTTTGCCAAGGTTGGAGCTTTCTTTCCAACAACTGTGCACTCTTTCTAGCCAGAATTAGAGACAGTTACAACTAGAAAGAGGGTTCTTTTTGCCCGGACGAATACCCTTATCCTGTATTGGCACCCGAAACAGGGTAGAAACATATTGGCTTACCATGGATGAACAGGTCATTGAACCTAATCATCATCAACCTTTGTCTGTTTTTAACTATACCTGTGATACCTACCAGTAAAGGTGTATCCTTATGTTTCCCTAAAGCTATTTTCAACTCATCTGGATCCCTAATTTATCCAGTACTCTTCTTAAAAAGACCTCCCTCTCATTGAGGTTGAGCCTCTCATTGAGGTTGAGTCTGCCCTGGTCGTATCATCTTAAAACGGTGGGGTGAGGTTGCCATGGATGAAGCATGCCACAAGGCATGGGTGAGACTTCCTCTTACAGTTTGACAGGCATATCTAGGTATATCATTTTTCAGGTGATAGCCTTCGTGAGGCTTTACAGCCATTACCAACCATTCAGGTTTTTGCATGAATAAGGATTAATGAACATTACCATAGCATCTTTTTGAATTATCTTGTTGTGTTTTGCAGGATATGCAATGGTATTTTCCCTGACTCTCCTTTTGTGATCAATGTATGGAGGAGAAACTATAACAAGATTCAGCCAAAAAAATACTCAGAAGCAAAAAGGATGACAATAGCAATTAAGAAATATTAAAACAGCCAGATAATATTAAGACATTCCAAATTCAAGATGGTTGCTGTTCGTGAAAGTGCATTATAATGGACATGCAGAACAAAAATGAAACCCAGATCAGTAGTGCATATTGCACTCTCATCCCTCTATTACGCCAGAGAAGTGGAGACAATAATTTGGCTTCACCTGGAAAAAGAACAGCCAGTGAACCAACACCCGGCTCCTGTGAGCAAGATAATGACCGGCGCCACACGCACCTCAGGTCGTGGCGGCCTTAGTGGCATCTCAGGCGAGAGCCTGTCTGTTTTCTCATTTCTGTAGGTGGACCGAAGTGAGGGGGTCGGGGCCCTGCTGACGTCAGGCAACTATAAAAGCCGCGGGAGAGGTCAGGAAACCCTCTTTGTCCCTTCTAGCAGCTCCCTAAGTGGCTGACCAGCGGCAAATTTTAGAGATTCGGTGTTCCAGTTTCTACGTGGGCGAACGCGGGTTAGTGGTCTGGCTGCAGTTTCGGGACTTAGAGAAGGGGCCTCATAGCGTAGTCAGATTCGATAAGTTTAGGAAGGGGAGGGCAGACTTAGCTCGCTCCCATGTTACAATGGTGGCATCTCGCTTTGGCGCCAGTTAGAACCATGGATGAAAGTATATGTATCGATATTCAGGGCGGCAGCTGGGCATCTCGCAAAGCCATACAAGCTTAATAATATAAAAGGTCAGTCTTGGAAGTGTGCTTGACTATCCACTCAGTTATGTACAGCTTTTATACGACTAGTCCTATGGAGAAGGGTAGGACTTTACATTCCGGGGACATGCGATCACCGGTGATTCACCCACTAAGGGGCACCAAAAGACCGATTGCACTGTTGGGCAAATGGTTTGTGTTGTGACTTCACTGTGGTCGCACCCCCGTGCCACAGTGGAATCTCCCGATACCGAACGTTCTAATGTGAGCGCCGCCGGTTCTCCGTCAGTGAGGCTTCACTGTCGGAACTGAACGGGCGCGCTGGTGTTGTGCTGTTAACAAATAAACTTGAATGAACCCCACGGTGCCTCCGAGTGGTATTTGAAGGCTACAACATAAATTGGCGACGAGGACGGTCTTCTGACAGCGAGGGGCACAACACACAGCGATGGAATTGAAGAAATAAGAAGCTAAGCGAAACGAAGGTTTGGAAACGTTGAGGAAGTGCAGCGGTGAAAACCTCCCACACGCTATAGTGTGTACAAGTACGAATGAGTGACTCTGCTTGTTGATGTATGAGGAAGATGCGCGCATTCAATAAAAGAGAAATGAAGAACAGCGCAGAGGAGAGATGCTCGATCACAGAAGACTGAATGAAGGAATCCATTCGCAGTGCTTCTGAAGCGTGCGAGCGGCGCTGAAGAGGAAAGCCGTGGGACAGCCGCTTTTGAAGTGATTGAGCAGCACAGTAAAGGAGAGCTGTGTGGAAGCTGATGGGAAGAATGCAAGCGGCATAAAGCGCGATCACGGAGCCAGTAAGACGCTTGAGCGGTGCTGTGAGAAGCCGGATGACAGCTGAGGAGAAGAATGCCAGCTGAGTAATGTTCAAGAGTGAAACGGAGTTGTTAAGAGGCTCGACGTGGTGACAAGGATACTAGCGGCAAGAGGCAACGTGTAAACCCTTCGTGGTTAAACGTGTATTTACTGTGGCTACCAATCCTGTCAGCAAAGTAGCGCTCCTGTCAGAATTCGAACAAGGAACGTGGGTTAGGAGGCGAATATGAGGAACAATTTTTGCCTCTGTGAGAGACTATCTGCAGAATATAGCTAAATGTGAAGAGCATCATCGTGTCAGGAACTTGAAACGTAGAACTATCAGTATTGGAGAATGAACCAGTCACTTTCAGACTGTAATTGTTATCATTAGAGATTAGTGTAAAGTTGAACTACTAAGGGAAGTGCTGAGGTTCTTAATGTTACGCTGCCACCTAAGGGCAAAAAGTGGTACATACGGGCATTCTGATGTGATAAAAAAACCAAAAAAAACACAAGTGGAACATCTAGATCTGTTATTTGAGGGGCAGAGTCAATGCATTATTCCTAGCAGAAACCCAGACGTAGGTATGGTACTCTCATTCAAGTAGTGATGTTGTCATTTAATGGGGCAGAGTAGCACATGCTTATCTCTGAAGGTACCGTAGAAGCATATGTACAAAGTAGGGCTGCATTTATTTTTGTGACAGCTGTGTCCTATTTCAGCACTTTGTTGTGGATTCACACTACATAGTAGTAAAGTGAGAGTAGAGCACAAAGACATTATTGTCTGGCAATTTAGGGTAAACGTCACAGTACAATATGGATGTCAATGCACTTGATCTCTCTGCTGTATCCACACACCCTCAATTCCTAAATCAGCCAGGGAATCCAAGTATAGAATGGGATGAGTGGATAGAAATGTTCGACAATTACCTAGAGGCCTTAGATGTCCAGGATTACGCTAGTGGTAGAAAGAAAGCGATTTTGCTTACTAATCTTGGGAAAGAAGGTCAACACATCTTTAAATATTTGCCCGTAGCTAACGATCAAAGAGGCCAACCTATTGCAGATGTTTATGAGGAGGCGAGGAAAAGGTTAGAACTGAGGTTTGCTAAAGAAATAAAAGTAGCATTGAGGAGATATAAGTTTTATACCCAGCCACAGAGAGTAGGCGAGTCCATTGATGAGTTCGTCACCAGACTTAGGGAACTTTCATTAAAATGTAGATTTGGACCCATGACTGAAGAAATGATTAGAGACCAACTCATCGTTCAGTGTAGGAGCAGAAAGACTCAGGAACGTTTATGGGCTGCAAAGGACCCATCTCTCAAGGATGCTATTGACATTGCCAAAATAATTGAAGAGTCTGATTCGTGCATGAAAGAAATGGATCGTAGAGATGTTAAAGTCAATGCGTCAGGTGAAAGTGAAACCTCTGTGGTGCAGGGTTGTGAAGGGGAAGTGGCTGCTTCAACAACGTTTAGAGGCATGAAAAACACCCCTGGGGAAAGGAGATTCTCAAATAAAACTGGTAACAAAATGTGTGGAAAGTGTGGGAGCGCCTACCATGCGTCCGACTCAAGACAATGTTGGGCTATTGGGAAAGAGTGCTTAAAGTGTGGCCGTAAAGGTCATTTTGCTAGAATGTGCAGAGATACTAACAAAGGCAGAGTAGCGATGTTATCCGAGGAACCTACCATCTCCTACAGACCTGACAGAATCCTGTGTGTGGAACCATCATCTGATGATGGGAGTGAGAGTGATGAGGTTCTTTTTACTGAGTCTCATGGCTCAGATGAAAGGAGGCCAAAAGCAGGATTTATCATTGGTGGAAAGAGCGTTGAGCTTATGGTTGATTCAGGGTCACTATATACTATTGTTCCGAAACGAATATTCAAGCAGAAGTGGCCCAACATGAAGCTAATACCAAAAGACATAAATCCTGGTGGGTATCAGGGCGAACAAATAGACATTCTAGGGTACATGGCAACAAATATTTTGTTTAAAGAGAGATCTGTGAAGGGGAAAGTGTATGTAGCAGAGTCTGAACCCCCCATATTAGGATGGTACCATCAATTTGACCTCCACATAAAAATGGACCCACGTGCCATAGAGCAGGTTATGGTAGTGGATGAACTCTCAGTAGGAGATATCTTAGAAGGAGGAAAAAGTGTATTCAGGGAACAAATAGGCAACCTTGAGGGTTACGTACATAAAATCAGGCTTAAACCCAGTGCTGTCCCTGTACAACACAAACTGAGAAAGGTCCCCATTACAGTGAGGGGGGAGGTGAAGGTGATGTTGGATGAGATGCTGTCCAGTGGAGTCATAGAGCCGGTTGAATGTTCTTCATGGATTTCTCCGGTCGTGATTTCACAGAAAGCTGATGGTAGTCTACGCTTCTGTGTGGACCTCAGAAGCCTGAACCAGAATGTGATTCCTGACACGTTTCCCCTTCCAAACATAAACGAAATGATGGTTTTACTAAAAGGGGCGAAGTACTTTTCTAAACTTGATCTTCGTCACGCCTACCACCAAATACGTTTAGACGAATCGTCCAAACACTTGACAGCTTTCATCACCAACGAAGGCATATTTCAATTCACAAGGATGCCCTTCGGGTTATGTTCAGCTGCAAGTGTATTCCAGAGGATGGTCATAGAGGTTTTTAAAGGCGTAAAGAATGTAATCTATTTTCAGGATGGCATTTTAGTATTTGGTGAGAGTGTGAGTGACCACAATACTGCCTTAAAGAATGCTCTTGCGAGAATTTTAGAATCTGGTTTGACATTGCGCAGGGAGAAATGTTCATTTTTGGCAACAGAGGTGGAGTATCTAGGGCATTCCATCTCGTCAGAGGGGGTCAAACCGAAGAGAGATCTGCTCGCTTCCATAAAGTTGGCTCCTGTCCCCATAAATAAGGACCAGGTACGCTCATTTATTGGGCTTATTGAGTACTGCTCGAAGTTCGTGAAGAACTTTGCAAGCAAAACTGAACCACTCAAGGTGCTCTTGAAGAAAGGTGCCAAATTCAGTTGGGGGGATGAACAAGAGAAATGTTTTAAAGAAATCAAATTCGAGATATGCAATGCTGGCATTCTAGTTCCGTTTGCTGTACAGGAGAAGACCATCATCACAGTTGATGCGAGTGACACTGGCTTAGGAGCCGTATTGTCACAAAGCGATGGAAATAGCGAGAAAACAGTAGCATTTGCATCTCGCACCTTGACAACTACTGACCGATGCTATTCTGTAATAGAAAAAGGGACCTTGGCAGCTGCTTGGGGTGTAGAGTATTTCAGAATGTATGTGTGGGGGCACAGGTTTAAGCTTCGCACTGACCACAAGCCTTTGTTGAAGATACTCTCTCCAGGTGGAACAGGAAAGGGGTCAGCCAGGCTAGCCAGGTTAGCCTCAAGATTGCAGGAGTACAACTTTGATCTGGAATTCATTTCGGGCTGGCGCAACGTCCAGGCTGATTGCATGTCACGTTTGACTTTGAAATGGGAGGATGTGGACAAAACAGGAGTGGCTAAGAAGGAGTGCGAAGGAGCTATCTCGTGTGTGAATGACGTAGTTCTGTGGAGTTGTGGCGCGGTAAGCAAGAAAGAGTGGGCAGAGGCCATGTCGCATGATGAGGTTTTGAAGAATGTCAGGAATCTCATCTCTAAAGGCAGGCGCAGGGAAAGTACCTTGCCAGTCAGTGTCCGGTCCTATAACGCAGTCATTGATGAGCTATCTATTATTGGTGATCAGATCATCATGCGTGAAGATAAGTTGGTTCCCCCTGTTGATGTTCGGAGAAAGCTCTTTGATTTGGCTCATGAAGGGCATCTAGGACAAACCATAACAAAGAAAAGGCTAAGAAACGAGTTCTGGTGGCCTGGAATGGATGGTGATGTGGTCAGGTGGGTGGAGAGGTGCAGCGAATGCTGTGAATCTGAAAAACGGCTTAAAGTGGGACCCCTATCCACCCCTAGTTCCATCCAGGATCCAGGTGCGGTGTGGCATAGTATATGCCTGGACTTTATTGGACCTATGCCTGGTGTCCACCCCAGCAAGAGATTTGGTCTAGTAGTTATGGACGTTCATACACGATGGCTCATTGCTTATCTCCTTCCAGAAATAACTACTCGCATTACTATTAAAGTTTTGCGCATGATTTTTAAGGAGGAAGGGTATCCCACAATCCTTATCACGGACAATGGGACTCAATTATCCTCAAATGAGATGACGGGATTCCTGAGTGAATGTGGAATAAAACATGTGTTCACCACTTTGTACAACCCACAATCCAACGGGATTGTAGAGAGAGCAAATCGAATGATCAAGGGCGCCATAAGTCTGGCACTTGCTAACAATCTTGACATTGAAAAAACTCTTAACGAGTTAGTGTGGGCCTATCGCACAACAGAAAATTCCACCACCGGTGTGGTCCCTTTTGTAGCCATGCGGGGCAGAAAACCTACCTCCAAACTGGTGCCTCCATGGATCCGAGAGTTGGTGGAATGGAAGAGTGGCGGTGAGTGTGATGTGAGAATTCCCGTGCATGGTCCCAGGAATGTTCAAGGAATAGGGAAAACCTGGCCTAGAATTCTGGTGGGTGATTGCGTAAAAGTCCGGTCTGGAAGTTGGGTCAGAGGCATGCGTAAGTTTCAAGGACCATTCAAGGTGAAAGAAGTGCATCCCTCCTATGTGGTATTGGAGAATGGAGATAAATGGAACTTGCGCAGAGTAGCAAAGTACAGCTCGGGAGACCACTCTCCTGAAACCTTTAATAGAAATGCGATCACCAAAGATACTTGCTCAGGGTACATGCTAGCTCAGGATCGCCAATTGCTTGATGGTGCCCGCACAGGTACAGAGACTAGGGCGCCAGGCCCTGGAGGGGACAATTTGGGCAATGATCAAAGGGCAACCAATTCAAGTGATGCATTTCAGAACCTTCATGGGGCTCAAGCCCATCAGAGACCCTTACGGATCAGGAGGCTTCCTCCACATTTGAATGATTTTCTTGTTGGCTGAATTGTTGTTTTTCTTCCTGTCCCCTTCTCCCTCCATGTCTGTACTTTCATTGTTTACCACTCTACTCCCTACCTGCGTGTAGAGGAAAGGGGGGTATGTTGTGACTTCACTGTGGTCGCACACCCGCGCCACAGTGGAATCTCCCGATACCGAACGTTCTAATGTGAGCGCCGCCGGTTCTCCGTCAGTGAGGCTTCGCTGTCGGAACTGAACGGGCGCGCTGGTGTTGTGCTGTTAACAAATAAACTTGAATGAACCCCACGGTGCCTCCGAGTGGTATTTAAAGGCTACAACAGTTTGCAATCTGGAGGTAGAGGTTTGATATTAGAAGATGAGAAATGTGTACGCATGTTCGTGAATGCATTTTTAAAGAAAAGTAACGATAGTTTAGCAGACTACAAATAGGCAACAATTGTGAATGGGGCTCTTTGAAATCCGGTGGCATTAAGGACGGGTTTAGAGGCCTCGGATGGGAAAGACATTCTGGATAGCACGAAACGTGTCCGTTAGCCAGGCAATTCGAATTACCCATAAAATATGAGCAGGACAAATTCTAAGGAAAATTCCCCTGAACCCTCGGTAAGCCACGAACCTTTCTCTTGGTGTTACCATGCAGGAGCCGCCATTTAAATAGCAATGCACGGTCACATCCAACAGGGAAAGGCAGACTTTATTTTCATAAGAAAAGCTATTCCTACACACGTGGCCTGGTAGGTGGGGAACGAAGCACATAGGGAGATGGGCGTCATTCGGAGTACAGGGAAACCTTCACTAGGGCGAGGGAATTTCCATTTCCGTAATTTTCGGTATCAAACCAGCCTCACTAATGGTCCACCTCTTTTGTGTTTATTAAGGGCGCACTGTTTGGTCAGGTGGAATTTGACCATATTCAGAGGAAAGGGTCAATTATGTGTCGAGATTAACACCAGCCAAGTAATGTTTTGCATGTATCTGTGGCACCAAACACTGATGTTTATTTAAAGTTTTCGGCTACTATCCTTAACAAACAGACTAATGCTGATTTTCTTTCTTCCGGTCTGTTTGCTGGAGGTTGAGGGACGGAAGTGGGGTGATGGAGCAAGGGCTGGATCCCCCTCGAGCAACTGGATGTTTGCAGCACGGTTTCATCGGTGGCTGCACCGACTTGGTGCACAAAAAGAATATGGTACAGATGTCCAGGAGGCTGAGGGTGGAGTTGAGGACCATGTGCCAAGTCTTGGCATCAACATACCAGCAAGTGGTTAGTATTTGATCTGCCGACGGGCAATGGTTTCAACTGAATTTATGAATATGGGGTTCAATTATGGGACCGGGTCAGTTCCGTTAATACAAAGGTTAGAAAATCACACAGACAAAACAAGGGGGCACGCGATAATGGAAAGGTTTGGTGGTTAAATAATGGTAATTGCAGGATGACTTAGGGCGCGGGTAGAACTGTCGATTGGTTGGGCATTCTGCGTGCACAGTTCTAGGCCCAGACATGGGAGAAAATACCATTGGCAGACCCTTCAAGTGGTAATCTTCCAAGGGCACTGTTGTCTGTTGCTCAGGGGCGATTGAGGGTAAATGTAAACTGACTTTCCCCCTCCGGGGGGTGGCAGGAGTACCCGGTTACACATGCAACCGGTTAGGGAACCAGGTAATATACTCAATGACAGAGGTGATCAAGTTCCTCTCACACATGCTTAGGTCTCAAGGTCGGTCCATCGCTTTTGGTCGGTCCGAGCATACCAGGAGCTGGATTACCGCTTTCCTCATTGTAGGGGTAAGCGGAGGGGTGGGGATGCCCCTACTGCATTAAAGGACTCGGCTGCATGCTTAGGTCTTAGGGTCGGTCAATCACTTTTGGTCGGTCCGAGCATATGGGGAGCCGGATTACCGCTTTCCTCATCGTAGGGGTAAGCGAAGGGGTGGGGATGCCTCTACTGCAGTAAATGACTCGGCGGCGATCAGTGGCTTGGGTTAGCATATGGGCAATCCAAAAGGCGAAATTTATGGTTGAGGCATGGCACCCAGAAAATACACAGCTGTGGTTGCCGTTATAGCCCCCGAATCCAGCTCCGGGGCTGCAAGTGGTGAATGTTTAGTGGGGGGTTGAACCTAATCCCAGGCGGGTGTGTACAGGCCTAACATGGCTGGATTCCAGTCGGGCGGTCCGTAGCATCCTTCTTAGTATCGGGCATATGGGCATCCTCCTTAGTATCCGGACAGTCTGACTTTATTTTGGCCTTCGGGGTGCAGCTCATGGACATGAAGCTAAAGGAATGAAATTGACAAGAAATGCATTTGGGGGTTCAAAGCGTCCGCCACCGCGATCTTGTCATTCAAGGTGGGGGTCGGATCCAGGTCTCCATTTATACAATTTGGCGCGGGCAAAATTAGCATAAGGATGCCGCCGTAAAATAGGTTGATCCACTGGGGAGGCCACCACATGCGGTATACATACTTACAGTCATACCAGTTAATCTATGTCGGCAAAGCTGGACCACCATTATACTTGCAAGACAGGTGCACAGAGTGCCTGAAATGTATCACCGTCCCCCCCTCCCTTTTTCGTTAGCAAAGGGGTATGGCTAGATGGCATTAATAATCGGTTTAAAAATAATCGATTTTGAAGTTTTGCGTGAGCTGCTCGGTCCAGTAGCGGCACGCAACTATGGGGTTCATCTCAGTGGCAGTATATATATGTAAATATATATTGGCAACAAAGGTGATGCACAACAATGGCAGGTTCAGCGAATGAAGGACCCCAAGAAGGGGTAGGATCCACGACAGCGGAGGGTAGGCGGAAGGGGGGACTGAGCTGCTGGTGGTCCTGGATTCTTCTGCTCTAATCCACAACATATGGACAGAGTTGAACCTAGGGGAGGATGCCTGAGTCCAGGTACCTCGGCGGGAGTGCCAGGGCGCCATGCGGGCCCTGGTTGTCATGTAGTGTAACTGTTCGCTGTAGCGCCTTCGCGGCCTGCTGGCACAATGTACGCAGCAGAGTGGGGGCTTGGGGGCCGAGACAGTCAAGTTCAATTGTATGGCCATGTGCAAGAGTTCACGTGGGATGTGGTGCATACCTCCTTTACTACCATTGACAGGTTAAGGCCACTAAAGTGTCGTGCCTAATTGCCTTGCGGCCTTCATCATGTTGATGCTGCAAAAAAAAAGCGATGATAGAAACAGCAATAGGGTTAACAATAAAGCAACTGAAGCATGCGGCGCTGCATCATGGGGACACTCGCATAATCTGGTATTGCGCCCAGCGTGAGGTACAAACATAGCTGGTCTCCTTGGGTCGCAGACAGATGAGGATAGCAGGGTCTGCGATCTCAGCTGCGAACCTTAGCAGCTTTATAATGTATTGGCAAATCGGGCAAGTATGTGGGAATGTAACGTCCTCCTACATAGTTTTAGTCATGGCTGGCAAAGTGCAAGTTGAAAAGGCAAAGTAATGATACTAATTCAAAATTGATGGTCACTTGTTAGGTACAGTGGGACAATTATAGAAACAGCAAGAGTGTTATCATTAAGGCAATGGAATCATGGGAAGCTGTCTTAGGTGGGGTACTTGCATAATCTAGTATTGCGTCTGGCAAGAGGTACAGACACAGCGGGTCTCCTTGAATCACTGACAGAGAAGGATAGCAGGGTCAACAATCTCAGCGGTGAACCTGTGCAGCAATATTAGGTTTTGGCAAATCTGGGGATTAGGTTCGTCATTTCATCAGTGTAGCATCAAAGGCCCATATTGGGGTCGGGGGGGGGGCAAAAATCTTCTCCTAAAGCAAAAGGGGTGTTTGAAACACTATTTCAGGTTGGGCAATTATGGCTGTGTATCCGGCACTGTAAGTGGGGTTTCCGTTCCCAATGGAAGATGAGGCCTCCAGTAGATGGCATCACATACGCAGTAATTTTATGGGTGATTAATGTTCTACATCCCTGAAAGGGGCAGTGCAGGCTGTGGTAACAAAATCTGGGGGAGCGATATACCTGGTGTTTTCACCAGCTGGACGGGGTGCTTTTCAGTTGTGTCCCATGTAAACGGTTCTGCCACTCGTCCTTCAGTGCTCTCTAAATGGGCAAATGGTTGAAAAACGGCACGGTGCTTCACTGAAATCAGTGGGTGCATTGGAAGGCATATTTGGCAAGAGATATACATGGCACCACTGGGTGCACTTTTTAACAACAAGGGACCCCAATTCAGTCAGGCAGGGACCTCGGGGAACAATTTTATGGAAACAACAGTGGTCCCATGCATATGTAATAAAACACAACCAATAAATATAGACGAAATCGCTTCTATATTTTCAGAAGGACATGTCCAGCCGGACAGAGGTCTTTCAGGTTTACTTAATAAACAAGATTCTTCAGACAATAGAAGTGAGGAATACCTTCCACAGTGCCCCTTTGTGGTACACAAGCCTGTGCCCAACACTCACGGGGTGATTACAGTTGAAGAAAATAGGAAAGGTTCAAGGCAAAACAAACGTTTTTCTGTTTACATACAAATTGCACATAAAATATCAAGCTGCACCATTACATAAAATCAATCAATCAGATTTGTATCGGGTGCATAAGCAAGTCGACGGCGTTTCGGTTCCATTAAGGAATCATGGGAACCATCATCAGGACAATTAAATACTTTGCCTTTACACTAAACCTCAATTTTGCCGAGGCAAAGCGCGTTAGGGCACAGATAGAGAAATAATTCTTGATGCCCGGACCTGTCGCCCACAATGTGGCGTCAGGTTAGCCAGTTTACGCGATCGTAACCGGACGACGCCAGGGCAAGCCAATTGCTTCGGTCATGGAGTGTATCCCTGGCCTACACTCCATGACCGAAGCAATCGGCTTGCCCTGGCGTCGTCCGGTTACGATCGCGTAAACTGGCTAACCTGACGCCACATTGTGGGCGACAGGTCCGGGCATCAAGAATTATTTCTCTATCTGTGCCCTAACGCGCTTTGCCTCGGCAAAATTGAGGTTTAGTGTAAAGGCAAAGTATTTAATTGTCCTGATGATGGTTCCCATGATTCCTTAATGGAACCGAAACGCCGTCGACTTGCTTATGCACCCGATACAAATCTGATTGATTGATTTTATGTAATGGTGCAGCTTGATATTTTCTGTGCAATTTGTATGTAAACAGAAAAACGTTTGTTTTGCCTTGAACCTTTCCTATTTTCTTCAACTGTAATCACCCCGTGAGTGTTGGGCACAGGCTTGTGTACCACATAGGGGCACTGTGGAAGGTATTCCTCACTTCTATTGTCTGAAGAATCTTGTTTATTAAGTAAACCTGAAAGACCTCTGTCCGGCTGGACATGTCCTTCTGAAAATATAGAAGCAATTTCGTCTATATTTATTGGTTGTGTTTTATTACATATGCATGGGACCACTGTTGTTTCCATAAAAAAATACCACTGGGTGCAGCACCACAAGACGAAATACTAACCTTGCATGGCAGGGGGTTGCCTCCTTTTAATGCAGAGGGTCCGGGTCAGTGTGTCACAGGATAGAGAGGGGCATATGGTACAGGCAGCAACAAGTAAATGGAATAACACGAGGATCTGCACGGAAATCAGGACATGCACTGAACATCTTCCTTCTTTGTGGTTTATGAGGTGGATGGGAGGCAACCGGAATTTATGTTTAGCAGGAAGGGATTCATCAGGCCTCTTGGCACTTGGGTATATTATGGTTAAGGGATGAAACACAGAGGCTGTAACTGAGGCCATTGCCTGTTCACACTGTAATAGCCAGGGCCCATCCGCAAATGGTGAAGGTGGCACACAGTTGTTGTTAGTGGCCTTACCTGCATAGCATATTACATGGCCCTCCTCACTGGGTCCCTATCATTTTTTGTAATATTGACCTATATGTGCAGGGTGATAATCAATTGGCTGTGGCACTCATATAGAGCGGGATGTATGCCAACAATACTCAGGTTAGCACCTGAGTATTGTTGGCATACATCCCGCGAGGGGCAGGATCACAGTGGTGGGACCCTCATTCTCACTGTCAGGCATAAGCTGATCAGGATAACTAATATGGAGCCATAGTAGCCGGATGGAGGCATCTGTCCAACGAAGAGTTATTTATCAAAAAACCATTCTAGGACCTGACTGAACTGGAATTACAGTGAGCGGTGTTGGGTTTTCTACTAGCTAAACGCTCCATTGCGATGCGATGGGGTTCCTCAGAAAACCGCTGGTGGTGGGCTGGATGGCTGAGATGGACCGTTGCATAATTACTGAAAAGACGGTTTACAAATTAAGAGGCTGTCCCAAGAAATGGGACAAGAAATGGGGATATTGGAACAAATATCGGGGTGAACTCTGCGAATCTCCGACAACTGAGCTAGCCATGGCCCAAACTGGACCCGTAGGACGGATTGTATGCTAATGTAATTTTTACTTGATTTGTACCTTGATTCAATTGTATTGCACTGACTGTGATTGGTTCCATGACTCTGTTTTTCTTTTAATAAAATCTTATGTTAAAAAAAAAACATTCTAGGGCCCATTGAAGTAGGATCGGGTGGTTTAGCAGTAGGAGGGGGAGGACGAGTGTGCCAGTAAGCTCCTTGCCCTGTGGTGGTGTCCCGGGCAAGAACATGGAGTGGACTCCTTTTTTGCATAGACTGTCTGATCCTGGAACAGGGCGAGCATTCAATGGGGGCTCCTGGCTGGCGGGAGGGGGGACTGACCTGCTGGTGGTCCTGGACTCTCCTGCCCTACCTGAGATGCCCAGGTGTGTATTAAAGACGTTGCGGGTATCCGGTCTTCCGGAACCCGGGGGGAGGGGGGGTCAAAGCGTTAAGAGGTGCCCTGGTAGTAAGTGCCTCCGGGATGGAGGACTGGAAAGTTACAGAGCACAGAGGGATTGATTCATGCCCGGAGTGCGTGTCTTGATATCCTGATGACTAAGGCCATGTCTGGAATGAAAGACAATCTGTTGCTACATGGAGCCTACCTCTTCGGGGCTACAATATCTGTGGTTGGTTTACCTATGCCTGAATAACATGATCCAGTGTGTTGACAATAAACAAATTAAAGAATAATACTTTAAGGTGTAATAAAAGACTACGCCGTGATAACCAACTATCTGCCTGATGTCTCTCTGTGGTGCTAGATGATAGGGAGGGTAAAGGGTTATCTCACTGGGGCGATTCGCACGATGTATGCACACTATGCTTCTGCTTCCCTGTCCAGTCAAGGAAGGCAAAGAGAAATGAGCCACAAACAATAAGCAAATGAATTAAGAATCTTTAACCCAGATTTAAGGGATCGTTACCTTACAAATAGAAGCTGCCAATGATTTAGCCCCCACGCCAATGGAGGGTCCAAAAGAAATCTGTAATCCTTTGAGCTGTACACCTGTGCCTAGTGCCATGTCCGGAAAGAAAAGAAAATAAAAAAGTGGACCTTCTGGTGGGGATACAACAGGGAATCTGTTAACAGATACAAAAACAGGAGATATTGTGGATACGGTCCAGGGATATAGCCTGAGAAACCAGGGACAGTATCTTCTTCTCAAACAGGCTTTTCCAACGAGTAGCTCAGGAACTACTGTTAGCTCTCTGCTACCCGTAAGTAGCTGCCCTCTGTTCAGCCCACTAAATTAGAAGTTTTCGCTTGGTTGAATTAAGATACATATACCAAAATTGAAAGTGTATATTTGAGACGAAAATATTTTATTTTTACAACTCTTAAGCTATTTGTAGAAAAATGGCTGAATTTCCAAAGGATATTGAAATCTGATATTTGATTGCTAAATCATGAGGCACTGGGGAGACATTTTACAAATGTGATTACCTTGGTACCAGAGGCATTGCTGCTGTGGCTGTTATGTATTACCCATGTAGAGGCATTCCAAATTGGCAAAGCCTTTTGTACTGCTGGCTACCATGCGTGATGCACTAGAACACTGGTTGTAATCTTCTATATGGTGGCCTCTAATGTAATCTTGTCTGATGTAGACTCAGTTACAACATTAATAATCCTAGTAACTCTCGATGTGTTTCATTGAATGTAAGTAGCTCTTATTGCAGAAATGTTTGGAGGCACCTATTCTAGAAGGACCTAAGATATATTTTATGTATTGGGTGGAGAGTGGGGTGCCTGTCATTGAGGTGGGCACACTTCATTTAATAAAGACTGGAACAAGGGTATGGGTGAGGAGGTAACCTGTTTCTTGGCTGCATGCAAAACCACTAAAGCCTTTTTAGGTGAGATTTTGCTCCAGAGTTGCCACAATGGCAAAATGAAGTTACTATAGTTCACGTCGTTACTTTAACACTGAAGGGCAGATTTACAAGCCCCCTGCGCCACCAGTACGTACCTTTTTGTGATGTACTGTTGTTGCATGTTACTGCTCCATATTTACAAGGACAGGAAAAGCCACCCTGCTGGCTTTTCCTGTCCTTGTAAATACGGCCCCTTTACAAGCAGCACTTTGCGTGAAAGGGGCATTCCATGGGTGTTGCTGTGGGTGTTCCCACGCAACACCCATGGAATAAGACACATTTCCTGATTTACGAGGAATCGTAAATCTGGAAATGCGTCTGAATACTACGCCACACTAGGGGTGGCGTAGTGAGGCGCAACGAGGAGACATGTTTTAATTTCTCCTCGTTTTTTCCTCTTTCAATGCGTGCTGAAATCTACAGCATGCATTGAAAGAGGATAATGCCTGCAGTGGTTGTTTTTGTGCAGGAAGGTGGCCCTTCCTGCACAAAAACAATCTCCCCATGACGCAGGCATCCCTGCACGGTGCAAGGGTGACTGCACTGGCGCATGGCAGCAGTTTGTGCGCCAGCGAAGGGGAGAGCACAGGAATGCGACATATTGTAAATATGTTGCATTCCTGTGCTTTGGAAGTGCTGCAGCGTCGCGCAGCCAAAGGGCTTGCGTTGCGGTGCTGCGGCACTTCCTTGTAAACCTGCCCCTGAGAGTCACAGGGAAGCCTCACATAAGCTTGTTGAACCGTAGCACCGTGACCGTGCCACTGCATAGTGAAGGCTCTGTGAACACAAGCATGGGTGTTTTGCATGACTGCACATGAATGTGAATGTACCCTCCGTGCTCGGATTACTTCCTCAGCATTATCTCTAGCAGGGAAGCAGTTCCCGGAGATCAAAGATAGTCTTGTTTTATTTAACATGCTTTGAATTTCTTGGCTTTTTGATCAAAATATAATATACAAATGACTCGGCAAAGCATGCGACGCCGTCCTCCTGCGTCGTCACTTTCTGCCCCTTATATGTGACAGTCGCATTAGTAACCCGTAATTTCCATACCTCATGCTCCCAGAAGAGAATGAAAGGAGGTTCTGTTATCAGCTTCGCCGCCCCGTCATCTCTTCCATCCTGTGTTTCACGGATTCATTCAAGTTAATGACAGACAGACACCGCTGCCCAAGCGGACTTTGCACAACTTAACAATTAACAGTTGTGCACATGACAAACACGAGCTGATGGGGAGAGATTGATCTTAGTACAAGCAATTATTTCTGCCGCGCCTAGCAAATTTACTTTTGGTATCTCTTTTTTTTCCTTACGAAAGGTACAGAAGTGAGCAAGCAGCCCCTCAGTTTACTCGAATCTTGCCTCTCTATCCATCTCCTCCTGACAGAGTGCCTGTAGTATGCCGTCCTCCGCAAACGCACGAGGGGAGGAGGACGCACTGGAGTTGGCGTGTATCTGCAACCCCGCGGCTTTTGAGGTAAACCAGCATCGCGCTTCGGCCGTCGGCTAACTCGGCTTGCTCGTAAATGTATGTTTGGAGTTTTAAAGAAGCTGATGTTGAGACCTGGTCTGGCGAATTAAAATCAGCCCTAGGAAATGTTTTCATACCAGTCCACTATTTGTGTTTTTTCACCGCGTGTGCAAGTCAGACCCGCTTTACCACAGTCATGTGCCTTTGATGGCCGACTCCATTGCTTCATTATAAATTAGGACAACTAATTCATTAAGTTGGCAAATCGTTCAGATATATTGTTAACAATCATAGGTTTTCTAGGACGCTGCCAGGAAATGCTCATTAAATGTTAAAGTACTTTTGACCAGTAATGAAGAGCAATATGTCTCTGATGCAGTAAATTATGTCTCCACGTGTAACTTGTCTTATCCTATCGAACCCTATGTATACCCTATATGTAAACCGTGCCCTCGGTTCAATTCTGATGCGATTATTCGGAAACTCAAATCCGCCATTTGATCAATGCAGGTGAATGCAACGCACTGACATGATAGAGTGAACATTATAACACAGCATCACTCCCTGAAAGTAGGCCTTTGTCCCACATGTGTCATGTCTTCAAACTGTGCGATGGGCGCAGGGGGGTTGAGGGGCCCTATTGTTCTGCCGCTTTCAATTCAGACAATGAGCCTTGTTTCCCAGGTTCAGGTATGAGGTTATTAATCAGGTTGGGTAAATGCTGAAATGCAGTTTAAGTTCTTGATGACTAGACATGCCTCATTGATAGAAAGGTGTTGTACAAAGTCGATTCTATGTATTGCACCTCCATATTTCTCTTTTGAGTTTTAAAAACAAGAAATTGAATTGCCTTGAAGCTGACTATGCACAGAGTCCACAATCAGTAACTGGGTTTTCATCTCCTACCGGCAGAGCAGGGGGTGTGTATAAATAGTGTAACCTGTGCATGTTACCTCAAAAAGGGTCAGCAGAAGCCAACTTCCCTCGGTTGCATTAGAGCATGTTGCACCCCTGGCTATCTACGCCTCATCCCAACACATAAAGATTTGGGTTTCAGCCTGGACATTATTGAGAACACTGTGAATGGTTGAATAAACTTACCAATCGGTCAAATATTCAGCATGTAATGTTTGTTAAAACATTCATACATGGAATGACCATGCCTCTCTCTGTTCCATCTCCTTTAAAACCAATAGCAAAAGCTTCACCGTCAAGTCCCACTTTAATCTACAGGACCATATTTCCAAATTAACCAAATCTATAGAAATCAAACTGCTGCTGCTATAGAAAATGAATGCAACAATCCCAAGGTATGAACTGAAACCAGGGGTGTAGTCCTTTACAAGGCATTACCATTTCTGATTGAGCCCTTCAAATAATCTGCTTCCCCAAAAAATGGCCCTCCTACATGTTTCGGATAAATCAATAACCTGATCCTAAACCTGCAGATCTCCCCTGCATTGTCTTAGAAGGTAGTGTTGACACAACCGGACACGTTCAAACTGCCCTCTCTGCTGCCCTCTTTCAGAAAGGTAATGAAACCTCACATGTCCAAAAACCTCTTTACCATCAACTTATAAACCCTTTTAACCTCAGGGATCTTCGAAGCTGTAATAACTGTATCTTCTAACATTGAATTACATTTTCTTTACATATTTTGTCGAAGGCTTTTAGGTGAAGGATTATTTTATCACTTCTTTTTCTTCGCCCAGCCCTCTAGCCTGAGGCCTTTCTGAGGGACTTGAATACATTGCAAATGTGGTGTTAAAAATAATTTAGAAGCCTTTAGTTCGAGTATGGGATCATTCCCTTTGTGAAATGTGTTTCTTAATTCTCTATGTACCACACAATTTGTGTTCACTCTTCTTTTGTATTGTTTCTTCAATAAAAAGCTTTAACACATGAAATGACATTTCACTGTATGTGTTTGGAAAAATGTATGTTGCAGTGCATGCTTTGAGTTCATTTATCAAAGACTTCTTAAGAGTTAAAGCCCTTTCGAGATGACAACTATGGCAGTGTGAAGTTGCAAAGGTTCACCTCTAAACTGTTTGGGACGTTATTTCAAAACTTTGAAAGTCTTTTGAGATCAGGAAGGCTTCAAAGTTGCTCACAGCGCGGCAGGACACTGATGCCGAGGAGAAATGGAAGGCAGGGATGAGGGGATCCTTGACAGGGAGCCAGAAGGCTGGGGACTTGCTTATTTATCCATAAAGGTGTCCTAAATTGACGAGGAGTTGTGTATCTGTGCTAAACAGCATAGGGTCATCCCCATGTGGCTGATGTCCGCATTTGGTTTGGTCCTCCCTAGTAGTGCAACAGTTCTGTGGGACATTAATCCATGCTTTGTGTTTCGACTGTGTGCACCCCATCACTGCTCTCTTTGGACAATTTAAGCTGGTGGAAAATACATTCTGGGCACTTGAATTGTTTCTTGCTAAGCAATAGATAGCCCTCAGATGGATGTGTTACACAAGTTTGGATTTTCTTGCATGGTTATGGGATCTTCTGTAATAAAGTATACAAAAAAGTGATGGATTGAATGCTTGACTTAATCTCAACTACTGGTAATAACTCTGGCTGCATACCAGTACATCTTTATTTTGCACACCATGCCCCCTTGCTGGGCCATCACCTTCCTCCTAAATGAAGTGTGAAGCCCATGCACAGGCAAAGACCCCTTTCCAGATCCCTATTTCAGCTGATCGAAGGCTGGGACTATATGTCTCTGCCATGATCAGAGGAGCCAAGACCAAGAATTGGAAAAGAACTGGAGGACCGGCTGCGGTGCTGTTCACATCTAAAGGTAAGTTGGGTTGGGGGCACAGATTTTGTCTGTGTTGTGTCTGTGTGACTGCATGTTCATGTCTTTGAGTCTATGAGTATTTGCATTTTGTTTATGCATACATGTGAATGCATGTTATTCATGTCTGCGTGTGTTTGTGGGTGAAATCCATACGCGCAAGGCCCAAATATTTTCTGACCAGAGATTGTTCCAGCTTTAAGATTTGTGAGTCATCTTTATCAGCATTGCTAGGTCAGAAGGTGTTATAGTGATGAATGTTGCTGACAAAAGGGCATAAGCCAAAGTAATTCAAGGATCTAGTAGCTATGATTTTGTTAGGTTCTGTTGGTCTTGAAGAGGTTGAGTTTGATGTTAGTGAGGTGCCGATTCCTCCAGTTAGTGAGATTGTTTCCTGTGACTGAGGTTAATCCTCTTGAGGTGAAAATAGCATAAAGAGTGTGACTTGCAGGGTGTGTGGGATTTATTACTAGTTGATGGAAGTAGAATGTTTCAGGTTTAGTAAAAGGGATGAGCCTTTCCTAGTTCTGGTTCTCAAACAAGGTTTTGGGATCTGCTAAGGTATAGAGATACTAGTGGTCAAATGTAATATCTGATATTGAGTCCAACACTGCATCAGAGAAAGCTGCCTCATTTGGGTGTAGTCAACAGATAAGAAAGAAAGTTGGAGGAGAATGTTGAAGCGGTGAGAATCATACAAGGGAGGATACACATTCCAGTATTTGATATTATTTAATGCTAGAAGCTGACAATTTGTTTTTATATGTCACTGCTATCCCTCCACTGTTCTTATCTCAGTGGTTTCTGAAGATGATTAGGCATCCCTGAATCAGTGTGTCAGCAGTGAAGCATCATTTCCCAGCTAGGTATTAGTAATGAAAATAATTATTCAATTTGTGATCACACAAAAGGTCATAAATATGTATTCTGAATTTGCTTTTAGATCCTGCAACAATTAATATCAGTATATGTTGTTGATGGGTCAGCAGCTGGTAGAAAATAAATTGGCAGCTTCGTTATATACTTCTGATGTTTGTGTTTGCACTAGCGGCTGGCTAAGGTGGAAGAGATCCAGTCTGATGTAATGTTACTGTTGTCCAATTTGGTGATTTACCAGGCTGATATGGTTGTAGACAAGAATTTATAAGTTTCTCTAGCCTGATAGTCCATAAATGATTCAGAGGTAATGTCACTCTTCTGGTGATTCCTTTAGTCGGGGTGGATGTAAAAATGTGATTGCTGGTTAGTCTTATCTGATAGCAATACTTTGCTACAGATGACTCGAATAAAATTAGTTGGCCAGAGGTCAGTCTACCTTGTTAGCAGATGCTCTGGTGATAGTTCTGCCAGGAAGGGAAGTTGAGTTAAGTTTGATGACCACCTCACTCTAAAGATAGAAAAGGATAATGAGTGAATGATTGATTTAATCAAAATGACAGCTGAGATGACTGTTATTGCTGGAGAGACAGAAAAGAGGACAATATAGATGGAGGTACACTATCTCATACAAAATAGACCTAAGTTCTGATAAGATACTGCTTCTACTGATTACTGTGATTGTAGCTGTTGGGACTTCTTTCATTACTGCTGTTGTAATTGTTCTGGCTGGAGTGGTTTTAGTAGGTGAAAATAAGGAGCAGGTTCATATAGCTGCTTTTGGTTGACTAGTACTGATTAACTGAGTTATGCTGTTTAAGAGAGAAAATAGCTTGAAGGAGATGCGTAGAAGATATAATATGTTATGTTATGTTATGTTATTTACATTTTTAATGCGCACAGCTGCTCCAGCGAAGGAGCGTCCTGGCGAGGTATATGAGGTAATCTCTGTGTTAGCAACTGATGTTTAGTCGATAGGGAAAGATTTCAGTGATATGGGGTCAAGGAAGTTGTAAAGAAGAAGATAGGGCAGGGTGAAGGGTGGTGATATTGATGAGGATGAAAAAAACATGCATGGTAGTGAGGCTATTCTTATTTTTTTATGATGAAATTCACAGCAAATGCCACAAGTTAGTCGGTTTCAATGAAAATCCCAAGGTATTAGTCAGTGTAATAAAGGACATACCTTTTATCAAGATTCTTGTATTTTTTCCTATCTAGTTTTGTTTGCTGTAGAACATTGTGCACCATAACGCGTCAAAACAATAGCACGGAACCCCTGCTTTTCTTTCTAAAATATGTATTTTTCATCATATTATTGTATCTGGCTAATTAAACTTTCTAGGAAGTCCATAAAAAGTTTATGTGATATGTTGACTGCAGCATGTACTTACATCACCCACAAACATTACAAAAATATATGACTGTCAAGAGAACCACTGTGCAAGTGCCTTGGCTGTCTAAGAAAATCTCTATCTAAATATTCTGAAGCCACCCCTAAAGGGTACCTTGTAAACACACATGCAAGCGTGCCTAGTATATAGAAAAGTGGCACACAGCATGTTTGCAATATGTGTCATCCTAAAATATGTATTCACTTTGTAGGTCCAGCTAGATGTTTGAAAGACAGGCCCGGGTGTGATTAAAATGTTCATATTAAATCTTTGCATGAGAAAATTATAGAGATGTCACCAATAGTTTTCTTTAGCTTTTCAAAATCGTATTCAATGGTCAAATTGGATTTTCAATAATTTTAGTGGAATAGTAACTTTATTAAGTCTGTTCTGCCATACACTGCTGTACACCTCTAGAGGCCAATACACATTTCTGTCTGGAGTTTACGACTACCTGCCAGAGGGGTGTTGTCAAAAACTGCCCTCTTTACAGCCGTCTGAAATGACACAGGATCATTTGGCAGAAGAAAGGACAGCCTTAACACTACCTCTTTCGATTTTGAGTTTCCAAATGGGGCAGCTCCTATTCATTCCTAGAGCCCTGTAACTCTTTAGGTTTTGCCCCAGCAGGAGGAAGAACTAGTAATGACCAAGACAAAGAGGCATAGAACTCATCGAAATAAGTGTGGAGCTAGAGTTGCTACATGAGCTATGCCAGAGAGAAAAAGAGTTCAGCCATTTTGAATGTAAGGCTTTTAGAAATGTTTACAATAAAACAAAGAGGAAGTACTACATACGAAGGTTGTCATGGGGTGAAACATTTCACAGGTTTAAGTAAATAAAGTTCTCAGATGACTGGCCAGTGCACCGGATAACCATCACATCCTCAGAACATTCCTGGACCTGAAAAAGAAAGCCTCTCTGGAATAAAAAAAAGACTCCATATTACTGTTGGAAGAAGAGGACTCAAGGACTCCTGAATCCTGATGACACAGATGACTGGAACTCCTATTTAAGTGTCGCATTTTCTCCTCCTGTCTACTTGCTTCAGGGACATAAAAAGCAGTAAGACCCCTGACTATAACAAATCCTAGTGAACACAGAGGACTGGATCCATCTTTCAGGAGGCCTGAATGGAGAGCTAACTAGTGCCCTTTGAGTATTCTGAAAGGAAGTGGGGCTGTAGGAATAAGTAAATAGAACTTTTCTATCAGTTGGAGAAAAGTAGGACTTAGTCATTTTTATCACCTACGAAATACAGGGGCAAGATGCTGAGGTTTACCCATTGAGGTTGAACCCAAGGTGTGTACGAACCCTGTTTATCCTGCTCAGAGCATTTTGTCTAGCTGAAAAGGGGTTCAGCATGACCTGGCGATAAAGGTGTCTTTCCTCGTGGAGCCCTATTTGGTGACAGCTTCCAGCTTTGCTTTACTGGAGGGATTTTCAGAACCAAATAAGTGATTAACTTGGATGGTAAAACATTGGACCAGGGCAAGGTGGCAAATCCATCGCCATGACAAAGCAACCTTGGTGGCTGTTAAATCCAGCTTTGTCCCACTCAATAAAACTGTAAGGGTGGGGAGGAAAATGTATCATTTACTTTAATTTAATTTAACAACATAATTTAATTTAAAATATAATTTAAATAACAACTAAAAAAGAACTTGCATTCAAATTGAATAATGTTTTAGTTTTATTGCAGTTATGTTGTCCCTTGTTACTGTAGTACTGCTAGTTGAAACTGAGTTATGGAAATGTGTCTTGTTATATTTTAATTACAAATATTTTGTTTAATTCACTTTCTTTAGGGAGAGCTCTACTCTGGCAGAGATATCCACAAACTGTCAGAAATCTACTGTTAATAACGTTTCAATCATGAATTGAGTGTCCATCCCGTCGAGTAAGGGGATAAAGACTATTACATCTGCATTTAGACATATATCTTAACACAGAAACAACAAATATATCCTTGAGGATATTTACACCTATACATAGGTCAGATGTAAATGGGAAGAGACCTGTACATAAACATACACTTTGAATAGGTTTTAAATTCTTAATGTTCCTGAAGAAGTAATGAGACAGTTGCCCTCCATATCGAATTTAAAAATACTTAATATTAGAAACAGAAAAGTAGAATGACAAGTACAATAAACAAAGTAGAGAGGGAGGCAGAGGTAGCGGCTAGGTTTATCCTCCTATCAGTTACATAGTAAGAAAAGAATTGAGTATTTCGAAGGAAACCTGCCCTTAGGGAAATAGATAGGATACAGCAAGTATTCGTTGTAATCATTTGTCTAGAAAAAATACTTTTTTTCTTCTAGAGACCCCTCACCCACCAGGGTTGCCCCTAGATGGCATGCTTCATCATTGGGGTTCCTCTCAATCCTCTACGGATTGAGCCTTGCTGCAACTTGGGAAATACATAGGAGCACTTTTGTAGACTTTTATAGTGCAGTGATGTGGAGTGGATGGGAAAGAAAATTTAAAAATACCTAACTAGTTCGCCACTCTTTTATTCCCACCGGACCGTAATAAGTCTTGTTGTCTCAGTAATTTGATTTTGTCACACACATTACTGAGACAACCACACTCATTAAGGTCCGGTTTCTTTCAGTAACAACCCCTGATTTTAAACCATACCAACTAGGGGCGGGAATAAAAGAGCAGCCAACTAGTTAGGTTTTAAAGAATTTATGACGTTACAACGCATACATTTACAATGCATGCCTTTACAACACAGTTTTTACATCGCAACATCCTTTACAACATTATTTTACATACCGTGCCATTACATCGCATTTTCAGAAACTACCTTTACAATGCATTCCATTACATTGCATTATACCTTTACAATGCATATCATTACAATGCATACCATTACATTGCATTTAAGGTAAGTGTTGGATAGTATGGGGTAATATTCACTATTCTAACTCCAGTGAGTGCAACAGTAGGGTAAGTGTTGGATAGTGTCGGTGTAAAAATTACTATTCTAACTCCAGTGAGTGCAACAGTAGGGTAAGTGTCGGATAGTGTAAGGGTACTATGCGTTGTAATGGTATGCGTTGTAATGACTCACGATGTAATGCCTGCATTGTAGTGACATGCAATGTAATGGCTGCCTTGTAATGACATGCGATGCAAAGGATGTTGCGATGTAATGACTGCTATGTAAAGGTAGTGCAATGTAAAGACTGCGTTGTAAAGGTTGTTTCCCATTTTTTCATTTTCTTTTCCACCCACTCCACCTCACTGCACTACATATAGTCTAAGGGCAATCCTGGTGGGTGAGGGGTCTCTAGAAGAAAGAAAATATTTTTTTCTAGCAAGTGATTGCAACAAATCCTCCTTGTATCCTATCTAATTCCCTAAGGGCAGGTTTCCTTTGAAATACTCAATTTTTGTCTTACCAAGCTACAATATCCCCCAAAATATTTGATAAGCTAGCTAGTCTTGACCTCCAAAATATCTAAAAAAAAAGAGGAATTCATTATTTCCGATAATGAAAATAATAATAAAAAAGAAATCACAGTTTTCAGCACATCTAACACTAGACTAGCCCCAACACAAACTCTATCTGGATAAATGATGGCATTGTTAAATTCTGACCACCACCATTTTACAAGATATACGCTATCCAAGGGAAAAGCCAAAACACTAACATTCTACTAATTTAAGTGCTCTTCACTCATAAACAAAGCACCACATAATACAAATTACTAATACTTATTAAAGAAAAAAATTTATTATTGCAACCCCAAAATAACTGTTATGGATTTTTAACAAACAACAATTCACACAGTCCTTAAAATATATTCTTACATAGCAATACATGGATGTTAATTCCATTTTGATCAAGCTTTATGGAAGGAATACTAAATATCCAGCTGAAGCATAGACTACTCAAGCAATACTGATTTGTACAAAATCATAAATACAATATATATATAGAATTTTAATACTTCAATGATAGCAAGCGTATATATATTTTTTAATATATATATATATATATATATTCACGCTGCCAATTCCGTCAATTACGAACAGAAATACAGGCACTCAGGAAGCATATATCGAGAATGATTTATTTCAGCAAAGGTATGAGAAACAGACGCATTTCGGATTGCTCCTTCGTCAGTGTTACATCGGCATGTTTAGTCAGACACCATTTTAAATGTTCCCGCGTCACTGAGCAAGCAACAGCGATGACGGGTCAACTCACCAACTCATTCGCGACAATGGCGGCCATTTTAACACAGTCGATGTTACAATGCAAAATATGCATCAACATAGGAACCATGGGGTTATGACGTATTAGTTATATGATACGTCTGTGCACCTGAGGTATTTCTCATGAAATGTCATCAAAGTCGTCAACATCACAAGTTAATTGCAAAAATCTAGCCGTGGATCGGCAAAGGTCCACATATTAGCGGGGTCAAAGTGTCAATAAAGTTAATTCAAATGAATTTCAAAAACAATCAAGTATTGCTCCCATATTCGAGCCGTGTGCCCCTTAAGTGGACAAAAATCAAGCCGCGTATCGGCAAAGCCAAATAACCATGGGTGGACCACTAGGTGTCAAGTTGACATGGTTTTTACACCTGGGATAATTACATGAGATTTCTTGTTGAACTGTATTGACTGTGTAGCTGTTCATGATGCATCGAATGATAGAGTATGAGTTTAGAATGCTTCCCCTTTCAAAGTTTTTCTCTTTCTTCTTTTTTATGCATGACACAGGTTCATAATTTTGGGGCAATCTTGGGATAAAAACCATGTCAACTTGACACCTAGTGGTCCACCCATGGTAATTAGGCTTTGCCGATACACGGCTTGATTTTTGGGGGTATAATATTGGGACCCTGATCCCATCAAATTAGATCACTTTGGACTACAAGAAGAAACCTTTGCTGAGGAGAGGAACCTGAAGAAACTGAGGAGAGACTATGACTAAGCTGAAGTGCTGCTTGGGGGATTGGCCTGCAGCGGTTGCCTGACTGCCAAAGAAAGGAGAATTTTTTTTGGGTGCTTCACTTTCAACTTGTGAAGGATCTCCAAGGGCTTGAAAAAGAGCTTGCCTCCTGCTGAAGTCTCAGGGGCAACAGACTTCACCTACTAGCTCCTCAAAAGTTTTCCTGAAGTGCCTGCAGCTGTGCTGGACTTTGTGGGGGATTTGCGTGTCGCAAGGAGCTGGAAGCACGACTCAAGATCGAGAAGCGTGTCGCAGAACGTGTCGCAGAACCGCCGCTGCCGCTTCACAACACGAAGCACCCTGCATCATTGGAGAAGAGAATCGACGTCGCTGCAGATGCCGACGCATCACCGGGAAGCTTGACACAAGAGAAAAGGACCGACGTCGCCGCAGACGCCGCTGCATCTCTGAGGAGCGTGTCACAGGGCCTGTTGCAGCTCATCGCTGGAGAAGAGGATCGACGTCACCGCAGACGCCGCCGCATCACCAGGGAGAGTGTTGCAAGGCCTGTCGCAGCTCGCATTGTTGTGGAAGCAACTCGCATTGCCAGCAGAGAGGAACGACGTCACCACAGATGCCGCCGATTCGCTGGGAAGCTTGCCACTGGGCCAGTAGCGGCTCCCATCTTGTAAAGTATCTCGCAACGCCGGAGAAGAGGACCAACATTGCCGCATACGCCAACGCATCATCGGGAAGCGTGTCGCATCAAGGACAGAGCATCATCTTTATTTCTTTGCACCCGAACTTCACCGCATTTCCATCGCTGCAACATTGCTTGTTGTGGAAGCTAAACGCATCGTAAGGTACATTGACGCAGTGTTGTATCTTAAGAACTGAACTGAACTAAGCTAAATCTCCCATCTTAAAGTATCAGTATTTTGTATTTTTGTCGTTTATGGTCTTGTGATAACTCTATATAAAGTATACTTATTTTTGATATAAAACCTATGTGGTGTCCATTTGTAGTGTTGTCACTTGGTTACTGTATGTGGTCACAAATGCTTAACACACCGCCTCTGAGATAAGCCTGTCTGTTCGTGCCAAGCTACCAAGGGGGTGAGCAGGGGTTATTTTAGGAGTGTAATCCCCTTATCCTGACTAGAGGCAAGGGTCCCTATTTGTCACAAGTACCTACCTATGCCAACTAGAGACCCCCAGATCTAACAGCAACATTACTCTTTGAGGGAGCTGAATAGCCTCAATATCCTGAATTAGACTATGTACAATGGTGGAAGTAGACCCTTACTAAACAGTTTGCCTTTTTCATGCTTTGTTCTGCGAATAAATGTAGGAAATTGGAAGGTCCACCTGGTGAACAATGACTTAATATCCTGGATAGGTAAATGTATGGGACACCTCAACAGTAAATGTGAGAGTTTTACATCCCGAGATGGGAATGGAAAAACATGTGTCATTTAGATCAATTTTAAAGATGATGGCCACCCCTCCCCCTACTTGGTTTTGCCTGTCAGCATTTACTATTGTATAATCCTGTGGGAGGGTGACTACAATATCTGGTGTGGAGTCTTCCTTCAACCATATTTACATCAGAAATTGCAGCTCTGGCTTAGATTCCTCAAGAACAGTAAAAGGTTTTATTTTATGTCTGGAGAGGGACCTACAATTGATTCAATAAGAGCTCCATTTTGGGTAGGTAACACCTTAGTGTTAGTTTTCTCTGAGATAACCAAATATTTGTGTCAAATTTTGCAAGTCAGATTGCCTGTTGATACAACTACATTGGGGTGTGTGCTGTGTTTGCAGCTCTTATCTAAGGGCTGTTGTAGCTGATATAAGTTTTCCCCTGAGGAATCTGGAAGGGTGGGGGGTAAATGGGCAGGGGTTCCGGCCCCTGGTCCGATCTTGCCGCTAAGTGGTACAGAGAAGCTTGCCTTTGGTGGACCTACGGCACATCCGCGTCATCAGTATCGTTAAATCTTGAGGCAGGAAGAACAACTAGAATGCTAACTTTATTAGCATCTAGTCAACTTCGCCCTCGACCTGGAGCTCAACACTGCCAGCACAAAATACGAGTATGTGGTGAGTTAACAGCAGTTTAAAATCAAAGTTTAATCAGATATACTTTATCATAACATTTTAAAATGCCCTTTTTAAAATGCTCCTCTTAACAGTAACTTTAAATCACCATATTGAATGCACCATCGTTTTTAAAGTAAAAACTGCCTACTTGCATAGGTATGAACAGACAGAATTATCAGTGTAAGAGCCTAGCTGGAGACCAACAAACTCAGTGGGGTCCAAAGTCAGAAGGAACCAAAGCAACCAATGAGCCTTGTGATTCCTGGCTAATTTATCTACACGTTCCTCTACCTCAGTGATTCAAGTGTCAAAGAGGAAAAAATTGCTTGGATATCTTTCACACTAGGGTCTGGGTTTTCCAATTAGTCATGCGAAGACCAGCTGCATCCTTCTTATAGGCCTCATAATGAGTGTAGAGAAATTGAAGATCACTGCAAGTGATGATTCTACTGGTTGGTTGCTCGAACAGCTTGGCCCAGCAGATGAATCTTTGATAGTGACTTTAGATTTCTAGGATCCTGGCCGTAGTAAGGGTCATACTATTGTGGCCTTGGAGTAGGAGCGAGATGGTCTTTGCTACTACTGCTGCTATTGCTTTCATCACTATCAGGGACAGCTTTAGGGCAACGTGACCCATGCAGCTGCACTCAGCGCTGACTTGGGGGGAGGGGAGGTACTGTGTTTAAAAATAACATATTGGCTTCAAAAGCACATGAACTTCCTGGTGTGCCCAGCGGTTTTGAGACAACAATAAAAATGTCAAGATACCTCTGGTGATTAATGTTCCTACTAGTGAGAGATTGGAATGTTGTCTAGGGGCAGTCTGATTCAACATAAAGTAGGAGAGAGGGTTAATAGGCCTCCTGCAAAGAATGTGCACTGTGGAGATTTCAGTAATGAGTGCGAGTGAACTATGAATAGCGCTATAAAAAGTGAAATGTTTGTCAGAGAGGATATGCAGAGTTGAGGTGCACTGTTAGAGAGTGGTAGCGAGGGAATTCATGGAGAAGGCGGTAATGGGGGGGGGCTGCTAAAAAGACTAATGCACTGGGCACCACCGGCACTAAAGCCACCCCTGATCACAATCATAGTCACTGCAACTGAACCTTCCTCATCGACTGGAGACCCATCCATGAGGTGCCCCCCATGATGTCCCTGGGTGGCAAGGCAAATATTAGTAGCTTTATCAATTTCCCTTTCAGGTCCATAATCTGAGATCAGAAACATCAGAAAGGCGAAAAAGGCCTCTTGAGGGTCCACCATCTGAGAATGCGGTACCACATATTGTGCACGGTTGTCCTTTTCACCTGAAGCTGTTTCAGGTTTGTTGTGAGTGATTTGTTTGATATCAAGACCATTCCTATGATAGGTTGATAAGGATGTCTGACTTTGCAACAGCCTATAACTCAAGCCAGTGGATTTATCGAGAAGACTAATACCAGGAAGGTTCTGGGAAAAAAAGAGACTGGGACTCTGCAATTGCTTAAGTTCTGGGTGTTGGAAGGAGATGCAGGGATAGAGTTGGATTGACCGTAACCTCCAAATTCAGTGCCTACATGACTGCTCTTGATTCTGGACCATGCTCTTCTGCTTTGAGAAGAAATCAACCATGGTTTTCCCCCTTGTTGTTCCGCTAACTGATGCTGTGTGGCACTCACTTTGCTGACTATGTCTTACCCTGCTGAGACACACCAGTGAGGGGCCATGGTTGTAGCGTTTGCTTGAGTTTTTCTGCAGTCAGAGCATCCTGTTCTGTTGGGCTGTGTATGTCCAGCTATATCGACCAGAGAGGATCCATCAGCTCCAACCCCTTTGTGAAAATAGATTCATTTAACTGTATTCTTACAAAAAGGCAAGGACCCATCTGTGGGTCATATTACCCATCTCATTAATAACTCAGACTATAAAATATATACTAAAGTTATTTCCAATAGGATATCTCCATGAATTGAGCAGTGGGTAGACCCAGTGCAGCATGGCTTTGTCCCCCAGAGGGATATTACACTTCAGACTAATTAAGCGCCTTTCATTTTCGATATAGCCTCTGTTCAAGGCTGCCCATCTAGGATGATCATGCTGGGTGCCGAAATCGTATTTGGCAGGGTTACCTGGCCATTCTTATGGCATTTAATGGCTAATATCAGATTCGGTCCTAGGACGATTAGATGGATCCAAGTTTAGAGTAGAAATCTCACGGCAGAAGTTATTTTCATAGGCACTGTCACAAAATTTCTACAGCATGAGAGGACTTCATCAGGGCGGTCCTCTCTCACCATAGCTCCTTGTGCAGCACCTGGAAGCATATATTAAACATCTTAATCAATTGGTATACTTTAATGTGTTCTTGATGAAGGGCCTCTCAAAATTGCTGCTTATAGTGATATTGTGGTTTTTATATCTAATTCTGCTGCTGTACTATCATCAGTTTAACATAAAGTGAATCAATTTGGTGCTATTTAGAATGTTTTTTTAACAAAAAGAAAACTCAAATCTTGTATGGTGGGAAGCTACCTTATTTTGATAGCTGCTACATTACATCAACGACAGAATTAGGGGTCCACATTTTTGCCTAGCTCCTTTGACTACTATGACCTATTGTTCACAAACATATTATAGACATCCTGGACTAGAAGGATGGTACATATTATTCAAATATCCATAATACCAACATGTGTGTTCCTTTTTTAAACTCTATCACATGCAATCCCTAGTTTTTTTCATAAGCATTATGGTCTCAATGTAGTTGGAAGTTTAGGAAACCAGTAGGGCTATTACCCACTTGCAACAACCTCTATAAAACAGTGGATGGGTGTTACCCTGTAAAATTCTATTAAAGACATGTTCTCATCACGGATGTCACAAATAGTTGACCTATAAGCTGCTTTATGAAGACCTGACATCCTTTGGTGCGGTCGTCCCCCAAACTGTTTGCTTTCTCCCCTCATGTTTGCTGAAATTTGTTTGGTTTGGCCTTTGGACTGCTAACCAGTGCTAAAGTGCTTGTGCACACTTCTTTCCACATGGTAAAACTGGCTTACACCAAATTAGGCTTATTTAATTTACTTAGAAGTCCCTGATAGTGTGATTCTACATGTACCAGACAGGTGTAAATTAAATTCTACCAGTGGGCCAGCAGCACTTGTTGTGCACCCACTTAAGTAGCTCTTTAAAACATGCCTCAGGTCTGTAATTGCAACATGTGTGTAGTAAACCTAAACCTTCCTTTTTCATACGTATCTGTCAACTCTATGGCAAGCCCTAAACAGCCCATAGGGCAGGGTGCATTGTATTTAATGGGTAGGGCATATGTTTTTATGTTTACGTGTCCTGATAGAGAAACATTGCTAAATTTGTTTTCCACTATTGTGAGCTTATGATTGGGAATAGTGTTTGGTCTAAAAAAATTGAAGTTTAAAATCCTCTTTAATGGTGGAGTCAGGTTTAAGTCATAATTCTGAAAATGTTACTTTTAGAAAGCTGGTATTTTCTTCTGTTAACCATTAAGTGCCTGCACCTGTGTCCTGAGTCACATGACTAAATGTATTTGTCAGTTGGCCTCTGTCTATTATTCACAGACAGTGAAACAACAGGGGACTAGGTGTTGGCATAATGGGAGGGGTGGAGCTGTTTCCTGTCCCAAATACATTTCAAAGGGACAGATTCAGCACACTCACAAAGAACATCAGTCTTCAGTCACCCTGCACCTAAAAAGGGGAAGGGAGACATTTCCAGAGCCAGGTGTAGAACATTTTAAAGGTGTCTCCCACTTCAAAATCTGGCACCACATGTAAACATTAGAGCCTCAGACCAGATTTTTGGTTCACCTCTGGACCTGTGGATGACTCCAGAAGGACTGTCTTGTGCTTGAGAGGATTGCCCTGCTGCTTGAGGCCTGCCTTACTGCTTTATCCCAGGACTACCAGAATGACTCCAAGGTTTAGTTGGCCTTCTGTTCTGAGCTACAGGGACACAACAGGCTCCAGAGGCCTCCCTGCAACTGCCCAGGTGACCTGCTGCCATGGTCCTTACATGGACCTGCAACTGGACCAGCCAGAGTCTGCAACTGAATCTGCCTGAGCCCTGCTGGCGTAAGTTCCTGATTCTCAAGTGGTGCCCCTACAGGTTCTGGACCCTTGGCAGGCATCAGTTGATATCCTCCAGTGAAATCCTGAACTTTTTAACTCTTCTTACCAGACTTTGAGAAGGGAACAATTTCAGCGGGACTAACCTGGTCCTTGTGTCTGGCGCAGGTTCCATCGCAGTCAGCCTTAACTGGTGAATTTTCCCAAGTCTAGTGCAACCAGATACCCACAGTTAGCGCTTTCTGCTTCTTGGTGCTATTTTTCTTAAACCTTATATCTCTGGATCTACTGATTGATTTTTGTGTAGTTTAAATCACACTGAAATTTGTCGCATGTGATTTGGCTCTGGCATACATTCGATCTTGTGATAACAGTCATCACCATCTTCAACATAAAGCCCAATATAAAGTAGCAGAGTAAGAATTAACAGGGTGCACTTAATAACTGAGTACTAGGTTCAAGAAAAGTAAAGGGATTTATTATAAGATATCAATAATCAAGCGGTACAGAAAAATTATTAAATGCCATGAAAACATTGATAGCAGAGTACATAATCACCTATCAAAATATTTTAAGTTAAAGATCATCAGAGAATGGACAGAGCCCCTGAGTTAATAGTATCACAAAAGAATCTGACAGCATCTCTAAAGGCGAAAGGAAATACTCTGAAGAAAATTGACAGAGTTCCAGGAGGAACAGGAAAAGTCTCTGGACCACCTTCAAAACCAGTGGTTTTTATACAGAATTTTAGCATAAGAAAAGAGCAGAAACTGCATACTTACAGTGGTATGACTAGTGATAACACATTTCTAATAAATCAGAACAATTAACATAATTTTAATTCACACTACAACAAGTCTACCGCTACAGTTATTTCTAGCAGCTTCTACACTCTTGCTATTTTAAGATGTACAACATTAGGATGCATTAGTCTAACAAATAGCTCATACATTAGTGTTTTCTTACAGGCCTGTCATAAAGATGCTACAGAGGAAGGCCTTCAAATTATTACTTACAGAACACAAATAAAGTTTCTTTCAAACTACATTGCACTAGTTTTGTCACAGTGTTCTGTGCTCTGCAAAGGCTGCATAAACAGTTTGGAGAGATGACACGCAATGGACATTGTTTGGGAGGGGGCAGGGTTGAACTGGACTACAGGGCCATCATGCAGTGCCTGATGGTCTGGGCGGATAAGTCACTGGGTGGGCTGGTTTTGTGGGCCTGTTTTATGGCCAGACGAGCTGGATTTTATTGATGATTACCCATTATTACCACCATCATTGACTGCAGTAAGCAAAAAGGCCTGCAGTCTCTCAGACTTTGCAAAAAAACTGTTCAGACTGTCTTTACAAGTACAAAACTGACCTGATATGTAAATGTGAGCCACCTTTTTAGATATCTAATTTACTAGACGGCCACTTTAAGTTTGGTGGCCAGGCTCATTTTCTGTGCCAGTCTGACCCTGGGAGGGGTAATGAGCAGAAGCAGTTTGAACAGCACATCAGAAATCTACATTCATTTTAATAAAAATGAGTGCTTCACAAAAATATGGTCCAACTAAAACACATTAATGAGCACACTTCTAAATGTTTCAGCATAATAGTTTCTATTAATTCACAGGTTATGACTAGAATTCATTGCAAAAATTAGTAGTAGTTTAAATAATTTGTCACTCAAAAGTGCTTAACCCCTCCTGTGCTCATGACGAGCTGAGCCCGTTTGATGTAACGCTCCCCTGCTGTGCTCAGCGTTCCATTAAAACGGGCACGGTCATGATGAGCTGAGCACCGGAGCGCCATGGCTCATGGCGAGCTAAGCTCGTCATGAGCACCGGGGCGCTGTGCGTGCCCCCCCCCCCACAACAGCGGGGGAAAACACCCCCGCAGTGAAGGGGTTAAAACATTTTGAAAAATCATTAGCATTTGATTATTATATTTTATTAAATTGGTGTGGGATTTTTCTTGTGTTTTTACTTTATTACTGTTTGTGTACTACATAAATGCTTTAAACATTGCCTCTAAGTTAAGCCTGACTGCTTTTGTATCAAGCTACCAGAGAGTGAAGCACAGGCTAATTTTGTGACTTTTGTAGTTCACTTTGACAGGGTAATTGTGGTTGTTGCTTGAGAGGGGTTTTCACCCTCTCAATCAAAAACCAAGCTTTTTACATGGCCTCTAAAGGTCTAATATTCTGTTTTCAAGGGCTTATATGAAGCTGATAAGCCCATATATTTATAAATGGCACATCAATACATTTCTACTGGTAACAGAATTGGGCAGTCAATTAGATGTCACTATTTCTCTAAATCCAGAGTTGATGCTGCCAGGCTCCTCTGCTGCTGTACCACGGAAACATATAGGAATCGTATCTGAAGCAATTATTTTGGCAAGATATCAGGACACTAAATAATGGCTTGATAATAATCCACCAAAGATTTGTTTGGGTTCAATTTATCACCCTATAAAAATAATAAAGACATTTAGCATTTAAGGGTTGTCTAGGATCCATGTATTTCTTACATACATATTATCAATATGAATGTCTTTTTTCAGTTTTTCTCCTTCATGTCATTCTAAGTAGGATGCGGTATGTTTAATCACAAATTGTATTTGAGAATCACGTGAGCTGAAAAGGTGCTATATTCATGAATTTTCATTATTTTATATATGCTGTAACTATCTTTTAATTAAAAAAAAGAGTTGACCCATTTGTATAAAAGAGGAAAATTAGGAAGAAGAAAGAAACGTAGGGGCAGATTTACAAGCCCCTTGCGCCACTTTTGTGTCACTTTTCCCATGATAAAAGTGACACAAACGTGGTGCAAGGGGCTTGTAAATCTGCCCCATACTCTTTACAACACCAGTCTCACAAAATATATCAGTATACAAATCAACAGCAGGATAGAGTCAAGGACAAAGCAGAGCACATGCACTCTGTGAGATGAGGTGAAAGTTGGGGGAGCATGTTTCACCATACTGGGTTGTCAAAGTTTGCATAAATCAGGGAAACTGCAAAGTATAGTGTTTGCGAACAATATCAAATGCCTAGTAAAGATATATTATATGATAGCAAGATGCTTTCTGATTTGAGGTTGAGGATATGGAGAACATCATGTTGAACCGCTTGGGTAGAAAAATTAACTTTTTGTTAAATCTCGATTATCAATGACAGCAATAATCCCTTGGTGTAAGTGTTTGTGAGATCTTTCATCCAGATGTTCAAGCCACTCAAAAGGAAGGATCTCTTCTCAATATCAGTGTGTTTGTCCAGCTAAGAGAGGTCAGTCGTAGAGTAGGTACAAGCAAATGTAGAGGCTGGCTCTATGATCCAAATGAACAGGTCTGAGATGGCAAGGAGATGAAGGTCCATAGCTTTTTTGATGACACTGGGTGAAGGTGTATTGTGTGCTGGGCATGGTTGAAGGGCATGTCCTGTGTTCATTGGCCAAAGGTCATTCTTACAGCTCATCAGAGTAGGCAGCGGGCACAGGGTGAAGCCACATGAGAAGAACACTTAGGCCAAGCTCTGTTCTGGGCATGGTCAGAGATCATGACCAGTGAGCACTGAAGCAAGTGGGAGCAGTGTCTAGGGACAGGAGCAGCGGGTGCAGGCAATGGCCGCCGGGCATTCAAGAAGATACAGCCGACACAGGCTCTACTCATAGTCCATACTCTGCACCAGATGGACAATTCCACAGGGCAGCAGGCACTAAGAAAGGGAAAGTAGAGGGTTGAAGGGATTAGTCGATGCATTGAAGGTTCTGAGGACAGGGTATCAATTGCAGGGAAAGGCCTTTATCCATGCAATTTACCAAGTGCCTATTGCCTATGACTAAATCCTGAGCTCCCTGGGTTATGGAGGAAGAGGAACTTGGTGCTTTCCACAGTTATTCTCTCAATGTAGTTGATATGTTCCGGTGCACAATATTTCCTCAGCTGGTTCTTCTGTGCTATATGTTGGCAGGCTGTGCCTGAAGGTAGAGGTCGGGCTCAATCCAGCAGCAGATGCGGAGATGCTGGTCATGGTGTCCGGTGTCATGGAGAGTCCGGTTGAGTCTTGACCTCTTCTTGAAACAGTAGGGTAATTGCCGAGGTCCAAAGTCCCTAACCAAACAGGACTGAAGAGCCCATCTCAGGCAGGAAACGTCAGGGCAGAATAGCCAGAGCTCTATAGGAGTGCTTTTTGGAGCAAGGCCTGACAGTCATTGCTTGTGTATTGAATTCCAAAGTTGCAATTGCGATGTAGGCAAAAGAGGAAAGTCTTAGACCTCGTCTCGGTCTGGCAGATATATACTAGGTGCTTTATGGTACAATTTAAGATATCGACCCACGCCCATGCCTTTGGTCAGCATGACTTGTGGGGCTAGTCACATGCCGACCCAGCCTCTCCTTCATGGGATCCCTTCTACTGGTCAATGAACCAGAGGGTAGGGCTTCAACCTATGGCAAGACCAAATCAGAAAGTAGTGGGAACAGGACAGTGATGACTCATCAAGGATCCTTGCAAGTACCCCGGTCTCTGCACATTGCTATTAGGCTTTGTGTTATGGTGCTTTATTCATTCCTGCGCAGCATCCGCCTTCAGGCCCCTTGTCTATGGGCTACTCTTCTAGAGAGGTGCATAATTCAGTGATATCTCCCATAATTCTACCTTCTCCAATGTTTCAAATGTAGGATATTTTGTCTACTGCTGTGTCCAGCTGCTGACAAAGGAGCAAAGACAGCTTTAGTTCCTTCCACACTTCCACCAACTTTCCACGAGCACCGGAGCACCTTCTTGGAGGTAGATGTGCTCTCTATAAATGTTATACATTGAACTGAATTGAATTGAAGGATGTGTAAATTCTCTGTCGGTGTTGTAGACTATGCAGGAAAAACCTTGAATCTACATTAAACTTGATTCGTATTTTTTTTTGTTAAATAGATTTTTATTAAGTTTTGAAAAAGGAGAAAGGCAACAGAGAAATACAAGGATTAAAAGCATTATGAATCATACATAACATAAATAGTGTATGTAAATCAGTCAAATAATTGATCAAAAATGATTATAAGAGTTGGAGAAAAAGGGAAAAGGAAAACAGAAAGTAGGAAAAAGAAAGATAGAACAAAGAAAGAAAGAAAGATAAAAGAAAGAAGAAAGAGAAAAAAGATATATGAGGTGTAATAGTGAAAAGTGAAAAAAAAAGTAAGAAGGATTAATGCTTACAAGAGCATGAAGAAAGATAAGTGGTGAAAGGGAGCCAAAGAATGTCTGATCTATTTTTTTGAGAAAGAGAGGAAGAGGAGACAGAGGCAATTATATGTTCATCACAAATAAAATTCCACCAAGTTAGAAATGAAATATTTGAATTGTCCTTCCAGGAGGATAAAATAACTTTAAAAGCTAATGCAATAAAAAGGTCAAATAGTCTAGAGTGGGGAGCTGTAATATGTACATTAGGGGATAAGGATCCAAGAAAAACATTTTGTACTGTTAAAGTAGTATTAAAATTGAATACTAACATACAAATATTCCAAACAGAATTCCAAAAAGAGAGAACATTAGAACATTTATAAAGAAGGTGTGTTAACGTGCCCGTTTCGGAGGTACAAGACCAACATAATGCAGATGATGAAGGTGAAAATGTACAAATAGTAACAGGTGTAATAAAAGCTCTTTGATAAATAAAATACAAAGATTGAGTTATACGAGCAGAAGCAGAAACTTTAAATAATTTGGACCATAGTCTGTCCCATGTAGTGGTGGATGAAGAAACAGACACATAAGTTTCCCATGCATTCTCAATTGAAGACTTAGGTCTTTCATTAACATTTGACATTAGTACCTTATATACAAAAGCGGCTTTAGGTCTATGAAGTGAAAATAACGGGTATAAAGGAGTGGAGGGTGATATGGGTGGTGTTAGAGGTGGGAGGGAAAACGTAGTGAGAAGTGATAGTATAGCTGTAACAATAATATCATATTTATTGAAGAAAGAGTCAGGTAGATGGTAAGTAGTTTGGAGGGTAGAAAAGGGAACAATATTGAAGTTATACAGGAATTGATGAACGAAGGCAATACCCTTTTCTTTCCAATATTTGTAGTAAAAAGATTTACCTTTATATTTGAGGAATTATTAAACCATACACAGGAGGACAACAAACATTGAAGAGGGGTGAAATCCTTAAAAAAAAGTATCATACAGTAGAGAATGGGAGTGTTTTAAGATAGGACTGTCAGACAAGAAGGTACAGTTTGACATAAAAAGTATCTGTTGAAAAGAAAAGTCCTTCAAAATCGAGCGTTCCAAGAGAACCCATTTGGGAATAGGGTTGTCCAAAAAATCATACGCTAATGCAAAAGATTGCTTAAGTAGGAGTGGAGGAGTGTGGCTCACTGATTAGAGCGGCAGACCCTGATGCTGAGGTCTGGCCCGGGACCAGGGTTCAATTCCCGACGCAGCAGGGTCCTGAGCCCAAAATGTCCACGGACTCAATAATTCTCGCCTCGGTGCCTATTCTAATCATGGGGTCCTACGCTGCAACTCTGGGCAATAGTTGCTTAATCTCCACTACGGCGGCCCACCCGCTGCGGGATGCCTGGCTTTCACCCTGGGGATACCCAGTAGGGGTTATCTCACAGGGAAAAGCCAGGACGGGTTCCCAAAGCAAGCGCCTTGATGCCTTCAGGTGATATGTGCGCTATATAAATCGCAATACATTTACAAGTAAGAAGGCAGAATGATAAGCTGAAAAATTTGGAAAACATACACTGCCTTCATCTTTAGGGCGTATAAGTTTAGCTAGAGCAATTCACGGATGTTTATTGTTCCAAAGGAATGTTGTACATATAGAATTAATTGTAGAAAAGTGAGTATTGAAATTTTTTTCAGGAAGCATAGATAATGTGTATAAAACATGGGGAACAATCATCATTTTAATAGTATCCAACCTGCCCCACCATGAAAGGTACAAGGGAGACCAGACAAGGAGTAGCAATTGAATTCTATCCAATAATGCAGAGAGTGTGAATTTAATTGTGCCGTGAAGGGAGGACGAAAGCCAAATGCCAAGGTACTTAAGTTTAGAAGGGCACCAAGCAAAGCTAGTATCAGTAAACAAAAACTGATAACATGTAGCATTTAGGGGTAAAACTCAGTTTTAGAGAGGTTAAGTTTGTATCCAGAAATGCTGGAATATAATCGAACTTCATTTAAAAAGTGAGGGAGAGAGTCAGCAGGATTAGACATATAAATAAGTATATCATATGCGTATGCAGATATTTTAGATTCAACAGAGCCATGCTTGAAGCCAGCAATCCGTGAATTAACACGGATGCGTTCTAAGAATGGTTCAAGGCACAAGATGAAAAGTAAGGGGGAAAGAGGGCAACCCTGTCTTGTACCTCTGGATAAAGAAAATGACCTAGAAAATTGGTTATTAACAAAAATGGTAGCCCGGGGACAAGAGTACAAACAATTAACATAAGAAATGAAGGAGAGCCCAAAACCAAACCATTGAAGAGTTTGAAACATAAATTGCCAATTAATGCTATCAAATGCCTTTTCAGCATCCAAGGACAAAGCTGCAAGGGGAGATTTGTATTTTTTACCATGAGAAATGATATTGGCAAACATCCGGGCATTATCAGATGCTAGTCTACCCTTCACAAATCCTACTTGATCAGTGTTAATCAGAAGGGGAATTATGGTATCAAGTCGAGAAGCAAGAATTTTGGCAATTATTTAATGATATTGGACGGTAATTTTTGCATAGGGAATGATCTTTATCAGATTTAGGAATGATCACTATTAAAGCATCCATAAAGGAGCCGGAAGCCCTTGCATCCGCAATAAAGGAATTAAAAAGTTGAAGGAGTTTAGGGATAAAAATAGAATGAAAAGAGTTATAAAATTCAATAGGTAAGCCATCAGGTCCCGGGGCTTTAGCTCTTTTGCAAGGCTTTGATAGCATTGAGTACCTCCTGTGAAGATATCTCTTTTTCTAACATTTTGAATTTATCAGGTAGAGATGGAGGGGAAGGTAAACCTGAGAAAAAAGTCTCAAAATTTTGAGTAGTGGGGAAAGTATCATCTGAATAAAGGGATTTGTAATATTCATGGAAAACCTCAGCAATATCTTCATCCGATGAAACCAAGAGTTTAGTGGATTCATTCAAAATAGGGCCAATGGTCTTACGTTCAGATTTAATTTTTAGATAGTTGGCTAACATTTTCCCTGCAACTTGATTCGTATTTAACCATACGTAATAATGGAATGGAAAACTCTGCTAAAAGCAATATTCCACTGATTACAGGTTACTATCATAATACAGACCATGAGTCAGAGTGTTGCAGTTAAAGATGAGCAGTTCATTGAATGTCTAACTAAATATATAGCAAGCAATAGAAGGGTTGCTGAACTGTTCCTATGGAGAGATAGGGAAGTTTTTAGCTGGCGTGACCAAAGGCGTTCGTATGACACCCTAGGGCATCCATTATGTTGGATGTATTTGCCTCACACACCCAGAAGGGTGTCATGCTTCATCATCGGCGTTTGCTCCTCGTCGGGGAGGCGGTGCAACCCCCGACGGGCTCACCTCAAAGAGGGGCTCTTTGGCGGAGATCTTTTTATCCAACAGCCTTATGATGAGGTGGGGGTGTGTGGGCAGGATGGTGTGTTATTATGATGGGGAAATTAAAATGTAGCAAGGGGTACCGGAATTCGCTTTATTCTGGGGGTCCCCTGGCTGCAATTAAAATGTGGGACTAGCTCGCTAGGTGTCAACAGGTTAGATCAAGTGACCCTAGAGGAGACTAGAAGTGATATATAGGCAGAACATTACCTACGTTAGAGAAGGCTGCTCCCTCCCTTTACTCAACATCTAGTGATAAAGCTCAGAGTTGTGATTTATAAATGAAATGATTATGCACTTGTATAGCGCAGACTACCCGTAGGCATCTCGGCGCTTGTACGAATACCGCCGAGCAACCCTTCCTGGCCTTTCCCTGTGAGGAGCCCACTACTGGGCACCCCCAAGGTGAAGTCAGGCATCCTCAGCGTTGTTGGGGCCGTTGTAGAGATTAAGCAAGCTATTGCCCAGAGGTGCAGAGTGGTACTCTTGATTAGAATAGGCACCGAGGCGAGAATTATCAGGTCCGAGGAAACTGAGCCCGAGACCCGCCGAGCCAGGAATTGAACCCTGGTCCCGGCCAGACTACTACATCAGGGTCTGCCGCTCTAACCATTGAGCCACACTTCTCTGCCTCTGATTTATAATTACTAAATTAATTTTAAAGTATCCAAGTCCTAGACTAGGGTATGTCCAACCTCCTTTAGATTTTCGAATGAAGGGCAGCTCCCTCTTCAGACCAGAGTAATTCATTATGATAGTGGTCCATTTTAAAGTGAAGATGAGTTTTAGGATCTTTTTTCATGGAGTTTTCACTGATTGAATGATGCACATTATTTTTCATTGCCGTAGCATGCCATAAGGCTCTGTAGTCACTTTTTGCCAAGTGTTTTTGCTTTTACTTCATATAGGCATTATTGTTTGGTCCTCTTTCTGTTATAAATTGCTATATATATTACCTACTGGCGGTTGCCAGTAGGTAGTTATAGTTAGGATCGAGTTTCCATAGGAAGAGAATTTTTTGTTTTGCTTATAATTTTGGCATCGTTTGATGAATCTCCATGAAATTTTCCAAACTAATTCTTTGTTCATATCAGCTCCTACTTTGAAAGTGTGGGGGTGATTCGTCTGGGGGCCAAGAGAAAAGAGGTGAGGTGTTGATACAGTCGGGGATGAAAGCTTGTTTCTAAACCATGAGATGAGTGCTGTTAACTGATGCGCTCTGAGCGCTGTAGCGTGCTGGCGGAAGCGAAGTATTTACCTGTACCGGTGTGAAAGTGCTGTTTTGCCAACTGTGAGATGGTGCTGAGGTGAGGGGCCGGTACACTTGAGGATAAAAGCGTGCGCCTAAACCGTGAGCTGAGTGCTGTAAACTGATGTGCTCTGGGTGCTGTAGCATACTTGGTGCTTTAGCATAGTTGTGCAGTTGGTGTTAGTTTGCGTTTAGAGTATAATGGGAGTGGGAATCAAACTACTCACTGGTACCGGTCTGAAGACTCAGGGATGAAAACGTGAGCCTTAGCCGTGAGCTGATTGCTGTAAAGTGATGTGCTGTGGGCGATGTAGGATACTGGCCGCTGTAGCATACTTGTGTAAGTAGTGTTAGTATGCGTTTATACTATACAGGGAGTGGAAAGCAAACTACTCACCTCTACTGGTCTGAAGACTCGAATGTAGTGTTTTAGCAAGCAGGGATAAAGAACTAATTGTGAAGAATATAATGCAGAATGTTGCAATGCCACAGAAGACTAATGGTGAAATCAGGTGTGTCTAAGAAAGTGGTTGTGTGTAATAAAGCGATGGAGTTTGAAAGTTATATAAAAAGTGTGTTTGTTTCAATGCCATAAATGGAGTACGGGGCTGAATTGTGGGGCCACTCCCGATTGGACACTCTGGTAACAGCTGAGACCAAGCTTCTGAAATCAATCATTGCCATCCCCCTGAGCACCCCATCTGTACCTGTGTTGTTGGACATAGGCTGCAGAAGCATTAAGGATCAAGCTCTGCTTCGCCCTCTCCTTTTATGGACTCGAATCTGGAGGGGCGAGGAGTTAAAATCCTATGCTGACGGCCTGAGGGAAATTATGAGCCTGGGGGGCTGGGCAAAGATAAGATGGCTAAGGGATACCAAAAACCTTATGGAGAAAATTGGTTTGGGAGACTACTGGTCATCGCGTTCAGCTCCGCCGAAAGATGTTGTAAAGGCCCTTTTCTGGAAATGGGTCGCGGAGCAACTCATTACAAACTCGAACCATTGCAAATCTACTGCCGCCTTTTTACTTGTTAAAGACATCGTGGCATTTGAACCCTATTTGGATTTAATTACTCTTCCCCTTGATCGTGCCCTTTATTTTAAATTTAGAGTTGGTTCTCTACCTCTTGGTGCTCTGGTATCTAACTGGAGCTCCACGGCCCGTAAGTCCCCAAATTGTGCCTGTTGCCCGAGTAAGATAGAGTCCGTTGCGCATGTTTTGTTTGAATGCCCGGATTATGCAAGGCCTAGGGGTACTTGGTTGAAGCCCCTTTGCCGAAATATGGGCACACGTAGCCACTTAACAGCTCTACGTATCCTAACCACGGACACATCCCCCCTGATTGTATGTGGAACTGCAAAATTTTTAAAACAGTTTTGGCTTATTCGTTGCAAGAGATTGTCAGTAGCGATTTAATTCTGTTTAGTTAATTTATTAGCGGACAATCCATGTCCTTTTATCCCTTTTAAATGTGCTTTTTATACTGACTTCTTTAAGTGATGCTTTTTGTAAAATTGAAAATGTTTGTATTGTATGTGTGCTTATAAGATATCTTGCATATCGAATAAAGCTTTTGACTGGCATAAATGGATCCACTGGTGCAAGAGCCAAGGCATCCAGTGGAGGCAAACTGCAACCGGTTCTGCTGTATTCAAAAGTAAGCTCCTGTATCAGTGAATTCCACATTACTTGTAACAGCTCCATGTGACATAAACAATACCTATTAGACTTGAATGACTCTAAATTCTATAAGGAAAATAAAGGTAGAGTACGATTACCACATGTATCCTTTAAGAGAACAAAGAAAAAAAGATTTTCCGAAATGTAATCATCAAACGTTTTAGGTACCCTGGTACTGCATTTTGGTAATACACAATTATCAACAGTAGAACAGTCAGAAATCTGATGTACAGTAGATTCAATCTGGTGCGTGTAAGAATTGGTTATAGATGTACCCACATTGGAACTTTGAGGAGGCATACAAACATTGTGCTTCTGAGAAGCACATTCGGTATCCTTCTGGTCAAACCATACATTATTGTCTTCAGCTGTTTCAAAAAAACATTCTTGTGCAGAGAGCAAAGGCGTCGAGCTGAGGCAAACTCCAATCGCTTCTGCTGTATTCAAACCGAAGCTCATGCATTAGTGAATTCCACATTACATGTTACAGTTCCATTTGACATGAACAATAGCTATTACAGATGAATGACTAAATTGTATAATGAAAATAAAGGTAGGATACGATTACGATTACCACAACTGGGGCCCGATGTAGGTAAAATAGATTTACCGATTTTTAATTACCGAATCATACCGATTCGGTAATTAAAAATCGGTAAATCTAAGGGGTGGAGATGTTGGAACATCCAGATGTTCCTTTTACCGAATCGGTAAAAATCGGTATTTACCGATTCGGTAAATACCGACCGGTAATGCCCCATTCATTCCTATGGGCTTTGAAGCCCATGGGAATGAATGGGGCATTACCGGTCGGTATTTACCGAATCGGTAAATACCGATTTTGCCATGGGTGCAGGGGGTGTCACTTTGACACCCTATAGCACCCCCAAAAAAGATTCGGGGGCCATGTGGCAGGCATACCTGCCCTAAGGGCAGGTCTGCCTGTCATATGGCACAGGTGTGCATGCACACATGTGCATGCACACCTGAATCGGTATTTTACCATCAAATATATTTGATGGTAAAATACAGAATCGGTAAGGGTTGTGGGACTCAGAAGAGTCCCACCTACATATCAAAATTACCGAATAGGTATGAATACCGATTCGGTATTTTACAGATTCGGTAAATTTACCGATCGGTAAATTTACCGAATCTGTAAAATTATGGGCCCTACATACCAATTCTCATTTACCGGTCGGTAACGGCCGAAAATACCGATTTTCGGCCGTTACCGACCGACCTACATCTAGCCCCTAGTTTCTAAACAATGTTATGTTTTTTGATCTTCATCGGCAGCTTGTGAGCACAGGCTGAGGAAGAGTAAATTTGTGTGAAAGGGCTTTGTGGATAAAAGGCAGGCAGAGAGACGTATGCACAAAGAATAGACATGGTTTCAAAATGGATGTCGGGTTTAGGCCAATTTAGCAAGTAAATAGCATATTTGCATAGGCCACACATCACGATCCCTGGTTAGAGTGGAGACGTAAGAGGCAATAATGAAAACAGAGTTCAAATACGTGAGCGTACTTAGAAAGTTATTATATGAAAGTAGCACAAGTGAAGTGTATTAAAAAAAATTAAAGGAAAAAGTAAAAAAAGATGGAAAAAATCAATCCAAGAATAACGTGAGTTTCTTACAAGTCTTGGAGATTGCAGCCTGGAAGTTCTTTAGCGGCTTGAGATGTGTAATGTTCCAGGAGGTCATTGTTGCCATCGTGTGAGAAAAGCAAAGCGATCCAATTCATATCCTCGAAGGGACAGTAATGTTCCTCAAATGTTGGAGCGGCAATTTGAATTGGCAGGCAAGCTGCGATGTTGTCAAAGGTCGCACGTTGCAGGAGATCTTTTGCCGCTGCGCAGGAATCCCATTCCGCCACAATACCTTTTTGCGTGGCATCTGCCATAGCTTCAGTGCCCAAACAATCAAGTTCATGGTTTTCACGATACTGCATTAGCTGCTGGATATCGGGAGCGATTGTTGGGATGTTGGCAAGGCATAGATCCATTCGCCAGTCGAATGGGCAAGTTTTGCCATAAAAAGATGGTTGCCTGCAGATTGCGTATGTGTACATAAATGTCATGTTGTAGCTGGCTCCAATAATAGATAGAGGCAGGTAGTCGAAAAGTAGTTCCATTTTTTTCACGGTTGATGTAGCTTTGCGTAGAGGCATATTCTGTCGGACATGGTTGTTACCACAGGGAGCACAGACATTTTTTACAAGCAACAATAGCAGTAGGATGGCCGCAAACAGAGCGAGAACTATGGCCACTGTTCCTGTTATTCCAGAGATGATCGAATGAAGTCTGGTATTATACCAAAAACAGATTGAAATGTTGTGAGAAGGCCTGTGGAGAGACCATGTTAAAAAAGTGTGCCAGATCTTGAGTGTCAGATGTGTTGAAAATTGTGTAACAATTCTCAAACTGTTATGGGAGGTTTGTATTTAAAAGGGACTGTATTTTACTTGAAGTTCGTGCTATCTGCAGTCAATACATTTCTTTTGCAGACGTGAAGGACACATCTGTTCTGAACTTGGTTAGTTTCATGAAATCTGTTTTCAAAGTGGGGTTTGAAGACCAAGTGAATTTTAGGAGTTGCTTTGTGTGGGTGGGAATAGACTATGCCACAGGAAGTTACTTGGTTTGAAACAGTAAGGACATATGGTATGCCAGCTCACATTCCGTAGGAGTGAATGATATTGAGAAGGAGATAACTGCCATTAGAAAGCGGTGTGAATGTTGGGCTAATTTTGGCAGTTGGCATGCTTTTAAGAAAGCACACAAGATTAGGGGCTGTAAGCTTAGAAACGGCGTGTAGTTGGACATTCTCAGACAGTAATGAATGACTGCCATTGTGGTCGCAGTTTTTACCTGTGAGAAAAAACTTCTGTATGCTCTTTAAGACAGCGATATGTAAATGGGAGAAACCACTGGTCGTGTATAAATGCTCTGCCTCGTATAATCACATACAACATGACAAACAACATGTACACCTAGCAGACACAACAAAACTATGTACTGTGGAAACTGTGGCTAGCCATGTACACAAACCAAACCTGGCATGGCACCTCTGCCACAAAATGCAGAATGCGGGGAGAGATGGGAGCAAAGTATGTGCGAAGGTGGCAAGTGATTCTCGATTATAAAAGTATACAATGCAAAGTGTTGAGGGGATGTGCTGGACAGACTTGAGTGTGCAGAGCACAGACATGTACATGTCAACATTCACTGATGGTGTATTGAATGAAGTGGACAGGGGACACTACCATGATAGTACAGTCAGTAGGGAAGATTACTGAAACGTAGCGGTACGTGCCCCCTCCCCCCACAAATCTTTAGCGTGGTGGGCTGGCTTGGCATATGCAAGGCTAGCGTAGGGGTATGAATAAAAGGCATGTTTCTCTGGGTGTGGTTCTCTTCCGGAATGGTGAATATATCTGCCAGGTCTACGCAGCTTACACTGCAACGAGGTTGACCCCGTGAGCGAAGGTGGCTGCGTGAATGATGCTCTCAGCCTGCTAGTACTCAGAACCGTCATGGCTGCTGCAACGCATATATGCCCCACAGTTCATCTTTCAACACCGCCCTATGTGAAAGAGGGCCCACCACGTGCTAGCCGAAGCTCCTGGGCCGAGGTGTGCAAGCTCAGAAGGCTCCTGAGATCAACGCTGGCTACCACGACACAGGCACACAGCGCCCAGCCTGAGGCCTAGCAGCGTGGAGTGCTCTGTATACTAGTAATACAGTAGTCGAACAGGTACCAACAGTAGAACGGTGTCTTGATCCCACAATGGACGAAGTTAGAACTTCATCTGAGAGTGGAGGTAAAGGTGCTCCCTTTGACCAGGTGCAACCAACTCTAAGTCCCAACAGTGGAACGGTGTCTTGATCCCACAATGGACGATGTCCGATATTACCTGCTGCTTGCTTTTTCGCAGAACTCCCTCTGTTGAGGTGCATCACATTCTGTGCTTCTGTATCTAACTGCTGTACAGGATTATTGGGCTTGGTTCACTGTAGTTGCTGGACTACACCGCAGTCCAGCAGGTCCGAACAGTGAAACAGGGTCTTCATTTTATGATTAAGGATGGCAGAAGTTAAAGTCTGTGATTATTTCTGTGTACCACCTCCGACCAGGTGCAACCGACTCTAGGTCCCAACAGTGGAATGGTGTCTTGATCCCACAATGGACGATGTCCGCTATTACCTGCTGCTTAGTTTTCACAGAACTCCCTCCATTGAGGTGCATCAGAGTCTGTGCTTGCGTAGCTAACTGTTGCACATGATTATTGTGCTTGGTTGACACCAGTCGGTGGAGTACACCGTGGTACAGCAGGTCCGAACAGTGAAACGGGGTCTTGATTCTAGGATTGAGGATGTCAGAAGTTAAAGTCTGTGATTATTTCTGTGTACCACGTCCGATCTCGTGCAACCAACTCCATGCTTTCGAATTCAACGGTACGTGGCTGTGAGGCGTTAATGAATAGTGCCTCTGGCCTACACTGCGATCAGCAGGGTTCACAATTGAGATCGAGTGGTGATTGTTTAATTACAGAATCCAGTAGTCAAGTAACAAGAAAGTCTATTGAAATATACACAATATCCTTTTTAGTATACTTGCTTGAAGACATTTTTTTAGATGACTCATAGGTTTACTACAATGACCAGATTCATCTTGCAAGTCCAAAAGAACACTGAATAGTCTACACTGTGGACAGCAGAAATTCAAATTGTTTTGATTTATTTATTGCAGAGTTTTCTGTAATTTATGTTGTTGCATTTTGTGAAGACGAAGTGAGAAAAAGTATTCATGGTTGTCTGTGTGAGTACTGCCTTCAATGAACACTGCAGACAGCAGTGTTCACAATTCAGATCGAGTCGCTATTGTAGATGACGCAGTCCTGTAGGAAAAGACGTTGCTCCAGTGCGCCTTGTCTGCACCATGCATACTTATCATTACAGGCTCCGCAAACATTTTTTTTTTGCTTCGCCTATTACAAACTGGGCAGCTCAAGTCCACGTTACGTAGCTGTGGGCCCTTGCTGACCACTCTCTCTGGCCTACACTGCAGACAGAAGTGTTCAAAATTCAGATCGAGTGAGGATTGTTTAATTACAGAATCCAGTAGTCAAGTAAATACAATGTCTATTGAAATATACACAATATCCTTTTAGTATACTTGCATGAAGACATTTTTTTAGATGACTTATAGGTTTACTACAATGACCAAATTTATCGTGCAAGTGGAAAGGAACACTGAACAGTCTACACTGTGGACAGCATACATCGCAATTCAAATTAATTTGATTTATTTATTGCAGAGTTTTCTGTAATTTATGTTGTTGTATTTTGTGAAGACGAAGTGAGAAAAAGTTTTCATAGATGAGTGTGTGAGTACTGGCTTCAATTAACACTGCAGACAGCAGTGTTTACAATTCAGATCGAGTCCGTATTGTAGATGAGGTAGTCCTGTAGGAAAGACATTGCTGCAGTGCGCTCTGTCAACACCACGCATATGCATCATCGCAGGCTCCGCACACGCTTTTTGTTGCTTTTCGTATGACAAACTGTGTAGCTCAAGTCCACCTTATGTAGCTGTGGGCCCTTGCTGACCGTTCTCTCTAGCCTACACTTCAGGCAGCAGGGTTCACAATTCAGATTGAGTCGCTATTGCAGATGATGATGTGTTGATGGCAACAGATATTACACCTAGTACAGCCCGCCCACAGCACGCATCATCGCTGGCTGTGCACATGCTGAATGCTTTTGATGTGGCTATCTGAGTGCACTAGAACTGATGGACCCTTTATGATACAATCTTTTTGTGTATTATTTCAGATTTATTGATTGTGTCTCAGTATACCACAAGTTGTGGTTCTTTTACGATAGAATATTTTTCTGTATTATTTCACATCTACTGTCCCTACTTTACTGCAGCACAAACTATTGATACTTTATCATTGAATGTCTGTGTGTTCTCCAATGATTACTGTTGTAGTTGATGGTAGCAACAACCATTCCCTGAGGGCTGGTTTACACTCACTCTACACGCATCCATCACAGACGTCACTGGATATGTGACTCTGGTAATAAAAAGGTGTCGAGCGCACGTGCCCGTACCCACTTCCACTATTTATCTGTGTCCGTGTGTTCATTATCTATGCATGATACTGCCCCTGGGCCTTACTACAATACATTGTGCTGTGGACAGAGTATGCAACCATGTTACCTCTGGTAGTGGGGAAAACTTTGGTAATGTATCTTTTTGGTGTATAGATATCACAGGTGGAAGGCTACTTTACAGACAATGAATATTGATGAAGATGGTGGTTGCATGTTGTGTGTAGTGTAAAATATGTGTCCATAGCAAAAAGTTTCAAAAATGCTCTCTAAGCAGAAGAGTTGTGTCTCATCAAATGCTGTAGAGAGAATGACTAAAATGGGTGGCATTTTGCAACTGCGACTGGGAACTGTTATGAACTAATAAAATGCTTTTTTTTAATCTCACATGACAATCTCGCACTCAGCGCTCAAGGAGACCGCACCCGACGCGATTTTGAGAAAATATATTTACTATAATATAAGTTTATTACTGTTAGAAATATATAAATGTTTAAAATATTTTAGATAATCTCTTGGTCTCATATCCACTTTAAAAGTTATTTACATATACTTTTGAGACACAAAAAAAATTAAGGAATGGCGTACCTGATGTGACACCATACATCTATGACGTAAGACAGGACCCGGCAGTGTGCAGTTGTCGCATACGTAACGCGTCAGCTGGCGCGACCCCATACGAACATGACGTAATGCGCGGCTTGGTACTGCGTACCCATCGCATACCAAACTAGCAGCTGGCGCGACCTCACTGACCTATATGTTGTTATGCAGGAGAAAAGGTGCCACAAACCCGTCAGATACAAAATGGGCATCATTTCAAAATGGTGGATAGGATTCGCGTGCTGATGGAGCTTGGTAGACTACCGGCACGGGACTTTACTTTTCTAAAAAAAAAAGAAAAAATGATATACATAATTTTTGGGTAGATATAAAATATTACATAATTTTAAAAGTTAAAAGAAGGACAATAGAGTTGTAATATATTGTAAAAAAAATAGAAAAATTAAAGGTTTTATAAATATTAAATTATGAAATTAACATTTATAAAACCTTCGAAATTCACTGAAAAAACCATAGGTTTCAGGGAAGTTATAGTTAGTTGGACATTTCACTCACACAAAACGATAGAAATTCCCCCGTTATAGATAGCTCAGCTAACTATAACTCACTCCCCCGCAATGCACTGCTGATGACGTCACATATTACGTCACATATTACATCATTCACGACATGGTCAGTAACATCCCTGATGACATCACCTTTTCTACATTTTCCCCTGAATCTCTCTGCCATCCTTATGCAATCCGCAAGCGCTACGAGGCCTTAGGGTAGAATGCGCTATACAAATACAATTTTCATTTAATTCATTTAATTTCAAATGACATCACTGATTTGCGAATTGCATTGCTGTTTTTTTTCCCAGTGAATATATATATATATATATATATATATATATATATATATATATATATGTATATCACCAGCACCCTTCCAAAAGAAAGAATTGAGCCGCACACGTCGTGGTAAATTTGGAAGGTTTATTTAAAACGCTCCTTTTCCTTTCCTAATGCATTTCAGCCCACCTTGGGCCTTCGTCAGAGGAGGAGCACGGCTGATACATCGCTCGGCTGTGATTGTGCTGACAGCGCCCGCTTTGCTCATTTTAAGTGTTTGTTCATAATTAACCCTCCAGTGGGTGTGACATGCAAATTCAATAATGAGCCTTCTGTTACCTGTAGTCCAACCCAGTCTTCAGTACTTCCCTTCGATAGGCGATGTAACATTTTCATGCCATATTCCTTTTTTCCTTTGTTCCACGATTCCCTTGCAAACCGCTTCCATTTGCTCGAGTCCGAACCTGGGGCCAGTCCCAGGCGGCAGCCACTGCTCTTCATGCCTCTCGGCGAGTAAATGTTGACGGTCCATTTTGAGCAGGTAAGGCGCTCATTGACGGTGGTGCGTTGCTTCACGGTCGGACCAGACCGTTAATTATCACCAGCACCCTTCCAAAAGAAAGAATTGAGCCGCACACGTCGTGGTAAATTTTGAAGGTTTATTTAAAACGCTCCTTTTCCTTTCCTAATGCATTTCAGCCCACCTTGGGCCTTCATCAGAGGAGGAGCACGGCTGATACATCGCTCGGCTGTGATGGTGCAAAAATCCTGACCGCTATCGAAGCGGAACCAAGCAGGTGTAGACCTCTTCCCCAAAAGAGAATGAATAACTTCAATATCAGGCCATCAACACACACAGTTGTGTTAGCAAAGGTGGAAGATTTATTTCAGTAACGTAGGACAGATGTCCTCCATGACGCGTTTCGCTCCGCGGACGGAGTGATAATTTTATTTAAGTTGCAATAAATGATACATTGAAATTAAATTCAAACTAAAAATCTCCATATGAGTTTCTTCCCTTAAACCCCCGTTCAACAGCTTCTCAAACCATGATTTCAGGAGGTTTTCCAGATGTGTCTCTGAACTGGGGACGAGACTGCAATTAAAGATTCCAGTCCAGGAGTCTTCTGCATTCTCCAGCACAGTGGTGAGGGCTGTCTGTCCAGACATCCTGGCCGACTGACTTCGTGAATCTACCCCAAACATACATGAGGATAGCAGACTTGTCTGGTTTGGCTTTGGTCTGGTTTTGGGGGATTTCATGACTAGTCACACAAATGTTAAGGAACATCCCTTTGTTCTGCTGAATTTCCAGGCAGGCATGTGAAACTAGGTGTTCATGGACAGGGACATGTGAGACCAGAACACAAAAGAGCCTCCTACACCTAGCAAGTCCATACAACTCTAGAGCAGTCATCTGGAGAAGACAAAAGCAGAAAATGGACAGAAATGGACAGGGGATGATCTATAATCTTCAAACTTCATTTCACAGGAGACTGGTTAAATTCTAAAGATTTTACAAACGGTCTAGAGTATTCAAAGAGTTCATGTCACTATCTGGTAGTCTCCACTGTGTGTGCCATCCACTAAGAGAAGATCCAAAAATGGATTCATGTCTGCCTTTAGTCCTATTTTGCGCACACATATCATACTCACTCCACTTCATCTTTGTACAGCAATCTTTCACACCCCACCCATGTTCCACATGGATAGAGCAAAATACCCGGTCAAGAGAAGACTGGCTGACTATAGTTTAACATTTTATCTGCTCAGGACCTCAAACATGTCACTGATGACACCACCAAAGACATTATCAATAACGTCAGTTGACACAATCAGATTTTCCAGTTTCCTGTCTGGGGTAATATGGCCAACTCCCTACATGCTTCCATTGCATGGGAATTTGTATACTGATAGTGGCACCACAGCATTCTAAAATCAGTTCATGTTCATGAGAATATGTATTATGAGTAGGTGTAACTTAATTGGGTTTTATTCTTAATCCACAAAGAACCTCAGAAGTTATCACATCTCTGTCTCCCGGAGTCTGTACTCCGAGAATGTCTCGAGGTGGTGTGGACGAGGAAAGAACTTTGCATTGTGTGGGACCTGGTGACAGTCGAGAAGCCTTCTCGTGACTGAAGAGGTGAGAACAGCACCAACATGGACAGGGTTGTGATTATCTTAATCAGAATGAAAATCTCATCATCACAAGGAAATGAGCATTGACATGGTTGCTGTCTTCTGGGTTTTCGTACTTCACTCTAAAAAAGGGCACAGGCAGCGAGATGGTGTGGAGGAGGAAAGAACTTTGCATTGTGTGGGACCTGGTGACAGTCCAGAAGCCTCAGAAATCGCCAATTATGAACACATTAAAGATTAGTTTTTATACAATGACAGCAAAATCCAAGTTTATATAATACATGGGATTTTGCTGCCATTGTATAAAAACTAATCTTTAATGTTTTCATAATTGGCGATTTCTGACGCACCCAGTTGACGATTGTTAAGAAATGCCATCAGAACTCAACTGTAATAATTTGTTACAGTTGTGTTCTGACGTCACAATTCCAGAGCAGGCCAGATCATGGAGCTATTTAAAGAACAAAAACTGAAAAGTTGCTTTTATTTCTGCTTTCTTTCTGACTGTACACTGAAAAGATGAAACAACATATTTATGGCAACATGTTTATTTGTTACTATACTTGGGAAATTATAGAAAAGTTAGAATATTTATGTAAGTTATTTTTTTAAATAAAAAATAACTTGTTTTTTTAATTAAACAGTTTCTCATATTTCTTTTATAAATATATGACATCTCAATTCATGTGTTTAATTTTGCACTGGAGATTTTATTTTTTTCTGCTGTTTGCAAATATGCTCTCTCTTTCATATTTTAGAGCTACACACCAATGTATTCAGTGGTGTGTGGGAAAGGTGCTGATGTGAACAATTATTATAAGGAATAAAGTACGCCTGCCATATATGATAAGGATATTGCAAGTCACCTCGAATGTGCATAACTTTATAAAGGAAGTCATAGGTGACTTGCAATATCCTTATAATGTACAACAGGGGGTATTTTATGTTCCATATATATTGTTATTATAGATGGAGCAACATAACAGTCCATTACAACATACACAAAAGGGATTTTTGTACAGTGGATATCATGTACAGATGTATTTCAAGTTGCTCCCAAATGAAATCATGAAGGAATAGATGCATTGTGAAGTAATGTAATTGGCCTGGAGTGCACAATTTGGTCAAGCTGGGAAGCCAATTTTGGGCACATTCACTAAACTGGCCAACTGTGTTTCTTGGATGGGGATTAAGGTTTCCTATGGATGCCCCAGACACTCCCTGCAAGTGGATGCAGCCACTCAGTGCACCTGTCTGTGGGAGAGATCCATTGTCAAATTAGGACTGGTCTATGATCCGTGAGATACGGTCCCAATACACCCTGGCTCTGTCTCTCACTACTGTGCTCTCCTCAGTGCAATCAGGGGCACAGCTACCCTTGGTGCTGCAGATGCATTTACACGAGGGACCCGAGGCCTGAAGGGCCCTTTAGGGCCCATTGAACCCTGGCTGTTAGAACTGGTGGTCTCTAGTTGGCAATTGTATACACCTTTGACCAAATAGGCACCCTTGCTTCTAAGTCAGGGAAAGGGGATTACACTACTGGATAACCCCTGCTCAACCTCTTAGTAGCTTGGCATGAACAGACAGGCTTATCTCAGAGGCAGTGTGTTAAGCATTTGTGAACACATACAGCAATACAGTGAAAACACTACAGATGGACACAACACAGGTTTAAAAAAAATAAGTATTCTTTATATAGACTTATCACAAAACCATAAACAACAAAAATCCACAATACTGTACTCAATAAGAATTCTTCAAGATGGTAGAAATAGTTAAAAATAGGTTATTCACTTAAAAGTCGTCTTTAGCAACAGATAACCCCAACTGGAGCAATCACGACGTCAAGGTCAAAGAAATCCCAAAGTATGACGCCAACCGCGAGGTGCGCGGCGTCGGGCCCGGAGTCAAAACAGACCCCCAAAGAACAGTACCTTGGAAAAGCAAAAACAGAGACAGCTCACAGCATCGGGGAGATGCGGTGGCATCGGTGCTTTGCGCTGTCGGTTCCTTGCTTGGGGGGGGTGATGCATCGGGACCTGGACGCTTGCGCAGGCAGGGGAGGCGTCGTTTCCTGACCGGAGAGGAGGTGACATCACGATGGCACCGACACCAGTGTTCCATACAATGTCACGGTGTTGATGGATTCTTGACCACCCACGTCGGCGATCAGCTCCGCGATTATGTAGGCTTCGGAATCGATGCAGCACAGCAGCAGGCATCAGGCTGGCGTCGCAAGTCGGAGCAGCGCTCACGGCTATGGCAGGCTTACGATGGCGTTCGCTGGCGTCGATGGGGCATGGCGGCCAGTGTTGGGTCTAAGTTGCAAGTCAGAACAGCGCTCACAACTTCGCTGCATCGCTCGCCAGCGTGGGTATTGCAGATTCCTTCTGTAGCACTAGAACAGCAAGTTCCAGATGCAGGCAAACAGAAGGTGGTGAAGTCTGATGTCTCTGAGACTTCGGTCAGGAGGCAAGTTCAAATCAAGCCCTTGGAGTAATATTCTGCAAGATGATGAAAGTTCTTTAAAAGTTCCTTTTCCTTTCCTTGGCAATGGAGAGACCACTGCAGGCCAACCTAGCAAACAGCACACTGGCAGAGGGGCAGTCCAAACTCCTGCAGCTTCCTTGGTTCTTCTCCTTGGCAAAAGGTTTGTCTTGTTCCCAGACGTGATCTAAAGTCTTGGGATCTGGGTCCCTATATTTATACTGCAAAATCCTTTGTCCTCTGAAGGCAGAGGGACCTTTGCCTAGTCCAAACCAGTTCTGGTTAGTCTTGGAGCACTTTGTTGACAAGACTCCTTCTTTCCTTTCACAGTGTAGGCCAGGGACATCAGATACACCACAGAAGGTGGAGCCAGCATTGGGGGGGGAAGGCACAGCCCTATTCAGGTCCCAGGTGCATCTCCTCCCACCCATCTACATGCAGATCTCTCTATTCAGCCCAGTGCTGACTCACCATTGTCTCCTGGAATCCCCAAGCCTCTGTCACTCAAACTCCAGACAAGGAATATCCAACCTAGCAGAGGCGGGCTTGGATAGTCAGGCAAGAAAATACCTGCTTTCTAAAAGTGGTATTTCCAAACACAGAATGTGAAAACCAACTTCACTAAAAGATTTATTTTATCATTCTGAGTTCAGGCATACTAAACTCACAATTCTGCCTAGTTCCCTGAGTCAGTTAAGAATATAAGATGTAGTAATCAAACTGCCCATTCTGGCCTATGGAAACAGGTAGCCTTGCAATAGTGAAAAACGAAAATGGCTGTAATTCACTATTAGGGCATGCCACACACACCAGGGCATGTCCTACCTTATCCTTACAATGCACCCTGCCCTTGGGCCTACCATAAGGGTGTCTGATATGAAGAAAAGGGAAGGTTTAGGGCCTGGCAGGTGGGTGCACTTGCCAAGTCGACATGGCAGTCACAGACTGCACACAGGCCCTGCAATGGCAGGCCTGAGACACACTTTGCAAGCTGTTTCTGTGGGTTGCACAACAGTGCTGCAAGCCCACCAGCAGCATTTGATTTACAAGCCCTGGGCACACATGGTACACTGTACTAGGGTCTGACAAGTAAACCAAATAACCCAATCATGGAGTCCCTAATCAATACATCAATTTAACATAGGGAGCACTTGCAGTGTGGCACTGAAAAGCAGCAGCACTGAATAGCAGCGGCACAGTGCCCAATGCATCTAACCAAAAAAAATATCAAAAACAGAGGAGGCAATCAGTAAAAAATGGAATGGGGACTCAGACCAATGGTATCAGGTCTAACACTGGCCATGATGTATTGTTGCTGCCCCAACAGAAGTCAACTGGATCATTTTGCTTGCTTGCACCAGGGCTCAAAGTATCCTTCATACACTACTGTGTGCAGTCACAAACTCAGGAGTTTGCACCTGTGCTAGAGAGCACCTAATATTTCATGTAATCAGACACAATATTATATCATGCTGTAGAGCGTGGCATTGCTCTCAATTAGCGTAATCTTGCATCATGTCAGCTGACACAATACAGTCCCATACCTGAAAAAAATTAACAACCTTCAGTCTTTTAGGACTCAGACAAGGCAGTGAAGCAGCTAAATATACAGCACTGCATTGCATGGGAAGGAGAGAGCAGGACAGTGCCATATCTACAGAGATATGTCACTCTGCTCCTCTCTCCCTTGTACCGGCACACAAACAGGCTGCAGCATGCCATGCACACACCTTTGCACCATAGTGCATGGATTTCTGTGTGAGTCTAGCACAGGTTTTGTACTGGAATGTTATCTTTCTAGTGCAAAATGCCATGCTTGAACTAACTTTGAAACTTTTCCCACTTTGGGTGTTTGTTATACAGTGCAGCACTCATGCAAAGTCGGAAAACAAAAAGAAATAAAAGCATTTCTTCTTAATAGCGGCTATTTTAAAAGGGTGTTTTTTTAATGCAAAACCCTGTGTATTCTTTTAGTTGTTAAGGTTTTGCATCAAAAACTATCAGTGGCTTCATGGGAACTTCTTTGCACCACCCATGGAGAGTCCCCTTGGCATAAGTAATGCAAAGCAGAGATAGGCGCTGCCTTGTGCTACTTTCAAGTAAATTAACAGCGCAAAACACGTAAATTGATAGGAAACGATTTTGCATCCATTTGCGTCACTTTGTAACACAAACATGGAGCAAAGTCTTAGAAAATATACTTCTGCGTACACTTCACCTTTTAAGGTGTAGGCTACAGGGCACACTAAGAAAGGTTTAGACGCTTAAGCACAGACAAACTTTAGTGATGGAGAACTGACACCGGCTGGAAACAGTATGGGGCAGATTTATGATGACTGGCGCATCCCCAGGGATGCGCCAGTCATCCTGCGCCGCTGCTCCGCCACCCATGGTGCGCCGCATTTACAATGTGGCGCACCATGGGGCAAAAACGGCACAGATGCGTGACGCATCTGTGCCGCAAAGGTGGCGCATTGCTGGAGCTGCGTCGCAAGCACGACACAGCTCCAGCAAGGCTCGGGGGTGCCCCATCTCCACAATGCTGCGTCAAGACCGACGCCTGCTTCAAGCAGGCGCAGGGTTTTGGCGCAGCATTGTCCTGAAAGTGACTAAGTGAAATCTTATAGATTTCACTCAGCCACTTTTAGGAGGTATTCCTGCGCAGGAACGCCCCCCCTGCACAGGAACGCCTCCTATGGCGCAGGGCAGGAGATGCGTCACGTTGTAAATAGGGCGCATTGTTTGCGCCGCCGTTGCGTCAAATAAAGTGACGCACCGGCGGCGCAAGGCCGTCATAAATCTGCCCCTATGTATTTTAAACAGAACGTAAGCCCGAAACAAAAGGTCAATAGTTTGCAGTGGAAGAGCACTCTGTCTATGTTTTAATTTAAAATGGATGTAGCAAGAAGGACTGTTCCATAAAAACGCCAGTAAATGCAAAGGACCACTTCCAGACTCAAATATGGACAAAACAGAGAACGTACGAAAACAGAGAAACAGTTCGAACGGGAAAACGAAAGGAATGCTTTGTAGACAGTACGAGTTCTGTGCAGCAGGTTTCCCCCTAAATCTCAATAATAACTAGCTGTAGTTTATACCACTGGCCACTAGATGGCCCGCTTGACCATATGTAAACATTTGATGTCGGTTTTTTTTTCACTACACATTTAGACTTCCTGCAAAAGTGAGTACATATTTAAAAAATATTCATAAGTTCACAAATTAAATCCTTTCTTTCATTCAGCCGATTGCTCAACCAAAGTTCTGTTTGCATAGCTTGAAAGTAGGTGCTCACATCCATGGGCGTCAGCGCATTTTAAAGTGCAATAAACATTGTTGTACTTTTTACAGTGCTGTAAAATACACCTAGCCAAATAATTATTTGCACAGGAGTTACAGACATCGACGCCATTGGTGTAAAGCACACGGTTGTAAAAACACTGTAATTGAGTCGCGATCCATTCCCGGAGCATAACATAATAAGACATTTATACATATAGGTTCACACACCTACGTCTGTATTAAATTTCTGACTTTTTTGAAGTTCACAAAGATTTCGAGGAGTCCTCGTGGGAAGCTGTGACTGTTCCAGATTTCACGAGAGTACTCATGCACTTTTTGTATAAATTTCATTTGTCTTTTTTCACGGGCAAAAGGTTTTTTACTCATGAAGGGATGCCTTCGCCCCACACCATTCTATCTATTGTCATGGCATGTGGGAATATTTCTTGCAAAAGTTCGTAAATACCCACAAACTCAAAAGTTTAGGCCCTGTTGCCTGGGACACCCTCTCTCTGTCTCTGGGAACAGAGGGTCATAGTTACAACAAAATGGTGCAAGCAATTTAGCAGCGTGGCGCCTTTTAAAAAATGCAGGGATGCGCTGTATTGACAAGAACAAAACCCATTGCACACCTTTTTGCCACAGAAGATTGCGGCAAGGAGGCCCATATTTACAAGGCGGCATATAGCCATGCAAAGTGGCTTAGTGCTGCCTTGTAAATATGCAGCAGGGCATTGCGCCACCATAGCGCTGGAAAAAGTGACTCTCCAGTGGTGCATTGCCCTTATAACTATGCCCTAGAGTTTCTCTCACACAATAATAAACATAATAAACCATGCTAGTGTAATAATGTTAGAAATGGGGGTCTCTCATTGGCAGAGGTATACACCTTTGTCCAAGTAGGGACCCTTGCTTCTAGTCAGGGTAAGGGAGTTACATACTTAGATAATCTCCGCTCACCCCCTCGGTAGCTTGGGATGAGCAGACAGGCTTATCCCAAATCAATGTGTAAAGTATTTATACTCAAAATACACAGTAACACATCAAAAACACAGAAAATGGACACCACACCAGTTTAGAAAAAGAAAGTATCTTTATCTACCCCAAACAAGACTAAAACAACAAAAACCCAACATACACAATTCAAAATATGACTTTAAGAACATTTCAAGCAACTTGGTCTATAGAAAACTATGGATGCGTGATTTTACACCAAAGTACTGTAGATGTGTAAAAGTTAATAAGGCCAACCAGCGCAGAGAAAGGAAGCATTGCAGCATGACCACGTGGGGTGGAGACAACATTGTGCATAGGAGACATTGCCTATTCAGGTGCAAGTGAAACTCCTCCCACCACTCTAAATGCAGCCAAGGTCAATTCAGCTCAGCTATGAGTCACCCAGGAAAGGCAGGACACACCTCAACTCCCCTCGTAGCTGTCTACAGTGAATGCACATCCCCTGCTTCTGCCGCTCCAAAACCAGACAGTCAATCAATACACAAAACAGTAGAGGCACACAGAATGGTTAAACAAGAAAATGGCTACTCTCTAAAAGTAGCATTCTCAAACACACCATTTAAAAACCATCTCCCTAAAAAGATGTGTTATTAAATTCTGAGTGCAGAGAGCTTAAACTCCACTTCTTTATCTTGTCCTAATGGAATGTTATACTTGTAAGATATTACAAAGTAACTCCCATGTTAGCCTTCTGGGACAGATAGCCTTTCAATAGTAAAAAACAATTTGAACAGTATTTCATTATCAGGACATGTCACACACACCAGTACATGTCCTAACTTTCACATACTCTGCACCCTGCCCATGGGGGTACATTGGGCCTACCTGGGTATCTTACATGTAAGTAAAGGGAAGGTGGGGCGTTGCAAGTGGGTGCTCTTGCAAGGACGACATGGCAGTTAAAAACAGTGCTAAGACACTGCAGTGGCAGGTCTGAGATACCTTTACAAGCCTACTTGTGTGGGTGGCACAATATTTGCGGTAGGCCTACTACTAGCCTTTAAGTTACTGGCCATGGCACACACAGTGTACCCTACTGGGGACTTTACCAGTGAATCAAATATGCCAACCATGGGTAACCAATTATAGTCATAATTTACACAGACAGCATATGCACTTTAGCACTGATCAGCAGTGGTAAAGTACCTAGAGTCCTAATGCCAACAAAAACAGATCAGGAAAAATAGGAGGAAGAAGCAAAAAATGTCGGGATAAACCTGCAAAAAGGGCCATTTCCAACAAATAGTATACGGGAGTAAAACAATTTTCGAGTGTAAATTAAGGTTTGTCAATTGGGAACATGAATCTCCATTAGCAAATCATTACATATTTTCATCTAAATTGAACTTGTCTGCAAATGCTTACATGACTCAAGCCCACATACATTGTAGCTATTCCTGTGCACACTTTTTGACAATGTTGGCATTCACCAACGTCTTACAACCCATGAATAATTTATACATGCCTCACTGAAGAAGCATAACTGAATGATATTCAAAATATGTATTCCATGCCCTGTTTCTTAACTCAAGGTGTATATGATGAACGCATTGGACACAGTAATCACTTCTAATGTTTGGGAAAAGAGCATATTCGGAATCTAGGGACCTATTTATGAGCAGGTTTGCGGTGCTCACAGTACAATAGCGACACAAACCGTACGTGATTTATGAAGCAATGCAAGGCCACTTTGTGTGGCCCTGAGTGGCTCCATAAATCTAGAGTATCAATTATTCGATTTTACCTACTCTAGGAAAATGTTGTCCCATTACTTAAAGATCTGGATAAGTACTAGAAATATGAAAGGCATGGTTTCAATTTTCAAATAGGTTAAGGAAACTTGTGAAGGATACCCCAACATTTTAAGAAGAGCATTAATAGAAAGTAATAGCTCAGCGCCTTACATTATCTGTGTCTCTCAGCATCACATACACATCAGGTCCACCTGCATCTCCCTGTTAGAATTTTAGTCCTGGTGCTCCTTAATTATTTCCTTAAAACAAAACACTGCTTCACAATAATAATACTTTCTTTATATAGAGCGCTTACTGCCACACCCGCCATTTCTAAGCACTGTGAGTATCAAGTGTTATTATTACACAATGTAATGGTACTCAGTTTACAAAACTCTGCCGGGTGGATGGCTATGTCTGCATTCCCAGAATTAACACTCAAGCCTTTCAGATCGTGTTTCGGGGACAAGCATTTAACTCAATGAGCCATTCTTCCTAATGAACACTCCTACTGGAGATTGCATATCCAGGAAAGACATGCAGCCTGATTCATCAACGGGCCGTTTTGCGAGCCCCTAATAGCGATTCATAGCGAATCGCTATTAAGGACTCGCAAAACGGTATTCATGTAGGAATTGCTAAATAAATAGCGATTCCTACACATTCCTTATTTGCGAGTAGCAAATTGCTACTCGCAAATAAAGAATAACTCCCCATTCATTCCTATGGGCCAAAAGGCCCATAGGAATGAATGGGGAGTATTCCTTATTTGCGATTAGCAATTTGCTACTCGCAAATAAGATAGCGATTTAAAGGGTGCCAGGGGTGTCCAAAGGACACCCTGTAGCACCCCTTAAATGCAAATTGTAACTGGTGTTGCGCACACACATGTCCAAAGGACATGTGTGTGTGCAACATGCAACTTAGAAAAATGCTTTTAAAAGCATTTTTCTAAGTTTTTGCTATTTACCGAGAGGTCTGACCTCTCGGTAAATAGCGGCCCGAAATTGCGAATTAGCAATTTAAAAATGGTTGATGAATTGCATTTAAGGAATCTCAAATAGAGATTCCTTAAATGTAATTCCTCGCAATTTAGCGAATTAGCAATTACCGATTTTTGCATTTGGGATGATGAATCCCAAATGCAAAAATTGCGCTCGCAATGCGCCAGATTCTCAGAATCTGGCCCTTTGCGAGCGCAATTCGGCTTGATGAATCAGGCTGATAAGAACCATTTTAACTGCGAAAGTATGCATACTTTCCAATCTTTTCACCCAATACATGAGTGATGAGTAGCCAACTTCCCATCTAGAATTCCCTACTCCATTCCAAGGTATACAACCAAGTACGGAGAAGTTGGCCCAGTACATTCTTTGCATATATGTTCTCGAATAAAAAATGGCAAGGAGTTGTTATTGTCCCAAATTAGATGGACGCAACAAATAACCTGCTGTGTATGTTGAGAATGTGTCCCAGAAATATGAATATATTTGTGTGACATGAATACGTGTGGTTTAGATGTTGCTAATGTGATGGGGCTCGAGGCAGGGATGGTCAGCGAGGAGGCCCCCAAAACCCAGAGACTTACATAATTATTATAGGAAACTGAGTTCTGTTTTCGATCCTGTGATAAATGAGCTCCTATACCTTGGAAATAAAAGAGATGCGGTACTCATGATCATAGAGTACATTCTTGCTACAGACAGTGCAGGCACCATCATATTACCAGCATTGCAGCCCTGCCAAGAAGAACATATACATCCACTTTCAAATTAGAGAAGGAAGTTCAGGTACTCAGGTATTGACAGTACACGCTCATTTAAAGCACTCAGTCATGCATGCTCAAGAACGGTGTTTTTGCAAATTTGTAGGAAAAAATGTTCCTGGGGAGTATGTGTAAAAGGAAGATACCTAAATATTTAAGGGCAGATTTACAAGCCCCTTAAGCTGTTTTTGCGCCACTGTTGCGTCGCTTTTGTGACGCAGCAGCAGCGTTAAAAGGCGGCCCATTTACAACGTGACGCATCTATGCGTCACGTTGTAAAGCCCTGCGTCACATTATACCTGCATCAGGTATAATGTATGCGGGGGGGAGTTCCAACACAAAAAAGCCTCGTGGAAGTGACAAAGTGAAATCTACAAGATTTCACTGTGCCACTTCTAGGACTCCACTGCGTCAAATTCCTACACCTGCTTAAAGAAGGTGTAAGGATGGATGCAATACAATGAGGATAGGCCGCCCCCTGCATTGCTGGAGTTCCATCGTGCTTGCGTGACTTTTGCGTCAACAGATGCGTCAGAATTTCTGATGCATCTGTCAATCCTTGCACCATGGTGCGCATATTATAAATATGGCGCATCCATAGTGGTGCAAGGGTTTCTGAAAGTGGCGCATCTTCTCAGATGCGTCACTTTCTTGTAAATCTGCCCGTTAGTGCACAAACATAGGCACAAGAGGGCAGATTCCTCATTCTGGACAAATACTGGACATGCACATAACTTTCATCTCTGTTGATAGAACATAAATACATCTTATGCAGATATTTTAAAATTTAGTTTGGAGCCAACCAATATGAACCATTTTTAAATATCCCTGAGTTGTGGGCATTCTCTTTAAAATTATGTATAATTCCTAAAGCTATGGCAAATTGGTGGCTTAAAATTCCCTGACTTGCTAGCACGCTGTTCAAATCCAGGGGCCATTGGTTTCACATTAATTTGTGTAATACTCATCATCGTTGTGCCACCATCACCACACAGTGGCCTCTGCCATAACCTAGTCGTTTAAGGCTCAGATGTTGCCCCGATTTTATTTGTATTGTGTTTTTCTGAATTTCCTCTCCCTCCGTTTTTCTATTGTTTTCTCTTTGGTGTACACTCATTTCACTCTTGTCACTCGCTATTCGAAGCTGGTCTAATGTCAGGTATATAAATTCAACTTTTAATCTATTTAACATCCATTAGTTTGCGCTCTTGCATTGTACCTTCCACTTGGCGATGTATTTAGAGCTACGGTGCCTGGTAACGCTGGTGTTTTCCCTTTCTACTGTGAAAGGCCTATTTCAATGTAATACTTGAAACCACATTGGGCAACCTGTGCGAGTGTTTTGTATTTTAATATTTTTGTTATCGACACATAATGCAATAATCATTTTTTTTAAGTTCAAAAAATTTTTATTGAAAGAAATGCATGGTAAAGGAACAGAATGTGAACAAATACTGTAGGGAAAAAGAAAAAAAAGGGGGTAAAAGGGAAGGGGAAAGATACGATGACGGATCAATAAAAAAGATATAATAGCAATACAATTGGAAATAAACAATTCATAATAGAGAAACTAATCATGGAAAGCAAGAATATAAAATACAGTAAATATGCAATAGAGTAAAAAGGCAAATATAACTATGCAGTAAAATGGATTAGTTGAACATAAAGAAATGTGAAGGAGATCAAGGGGGTTTAGGAACTTCCTGCTGTGCAGGTCGAGGACGAAAGGAACGGGTTGTACAACTATCTAAATATGAGGTGATAGGAAGCCATAACTCAGCACGTTTAGTGGCCATCTGTGGAGGAAAAACAAAAGCAGTATCCAGTCTATGGTTATGACACACATTATACCACCAAGCCTTAAACGTAATACTCGACGTGGATTTCCAGTTAACCGTGATTTGTTGAAAGGCAACTGCTATTAATAAATCAACTATTCGAACACTAAGATCAATGTGGTCCCAACATGGAGAGAGGCTACCTAGAAAAATATGTGCGTGTGAAAATGGAATAGTAGTTGAAAAAATGACATTGAGTTGAGCCCATACTTGTAACCAGAAGGCATGAACATTCTTACAAAGGAATAACATGTGAAACAAGGTAGCATTTGGGGAAGCACATGACCAACATGTGTCAGGTGAGGTGGGAAAACGTGTATGAAGGGTGGAAGGAGTATGAAGCAGACGGTTATAAATAAAAAAAGAGGGATTGCGTTAGGGAGGCAGCTCTGGAGGATTTGCGAATCTTCAACCAAATCTTATCCCAAGTGGAAGTGGGCCAAGATAAGGAAAAGTCAGTCTCCCATTGCTCCTCAAATTTGCTTTTGAGTCTAGGGAGAGTACGTGTATGAAGATGTTTGTATAGGAGTGCAGCTTTTGGAAAGGTAAGTAAAGTAGAATGGAGGTGAGTGATAGGATCAAGAGTGGATGTAGGAGGACGAGATTGGGGAAGGCTATTATATGTGTCCATAACTGATGCTTTAAGTAGAAGATATTGGGGAAGAGAGGAGAGAGGTAGGTGAAAATGAAGACGAAGGGTGTGAAAAGGTAGGAAGACGGAGTTGGAAAACAGTTGTGAGATCCAAAGCAGCCCTTTGGTTCTCCAAGACTTCCAAAGAATAGGCCTACCTCGAATCAAAAGGTACTTATTATGCCAAATAGTGGAGGAGAGGAAATCAGCAATGCAGGCAGGAGGCGGAGGTTTGGAGGCTAGGATGAGTTTAAGGGTGAACTTATGTATAGGAGTGAGAATTGAGGCAGGTTTGCGTGAAAAGGAGATACACTCGGCAAAAGAGAAAGGTGAGAGAAACAGGCGTTCCACCTTGGTCCACAAAGGGCAAGGAGAATCAGGATCCTGTAACCAGAAAGAGGATTGGCGTAACAGAAAAGCCTTGTGATAGGCATAAAAATCCGGAAAATTAACTCCACCATCAGAAATAGGACGAATGAGCCGAGCTAGAGACATCCTGGGTTTACGCTTACTCCAAAGAAAAGAAGATAGGATCGAATTAATTTTTTTTATGAATTTAACTGGAATAGCAACAGGAATATTAGATAGGGTATAAAGAATAACAGGGGAAAGCATCATTTTGATTGTGTCTAGGCGACCCCACCAGGACAAGTAAAGAGGATGCCACCTCGCAGTGAGATCAGATATTTTCTGGATGCACTTGGTTAAACAAAGGGAGACTGTGTCAGGGATCGAGGGGGTAATATGCAAACCTAAATATTTAATATTAGAAGGACTCCAGGTAAAGATTGAAGCAGTAAAATCATTCTTAAAAGTAAATTTGGTCAAAGGCAAGATTTTGCATTTATCATTATTAAGCTTGTAACCAGAGATTGAGGAGTAATGTTGAACTTCCGCCAAAAAAGCGGGAATAGAGACAGTAGGGTTAGAGATAAATAGTAAAATGTCGTCTGCATAAGCAGCCAATTTTATGGAAAGGTCATTAGTGTGAAAGCCATGAATATCAGGATTTTGACGGAGTTTAGATAAAAAAGGTTCTAAGGCCAGGTTGAAGAGAAAGGGCGAGAGAGGACAGCCTTGACGAACACCCCTACCAAGATCAAAATAAGGAGAAACTTGGCCGTTTGCGAAAACTGCAGCACGTGGATGAGAGTATAACAGCGAAACCAGGGACAGAAATTTAGGTCCAAATCCAAACCAATTAAGGGTGTGAAAGAGGTAAGGCCACTCTACTCTATCAAATGCCTTTTCAGCGTCCAAGGCAATAGCTGCGAGAGGAGATTGGAGATGTGAAGATTTTGTCAAGATGTTGAAGAAGAGTCTGGTATTATCTGTAATATAACGGCCTTTGACAAAACCAGATTGTTCATCTCCAAGGAGGTCAGGGAGCAGATGGTCCAATCTAAGAGCTAGTAGTTTGGCAAAAATTTTATAATCTATGTTAACTAGGGAAATGGGTCTATAATTTTTACAGTATTGGACATCCTTTCCCGGTTTGGGAATTAAACAAATATGGGCGTCGGAAAAGGTTCCAGAAGAAGTGCCTAATTCAGTAAAAGAGTGTATAAGGGAGTGAAGTTTCGGAATAAGAAGCTTCGAAAAATGAAGATAAAACTCAACAGTGAACCCGTCGGGGCCAGGCGCTTTGTTCAATTTTAAACGATTAAGGGCGTTAAGTAGTTCTTTTTGCGAGGCATCAGATTCTAAGGAGGAGAGGTCAAGAGGGAAAGAAGGAGGGGCTTGAATAGTAGAGAAAAAATGGGCTAGAGTCTGAGGGGAAGAAGGTGTGTCTGAAGTGTATAAGGACTCATAGAAGTGTGAAAAAGTAGCAAGAATGTCAGCATCTTTGTGATGTAAATGGGCATCATCATCATATATCGACTCAATGGTTATTTTGTTTTGTTTAATTTTCAAGTAATTAGCAAGAATCTTTCCGGCTTTGTTCCGACCACCATAAAATTTGGCACTAGATTTAAGCAAATATAAAGAAGCATCTTCAGTAGACTTCTCGTTAAACTTAAGTTTGGCAGCAACCAGAGATGTCAGACTATCTGAAGAGTGCGAGGTAAAATAGGCGTGTTCCAATCTCTTAATATCCTGAAGAAGGTTCTTGGTAAAGTGACGAGCAGATCTACGTTTTTTAGCAACATAGTTAATAATGAAATCACGGGCTGCTGCTTTAAAGGCATCCCAGAGAGTATGTTTCGAAATGGGTGGGACATCATTAAAAAGGAAAAATTCATCAAAAAAGGCAGAAAAAGAAGTAGAAAAATTGGGGTCTAGAAGGAGAGCATTATTAAAACGCCATCTCTTGGGACCCTCTGTCTTGGGTAAAACGTCAAGACTAACCAAGACAGGGGCATGATCCGAAAGTAAAATTGGACCAATTTCTGCCGCCTGTAGTGTTTGAGAAAGAGCGTGTGACACAAAAATATAATCAAGCCGTGATTGAGAACGATGGTGGGGGGAATAAAAAGTAAATTCTTGCAAAGTTGGGTTGCATAAACGCCAGGAGTCAACAAGCTTATGTTGCGAAATAGCTTGGGTAAACAATTTGTGAGGCTTTGTGGGAATGTAAGTAGCATCGGATTTCCTATCCAAAAAAGGATCAAGAGGGTGATTGCAATCTCCCGCAAGGATGTAAATGTAAATGTAAATGTACAGGAATTTATATAGCGCAGATCACCAAGCGGTTTCTAAGTGCTTGCTTAGGGAACCCGTCCTGGTATTCCCCTGTAAGATAACCCCGGCAGGGTATCCGCAAGGTGAAAGCCAGGCATCCCGCCGCGAGGGGCCGTTGTGGAGATTAAGCAAGCTATTGCCCAGAGTCGCAGAGTGTGAACCCGTGAATTGAGTAGGCACCGGAGCGAGAATTGTCGAGTCCATGGACATCTTAGGGCTCAAGACCCCGCCGAGCCGGGAATTGAACCCTGGTCCCGGGCTGACCTCTGCTTCCAGGTCTGCCTCCTCTAACCAGTGAGCCACACTTCTCCCCATGAATTGAGTGATACGGGGAGAAAGGTCAGCCCAAAAAAGGGGGTCACCCGTCGTGGCAGCATAAACATTAAGGAGAGAGATTGGAACACCTCTAAGTGATAGTCTGACATGGGTCCATCTACCATTGGTATCAGAGTCTTGAGATAGGACCAAGAACGGAAGTGATTTACGACATAAAATGGCAACACCATTACGTTTTCCATCTCCCTGTGAGAAAAAGACATCACCCACCCACCCTCTCTTAAGTTTACCAGATTCTATGTCTGATAGGTGGGTTTCTTGAAGAAATGCAATGTCAGTATTTAATTTGGCCAGGTGAGATAAAATACGCTGTCGCTTAACAGGTGAATTAATACCCTTAACATTCCATGACACCAAATTTAAAGACATAGTTTACGAATAAAATGCATAAAGTAGCTGAGCAATGCTTCCATGAAAGAAGGAGGAGTAGGAAAAGAAGAAATAGCAAATAGAAGAATGAGTGATCAAAAGGATATGTAGGAAAATAGAAATAGGATGAGGAAGAAGGAAGAAAAGTACAAGAAGAATGAGGTCAGAAATAGGAGAGAGGTCCAAGAGCGATGAGGGAAGAACGAGAAAGAAGAAAAGGATGTTGATGGAGGTAGAAATGAGTAAGATATAAAAAGCAGTGATAACAGTAAAAGAGTAAATATAACCGGAAGAGAAAAGAACATCATCGTAGAGCAAAACAGAAAATACGTCGGTAAAATAAGGGGGAGTGAAGAGGGACAGGAAACAAAAAAGGTACAAAAAACATGAAGAAAACATACCTGCGAAGGGAAAATACGAGAAGAAGACGAGGGGGGAAGGAGCCAGGTAGGGAAGGCAACACAACTGAGGGCAGCCGAGCAAGGAACCGGGGAGATGTCATCATGGATCAATGGGTTCCTGTGGAAACAAAGACGGGGTAAAGCTGAGAAGGCAATACAAAACAAAAAGCAGTGGCAAAAATGACGGTGAGGAAACGAACTTAATGGGAGACGTCATAATATGGAAAAGGAAGAAAACAAACAATCAAACATGAAACTTCAGAAAGGGGGAGATTAGAACAACAGAACGCATGGGTAGTGCATAAAGCAACTAGCATAATCAAAGAATCAGCCTAAACAGGAGGCAACAACAAAACAGCAATGAAAGAGCGTAAGTCTCCAAACAAGCGTGCAGTGTGAACAGTCAGCCAGGAGAAGAAGATGAGGGACCAGATGTATCCATAGTAGAGGTGCGGTGGGCATTGATGAAACTCTGCAATCTTACTGGATCTTCATAGGTGGTGGTCTTGTTGTTATAGGTGACCTTGAACAGACACGGGTGATATAAACCATAGCGGGCACCCATGGCGCGAAGGACTTCTCTCATGCTGAGGAAGGCTTTTCTACGAGCGGCAGTAGCTTTGGCGTAATCCTGAGCAAAGAATAATGGAGAATCAAGCCAAGTCAGTTTGGGAAGAGCCTTAGCCGCTGCTAGAACTTTCAAAAGGTCTGTGTACTCCAGGAAATATAGGATAACACCCCTTGGCCTGTGGGACACGGAAAGGGATGTAGGTAAACGGCCCAGACGATGCGCACGCTGGATGTTGAGAGATGTATCCTGTGGTAGATGGAGCAGTTTAGGAAGGAAGGATTTAAAAAAGGCAATCGGGTCAGACCCTTCAAGATTTTCTGCAAGACCATAAATACGAAGATTATTACGCCTGCCTCTATTTTCCAGCTCCTCCACCTGCTTTTGAAGAGCTCCTACTTGTGAAGACAAGTGGGTAAATTTGGCTTGCGATTCTTGAAAAGATGCAACAGAGTGCTCCACCGAAGAAACTCTCGTTTCAATTTGAGACCAATTGACCGTGAGAACTTGAAGCTTGGCGTTAGTCTCCTCCATGAAAGGGCGAAGTGTTCCAATTTCCTCAAGATAAGGACGAAAAGAGCGTATTTCCTCTAATAGCAGCTCCATGGAAACAGGAGATGTTGACTTAGGCGGAGGAAGAGGTGTTTTCTTCAACCGCTTGACAGTTGTCTTCCCCAATGTTGGAGGAGAGGGCGTTTCCATTAGTTCCTCTGAGCCTGAGGGTGAAAGAGAGCCTTCTAATTGGGAGAGAGCAGAGAATACTTTAGAGTTCTTAATAAAAGCCACCTTGGTAGATGCTTTGGAGGAAGAGCGAGACATGAGTTGTTGTTTTCCCATGTAGAGGAACAAAGAAGCGAAGACTGAGGAACACTTGGTAATAGCGATGAAAAGTGCTGGAAACGACCCCAATGATGATGAGCTATTCAAGAAGAGCAAAAGACAAAATGGCGGAAAAGCGTAACCATGCACTTCATACAAAGTTCCCCCAAACTGCTCCAAACATCCAAAGTTGAAATGTAAGTCAGCAAGACCTTTGATAAGGGCAATTCACCAAGTCATCGTTGGGCTAAGAAGGAGACATGAAGGAAGCTGCTGCATCATTAAGGCAAATCCCATGCAAATATGTTAATGGAGGAGGATAGTACGTAATCTACCATCCCTACTTGTAGCTAAATGAGGGTGTAAACAGGAAAGTCATTCCATAGAGTAACCAGAAGAAAATATAATTATGGGAAGCCAAATTGTGAGGCAGAAGGAGGAATAGTCCCACAGTCAATCATAAACACTGCAGAGCACTCAAAATGGCGGCCGCGTTATGTGAGGAGTGATTTTTACCTCATGTGCGAGGCCCCGGAGAAAGGTGATAGCATGTCTGGGTCCTGAAGAGGTGCGCTGGTGATCCGGAAGAGAAGCAGCCTACATGTGCGGGCTGGGCGAAAAACCACCTCCGTCTCCGTAAAAAAGTCGCACCGTGACAGGATGCGCAAAATGGCGGCTGCGCGCACCGGAGCGGCTATGAAGGCAGAGCGGCTGATATCTTCGCTTCCGTCGCTCAGGAAAGGTCTTCAAAGGCGCCGCTGCATAGCGGAGATGTTCCGACGGCAGAATGCGGCGTCAGGAGAGGAACATCGCGGGAAGGAAAGCAAGATTCCCGGCACCTCGGCGGAGCCTCACTCAGGCGCCGCCATCACCTACGGCGCCAAGCCACGCCCCCCGCAATAATCCTTTTTAATTGTGAAATGCACATTGAAGTGATGAGGATAAATGACTCAATTTACAATGCTGGATACAGTGTTGCTTTTGTATACATTGTTTTGTTTTACAAGTGACTGATGAAAAGTATTTTCGCTGTGTTCACTTTGCAAACGATGCCGTTTCTGTTTTTTAAGGGAATTTGGGCCCTATTCACTTTGTTGTATGGCTTTGACAAAGACTATCTGGTCGAAAAGAGACATGCCTCTCCTCTCCGAGGAGCGGCATGTCAAAAGAAATCAAAAGAAAAATCATATACCTCAAAAGAAACTCTATGACATGCCATTCCACTTCACTCTATGACATGCCACTTCACTCTACGACATGTCAGTCCACTCATTTCCACTCCACTCTATACTCTTCTACTCTTAGACACTCTACAACACATGACCCACCACTCCTCTCTTCTCTGCAACACTCCATTCCACTCTACATCACTCTAATCTACAATGCTCTACTCCACACTACACCCCTCCACTTTATGCCACTCTACTCCACTGTATGACACTCCACTACACTCTATGATAAGCCACTCCACTCTATCACACGCCACTCCATTATACGACACACCACTCCACTGTATGACATGCCACTGCACTCTACAGCACGCCAGTCCACTCAATTCCACTCCACTCTACACTCTTCTACTCTAAGATACTCTAGGACACATTACACGCCACCTCACTTTCTCTGCAACATGCCATTCCACTCTTCACCACTCTACTTTACAACACTTGACTCCACTCTATGTCCCTCCACTATATACCACTCTACTCCATTGAATGACACTCTACGACAGCCACTCCACTCTATCATACGCCACTCTACTCTATCACACGTCACTCAACTATATGACACTCCACTATACTCTACAGCACTCCAACCTCACCACTGTACTGCATGACACGCCCCTGTATGCTACGTCAGAACACTCCACTCTACCCCACTGCACTCCACTCTAAACCCCTCTACTCTAAGACACTTTATGACAATCTGCTGTATGATGCTCCACTCCACTTTACTGTACGACATGCTACTCCACTCTACGGCACACCAATCCATGACACACCACTCCACTTTGTGACACTCCACTCCAATCTACAACAATCCACACATCAAAATGCAAAGGCTGATCAGTTACAGTCCTTGTAGTAATAGCGGCAGGGTGGTGTGGTGGGGCAGGGCAGTAGGGGAAATCGACAGACGGCATTGAGGGAAAATAAAATGTCAAAAAAGAAAAACACTTACCTTGCAATCGCCACATCGCTGAGTCGGCGATGCGCACGAGCAAGGTAAGTGGTTTTCTTTTTTTCTTCTAATTTTATTTTCACTCGTCGTCATCTGTCGACTTCCCCCGCCTGGCCCACCCTTCTTACCTGCCCCAGCCGCAACTGGGGTTGATGCATAGGAATGTCCATGCTACACCCATGGAACACCTCACCAATGAATCGTGCTGCCTTGCATTACTTTATGTGGAAAACCCTACACAAAGCCACACAAATCTGATTTGTGTGACTTTGTACATCACAAATTACATTTTGCTTTATGACTACACCAAAAAGGATGCATTCACGACCAAAATGTTGATAAATCTGGCCCTCAGTATATGACAACTATAGAATGGGCTAGCTCTAAACAGGGACAGAGAATGCAGTGTTGCGTATACAGTTCAACGCCACAGGTGATAAATGTGTGAGACACAATGTAATGAGTGTCCATGCCAAGGACGTGATGACATTGATTTCAAAATTGAGCAGCAGAAATGGAATTTTTTTTTTTATCTGAAATCTTTGGGGTACCAAATACCAAAGTTGTACCTCATGCCTCTCTCATCCACTGCCAGACACTCTCTACCACTTTGTCACGCGTGCATGTCCTTTCCATCCCTTATTTCTCCCTTTGTCACTGTTTTTCCACCTTTCACTTCCTCCTCCTTCTCACTTGTGTATCTTTCTTTCTCTTGCTCAGGTACAAAGATTGTTGAGGAAAAACAAATACTGGTCCACATAAATGAGTGCCAGTGAACCCCTACTGCAACCACTAGTTTAAAAATAATCACTGACTGCAGAGTGCAGCTATTGCGTTTGCCTGCTGCCACTCTGTGATAAGACCAGCCCCGAATAAAAATGGGGGGAAAATTCCCTGAAATGCAAAATTGCACTCACCTTTTGGTGAAACGTCAACTTGCAGGGATTAGAAGTCAGATGAGGCTAACCTTCACCTTGAGATAACTCGATAGAGTTTGTAAACTTTAGTCATCTTCACGGAGAGAAGTGACTTTTTCTGGTTCTAGGGACAAACTTTTAATTTTACTTAAGCACTAGCAGCATTTAATTTTCACTCGTCAGATGACGCTAACACGCAGTGACACTCGTGCAATCCATGTACATCGGATATGATCACGATTTGTCTAGTAGACACTAGTTTGGTGTTCTTCTATCTGCATACTGATAGACTGATATTGAATGCATAGTTCTCAATCTGCCTCAATTCAAGAACCATGTTGCAGACCCCTTTTATCACCCCCCTCTTGGAAAGTGAACACAGATGAAAGAAAACTGCGTTGTGCATCCGGTTTTTCAAAAAACATATGTCCCCAAATGCATGACTTACATTTAAAAATCTGAATCCCGTACATGAAGTATGCTTAGCTACAGAATTCCAGGGATTTTACCAGAACACATGGAGATGAAGTAATTTCGTGTTATTATTAGTTTATGATACATATAGAATGTATAGGAGAAATATGCTGGCACTCGGTCCGCCTTAATTGTTACAGTTTGAGGCGTGGTTTAAGGTTTGCATGGGATCTGCTCTGGCTGAAGAATCTGAGTTATTGCTTTTGAAAGCATCCCCAGGGAGCAGACTTTGATGGTGATGGGATATAATTTGCAGGCACTCTAGGAGGACGGTGTCCTACTGCAATCCCTTCTATTGTTCATTTTTCAATGGAGTGCACTGTAAATACATGTGATCTTAGAAAGCAGAGAATCCTAATAAGGAGGCCTTCCACAGCTGCCCCTCTCTCACTGTACTTTTACTTTTGAAGGGATTTGGACATCCATGAACTGATTTTTGCGGGAGTTCACAAATATTAAGCTATGTTTTTATTAGGAGCTCTCAAATTTGCATTCTTTGGACTCAAACTCACATTTTTGATGGGACATCATTGACTAAACCCCTTCGTATAGATGACAGCAGAAATGATGCAGGGTGTCACAGTGCCCCGTAATCCATTTAGCTGACTTTTTTCTATCTCTAAACAGGAAAAATGAACAGCCGAGGGATCGTCTAGAAAAAAAGAATTCAATTTGTTATTCCCCAAATTGGCAGCCCGAGGTTTAAGTAGGATTGAAAACAGATTCCCGCAATTTACAAGATTATTCCTATCTGACATGTTTTCTAACTCATCACGCACTGTGAATACAATGGTATCTTTTCTTCGAATCACTGACAAAATATCGACTACCACAATATCGAGGTACCAAAATATCGTGACAAAAATATCGAAGTCAAGAATATCGACATCCTATCTTCATCATGGTAAGTACAAAAATATTGGAAAAAAAATATTGATGTCTAACATATCGTTGTTGAAAATATCTTTTTTTTAAAAGTTGAAAAAATAATGTAAAATAAAGTAAATAATACATATAATAAAAAAACAGTTAAAAATATTAAAAAATGTTTAAAAATCATAACTAATACATATAATATTACAATAAATTAAACATATACATATAAATTAGAATATATATTTACTTAATAATATTGGTAAATAATTATTTTAATAACATCTAAATTGTTAAAAACATTTTATAAATTATAAACACATATATACACATGCAAAAATAATATATATAAAAATATATATATAAAAAATGTAAAAACTACAATATTTGTAATCTTTTTAAAATAAATATTACACAACATTAACAAAAATAATACAGAGAAATATTGGATAGCGGAAGGAATAAAATTACTATTCGAACCACAGAGAGTGCAACAGTAGGTAAAGTGTTGGATAGCATAGGGGTAAAAATTACTATTCCCACTCCAGTGAGTGCAACAGTAGGGAAAGTGTTTGATAGCGTAGAGGTAAAAATTACAATTCCCATTCCAAATAGTGCATCAGTAGGGAAAGTGTTTGATAGTGTAGGGATAAAAATTACTATTCCCACTCCAGAGAGTGCAACAGTAGGGAAAGTGTTGGATAGTGTAGGGGTAAAAATTACTATTTCCACTCCAGTGAGTGCAACAGTAGATAAAGTGTTGGATAGCGTAGGGGTAAACATTACTATTCCCACTCCAGTGAGTGCAACAGTAGGGAAAGTGTTGGATAGAGTAGGGGTTACAATTGCTATTCCAACTCCACAGAGTGCAACAGTAGGGAAAGTGTTGGATAGCATAGGAGTAAAAATTAGTATTCCCACGCCAGAGAGTGCAGCAGTAGGGAAAGTTCTGGATAGCCTAGGGATTAAAAATAACATACTTACCAATTAAATACTTTTTTAAAATAAACAATGAAATATTAATACATTAACAATAAATTAATTATCAATACCAATAAAATAACATTAATAATTACTTTAATAAATTACTTCCCACCATATTCCCCAATAAACACCCAACCTGCTTCACATAAAAATGAACACAATTAACATAATTATCAATTAATCAATGAATGAAAAATAGTTACCAATTAATATTTGATTAACAATAAATTAATTATCAATACCATCAAATAATAATTAATAATTACTTAATTAGAATAAATTACTCCCCACCCATTCCCCTTTAAAAACACAAACCATTTCAATAAAAAATTAAAGGAATTAATATAATTATCAATTATTCAATTAATGAAAAATAATTACCATTTAATAATTAACAATACATTACTTATCAATCCCAATAAATTAATCATTACTTAATTACAATTAAATTAATTCCCACCCTATTCCCCTATAACCCGCAACCCGCTACGGAACTAAAATGCTAAATTTAATTAAAAATAATTAATAATTTCTAAAAATTATGATTTACTTTATTATAATTAAATTATTTCCCACCCTATTCCCCTATAAACCCACAGCCCTCTACGGTACTAAAACGCCAAATTTACTTTAAAATACAATTACTAACTTCTAAACATTTAATACATATTTAAAAAAAAATACAAAAAATAACAAAACATGTGGAACACATACATATAAAATACAGACTAAAATACATAACACTAACATAAACATCGATAAAATTAACATCGATACTTTTGCTATCAATATTACTAACTTCCATATTAACAAAAACAATATTTCCTACCTTCAGGTCAACATTCTGTCCACCGATATTTTTGATGTCGATATTCTGTCCCTACGATATTCAAAACCAAATATTTATGTAGGTCGAAATAAAAAACTCAATATTATGTCTGTGCACCCCTTTTTTCAGTGGTGTTACGAAACTTGTGCCCCACCCCACTGCAAAGGACATAGAGGGGGTCCCCCAACTACCACCTACCACTTTGTCTCACAGCCAAAAAACAGGAATATTTTGAATTGAACCCTCCAACATTTAATGAAATGCCTCTATATTCGCGTGCTGAAAGTTCTAAAAAGAGAGTGAGAAACACTCCTAACACATAAGCTATGTCATTTTGTAAAATTATTGTCAAGAGCAGATTATTTAACTGAGAGAGCAATCAGAACAATGCCAAGGAGTGTTATATTGTCTCAGGAGCTGCCTATCACTGAAGAACAAAGAACAACTACATAGAGTCTGAATTAGAATTGACATTGATGGAACATAACTTGAAACTTTATAGCACAAACCCAAAACTGTAATTTCACAGACTTAACTGACAATATACACCAGAAGTAGAAAAGATATAACTCTGTATCCTGCCAGCTCCAAGAGAAATAAACAGAGAAAGCTATTTAAATTTCCACCATCATGGCTTTATTAGTAAGCTGGACATAAACAGGCAGGCAAATAAGGCTGAGGATGAAAACTGCTTGGATGTTTCAGAACAACGATGCTGATGTTTGTCTGTATTTATTATTTCTGTATTGTAAACAATGCTAATTACACAACTCAAGGTGCACATATTATCCCGTTGCGAGCGCGCGGCGGCCAATGGCCGTCGCGAGTACTACCTAGGTAGTGCTGCACACATCCATTGGCAGATTCGGCCCCCCCACTTAATAGAACTCCCGCACCGCTGCGAAATTTGCGCCACAGTTAAGGAGTTATAGACAAGTGCAAACAACACCATAAATAACACTTCATGTAGGATAAAAACAAGCCACATCAGCAAGTACCTAATGACAGAATCTATACTAACTGTAGCTGGTAAAGGAAAGGAAAAAGGGCAAATACTTTCAAAGTGCATATTAAAACAATCAGCAATCTAACTAACTACAAAACTCAAGTGCGTTTTGTAAAGCAATCCCCCTTTCTTCTAGCATCAGGGTGAAAACACTGTCAAAGTGCATGATAAAAACTTATCCAGCAGTATTCAGAAATGAAGCCAGGTTGGTCAAACAATTCCCCCTTTGGTTTGTGCCAGAAGATGCAAATATTTCAAAGGGACAGGTCAAACAATAACAAGCATAGCAGCATACAAAAATCAAATCAGTTTAATCAGACTATGGCCCTTTGGTTTGTGCAAGAAGGTGCAAATATTTCACAGTGACTTTTTAAACAATAGCATATACATCATGCAGCAGCATACAAAAATCTAAATAGTTTAGCCAAGCAATGACCCTTTGGTTTGTGCATGAAAGTGCTAATATTTCAAAGTGACTGTTAAAACAATCACAAGTTCAGTAGGCAGCAGCATATAATAATCCCTGTCCTGTACCCTTCCAAGGCACACACACATCTAGTGTAGAGTCACTACTCCTGCACAGCACTGTACATCTACCTGAAGTAGGACAAAAGTGAGTCAAACACACAACCGCTGAACCTTTCTTTAAAAAAAAGTGAGTGAGCCTGCAGGCCTCACTCCAGTGACACAGGGTAAAAAGGACCTGTTCACTCCTAATGTTCACTACACAGAATGATGCCGCCACCGCCCTTGTGCTGTTTAATCCACCACTCTGATGATAGCACTTTGGGTGCCCCTCCTGATCCAACAAGACTGCATACAGTGAGACAGGACTAAGTCATTGAACACCCGCATGTTCTGTGCTCATCTCTTGCAAAAAATATCAGCATTAGGAATCCAGACAACAGTACAGTAGAGCCCTCAAGGCAGGGGCACTTGTCTTTAAACAAGCAGAGGACTTTTCAAGATAGATAGATAGATAGATAGATAGATAGATAGATAGATAGATAGATAGATAGATAGATAGATAGATAGATAGATAGATAGATAGATAGATAGATAGATAGATAGATAGATAGATAGATAGATAGATAGATAGATAGACAGATAGAATGCAACTATTAAGGCATTTCATGCTAATATCAAGATCATGATTGTAGGTTTCGAAAACCTCTATCTGAAACCATAATAGTATTGGTAAATAGCTTGTTACTCTTCTCTTCAAGCCTAAAGGTGTGCACGGTACAATACATTGAGGTAACACTTAGGTTTGTTTTTTATATCATCTTCTTTTTCTTTATAGTCTATTTTGAGTTTCTTCTTGCTAAGAAAGAGCCATGGTAGGTATGTGGACACTAATATTTCTCCTCAAGATTAAATTATTTTGCAATCTCTTTTGAAAGCTAAAGTGGTATTTCTTGCTGTGGTTATAAAATCAGAACATGCAGCAGTCATGGGGCACTCAGGGGGAAGCCAATTCAAGGTGTCACCAAAAATGGTACAGAGAAAATGAATTGGTTTAAATCAAAGGAAACATTAAGCCCCCAATTAAAAAGTGATCTGGATTGAGATGCCAGGATACTGTCTAGAAAGAAAGAGCAATTCCAGACAGTATATCCAGACCAAGATCCTGCTATTCTGAGTACTGGTCCCTAGAATGTGAATTAACATGTTAACTGGAAATTACCTGGTCCAAAGCAGCATATGGAGCCCCCCTTCTGTGGATACATTTGCTTGGATTCACCACCAGCTATTAGGAAGTGATAAATGGGTGCAGGGCCAGGTCAGCCTTTGCAGGGGTAGTGTAGGGCTTCAGGGGTATTAGAGGCAATGGGTTCTGATGTCATAGGAGGGGTCAAGTAGAGACCAGAGAATGGGGTGTATTCTTGGGACTGAATTCCAAGAGTAAGCCATGAGTTTTCCTGGCTTATTAATGAATTTTGGAAGGAAGCCAGGAGTACTGCAAGAATACGTCATACCAACTCATAGTAAACCTTTTGTGAATCAGACAGTGTGTGAATTGAACTCCATGATCCAATTCACAGAAGATCTGCTAGGAGTAGGTGAGATTTACACACAAAGCGCTCCTATCTTACTCATGATTTGTAGACATAAGGTAGACTGTTCCTAGCTTGCTCCTGTCTTTCTCACAGAATTCAAGAGTAAAACAGGAGTACTACAAGATTAAGTCATAGCAAAACCTTTGGAGATTGCAACCTGTATCTTCCGCTCTGCAATGTCATTACACATAGAAAAGCTCTGCAAAAGGTAATTGTATTGCTATACATCATGCTATACAGAGACGAACTTTGTGGGATTGAAATGGTAAACTTTGCAAGCTTCGCAAAGGGAAAGAATTGGACAGTCTGTAAATCTTTGCAAGTTAAAAGTAGCACCAATCTGCACTCTCACCCTTAAAACTGTTGTGCATCAAATTTCTTCTTTTGGCTGACACTATTAACCTATTCATTCCTTTTTTTGTATGGTTTGTAAAACCTATATTAATGCACTCAGAACTGAGACAAATCAATGGCATGAGTGCCCCAAACATACTTTCAATGAATAGTAAGTATTTTAACTTCAATAAAGGGTCAGTAAATACAAAAATAAAGTAAAATGTAAATGAAGGCCACAACCAACCACAAAAAAAAAACACTGCACGGTTAAGATTCCCCAAAGACTACACACACTCTGTTTCAGAAATGTATGTGCATATAATCCAGCCTGTTAGAAGATGTTGACATCAGTTCAGTTCAGTTCATGAAGCTTTTATTCGGTGCAAATGAATGACCATGAAAGCACAAGATAAACAGTAAATACATCATGTTTAAAAAAAGATTAAAATACAGAAGTTTAAAAAATCCATAAATATGGTACATTAAAAAATCATATTTTTCCTGGAATAAATGCACTTATTTAAAAACGTTGCAGTATAAAAACAAATATCTGCTGATTGTAAATTTAAAATCAGACCCATGGCTTCCTTAACCGTACGTGCACCGTATTTGTTAAACATAGGTTTCAAAAACATAGTGCGCTGTTCCCTGTACAGTTCACAAAACAAAAGAAAGTGCTGAGTGCTTTGGGTAGATGTAGAATCACACATACATGGTCCTGTCGGATGTTTCTTAATCTGGGGATGAGCCACTAAATAGTGTGCCATCCCGAACCGCAACCTTGTGAGTACAAACTTGTGTGATTGTCTGGTTACCTTCAGGAGATACAATGGAAACACTTCTCCTGTGACAAATGAGTTATAAAACAGTACAGTAGATAATGATCCAGAGGCTAATTTACGCTTTCTGTCTGCAAATCCAAGAAAGGTATTTTTCATTTCAATCTTAGTAATATTGGATACTGCAGATGGGTCATTAACAATATTAACACCATAAATTTCCGAAAAACAGACAACAACATATTTAATCCATGGGATCGCTAAAAATGTGTCCATTAAAAGGCAATCCTCAATAACTGATCTGTTAAAGGCCTTCTCTTCCCTGAGCCAGATGGAACGCCAAACCATCAAAGGCCTAAGGGATAACAAATCACCTAAAAAGTGGATATTAAGCTCTTGGTGGGTTAATTCATTAGAGGTTGAGACAGGTAGGCACAGAAGCTTTTAAAAAAAATAATTTTCTTCAATTTGTAAGCTGTCATGCCGGCTATAGCCCCATATGCCTGCGCCATATAATGCGATAGACACACACCTAGCCTGATAAATTTTAAGCATATCTGAGGTGCGCCTCTCCCCCACCTTTGAGGCAAATCTATAAACACCATAGGCATTCTTGGCCATTTTATTCCGGATATTGGTGAATTCGCTGGACCATTTCCTGTCATTTGCAAAGGTAATTCCCAGATAACAAAATTTGTCCACATGTTGGACTTTTTCTTTATCTATAAAAAAGACATTTGGGCACTTCCTTTTTTTCCCACAGGTCAATATTACAGTTTTCCCTTTGTTAATCACCAATTTCCTTGCTTTAATAAAGGCTGAGAAACTATCCATTAGGCGCTGTAATCCTATCGGCGTTCTTGATAGTAAAACAGCGTCATCAGCATATAATAACACTGGGATAGGGTCGCCATGGATCTGGGGGGCATCAGCCACCACCTTCTTTAAAACATTATCAATCCCGTTAATAAATAAAATATAAAGAAGTGGGGCCAAGACACAGCCCTGTCTAATTCCCCGCTTAACGTCAAAGTTCGGGGTACATTCCCCCCCTTTACCAAAACGAACACAGGTCTGCAGTTTGTCATATAATCTGGCCAAAAAGAATACTATACCCTCTGGGGCACCTAGATTGAGCAGGGTGGTCCACAAGGTGGGGTGGTCCACTAGGTCGAAAGCACTGCTCAGATCTGCAAAACAGAGGTATAGGGAGCCCTGTTTAGCCTCAGCGTACTTCCCGATCAGCAGATCCAAATTGATGCACTGATCGAGAGTACCCCTACCCCTTCTGAAGCCATATTGGCTATTAGCCAGAATACCCTCCTGCTCAGCCCATTCCTCCAATCTTACTAGCAAGACCGACTCATAATTTTAACCGACGAATCAAGGAGGGATATAGGGCGATAGTTTTTGGCCTCTGACCTGCTGCCTTTTTTATAAATGGGTACAATAATTGATTGTCCCCAGGTAACAGGTGCATCACTACAAACAGCAGCATTAAAAACAGATGCTAACAGAGGTCCCCGCAATTTGGGTTCCGTTTTATATACATCGATGGGTACCCCATCGGGGCCCTGAGCCTTACCACCTTTACTAAGTGTGATACAATGTTCTACTTCCTTGGGAGTGATGTCAAGCGGCACCACATCCCACCCCTTGGGCTCCACTGCCACTGTTCTATTTGTGTCAAAAATGTTGGAAAAGTGAGTTATCCACCCCTCACTGGACACGGTGGAGGTTAGTTCTGTGGTATCGTCCGCTTTAAGTAATGGGGAATTAATTGTTGCCCAGAACAGGGTGGTGTTCGATGTCTCAGCAGCTAAATTTAGTGAATCCCATGCCTGCAATTGGAGTTCCCTCTTCCTCACAGTAATATTCCAGTCTTGATTTAGCAATTAAAACAGGATCCCTAGGTTTAACCGATAATGCCAACTTCAGTGAAGTTAAAGAGACTGTACAGTGATGATTAAACCATCCTGGATTCTTCCTCGATAGGGTATTGGCTTTCCCGGTGAACTTCCTACTAATAGCTAGGTTAATACTTTTAAAACACAACAATACCCTCTCATGATCATTAACATTTGCTAAAATTGAATCGATTTCTGCAAAGCTCCCCTTAATAATACAACTAGATAAATCCCCAGCTTTATCCCCTGCCCACCTGAGTCTGACACCATTAGTCCTATGGGGTTCCAAGTTAGAAACAGTAGGTCCCACTATAAGTGACTTATCCGCCCAGAAAGTAGTTTTCATTGTAATACAATTATGATCACTGGTATTACAGACAACTATTTTTGGGGTGGCGCAACAAGAAATTACATTGGAGGATATAATCACATGGTCAATGACCGAGCCTCCTAAACCGTTCTTAAATGTAGGAACAGTTAAACCATATTCATCTTTGCAGGGTTCCAGAATTTCCAAATCATAACAGCTCATTAATTTGTGCAATTCATCTCCGTAGATGCCATGGCTAAAATGGGGAGCATCCCAGCCGTCGTTAGTTGTAACCCCGCAAATCCCCAATGTTGAATGTTCACATAACTTTATATTGAAGTCACCAACTCAAATGAAGTCAAATACAACCTTAGAATCTGCGCATAGATTTTCAAGGGTGTCAGCTAAATCATGTACCACTTTGGACCTAGTATTGTCAAAAATATTATTATAATAATTGATCAATATAATGTTTCGAGCCCCAGTCTCGACAAGCCAAAGGATCTGCCCATGAACACCCATTTGCAGGTATTTTTTCACCACAATAGGGCGTAAAATAGATATTAAAACCACAAGGCCCCCTTTAGCTCGCCCTGGGCCTGAACCATAGGCAGGTAGGTTATAGGACTCAAAGCCCTTGTAGCTAATCTCCTCCCTGCTCCATGTTTCCTGGAGACACAGGATATCATAACTATTAACAAAATCAATCCAGGCTGGATCCCTCTCCATTGACCTAATCCCTGCCACATTCCAGCTAGGAAGTGTAATTCCCTTCAGGCTGTGACCACCGTGGTTGATCTCCCTACTCCTACAATCAGCCAGGCCACAGGCTTCAACAGTGTTACTAACACCCCTGTTGTCCTGGACTACATTTGTACAATCTACAGCCTCATACCCTTGGCAGATTACTGACTCCGGGTAAATAGGAACACAGTTATCGCTTTTTCCTATTTCTTCACCATTATCATAGTCTCCCTGAGCAAGCGACAAATGAGGCACAGGGAGTCAATCATTACAATCTAATGAACTAAGTGCATGGAATCGATTATGCATTGGTGTCACAAATGCAGGCCCATGTGTCGGTATAAATAAACCATTCCTAGTACTAGTACTGGCCTGATGGGAAGTATTAAGGTGACAATAAAAGAATGCGAGAGAACGTACACCCACATTATGATCAAATACAGGCAAAGAGGCCGCCCTTAGGAGAACAGTGGCTGCATGCTGAGGGTGCTTAAAATTAACTATGATACAGTCACCTTTACTGCTTTTCCTTGAGCTTCCGATCCAATGAACCCTCCTGGTAGTTAAAATTTGGTCACAATATTCAGTAGGAAAACCACACTGCCTGTTTAACCAAGATACCGTCTTATTTTTTAGGGAATCATGTGTTTCTTCAACGCTATCATTTGCTACCTCAGGTACATTGGTTAGTACAACCACATAGGGAGAGCACTCTGGTGGTAAGTTAATGGAACGCTTGCGTCTTACCTCAGTCCAACCCTCCTCTCTCTCCTTACCCTTGGTTGCCTCAGCTGCGGACCTCTGGATAACGGGGGCTACCGCTTGCTTTGGGTCAATAGACGGGCCATCTCCGAATGATGAACCCCTCCCTGGCTGAGCTACCAAGTTAGAACCAGCGGCTTGTAAGGTCACCAAGCCGCCGCTGCTACCTTGCGCAGTCATGAGGTTAGAGACAGCTACCTGGGCGAACGACAATGCTGTGCCAGGGCACGACATCTTGGTTACAAGGTCTCCCAGTCTTTTGACCTCTAAGGCCATTGTATTAATTTTGTCTACCAAGGGTTTAATAATCCCATCTATTTTAGTTCCTAAGAAACTTACTAAAAGGTTGAGCTGGGTAGTGTCTAATAGCACGCTATCCTCACTGTCCCTATTTTCACCTATTTTGATGGTGTCACTTGAGGGAACTACTGCCTTTTACCGGGATATCCGAGCACCCCCCCGCTTAGGTAGGATTTTTCTACGTGCCCTGACTGCTCTAACAACAGGGGTGATAGGGGTGGCTGGGGTGATAGGGTGCTGGACACTAATGTCTTGTAAATCTACATGTTCGATTAGAGGGATATCCTGTTGCACCACCAAGCCATCCGGAGTTGTATCCAGATTAATCGGATCATTAAATACCTCCCCATCAGTGGTAACAAAGGTTGTACATGGGGATGAGGGTGGCGGGGAATTGTTAAGACCCAGGGATATCCTCCTATCGCTATTTATTTTACTAACAACTTTCACAAGGAAATTGTCCATAGTTACCGTTGCAGGGGCCGAGGGGACCCTGTTTTTAGACATGTTGGTGATTATTTATTTTAGAAAATATCTAGAGGGGGAACAAAATATAACAATAAAATTATTTTCGCATGAACTGTCCACATATAAAATAGACTTTTTCCTAGATGCAAGATCCTCTATATCATAGAGTCTCACTATACCGTGGGGTAATCCCGGTAGACCGTTGAGATGGGAATTGGTCCAGGGGTCATGGCCCAGCCCTGCCTCCTCCTGCCCCGGACGGCCACAGACGGCCAACCCTTTGCCCGGGCTTAGCCCGGCGGCCGCCCGCGATGCGCGGGTCCAGTGGTGATTTAAATCACCTGGTGATCAATGGTGGGCGTGGCGGGTGGTTGTCCCTGCTCCGCTGAGCCTCCTGGGACCCGTAGTCCTTTCCACACGTTCTGGCCCTGATGTTTGCTCCTGCGAGCGTTTCCCGCGAAGCGGGAAACGCGAGAAGTAGAGGCACAGTCACAAAGTGCAGAACTCCTCCGGTCGGGCAGCGTTTCAACCCCCAGTCTGTTTCCTCGGTCTTTGCCACAGACAGAGTCCGCGCTGCTGCAAGATTTCCCGCGATGCGCGGGTCCAGTGGTGGTTTAAATCACCTGGTGATCAATGGTGGGCATGGCGGGTGGTTGTCCCTGCTCCTCTGAGCCTCCTGGGACCCGTAGTCCTTTCCACACGTTCTGGCCCTGATGTTTGCTCCTGCGAGCGTTTCCCGCAAAGCGGGAAACGCGAGAAGTAGAGGCACAGTCACAAAGTGCAGAACTCCTCCGGTCGGGCAGCGTTTTAACCCCCAGTCCGTTTCCTCGGTCTTTGCCACAGACAGAGTCCGCGCTGCTGCAAGATTTTCCGCGATGCGCGGGTCCAGTGGTGATTTAAATCACCTGGTGATCAATGGTGGGCGTGGCGGGTGGTTGTCCCTGCTCCGCTGAGCCTCCTGGGACCCGTAGTCCTTTCCACACGTTCTGGCCCTGATGTTTGCTCCTGCGAAGTAGAGGCACAGTCACAAAGTGCAGAACTCCTCCGGTCGGGCAGCGTTTTAACCCCCAGTCCGTTTCCTTGGTCTTTGCCACAGACAGAGTCCGCGCTGCTGCAAGATTTCCCGCGATGCGCAGGTCCAGTGGTGATTTAAATCACCTGGTGATCAATGGTGGGCGTGGCGGGTGGTTGTCCCTGCTCCGCTGAGCCTCCTGGGACCCGTAGTCCTTTCCACACGTTCTGGCCCTGATGTTTGCTGAGAAGTAGAGGCACAGTCACAAAGTGCAGAACTCCTCCGGTTGGGCAGCGTTTTAACCCCCAGTCCGTTTCCTCGGTCTTTGCCACAGACAGAGTCCGCGCTGCTGCAAGATTTCCCAAGACATCATTTTCCAAGCAAAGGTGACCTGATCATTTCATGCTGTTCACAGTGCAGCTGAAATGACCCCAATAAATGAAGGAGGATTACTCAGACACTAAGACAAACAACAGCACATAATACACATCTGGAAATTTTCTATAGCAAGGTCCATCTTTACCATTGACGCCACCTAGATCAAGCCTGGATTTCCAGCCTATATTTCCCAAGGCCGTTGATAAGTCTGAAAGGACAATCTTTGTGTGTAGGGTTAATTAAGAGTTTAAAATGATTTTTATTCAACATGTAATAGGCTTTGCTTTCAGTGTGCGCAAGGTGCCATGCTGAGCTGCATGCTGGACTGACATGATGCTTGCATGATGAATGAAGCACTAACAAGCGTAGCTCTATATTCCTGTGTAACACAACAAAAAGTGATCACTATATTTATATGCAGTGTAGAAATATATACATTAACGTTGTTAACTTTGTGGTGTTTTTTTGTCTTTTTGTTGGTGCATTTCTATTCACTGACAATTTTCAAAGTATACGATTTGTACATTTACTTTCAAGGCAGTAATATGTGCATTAGCATCAATTTTGACTTTCTGACTATGTGGCCATGGCGTAATGGAAACGTTTTAATGAATAGAGAAAGGCTTTTTACCTGAGGAGGTGGAAGGAGATGTGACCTAACATAGGGGCCGATTATGATGGAGGATTTTCCGCATCCTGGCCGGCGGATGCCACCGCCGGACCGGAGGATGCGGAAAATCCTCTGCGGAGCCTCAGAAGACCCACTGCCATATTAGGATGACGGCGGGTCTAGAAATCTGTCCGCAGCTTTTTCCGCCGCGGTTGGCTTACAACCGCGGCGGAAAAGCTCTAATATGGTGACGGTGTCTCTCAGACACCGTCAGGCAGATTAGGATGGGCTGAAAAAAATGCTTTTCTGCGGCGGGTTTTCCGCCGTGGAAAAGCATGAGTAACTTCACTGCGGGGGCCCGTTGCGGGCCCCTTGGGTGAAGGGGGTTGGGGGTGCAAATGGGGGGTACCTATGGTACCCCCCTGCATTTGTATGCAGAAATCGGCAGGCACCGCACGGTGCCTGCCGCTTTCTGCATACAAATGCAATGTATGCATTTTTACCATTGCGGCGGATGCAGCTTGAAGCCGCACCCGTCGCAATGGTAAAAATAGAGGATGTGACCGCCAGGGTGGCGGTCACATCCTAATTGCACAGGAGGGAAGTCCGCAGGCCATGCGGAGGTTCCCTCCTACTCTATGGTGGCGGACGGACTCAGGTCCGTTCGCCTTCATAATCGGCCCCTTAGTTGCTTGCAGGCTGCTTAGGTAGCATTCATGGGGGCAGGCCCAGATGACTGGTGCCATTGCACGCATGACCCGCCCAGCCCCACCCTGTAGACCATTTGCATGATGGTATGCAGGCGATGCACCAAATGAGAATATGTGGCACTGTGGCTGCGTAAGTCCAGCCTCTGTCTCTGAAGCAAGGGGCGTTTTAATAATGGCCTACCGCCCGTGCACATAGGCAGTGCATGGACGGCAGGCCATTATAATTATTAAAATGCTCCTCTGCCTTGGAGACTGTGCCCAGCCGAAGCAGGCTGTGACACTGACTGCACGTTAGTATGTAAGGTAATTGGTCCCAGAGTCAAGCCAGTCTGAATTGTGATGATGGGACCCCCTGGAAGTAGGGGGCCCCCTGGCACTGCAGGGTATATGGGGGTCTATGTTACGCTGCTGCCTTTCGTACATTATCTTTCCTAGGACCTTACGCATTATGGGCCAGATGTACGACCCTAAATTGCATGCACAAACGGGTTAGCGACCCATTTGCGCATTCAAAAACGAATAGGGCCATGCAAATTCCCATTTAGTGAGTCACACTTTATTTGCGATTTTCTAAATAGGAATTGTGGCTCGCTATAAGGAAGGGGTGTTTCAAGGGCGCCCCGTTCTAATAGCGAGACTCTACCACGTGTATGAATGTTTTGCAATTGCGGTCGCAAAACACTCGCGATTTACTAACCCTCTTCAAGATGGTGGTAATGCAGTCGCAAATGGGAAGGGGTCCCCAGTGGACCCCTTCCTCTTTGCAAATGCAGGGGAAAATATTTTTTAAGGAAAACGGGCTGCATTTAGAAAAATAAAAAAATTCTTTAATTAAAAGCAGTCCCAGACTTGGAGGTCTGCTGAGCCCAGCAGGCCACCATCCCTGGGAGGGCCAGCCATTCCCAACGGGGACGCAAATTGTGAGTGCCTCATGAATATTCAACCCAATTGGGAATCGCTAACAGTGTCTCAGACACTTGTACATGGCATTTTGCGCCTTGCAAATTGCGACTCGCAATCAAGTGCGATTTGCGATTTGCAAATTGTCATGGTCGTACATCTGGCCCTATAATTGATTTGGTCTTCCACTGATACAGATTATTGGCGCCTCCTGACAAAAGTAAGGAAGTCTCAGTATGGACCAGAACCAATACAGATCATCTATTTGGATTTTCAAATACCCTGAAAAAGTAATTGGACAACCACTCAACGGCTGTATATGAAATGTTTTAATTTGACGGAGAACCTCTGTCGCTCATATCATTGTATAACACCTGAAGCACTTTTTGTCTGACAGTGAATATTACATTACTGTAATTGATGGTTTGTGTTATCAAACTATGTATCGCCAACATATTGTACACACTTACTGGACAGAACATGAATAGAAATATGTGCTACATACAACCTATCAAAACTCAACTCATTATGTGTGCACTAGTAATAAGCGAATATGCTTTATGTGCTCTAAACAAATAATATTATTCTTTGTAGTGATGTCTCTGAAATCACACTGATTACAACATTTGTAGAATTAGCTCTGCTTGCTTCTCAGCAGTAACCTGAACTTCCTGCAGCCAACAAATGCCTACTGCAACGCAGGGAGGTGATGTTCATGGCAAACACTGCTACCATTGTAATTAGTTTTTGTTTTCCAATGCACTATATAATCAAAGACTAAGGGGCCAATTACAATCTTGTTCGCGAAGGCTCTGAATGGTATTGGGAATCTCAGAATCTGATGCAGAACCTATGTTTCTGACCGATTTGTACACATTTCGAACTGACCGATTACGTTGCCTGGAAACTGTTCGGGCTGCCCAATTTGGTTCCAAAAGTCATTCAGACAGCTTGAGTCTTTCGTAGCCGAATTGTACAGCTATATGGTCACAGTTTCCAATTGAGCGATTATGATGAAATGTCTGTCGAAATCTGACTTTGGGGGCTCCTCTGCAGGCCCCCTTCACCCTGAGTCCTCCAGTTGGGGCCCGTGTGGGTACCCAAAGGGCCCCTCTTTCCAAATATGCACAATGTGGCAGGCAATTTTTTTTAATGGGAGCCTGTATTCTCGTTCTTAACCTAGGTTCCCATTGAAGTCAATGTAAGTCCGACCGAACGATGTTGGGAAGCATCGTAATCGGTTGGTCGGACTCGCAGAGCCGGATTCAGTCAAAAACTATTCCGGAACTGATTCGGTGAGAAGATTTTCCGAAATACATTGTTATCAGCACCTATGTTGAGTAAATCATCTTCTCATCTAAAGAGAAATATATTCTTAAGAGAGGTTTTTAAAATGGCCTCCTTTAACACAACAAAGGGTATGAATTTTCCTGGTGCTGATGCTTTCAATCAAGTCTTTGGCTCTCATTATGCATGTGTGAATTATCGCATTTATTTAAAGTACATTTAACAACTGCGATAATCCAGACCTAATCCTTATTCACCCAAGCAAAAATGAGATTTTGGGTCTTACCGCACCAAAATCCTTATGGCCCAGTATTTTCTGGGCATTTTTTCCTAGGAAAATATCGGTGAGTTAAACTGAAATTTACTTAGGGAAAATTCCAGAGGTCAGGTGTTTGCTGTAGAACTCAGAATCCCAGAATGTGCAGAAACAAACATTACACACAAGACAGAATTGAAGAGGCCACTCTTAATAAAGGCCTTAGATTCTATGAAAAAGTTGAAAATAAATTTCAAAGGATGAGGATGTGGTCTATTTGATAAACAGGGGTGGCTCCTCTGCTAAGGCAGAGGAGCGTCGCCCCACTGCTTTTCAGCACTGCAAAAAAGGAAAAATAAAATGATAATAATGAAATTTCATTATAATTTTATTTTTATATGTTGAAACAGTTTTTCGGGGCTGGGCAGAGCAGGGTAGAGGAGTAGTGGCACTCTCTGAGTGTGCATGACTGTTTGGCCGGCCGGCTTGGTCCAACCAAACAGTCATGCACACTATGCATGTTCTCCACTGATTCCATTGTACAGCCTGGTTGGAGAACATTCCCAGGCTCCTCGTCCCCCTGTCTCAGTGCTGAACCAGGGGCCTCAGACCAATCCCAACTGTGCATTGCAGTGTTGTAATTGGCTTAGGGGAGCCTGGGTGCTGCCTGTTCACACAGAAGGGAGAGGACAGAGAGGACGGAGGAGAGGAGGGGGTTGGCCAACTGGCAGGTAAGAAATCTTTTTTTAACCCCCCCTCCCTGCGTCACTACTGCTGCCTGAGAGCAGCCTCCCCTGTTGCTAAATTGCTCACATCGCAATCCAGCTTTAGGGGTATCATAGAGGGCACTTGCCCCAGGCGGTCTGATCACTGTGTTATGCTTAGGAATCAATATACAGCTTTTCCTCTGCTTAGAATATAGGATTTCTACCCCAGCCACAAAATCCTTTGAAGGCCAGGTGGAAGAAATTAGAGAATGTCAGCATGAAAATAAAGGTCCAACTTACCCTTCTTTATTACTAGCATATTGTTTAATTTACTTAGTATTATCTGGGTTTGATTTATGACCATTTTGTGACACCTCCCAGGTCCTTAATAAAAATATACTTTTCCTAGTAGTACAACTAGAATTATCCGATTTCTGGCTTTTTTGTCCCAAAGGGATGTGGGTCTTTCGACATTGTGTAGGACATCAATTATATTTTTTGAATATATGATGTTACATCGCGGTGTTCACACCGCAATACCTTTACAATGCAGGCATTACAATGCAAGTTGTTACAACGACTTGCGCTGGAGGGCGCTGGACTTTGGAATAGTATGATTTACTATTCCAACTCCAGCCTACGTTACAGTAGGGAATGTTTTGGAATAGTAAATTATACTATTCCCTAGCTTAGAGCGCCATCCAGCCCAAGTCATTGAAATGACTTTCGTTGTAATGCCCGTGTTGTAAAGGTATTGTGGTGTGAACACTGCGATGTAACAGATGTTTCCCATATTTCTTTAGACCCAGATGTAGTCATATATTACCTACTGCACAATGTATCCTCCTCATAAATCACAAATCTTCCATGATCCTTGAGGAGAAGTTGAGGTGTACGTAGCATACTGAGAAAGGAATCACTGATAGGTTTTACTGTGGTGGCGCAGAAAGGAGGTGGTTCCAGTTCATTATGGAACCTGTGGGTTTGTTGACAGATTTTTTATTGATAGGGGCAAATAAGTTAATAGAGGCTATGTGGTAGTGTTTCCATAACTGTATCTACAATTTTTCTCCTTGTTCCTTAGTTACTGAAGGATGACCCTAAACACGGTAACCAGGGCATTCTTATGGACAGGTACACTTTTAAAAATATATTTTCTCATTCCGATGTTGCTCTGTACAATCTTGAGTAGCATGTGGGAGCCTGTCTATAAGATATTAGTTTTCATCACTTCCACGTAATTCTTGTATGAGGGAGCTAGAAGGGCAGGTTGGGAGCAATAAAGTGACCATATATCCTTGTGGCATTGAAAAAGTGGCCACAGACTGTAGTCAAAGATGGAATCCACCATGTTTTGGCCCCAGTAGCAGCAGACAAATCCTATGTGCACTGGGAAAGGTTTATATCTCCCATTCCTAGGGAAGATCTTTGCCAATTTCAGATAGGTGTACACAGTAATGAAGAGCTCAAAGAGCCAGGGATTGAAATGTTTTGTGGCATATGATGTGAATTTGGGTTTAAGATTGTTCTCTCCTCCCATAGCTCCACTGTTCATCTCCTATCTTCCCAGTTTTCTTCGTCTCGGCCTATACACCCATTTGCACACCAGTACCCTTCCTCTGCTGTTTTCAATGTACCTAAGACCTCTGCTTAATGTACTCTCTAATTCTAAGCGTGCCTGTGAAACAATTATGAACCAGTAGGTAATTTGGTTTTTGATTGAGAGTGGTGAAGACCCTTCTCAAGCAACAACCAAAATCCCTGTCTTGGTGAACTACAAAACTCACTAAATGACCCTGTCCCTACCCCCTGGTAGCTTGGCATAAGAGAAGGCAGGCTTAATTTATAGGCCATAACTTAATTATTTATGCAGCACTAAAACAGTAACAAAGTAAATACATACCACAAGAAAAATCTAACACCAAATCAGAAAAATAAAAAACATTTTCATAAATAATTTGACACCAGGATAACAAAAAGCCAATCAGTAGAACAGGAATTATTAATTGTTAATATTTTTAGTAAGAAAAGCGAGCATAAAATATCCAAGTGCAGTCATCTAGTCCCATGAGACCGTTGCAAAGTCAAAGGGTATGGCTAACTACGATGTGGATTGGAATGGGGGTTGGGAGCACACTGCCTCACAGTCCCAGCACAGTTCGCCCCATTGCATCCCGGTAAATGCAGTACACAGTTCAAACTTACTTCAAAATTAGCTGGAGTTTTTCACCAAAGTTGGTGCAGACATTGCTGTATATCTCTAGAAACGTGTTTCTGGGTTGAGCCCTTCATCAGTAGAGAGCAGCAGTTTTAGAGACCAAAGAAAAATAATCTGGGGTTGCTGGAAATGCTGAAAAGTTCCTCTCAGGTCACAGTACCACTCACAGGTACACAGGTGCATCTCCAAAGCTCGTTCGCTTGCTGGCTCAAGGGAGCCTTTTAAACAGAATGGGGCTTGGGAGCACACTGCCTCACAGTCCCAGCACAGTTCGCCCCTTTGCATCCTGGTAAATGCAGTACACAGTTCAAACTTACTTCAAAATTAGCTGGAGTTTTTCACCAGAGTTGGTGCAGACATTGCTGTATATCACTAGACACATGTTTCGGGGTTGAGCCCTTCATCAGTAGAGAGCAGCAGTTTTAGAGAGCAAAATCATCTGGGGTTGCTGGAAATGCTGCCAAATTCCTCTCAGGTCACAGTACCACTCACAGGCACACAGGTGCATCTCCAAAGCTCGTCAGCTTGCTGTCTCAAGGGAGCCTTTTAAACAGAATGGGGGTTGGGACCACACTGCCTCACAGTCCCAGCACAGTTCGCCCCTTTGCATCCTGGTAAATGCAGTACACAGTTCAAACTTACTTCAAAATTAGCTGGAGTTTTTCACCAAAGTTGGTGCAGACATTGCTGTATATCTCTAGACACGTGTTTCTGGGTTGAGCTCTTCGTCAGTAGAGAGCAGCAGTTTTAAAGAGCAAAGAAAAATCATCTGGGGTGCAGGAAATGCTGCCAAGTTCCTCTCAGGTCACAGTACCACTCACAGGCACACCGGTGCATCTCCAAAGCTCGCCGGCTTGCTGGCTCAAGGGAGCCTTTTAAACAGAATGGGGGTTGGGAGCACACTGGCTCACAGTCCCAGCACAGTTTGCCCCTTTGCATCCTGGTAAATGCAGTACACAGTTCAAACTTACTTCAAAATTAGCTGGAGTTTTTCACCAGAGTTGGTGCAGACATTGCTGTATATCACTAGACACATGTTTCGGGGTTGAGCCCTTCATCAGTAGAGAGCAGCAGTTTTAGAGAGCAAAATCATCTGGGGTTGCTGGAAATGCTGCCAAATTCCTCTCAGGTCACAGTACCACTCACAGGCACACAGGTGCATCTCCAAAGCTCGTCAGCTTGCTGGCTCAAGGGAGCCTTTTAAACAGAATGGGGGTTGGGACCACACTGCCTCACAGTCCCAGCACAGTTCGCCCCTTTGCATCCTGGTAAATGCAGTACACAGTTCAAACTTACTTCAAAATTAGCTGGAGTTTTTCACCAAAGTTGGTGCAGACATTGCTGTATATCTCTAGACACGTGTTTCTGGGTTGAGCCCTTCATCAGTAGAGAGCAGCAGTTTTAGAGAGCAAAGAAAAATCATCTGGTGTTGCTGGAAATGCTGCCAAGTTCCTCTCCGGTCACGGTACCACTCACAGGCACACAGGTGCATCTCCAAAGCTCGTCAGCTTGCTGGCTCAAGGGAGCCTTTTAAACAGAATGGGGGTTGGGAGCACACTGCCTCACAGTACCAGCACAGTTCGCCCCTTTGCATCCTAGTAAATGCAGTACACAGTTCAAACTTACTTCAAAATTAGCTGGAGTCTTTCACCAAAGTTGGTGCAGACATTGCTGTATATCTCTAGACACGTGTTTCTGGGTTGAGCCCTTCATTAGTAGAGAGCAGCAGTTTTAGAGAGCAAAGAAAAATCATCAGGGGTTGCTGGAAATGCTACCAAGTTCCTCTCAGATCACAGTACCACTCACAGGCACATAGGTGCATATCCAAAGCTCGTCAGCTTGCTGGCTCAAGGGAGCCTTTTAAACAGAATGGGGGTTGGGAGCACACTGCCTCACAGTCCCAGCACAGTTAGCCCCTTTGCATTCTGGTAAATGCAGTACACAGTTCACACTTACTTCAAAATTAGCTGGAGTTTGTCACCAAAGTTGGTGCAGACATTGCTGTATATCTCTAGACACGTGTTTCTGGGTTGAGCTCTTCATCAGTAGAGAGCAGCAGTTTTAGAGAGCAAAGAAAAATCATAAGGGTTGCTGGAAATGCTGCCAAGTTCCTCTCAGGTCACAGTACCACTCACAGGCACACCGGTGCATCTCCAAAGCTCGCCAGCTTGCTGGCTCAAGGGAGCCTTTTAAACAGAATGGGGGTTGGGAGCACACTGCCTCACAGTCCCAGCACAGTTTGCCCCTTTGCATCCTGGTAAATGCAGTACACAGTTCAAACTTACTTCAAAATTAGCTGGAGTTTTTCACCAGAGTTGGTGCAGACATTGCTGTATATCACTAGACACATGTTTCGGGGTTGAGCCCTTCATCAGTAGAGAGCAGCAGTTTTAGAGAGCAAAATCATCTGGGGTTGCTGGAAATGCTGCCAAATTCCTCTCAGGTCACAGTACCACTCACAGGCACACAGGTGCATCTCCAAAGCTCGTCAGCTTGCTGGCTCAAGGGAGCCTTTTAAACAGAATGGGGGTTGGGACCACACTGCCTCACAGTCCCAGCACAGTTCGCCCCTTTGGATCCTGGTAAATGCAGTACACAGTTCAAACTTACTTCAAAATTAGCTGGAGTTTTTCACCAAAGTTGGTGCAGACATTGCTGTATATCTCTAGACACGTTTTTCTGTGTTGAGCCCTTCATCAGTAGAGAGCAGCAGTTTTAGAGAGCAAAGAAAAATCATCTGGGGTTGCTGGAAATGCTGCCAAGTTCCTCTCAGGTCACGGTACCACTCACAGGCACACAGGTGCATCTCCAAAGCTCGTCAGCTTGCTGGCTCAAGGGAGCCCTTTAAACAGAATGGGGGTTGGGAGCACAATGCCTCACAGTACCAGCACAGTTCGCCCCTTTGCATCCTAGTAAATGCAGTACACAGTTCAAACTTACTTCAAAATTAGCTGGAGTTTTTCTCCAAAGTTGGTGCAGACATTGCTGTATATCTCTAGACACGTGTTTCTGGGTTGAGCCCTTCATCAGTAGAGAGCAGCAGTTTTAGAGAGCAAAGAAAAATCATCAGGGGTTGCTGGAAATGCTACCAAATTCCTCTCAGGTCACAGTACCACTCACAGGCACCCAGGTGCATATCCAAAGCTCGTCAGCTTGCTGGCTCAAGGGAGCCTTTTAAACAGAATGGGGGTTGGGAGCACACTGCCTCACAGTCCCAGAACAGTTAGCCCCTTTGCATCCTGGTAAATGCAGTACACAGTTCACACTTACTTCAAAATTAGCTGGAGTTTGTCACCAAAGTTGGTGCAGCATTGCTGTATATCTCTAGACACGTGTTTCTGGGTTGAGCTCTTCATCAGTAGGGAGCAGCAGTTTTAGAGAGCAAAGAAAAATCATAAGGGTTGCTGGAAATGCTGCCAAGTTCCTCTCAGGTCACAGTACCACTCACAGGCACACAGGTGCATGTCCAAAGCTCGTCAGCTTGCTGGCTTTAGGGAGCCTTTTAAACAGAATGGGGGTTGGGAGCACACTGCCTCACAGTCCCAGCACAGTTCGCCCCTTTGCATCCTTGTAAATGCAGTACACAGTTCAAACTTACTTCACAATTAGCTGGAGTTTTTCACCAAAGTTGGTGCAGACATTGTTGTATATCTCTAGACACGTGTTTCTGGGTTGAGCCCTTCATCAGTAGAGAGCAGCAGTTTTAGAGAGCAAAGAAAAATCATCTGGGGTTGCTGGAAATGCTGCCAAGTTCTTCTCAGGTCACAGTACCACTCACAGGCACACATGTGCATCTCCAAAGTTCATCAGCTTGCTTGCTCAAGGGAGCCTTTTAAACAGAATGGGGGTTGGGAGCACACTGCCTCACAGTCCGAGCACAGTTCGCCCCTTTGCATCCTGGTCAATGCAGTACACAGTTCAAACTTACTTCAAAATTAGCTGGAGTTTTTCACCAAAGTTGGTGCAGACATTGCTATATATTTCCAGACACGTGTTTCTGGGTTGCGCTCTTCATTAGTAGAGAGCAGCAGTTTTAGAGAGCAAAGAAAATCATCTGGGGTTGCTGGAAATGCAGCCAAGTTCCTCTCAGGTCACAGTACCACTCACAGGCACACAGGTGCATCTCCAAAGCTCGTCAGCTTGCTGGCTCAAGGGAGCCTTTTAAACAGAATGGGGGTTGGGAGCACACTGCCTCACAGTCCCAGCACAGTTCGCCCCGTTTCATCCTGGTAAATGCAGTACACAGTTCAAACTTACTTCAAAATTAGGTGGAGTTTTTCACCAAAATTGGTGCAGACATTGCTGTATATCTCTAGGCACGTGTTTCTGGGATGAGCCCTTCATCAGTAGAGAGCAGCAATTTTAGAGAGCAAAGAAAAATCATCTGGGGTTGCTGGAAATGCTGCCAAGTTCCTCTCAGGTCACAGTAACACTCACAGGCACACAGGTGCATCTCCAAAGCTCGTCAGCTTGCTGGCTCAAGCGAGCCTTTTAAATAGAATGGGGGTTAGGAGCACACTGCCTCACAGTCCCAGCACAGTTCTCCCCTTTGCATCCTGGTAAATGCTGTACACAGTTCAAACTTACTTCACAATTAGCTGGTGTTTTTCACCAAAGTTGGTGCAGACATTGCTGTATATCTCTAGACACGTGTTTCTGAGTTGAGTCCTTCATCAGTAGAGAGCAGCAGTTTTCGAGAGCAAAGAAAAATCATCTGGGGTTGCTGGAAATGCTGCCAAGTTCCTCTCAGGTCACAGCACCACTCACAGGCACACAGGTGCATCTCAAAGCTCGTCAGCTTGCTTGCTCAAGGGAGCCTTTTAAACAGAATGGGGGTTGGGAGTACACTGCCTCACAGTCCCAGCACAGTTCGCTTCTTTGCATCCTGGTAAATGCAGTACACAGTTCAAACTTACTTCAAAATTAGCTGGAGTTTTTCACCAAAGTTGGTGCAGACATTGCTGTATATCTCTAGACACGTGTTTCTGGGTTGAGCCCTTCATCAGTAGAGAGCAGCCGTTTTAGAGAGCAAAGATAAATCATCTGGGGTTGCTGGAAATGCTGCCAAGTTCCTCTCAGGTCACAGTACCACTCACAGGCACACAGGTGCATCTCCGAAGCTCGTCAGCTTTCTGGCTCAAGGGAGCCTTTTAAACAGAATGGGGGTTGGGAGCACACTGCCTCACAGTCCCACCACAGTACGCCCCTTTGCATCCTGGTAAATGCAGTGCACAGTTCAAACTTACTTCAAAATTAGCTGGAGTTTTTCATCAAAGTTGGTGCAGACATTGCTGTATATCTCTAGACACGTGTTTCTGGGTTGAACCCTTCATCAGTAGAGAGCTGCAGTTTTAGAGAGCAAAACAAAATCATCTGGGGTTGCTGGAAATGCTGCCAAGTTCCTCTCAGGTCACAGTACCACTCACAGGCACACAGGTGCATCTCCAAAGCTTGTCAGCCTGCTGGCTCAAGGGAGCCTTTTAAACAGAATGGGGGTTGGGAGCACACTGCCTCACAGTCCCAGCACAGTTCGCCCCTTTGCATCCTGGTAAATGCAGTACACAGTCCAAACTTACTTCAAAATTAGCTAGAGTTTTTCACCAAAGTAGGTGCAGACATTGCTGTATATCTCTAGACACTTGTTTCTGGGTTGAGCCCTGCATCAGTAGAGAGCAGCAGTTTTAGAGAGCAAAGAAAAATCATCTGGGGTTGCTGGAAATGCTGCCAAGTTCCTCTCTGGTCTCTGATTACCTTCGGACTTAGAATCATTTTATAAGAAAAATGTCTGAGAAGACAAAGTTCCGCGGAGCAAGGAAGACAGCGGTGTCCGAGGAGGAGGTGTCATCACCAGAGAGTCTCTGGACGCAGTCACTGTGAAGATTCCTGCGTTCGGATTTAGCCTCTTTTTTGTAAGTCAGAAATCCCCAGTGGGACGATGCTCAGGCTTTAGCCGATGAGGGATCCTGGAGGCCAGATACCCTTCTGAAGAGGAACCACTGAACAGGCTTTGCTTCTGGGGAGAAGAATGCAGAGGGAGTTACTGCAAAGTCATGCTGACTGGCGAGGCAAAGCCCCTTGGGTGGATCAGCGAGCAGGTAGGTCCCCATCTCCTGCCTTTTCTCAGAGCACTTTTTGATGGGAAATTTTCTAAGTACTAAGTTTTGCTTTTGGGCTGTTTGGGCATTTTTAGTACCACTTCCAAAGTTCCAGGAGCGGGTGGGCACCACTTGGTAGGCAGAAAGGACTAGTTTCAGGATGGTTCACCTGCAGGTTCAAGGTTGCTGGATCTTTTTATGTCCCTGCAGCTCAGAACAAGAGGCCTGCCAACTCGCCTTTGGAGTCACTCTGGAAGTCCTTGATCAAGCAGGAAGGCATGCCTCAATCAGTAGGGCTGTCCTCTGAAGGTACAAGGCAGGCTTCAAGCAGCGGGGAAGTCCTCTGGTAGCAGCAGGGAAGTCCTCTGAAGGACAAAGCAGGCCTCAAGCAGCATGAAGTCCACTGAAGTACAAGACAGTCCTTCTAGGAGTCCTCCACAGGTCCAGGAGGAGAGGGACTGAGGATCCTATGCTTATATCTTCAGTGGGCTTTGAAGTTGAAGAAACTTCCTCAGTTTCTCTCCCACAAATGATTCTGTAATTTCCTTCCTCTCTGACCAGGCTTTAAGAGGTCTGAGGTGGCAAAATGCTAGTGTGAAGTTCTCTTTGAGGGTGCTGGTGAAGCTTCTATGAAATATAAGACAGGCATGAAACAGCTCTGCCCTACACATCCTGGCAGGATGACCGATCCTGCCACCTAGAAAAAAGACTCCACCTCCATCATAGACATGCTCCAGACAGCAGATCCCCTTCATCCACAGAGGTGGGGACTCTCCAACACCACTTCCGGCATTGGAGGAGAGCCTTGACTCCCGGGTCCCAGTGACTAAAGAGGATATTCAGCTTCTGCTTGTTGAATTCTGTAAAAATATCGCAAGGCTTTGGCAGGATTTCACCAGGGCTATCACCAATCTATACCAGTCCCTCCGACAAATTGATTCCCGACTGTTTCTCTAGAATCAACAGTTGCAGACCAAACACTGGACATGTAGACCGTACACGTACAACACTCGTAGAGAAGTTGGAAAGGAATCAGCAAATGCTCCAAGACAAGATTGATGACCTCTAAAACTTCTCCAGGCATAATAAGATACGTATTAGGCACATCACAACAACGTTCTCCCAAGCAGACCCTGGGGCGCATGTCTAGGCCCTCTTCGCACACCTCCTGCAACTATGCGAAGACAAGCCAGTACTCCTGGATCGCACACATAGAATATTCTCAGCACTCCAACAACAGAAGAACTTACTCTCAGACCCTCTTATCACGGTACACACTTCCACCTGAAAGAGCAGCTTATGCAGGCCACTCAGCTGCAAGAACCAATCATGTTCTGGGGAGATAGCATCTCCATATAACAAGACATCCCTGCCCACACAGTGGCCCACTGAAAGGAATTCCTGGACATCACCCAGAATCTTCAGAAAAGCCGCCACTTTAGATTCTGCGACAAGAAAGTTGCAGCCTGCCTTCCATTGGAGGCCTGCAAGGTTCTGGGAATGTCCCCTCTCATAACTCAGAGGACCCTTGCGGCTCGAGGGTTCTAGCACTGGTGGATAGAGAAGGAGTTTGACGCTTCCAGCCCACATGCTCAATGAAAAAGAAAGCATGCAAACAGAGATGCCAAGCTGACAAGAACACAGAATAGCTTCATCAGGTGGTGATAATCCACCTTGAGTCTCTCCTAAAACTCAAGGACTGGGACCGAATTGTCACCCAAAAGCATCTGACGATATATTGACTATCTCCTGTTGAACACTGAAACACCCAATTGGAAAATGACTGTGAGTAGTTGGTGGAGGATGGCCCTCATGGTCTTTTGAGAGACTGCCCCTACCCTATTGGACTACCTTTGTTGTTCCCTATGTCCCTTGTCTTTTCCAAATCTTATAGGATGACCACTAAGCCCGCGCACAGTGGGGGCCGGGTGGGTGAATTGATTGTTGATTCACTTATCATGCTTTATTTACTGTTGTTGTTTAGTTGGTTTCTTCTTCCACTGACACACATGCATGACAAGTCTCAGGGTGACAGGACAGAGGCACACTATATTCCCCATATCTTGCACGTGGGTGGGGATCACCCACACACCTAGTTATGACAACCATACCGATCAGCTCCCTTAAAGTCCAGGGCCTAAATACCTCAATCAAATGCAGAGCACTAATGAACTGGCTGCTCCAGAAGTAGGTGGATGTGGCACTACTCCAGGAAACACACCTCCTCCAGGTCGATACAAAGCACCTCCGCTCCCATTGGTATCCTACACAATTCTATTTGTCCTATATATGCAAAACCAGGGGCGTGGCAATACTCCTCTGATGGGACCTCCCCTTTAATATAGACAGCTCATATGGAGACCGAGAGGGCCCACAGGTAGGAATAAGGACCTTGCTTAGCAGTACCCTGATGAACAGTGCTTCTGCAAATGTGCCCAACAGGGAGAGAGAGGAATTCCACTCGGATATCTTCCTCAGTATCTCCCTCTTTGCAAAAGGAGACCTTGTAGTAGGCAGTGATCTCAATGTCTCCCTTGACTCAATGGATCTATTTTTGATGGATCCCTGGCACCACCACCATCCTCATGAATGCGACTATATGTTCTACTCCAATGTCCATGAAACCTATTCGCATCTCAATTACTTCTTGGTCTCTTGGTCCCCACTCCAAAGGCTGTTGGATACCAGGATAGATGTTAGGGTCTTGTCGGATCACGCCCTACTGTTGCTGACAATTGGATTTACTGACCCTAATCGACCTTATCCGAAACCATGCGTAATGAGCGAGATAGCACTCTGTGACTCTACCCTCCGGGACCGGATCAAAGAAACAATGGAACACTACTTTGTTGAGAATATTAACGGCGTACTATCAACCTATGGGACAAGGCAAAAGCAGTCTTCAGGGGAGAACTCCTCTCACACATGGCAGCATTTGATTGAGCAGCAAAACTCCACAAACAACAATTGGAAACTCAGATACAACAAGCCGAGACAAGGCATAGCATGGGTGGTTCACACAGGACCCCTACAGGATCTCTGTCACCTCTAAGGTGAAATCAAGCACATGTTAATGAATGTGGCAACCAAGAAGCTACTTTATTTCTGTCAAACCTAATAAGAATGGGGGGGAAAAGCAGACAGGCTCCTGGCCTATAAAATACACTTACGGTTAACCCATAACCATATTAGGGAAATTAAGGACGGGGAAGGCAGACTACAACAAGAGACGGAGCACATAATAACCATCTTCCGTCAATACTATTCAGCCCTCTACAAAGCCCTATACATGGATGCACAAACCCAAGATGACTTTCTTTGCGACTATGATCCCCCAGACAGGGAAGAAGAGTTAGACCCACAGGAAGAGGATATTTCCCCAGACGAGGTCAGTGCAGCAATCAGCAACCTCCCATCCCGCAAAGTGGGTTCTGGCCACATTTTACAAAGCCTACATCTCCCTGCTAGTAAATCCCCTGGTGAAGTTGTTCAACTTTTTCCTGACATCAGGAGTAGACACAGACATAATGTTTGAGTCTCATCTTACGCTACTCTTGAAGCACAACAAACCCTGCTTTCACTCACACAAACCAATCATGCTGCTGGATTGTGATGTGAAACTCTATGCATCAATACTCTTGGCCCAGCATTAACATATGTGGCCAACCCTTATTGCTTCCCAGCAATTGGGCTTCATTCGCAACAGGCAGGCCAAAGACAATACTCAACTGGAAGTCGCACTCATGGAGGTTGCGGAATGGCGGTGAAACATGATGGCTCTCCTTTCTCTCAACGCCAAGAAGGTATTTGACATGGTGGACTAGGCATATCTGTTGAAAGCACTGAATTAAACTTGCCTAAGTCCCAAGATAAAAACTTTCATCAGGTAGATTTCTATAAAATCCACCAGACTCAAAATGAATACCTCCTGTTTGCCTGCCATTAAGCTTACCAGTGGCACACAACGGGGATGCCCTCTCTCCCTCCTTGCCTTTGCCTTGAGAATGGAGCCCTTAGTAACCAAAATCCAGAGCAACCCTGCAATTCGCAGCATGATGGTCGATGGCAGAGAGCATAAATGAGCCCTATTCGCTAAGATATATTGTGCTTCATCACCTACCCAAACTCGACCATTCATGCACTAATGAGGGAGCTAGACCAGGTTGCCCAAGCTTTAAGGTTCAAAATTAACTTCTCTAAATCATGGGGTATACGGGTATCGACACACAGGGCAGCCTCAGGGGGCCCACCCAAAGGGGCAGCTTGCAATGGGTAACATCAACGATAATATATCTATGGGTGCAACCCCCGACACGCATGAATGCCCTCTATGATAGCCATATTCCTTATTCCTCCCCTACTCACCTTCCCCTTCAAACCTGTATAGGTGGTGCAAGCTAGAGCTCTTCTGGCTAGGCCAGCTCAAATGTCTTAAACTATGGGTAAATTTTGCGGATCTGCGGTCCGTGAATTCGCGTGAAATCGCCAAAAAAATCGCAGATTTTCCCGCGAACTCGCTGATTTTTTTGCGATTTGCAACTGGAGTACTTTCTACTGGCTAATCAGTAAGTGCTACCTCGTTGGGTAAATGTATAGTGCTTTTCCTACACTGCAGCTGCGTAAAGGGCCAGAAGATTTGTCTTCACTGACCATGTGTGCCTGTAACTTTGCCACCGCACCAAAAGGCGCCGAGGTCCCCTGAGTGAGCTGTCCATCATAGTTGGGAAAGGGCGGGAAGATGTTTGATACCACTAGTGTGTGGTGCGGGGCCAAACGGGCGGGGCTTCTATACGTGCCAACATGCCTCTTGTGTATAAAGGGTAAGAGAGCGAGCAGGGCAGCAGGTGAGGAGAATGCAGCCTCCTGGTCACAGGAACTACACAGGGATTGCGCGCGAGAAACTCATGGATTCAAAGAACTCCCTCGAGTATTACAGTTAATTGTTGACGGCAGATGTGGGGTTAAAGCACACTTGCCCAGCCTCAACTGTGCTCACTAATGTTTTGGGCTGATTAAAATGTTACTGAATTTGAGCTTCAACTTGGGCACCTGCTTTATTTATATCTGTAAGTGCTTCCTGTTGAGGTTTAATTTTTGTGACAGGAGCCTCATGCCAGAATAAATCCTGCCCTGCATAGTTATCCACGAAGATGCCACCGTTTTGTGCAATACCTCTACTCAACTGGAGTACATTCTACTGGCTAATCCAGTAAGTGCTACCTCGTTGGGTAAATGTATAGTGCGTTTCCTACACTGCAGCTGCGTAAAGGGCCAGATGATTTGTCTCCACTGACCATGTGTGCCTGTAACTTTGCCACCGCGCCAAAAGGCGCCGAGGTCCCTTGAGTGAGCTGTCCATCATAGTTGGGAAAGAGCGGGAATACGTTTGATACCGCTAGTGTGTGGTGCGGGGCCAAACGGGCAGGGCTTCTATGCTTGTCAACATGCCTCTTGTGTATAAAGGGTCAGAGACCGAGCAGGGCAGCAGGTGAGGAGAAAGCAGCCTCCTGGTCACAGGAACTACACAGGGGTTGCGCTCAAGAAATTCAGGGATTCAAAGACCTCCCTCGAGTATTACAGCTAATTTTCGACGGCAGATATGGGGTTAAAGCACACTTGCCCAGCCTCGACCGTGCTCACTAATGTTTTGGGTTGATTAAAACGTTACTGAATTTGAGCTTCAACTCGGGCACCTGCTTTATTTATATCTGTAAGTGCTTCCTGTTGAGGTTTAATTTTTGGCTCACAGGAAGCACTTACAGAGTTAAGGCAGGTGCCCGAGTTGAAGCTAACTTTGTAACCATTTTAGAATGGCGCCGGCAAGCTGTGGGAGTTGAAGTTGCAACTTGCAAGTATGCAATTTCAACTCTTGCAGCTTGCCAGCGCCATTCTAAAATGGTTACAAAGTTAGCTTCAACTCGAGCACCTGCCTTAACTGTAAGTGCTTCCTGTGGGCCCAAAAAGAAAATCCGCCCGCGAGCGGATTTGCGGATTTTTGGGCAATTTCGCGAGATTCACGGATTGCAAAATTGCCGAAAATCCGCAAATTCCGCGAGCGGAACGGTTTTTTGGCCCACACTTTACCTTTATGCCCGACTACTAAATGTCCTTCAAGTCCTCCCCCTCACTCGACTGGAATCATGACCCTGACAGCAAGCATTGCGTACTGGTGGAACAAGCCTTTCCATTGATCCCTCTGGGTGGTTTTCAGTGGCTTGCTACATAGGCCTGGGCATGCGCCCCCTCACCTCTACCATTGATACCCACACTCCAAACCTACTGGCGAAAGGTACAGGGAAGACGTATGTCACACCCGCACAACTCCACAACATGTTTGGGGGCTTGGAGCTGTGTTGGAAGGGATGCAGGGAATGGGGCACTTTACTACACACATAGTGGATGCCCTACAATACAAACATTTTGGGGTGAGGTACTCCACATGATAGGCTCCATCACAAGTGTATCGCTGCCACACAATCTACTTTTGGTCCTCTTAGGGGACCCAGAGGCAAATGTTCTCCCACCTCCTTCCAGCAGTGAGGTTAGGCATAGCCTAGATGTGTAAGCAATCACAAGCAATCTCACTAAACATGTGGTGGGAGGAGATGTGGCCAACCTATGCTACAGAAACGCCTACCACAATTATAAGGAATAGAGTTGCAAAATTTAAAGCAATGTGGCATTCATTCAGTACTTACATACAGAGACAAAAGAGAACTGGAGGACAGCTTTTGACAATGTCCAAGATGCTGAGGGCCTCGGTGATATGGGTGTTGCCCCCTCAGACAATGAGGGCGACCCACTGTAAGCTACACATCTGCATTAAATGACATTACCTATAGGGAGACACCAACTTGGCTGGTAATACCATGACATATCCTGACTGTAGATGAGACACTCTGCACTGTGTCCTTCCTACTATTGTATTCAACTTAAGATGAAGCTGTAATGTGTGTCATAATTCTATATTTAAAAAAATGCAAAATAAAGTCATAAAAAACATAGACCAGTAAATGAGTGGGTTTTGAAACTTCTTGACAAAAAGCCATGTATAACAAAGAAATGAAGTTCAGGTTTTATACAAGTTTTGCAGACCTCCATTTATTATAAACCGGTCACCCGTTTTAATAGTACACAATTTATAAACCTCAAATGAGTAAAATCTGTCTGATAATCAAATACATGGCATTTGTCTTTGACTGCATGCAGTTCTCCTCTGTCTTTTGGCTAGGTTTGCACTATAGGCATACCACATAGTGCACACACAAATACATGGCTCATTTATCGCATGGCTTAACTACTTTTTGATTTTAATAATTTGCAGAGCACTGCCTTGTTAAATGTTGTTAATTCATAGTGCTGGATTTTTCATGGACAGGAGAGCTTCCTCCGATGATGTAGGGGGAGCCTTTAATGCGTCATGACCTCTAAATACAGAGCTTGTTAGTCCCAGGAAATCTGTGACTATGAGCTTGGATAGGCCACTTTGAATATGCTGTTTTTCACTGTTCTTTTGTTTTCTTGAAGGATAATAGGTCAGGCTGGTATCTGAGTTCTGGGCTTAATGAGTTTAACAGGCATGCTCCTAAAGAGAATCTGTTTTCCATGATTAAGCTGACTTTGTTTGATCTAAGGACCCAACTAGGTGTTACATCGGGGAACAATTTTGTAAGTATTCCAAGCCTGTTCCCTTCTAAGATTTGAAGACTATATATTGTACGACCAAATAATGCCAGCTAATACATCAAATGTCTTAACCATGAATGTCTTACTCCGCATTTTTTTACAGCACCATTATCAAGCATTGATTATATAGATATCTATTTATTTATTTATATGCCAGTAGGTAGTTATAGTTAGGACCTATTTTCCATAGGAAATCCGCAACATTCTATTTCCAATAACTTTAGTGCCGGTCGACGAATCTATGCAATATTTTCAAAACTTATGGCTCATTCTGGTCCCCTCCTAACCTGCAAGTCTTGTGGTGATTCGTCAAGCGGGGGCCGAGAAAAAAGGGGGGGTCCCAAAACGTGTTTTCCCCATGCAATTTCCCAAGGGAACCTTTAGCCGCAGCTACAGCCCGAACTGCTGAACAGAATTGCACCAAACCTGGCAAAGAGATAGTCCTTGGTTCAGACTCCTGCCTTTTTGTTAAATGGTGTAAATCCGTTCAGTAGTTCCTGAGAAAATCAAAAGTAAAATCCCATATATATCCATGGCCGAGCAGGATCCGCGCACCCTCCCGATGACAAGCTGTATGCTAATTGGCTGTCAACACTTCAAACCAGGAAGTGTGGGCAGCTATCTTGTGCCTCAGTAGAACAGAGGCACAAGAAAGCAGAAAAACCCCCGCAATAAATGCAAAAAGGGAGCCGGGTGGAAACACCCTGACCCCCAAGGCCTGCTTAGGGGGTCCCACAAGGACCAAGAATCAGCAAAATCCGCACTGGTTGAGCGGATCCTGGCGATAAAAAAACAAAACAAAGCGCAGGCTCTCGCGCTTCCTTGGTAATTAGCCCCGGGGGGGCAAATCCCTGGGGCAATACTGATTATGTAAAGGAGGGCCCAAAGGGGCCGCCAAGCCCCGAGGAACGCCATACCCGGGTCTTTAAAAAATAATGGCGGGGGCTCACGGCTCCCCCGCAGCCCTGGGGACCGACATCCCCGGGAATTCTTAAAAAAATAAAATATCCTGTGTGGGGGGCTCAAGCCCACCCACATGCCCCGGGGACCACCGCCTCCCCGGGGCTCTAAATATTTAAATTTGGGGGCCCGTGATGGACCCCCCAGCCCCAGGGATCATCACCCCTCGGGGCTTTGTAGAAAGTGGGAGGGGGCTGCGCGGCACCCCTCCTGGAGCCTTTCCCAGGGCCGGCTCCTGCAGTGTCCCAGGGTGCCGACCCCGGGGACACTGTAGTTTTCTATGGCAGGGCTGGAGCCGTACAACTCCCGCCCCGCCATAGCAAACTTGGTTTGAATTTTGAAAGAGAGAGCAGGAAAACCTGCTCTCTCTTTCAAAATGCAAACCAAATTGCTTTTTCACAGGGGGAGCTGCATCTTGGCAGCTCCCCAAGTGGAGAAGGAATGCCGGCTCCTAAGTGACCAGCGGGGAGCCGGCGGGACCGTGGGGGGGGATTGGGGACCACCCAGAGCCTCACAACAGAGAACGCCAGCCCCGGGGGATGGGGTCCCCGGAGCTATCAGTGGTCCCCTGGTGCATTTGCATATGGGGAATGAATTCCCCTTGAATACTGGGGGTCCTTGGCGGCCAACCAGCCCACCAGAAACCTCCAGTATGCACCAGGGGGCTGCGTTGCAGAGAGGTGTTCTGAGGCCACACTTCTTTTTACACCTCTCTGCAACGCATCTCTGTGGCGCTTAACGGAGGTAGCTGGTGGGCTAGTTGTACCCAAAGGGCCCTTAGTGTTCAAGGGGAGTTAATCCCCCAACTTAAAACGTGCCCCAGGGTGCATTTTCACAGTGGTGAGGGGAGGGGGTGGGGTCTGAGTTGACATGTGTGCAAACACACCCTGTGGCGCGGTTTAAGTTGGGGAATTTATTCATCTTCGTTCCCGAGGAGCCCTGGGGCCAACTAGCCCACCAGGTACCTCCAGTAAGCGCCATGGAGCTGCGTTGCAGAGTGTTGTAAAAAGGGGCATGTCCTCTGAACACCTCTCTGCAACGCAGCTCTCTGGCGCATACTGGAGGTACCTGGTGGGCTAGTTGGCCCCATTGACCCTCAGGATTGGGGAGGAATTCATTCTCTAACTTAAAATGAGCCACAAGGCGTGTTTGCAGACATGTCACCTCAGGCCACGCCCCCTTCCTTCACCACTGTGCAAACGTGCCCCATGGGACGTTTTAAGTTGGGGGATTAACTCTCTTTCAATACCTATGGTTCCTGAGGGCCAACTAGCATAACAGAAATCTCCAGTATGCTCCAGGGAGCTGCGTTATAGACAGGTGTTCTGAGGTCACGCCCCTTTTACACCTCTCTGGAATGCAGCTATGTGGCGCTTACTGGAGGTACCTAGTGGGCTAGTTTGACCCTAGGGACCCTTAGGATTTAAGGGGACTTAATCTCTCAACTTAGAAACGCCATAGGACGCGTTTACACAGTGGTGAAGGGAGGGGACGGGGCCTGTGGTGACGTGTGCAAACAAGCCCTGTAGCGCGTTTTAAGTTGGGGAAATAATTCCCCTTCATTCCTGAGGGACCCTGGGGGCCAACTAGCCCACCAGGTGCTTCCAGTAAGCGCAGCTGCGCTGATTTGCAAAGAGGTGATGCAGGCCGTGCCCCATTTTACACCTCTCTGCAATGGTGCTTACTGGACGTACCTAGTGGCCTAATTTACACCTAGGGACACTCTGGATTCAAGGGGAGTTAACCTACCAAAATAAAACGGCCACAGGGTGTGTTTGCACACGTCAGCTCAGCCCCCTCCCTTCACCAGTGTCCAAACGCGCACTGTGGCGCGTTCTAAGAGGTAGTTTTACTCCCCCTGCCCTATTATATACTAGGGGCTTACAGAGGAGGTCAAGCTAATTAAAGGGCTACCCCAACGCATAGTGTTCCCTAGTGTATGTAGGTGTTTTAACTGTACTCTAAGTGTTTTTTAGCATAGCACTGGCTCTAGGACTGGTTAGTCAGAGTCAGTTACCACCAGTACCCATCTGAAAAAGTAGGTGGTACAGGATGATTTTGCAACAAGGCCTCTTTCTGGTCCTATGTTTGTTCTTTCTGCACGTCTTCCTTCTTCCTGCCGTTTTCTTCGTCTTTGAGGACTTCTGTTTCTTCTTTCTGTGTGTTTTTTCTTCTTTCTTCGCATGTCCTACCTCTGTAGGCATAGTTAGAAACTAGCATTTAAAAACGCTTTGAAAATCACTTTAAAAACCTTAGGTTTCAGGGGTGTTATAGTTAGCTAGACATTTCACTTACACAAAACCATTGAAATTCCACCGTTATAGTTAGTTCAGCTAACTATAACTCGCGCGCCCGCAATGTACTGCTGATGACATCACATATTACATCACTCATGACATGGTCAGTGACATCACTCATGACGTCACTGATGACATCGCAAAAGACATCACTGATGATTTCACTGATATCATCATCCAGTGAATGTGTGCCTTCCTGAAGTTTAAATATTTTTTATATATGTATATCTCAAGGTCGATGGAAGAATAAATGGGCAAATAAGTGTCTAAATGGATGTTTTTTTTGTAAAATGTATTGTATAAGATTCGACACGTAGGGCAATGAAAGTGTTGCAGGAAAAGTTATGCCGTAGTCCTTTGCACGCAAGGACGGTGATGCGCTGAAGATCTGGTGCAAAGAAACAAAGATGGCACTTTCTCCTTGATGCAACATGCTTACCAGTGATGCGGCGGCGTCTGCTGCAACGTCGATCCTCTTCTCTGATGATGCGAGATACTTGACACAATGCAAGCCGCGACAGGCCCTGTGACGGCTTCCAAGTGATGCGGTGGCGTCTGCTGCGATGTCGATCTTCTCCCCTTGCGATGCGAGTTGCTTCCACAACGATGCGAGCCGCGACAGGCCCTGCGACACTCTTCCCGGCGATTCTGCGGCGCCTGCTGCGATGACGATCCTCTTCTATGGTGATGAGCCGCGACAGGCCCTGCGACATGCTTCTCAGAGATGCGGCGATGTCTGATGCGACATCGATCCTCTTCTCCGGTGACATGCTTCCCGGTGATGCGGCGGGTTTCTGCTGCGACGTCGACCCTCTTCTCCGGCGATGGGAGGTGCTTCAGGTTGTGAAGCGGCAGCGGCAGTTCGGTGACACGAGTCGCGCTTCCAGCCCCATGCAACACGTAAGTCCTCAGATAGTTCAGCACAACTGCAGGCACTTCAAAAGAACTCTTGGGGAGCTGGTGGGTGAAGTCTGTTGTCCCTGAGACTTCAGCAGGAGGTAAGCTCTGTTCTCACACCCTTGGAGATCCTTACACAAGTTGATGAAAGTACACACAAAGTTCCTCTCTCCTTTCTTTGGCAGTCAGGTAACCACTGCGGGCCAATCCCACAAGCAGCACTTCAGCTTAGGGTTAGTCTCTCCTCAGTCTCTCTAGTTTCACTCCTCAGCAAAGGTTTCTTCTTGGTGTCCCAAAAGTGATCTAATTCTCTGGGGTTTGGGACCCCTCTTTTATACCCAGATTCTCTTTGTTCTCTGAAGGCAGAGAGGCCTTTGACTAGTCCAAACCTGTTCTGGTCAGTCCTGGAGCACACTGTTTACATGACTCCTTTCACAGGGAAGAGACATCAGACGCACCACAGGAGGTGGAGCCAGCATTTTGGAGGGAAGGCACATCCCTATTCAGGTCCCAGGTGCAACTCCTCCCTCCCATCTAGATGCAGATCTCTCTATTCACCACTGGGCTGACTCACGCTGTCTTCTGGAATCCCCCAGCCCCTGTCACTCAAACTCCAGACAAGGAATACACAACCTAGCAGAGGCAGGCTTGGATTGTTAGACAAGGTAATACCAACTTTCTAAAAGTGGTATTTTCAAACACAGAATGTTATAACTAACTTCATTAAAAGATGTATTTTATCATTCTGAGTTCAGGCATACTACACTCGAATTTCTACCTGGTTCCCTGAGTCAGTTAGGATTATAAGATGTAATAATCAAACTGCCCATTCTGGCCTATGGGGAATAGGTAGCCTTGCAATAGTGAACAACGAAAATGGCTGTAATTCACTATTAGGACATGCCACACACACCAGGGCTTGTCCTACCTTATACTTACAATGCACCCTGCCCTTGGGACCACCATAGGGGTGTCTGATATGAAGAAAAAGGGAAGGTTTAGGGACTGGCAATTGGGTGCACTTGCCCAGTCAACAGACTGCACACAGGGTCTGCAATGGCAAGTCTTAGACACACTTTTACAGGCTGCTTCTGTGGGTGGCACAACCACTGCTGCAAGCCCACCAGTATTATTTGGTTTACAAGCTCTGGGCACACTCAGTGCACTGTACTAGGGTATAACAAGTAGACCAAACCAGCCAATCATGGAATCACTAATCCATTCATCAATTACATTACGGAGAGCATATTCACTTTAGCCCTAATCAGCAGTGGTAAAGTGCAAAGAATCATAAAACAAACTAAAACAGGTCAGAGATAGTACAGGAGGAAGGCAAAAAGTTCAGGCATGACCCAGCAAAAAGGGCCAAGTCCAACACAACCCCCTTCCAGCCTAAACGCAGGGGAGACCAGTCACTACCTTGATGGGCTTCCCTGCTTTGGGCGAAAGAACCTGGGCCTGGCCCGCAACTGCATGGGCATACTCCAGTTCTACACAAATCTGAACCTATGGGAATCTCTTTGTCCATACTCTCAGGGCCCACCAAGCTAAACCATGTGGAACCCTTCTCCTCCTCTGTGGACACCATCTGTGCAGCGCCTAACCTTAGCTTGCTTACAGGAGTGTCCCAACAGACAGACAGCAAGCCACAGTGGCCACTGACATTAATCTGTGATGAGACCCAGGCCTTATCCTTCTCAGGGCTCTCAAACCTCTGTGGCGTCCGAGAGCGGGGGGCAATAAACCCAGGTGCTTGGCACCCTTTGTCCACTCTCCCTCCTGTCAGGTCAGGTATGACATCCTGACGCCCACCCACCAGCCCCAGGCCTGACCCCGGCGGCTGGACTAGAGTCTGGGGTGGCCTCTCCCACACCCGGTCCTCCTCCTTGGGGCTCTGTACCCTCCCACCTGGAGGGGTATCCCCTTCCAGAATTATCAGGGTACCTGTAGCAGGTGTCCTGCATAGTTCGCCCACTAGTTCAGGGTTTCTATCCTGCAACTGGGCTAGCAGGTCCGGGGAGACACCCTGAACCTGGCCCTCCAACCTAGGGTCTAAACCCTCCAGTTGAACCGGGTTAAGAGCGGAGGACTCCCTCCCTCTGCACCCCCTTCCAGAGTGCTGTACCCTCACACCTGGAGTGGTAACCCTAGAAGCTACCTCGGTCAGAACACTGATTACAGTTTCCCCTTTCTCCAGGTCAGACAACATCTGAACCTGTCTTCCCAAACCAGAGACCAACCCCTGCTGTTTGTCAGGGTCACAAAATCTTGAATTCCTAAGGTTCAGGCTATCAATGTACTCACCACTAGTATGTTCAGGAGATGCAAGAAAACCCTCAGGGCATTGAAGTGGACTGCAAAATCTACTGTCAAAATGGCGGCCAAAAGTCACGAAATGGATCGGCGGGTTAGCGTTCCAGCTATTGTTCCCAATCTGCAAGAAACACGTGAGACGCCCTTAGTGTGGCGCACTTCACCTGATTATTGACGAGAGCAAAGACGTTCCTTCTGAGAGCGCTGCGTAGTATAGGGAAAACTACTGCGTCGCGTTTCAGTTATATCGAGAAAAAACCTGGTTGCAGCCTTCAGAATTAGAACGGAATCCTCCCAAGTAAGATTGTTCCGTTATTTGAGTTTGCGCAAGGTATAAAAGTAAAAGGAAGTTGAATGCGCAGCTGCGCGAGCGCTTGTGTCTTCCAGGAGGTACAAAACAGGGTGGTGATGGACGGAGCATCTGAACCAATCAAACACTCACACCCAGTCAACAGATCTGGGTTTAATCCATCATCGTTCTTTAGCCCACTCTACCACCCCAGTTCAGACATGGCCATATGCAAATCAGTCTGACCCTGTGCCTAATGGGAACAGTCCAGCCCGAACTGCCAAGCAGTGTCTTCCAGGAGAGCATGTGCAGAGTATTCAGGGCTCCTGAGGAAATATAAGAGTCAGAACAAGCAGTTTTTGTGAACGTGTAGTTTGTTCATATGTCGTAGGAGAATATATGTTTCTAGACTTTCACAGAGGTCAGAGTTTAAAGGAAGTTCAGTTCCTATTATTCATTGAGTCCTTCTCATTTTGAGCAGCATTTGTGGAAGCATTAGTTGCAGTTCAGTTCCCTTCGAGTGCTTCCCTGGAAAAGCAGTCGTTCGAGAGAGCACTTAGTCTTGTCAGTTAATTACAGTAGTGAGAAGTAAAACTACGATTAAGATATTATAGTTGAGATTAAAGTTAGCTTTACAAGGACAAGAGTTAATAAATCTTTAGGCCTAAATTATCAGTTAGGTGAAGAAACCAAATAAATACTTACTTTCCAATGAATCCAGTTGAAGCTTAATATGTGGCACGTTAGGTGAGAAAGAATACCTAAAAAAGAATAACGATAAAAGTTGAGGAGGAAGTAGACAGTACCAAATTAATTAAGTACACATGACAATTCTAGCGCACAGAAAAAAAGGCAAAGAAAAAGTAAAAAAAGTTAGAAGAGGAGCAAAGGTCACACCTAGGGCAGGTAGGAAGAAGAGTAATTCAAGTTTAAGAAATAAAAAGGAATAGGAAGATAAATAGAGAAGTAATTGTGTTTCTATTTGCAGCAAACCACAAGCAGCCTAAGAAGGAGATAGAAGTCAGCAGAAGCAGAAGAAATACTGGCGTAGATAGATGTCAGCAGGAGCAGAAGAATATACTGACGTGTGTGGCAGTCTCTTCTCTGTCCCATCTCCTTTCCCCCGTGGAACTCAATCAGCTTACATGCTACCAATTGTGTGTGGCTGGGGGAGCTTCAGGAGAGAATTGGGAACTTGCGGCGTACTGCTCCTGCGTACAGTTTGGAAAGCACTCCACTGTAAGAATTGTGACACTGTTAAACGCTTGCCTGGCATGCCAGGACTTCCTTGGGAGCACATATGCCCCCGAGGGTGTCACATAACTCATGTGTCATGTGACAGTCTGCCTGGCACAGATCTCCCGACCCTTGTCCATCTGACAGCGCGTGAAGATCCCCCAGGACAGAAGCAGTGTCACCATGGTCATTCATGGGGGATGCAGCCATTCTGGCTGGCCCCTGACCCACTGGTTCTTCCACTGGGGACTCTTTCCCCCTCTCACCCCTCAGTCTGGACTTCTGTAGTCTCCACTTAGGAGTGGCACGGCCAGAAACCAGAACTAATGGATCCCTGCCTACAGACACTCCCAGTTCACTAGACACTAGGGGATCTCCCTCAATGGGCGGCCCATCAGGACAGCCTAGGTTCGCCACCTGGTGTTCCCTTAAAGAACCATCCAGGCTCTGAGGCTGGGTTTCGGGCACCTTGGGACACACAGCCCCACATTCACTCCTTCTGCACTGAGACAGGACGTGAGCCCCTACAACGGGACCTAGCTGGGCTACTCTGAACCACTTCCACCACTCTGGGTTGGAAGATACCTGAGCCACTCCCAACAGGGTCACTCCCCAATGCATCTTCAGACCCTCTGGAGTCCACCAAAACGTATGCCTCCAATGTGAGCTACCTGGGGTCAGAGAACTCACTCCCCAACAGGTGTTGGCATACCTCTGGAAAACAGGGACTTACAATATGCTCTCCCACAATTGGATCACACAGCCCCCCACAGGGGTTAACCAAACTATCCTTCACCTCATCATCCAGTGCCTGGCACACGTACTCCACACCACTCTCCTCAGATTGGCAAGACAGTATCTGACTGTCTCTGTCACTCAACCCACACTCTTCTGGGGCGTCTTCACACCCACATACTAGGACTTCAACCTTGGGGAACCCCTCTCCCTGCACCTCTCGTCTAGAGTTAGTAGAGTTTCCCTCCCACCACTAGGACCATGAACCCCTGCACCAGTTCCCCATTCTCCTCAGGGACGCTGCGCACTACTGGAGCTACCTCATGTCCTTGACCCTCCTGGTGTATGTTAACCCACCTCCTTCAGGGTAAGGGGTACACTCCTAAAATAACTCCTGCTCACCCCCTTGGTAGCTTGGCATGAGCAGAAAGGCTTATCTCAGAGGCAGTGTGCGAAGCATTTGTGAACACATACAGTAACCCAGTGACAACACTACAGATGGACACCACACAGTTGTATATTAAAAATAAGTATTCTTTATATAGGCTTAACACAAGACCACACAAAACAAAAATCCCCAATACTGTACTTAAAATGGTAGAATTAGCTTAGTTCTCTTTAGATATTAAAATGCAACACTTAGAGTCAATGTACCTTAAAATGCGACACGCAGGGCAACAAAAGTGTTGCAGGAAAGGTGATGCGGTAGTCCTTTACACTCAAGGACGGTGATGCGCTAAGGATCTGGTGCAAAGAAACAAAGATGGTGCTTTCTCCTTGATGCAACACGCTTCCCAGTGATGCGGTGGCGTCTGCTGCGACGTCGATCCTCTTCTCCGGCGAGACGATTCGAGTTGTTAAGCTGCAGCGGCAGTTCACCGACACACTTCTTGATCTTGAGTCGTGCTTCCAGCTACTTGCGTCACGCAAGTCCTCAAAAAGTCCAGCACAACTGCAGGCCCTTCAAAATAACTCTTGGGGAGCTAGTGGCTGAAGTCTGTTTTCCCTGAGACTTCAGCAGGAGTCAAGCTCTGTTCTCATGCCCTTGGATATCCTTACACAAGTTGATGAAAGTACACACAAAGTTCCTCTCTCCTTTCTTTGTCAGTCAGGCAACCACTGCAGTCCAATCCCCCAAGCAGCACGTCAGCTTAGGGATAGTCTCTCCTCAGTCTCTCTGGTTCCACTCCTCAGCAAAGGGTTCTTCTTGTGGCCCAAAAGTTATCTAATTCTCTGGGGTTTGGGACCCCTCTTTTATACCCAGATTCTCTTTGTTCTCTGTAGGCAGTGAGGCCTTTGCCTAGTCCAAACCAGTTCTGGTCAGTCCTGGAGCACTCTGTTTACATGACTCCTTCTTTCCTTTCACAAGGCAGAGACATCAGACGTACCACAGGAGGTAGAGCCAGCATTTTGGAGGGAAGGTGCAGCCCTATTCATGTCCCAGGTGCAACTCCTCCCTCCCATCTAGATGCAGATCTCCCTATTCACAACTGGGATGACTCACCCTGTCTTCTGGAATCCCCCAGCCCCTGTCACTCAAACTCCAGACAAGGACTGCACAACCTAGCAGAGGCAGGCTTGGATGGTTAGACAAGGTAATACCTACTTTCTAAAAGTAGTATTTTCACTAAAAGATGTATTTTATCATTCTGAGTTCAGGCATACTAAACTTGAATTTCTACCTGGTTCCCTGAGTTAGTTAGGATTCTAAGATATAATAATCAAACTGCCAATTTTGGCCTATGGGGTATGCCCCCGAACCTACATTAAATGCGTAATAAAGGCATGCATTCTAAAAAAATACACATGGTAACACGTGTGGTAAAGGCACAACGTTGGAAAAACCTTGTTGTAAAGGCTGCTTCCCCGGAAAGGTTTTACAATGGAACAATTCATGGAAATACATTGCATGCCTCAACCACGCATTTATTACCCCACATTTTTTTACAACACATATGTGTTTACAATGTATGCCATCACCACGCATATATATATATATATATATATATATATATATATATTACGTACTGGCGGTCGTCAGTAGGTAGTTATAGTTAAAACCTAGTTTCCATAGGAAATCCGCAACATTCTATGTGGAATAACTTTGACGCCGGTGGACGAATCTTCGTGAATTTCTCCAAGAAAATGGCCTGCTCCGCTCCGCTCCTTCCCTGAAAGTTTGGGGGTGATTTGTGAAGCGGGGGCCAAGAAAAATGGGGGGTCCCAAAACGTGTTTTCCCCATGCAATTTTCCATAGGACCTTTAGCCAGGGCTACAGCCTGAACGGCTGAGCGGAATTACACCAAATTTGGCAAAAAGGTAGAGTTCGGTTCGCAGATGACCCTTTTTGTTGAATGGTGTAAATCCGTTCAGTAGTTCCTGAGAAAATCATAAGTAAAATCATAAGTATATCTAGAGGAGCTTACTGTAAGTGGAGAAGTGTGGCTCAATGGTTAGAGCGGCAGACCCTGATAATTCTCGCCTCGGTGCCTATTCCAATCATGAGTCCAACTCTGGGCAATAGCTTGCTTAATCTCCACAAAGGCCCCCACAACGCTAAGGATGCCTGGCCGCCACCTTGGGGGTGCCCAGGAGTGGACACCTCACAGGGAAAGCCAGGATGGGTTCCACAGCGGTATTCGTACAAGCGCCTTGAGACCCTTGCGGGTGAGTAGTGCGCTATACAAGTATCAATTTTTTTATTTACTTTAAGCTTACTGTACTCTGTACCTTCCCGAGCACGAGCTGAATGCTAATTGGCTGTCAACACTCCAAACCAGAAAGTGTTGGCAGCCATCGTGTGCCTCTGTAGAACCGAGGCACGAGAAAGCTGAAAACAAATGCGCAAAACACGCAAAGGGGGAAGGGTAGACACACCCTGACCCCCTAGGCCTGCTCAGGGGGTCCCACAAGGACCTCCAAAAAATAAAAATAAAATAAAGTTGGCCATGCCCCGGGGATGGGGTCCCCGGGGCCGGAATTGGCCACGGGAGGGAGGCCACGCGGCCCACTTCCCGATTTTTTTAAAAAAAATTGGGGGCAGGCCCTGGGGGATGGGGTCCCCTTCTTAAAAGTTTTTTTTTTAAACGGGATCGGGTGGAGGCCACGCCCCCTCCCTGCACCTCTCTGCAAACGCGCCCCCAGCGCGTTTGCGGAGGGGGAAGTAATTCCCCTTGCATACTGGGGGTCCCTGGGGTCCAACTAGCCCACCAGGAGCCTCCAGTACAGGCCAGGGGGCTCCCTTGCAGTGACGTGTAAAGAGGCCACGCCCCTTTTTACACCTCTCTGCAACGGAGCCCCGTGGCGCATACTGGACATTGCTGGTGGGCTAGTTGGCCCCCAGGGACCCCCAGTATGCATGGGGAATTAGTTCACCTTCTGAAAAAGCGCCAGGGGGCTGCGTTACAGAGAGGTGTAAAAAGGGGCTGGGCCTCATTACACCTCTATGCAATGCAGCCCCCTGGCGCATACTGGATGTTCCTGGTGGGCTAGTTGAACCCCAGGGACCCCCAGTATGCAAGGGGAATTAGTTCCCCCTCTGAAAAAGCGCCAGGGGGCTGCATTGTAGAGAGGCGTAAAAAGGGGCGTGGCCTCATTACACCTCTCTGCAACGCAGCCCCCTGGCGCATACTTGAGGTTCCTGGTGGGCTAGTTGGCCCCCAGGGACTCCCAGTATACAAGGGGAATGAGTTCCCCCTCTGAAAAAGCGCCAGGGGGCTGCGTTGCAGAGAGGTGTAAAAAGGGGTGTGGCCTCTTTACACGTCTCTGCAACGCAGCCCCCTGGCGCCTACTGGAGGTTCCTGGTGGGCTAGTTGGACTCCATGGACCCCCAGTATACAAGGGGACTTAATCCCCCAACTTAGAACGCGGTACGGGGCGTGTTTGCCCAGTGGTGAAGGTAGGGGGTGGGGCTAGAGGTGATATGTGTGCAAACATGTTCTGTGGCACGTTTTAAGTTGGGGAATTAATTCCTCTTCAATCCAGAGGTCCCCTAGGGGCCAACTAGCCAAACAGGTACCTTCCGTAAGCACCACGGAGCTGCGTTGCAGAGTGTTGTAAAAAGGGGGCGTGCCCTCTGAACACCTGTCTGCAACGCAGCTCCCTGGCGCATACTGGAGGTACCTGGTGGGCTAGTTGGCTCACAGGCGACCTCAGGATTGAAGAGGAATTAATTCCTTGACCTAAAACGCGCCACAGGGTACAAACACGATATTTGTGGGGGGTGTCCATACCCCAAACTTACCTTAAATGCGTGGTAAAGGCATGACTTGTAAAAACATACAAGTGGTAAAAACATGTGTGCTAGAAAATGCATGGTAAAGGCACAACATTGTAAAAACCTTGTTGTAAAGACTGTTTCCCCTCTAAAAGAAATACTTTTGCTCTTGCAAGGGATTTCACTCTCGATAGAAAATAACATGCATGTTTAAGTTTGAATGTCAGAGAAGATTTGAAAAATAGTTCTACATGTAATAATTAAAGACAAATCTAGGCATGTTCTTCAGTGAATGTAGCTTCTGGCTTGAGCTGAAAGACACACAGTGGTGGTATAATCGTGTGTGTATGTGACAGCTATAAGTAATAAATCATCCTTATCTGTCAGTTCGAAGTAAGAACTAGTCACTACTGTTAAATGCGTGTGGATGAAGGAAATGTCACATTACTAAAAACAACGCATAATGTTTGAGAGATGTTTTTCAGAAAGAACAGTAGCAAATGCTATTTCCGCTGTGGATATGCCAGTAGGCAGCGTGAAGGGTGCTCAGGGACAATCTCTGTATTGACGGAGGGAGAGAGGGAGGGAGGGAAGGAGGAAGGGAGGGAGGGGAGGGAGGGAGGAAGGAAGGAAGGAAGGAAGGAAGGAAGGAAGGAAGGAAGGAAGGAAGGAAGGGGAAGGGGAAGGGGAAGGGGAAGGGAAGGGAAGGGAAGGGAAGGGAAGGGAAGGGAAGGGAAGGGAAGGGAAGGGAAGGGAAGGAAGGAAGGAAGGATGGATGGATGGATGGATGGATGGATGGATGGATGCTCATTCCAGGTCGATACCAAACTACTACAAACAGTAATTGGAAAAAACAGTAAATCCTAGTAACCCACTAAAGTAGCCCTGTGGGTGTTTGAATGAACTGCAAAAATGTTAGGCAACCTGCAGGCCACAGGCTTATGCAAGTACTTGGGTTTATGACATCCTAGACGAAATTACATTTGTGGCCTCTTTCCCTTGGAAAATGCTATTGTTGATCCGGACAATCTGGCACCTTGGTGGAATTGGTGCACTATGGGGCAACCATCAAAGAAAACCTGGCCACAATCCTACCCCCTCAACAACCAATCATGCAAATTACAAATGCCTTGCTCCAGCAAGGAAGTGAACAGCTGAACTAAACAAGGTGGATAAGACAGGAACGAAATTCAGACCCATCAGTTTATCAAACTACAAACCCATCTTGAATCTCCATTTTGTTAGCAAAATCCTGAATATAAAGATCACTAATCAGCTCCTAGATTTCATTGGTAATCTCAGACATCAGAGAATATCTCGTGCCCTCTCTTGATGCAAGCAATTCTGAAATTCCTTTCCTGCTCAACCTTTATACGAAATACTACCGCAAGATCTACCCTACTGACTTCAAACTTGGGGAAGGAATAAATGAAAGATCACTTCAGTTGTACAACTCTTTCCTCACAAACCGTTGCCAGCAAATCCAAATGAGTTAATTCTCCAGGCCAAAATAAACACCAGCTGCACTGTTGCCAAAAGCTTTCCTCTTTCCTCACTCCTGTTTAACATGTACATGAGACCATTAACAGAAATATTCCCCCTTTGCCAATTTTAATTTCAGATGTGCAAAGACAACATACAAATCCACCTCAAACTAGGTGACCTTTCAAACAAAACAACAAACAACAAACCACAAACTTAACAAGTTTGAAAGATATCTACAACTAGAAGACAGACAGCTAACTGCATCTAAACAGGTACAACACCAAAATCCCAATAACCAGCAAGGCCACAACAAGCTTCCTCTTCTTCAAATGACAAGGAAACAAAGAGATGACCTAACTCCATCCGAGGTTGTGAGAAACTTAGGGAAATAATTTAGTAAGACCAGTCCTTTAAATAGCAAATTGTACCAGTTGCTAAAAGTACTATCCTCCACCTCATGATGATCAGAAGGATCACCGCTCTGCTACAATGAAAATACTGGAGTGAACTAACCAGTGCTCTGGTAACTAATTCAACTTAACTACTGGAACATAGTCTACGTAGGTGTACATAAGAAGGACCCTAAAAATACAAAAGGATAAAAGATCAATTAAACTGAATTTGTTTCATTATAACAAAATAAGCACATAACATCAGCAGTTACAGATCTCCACTGGCTCTTGTGGCAAAGAGGATTACATTCAAACAACCTTTACAACACGGTTTTTACCACGTTGTACCTTAACCACTAATTTTTTATCACGCAGGTTTTTACCATGTGTATGTTTTTACAAAGCATGCCTTTACCACGCATTTAAGGTAAGTTAGGGGTTGTGAGGGGTCACCCCCATAAATATATTGTTTATATATATATAAACAATGCTTGGTGATGGCAACAGTTGTAAAAACATATGCATTGTATAACAATGCGGGGTAAAAAATGCACGGTTAAGGCATGTGATTATTTCGCTGCCTTGTACGGTCGTACAACCGCTGCATGCTTCATTCATATTCCATTGCCGGGATCAAAACAGAAACTTTACGATTGCTTCCAACAAAGTAAAGTTATTTTGATGCTCTTTTCATTCAGCAGCATTAAGCATTTGAGTACTTACTTTCACATTATGCCTATACATGCACTGTAAAAGGATCATTAGTGTTTTTGGTTTCAAAAGTGTCTCAAAGTCACCCTCTTTGCATGAGTGCAACTCAGATATGCAGCACATTTCATTCAAAGTGGCCTTTATGCCTAGCCAACAAGGCTAGAAAAGAGATGTGCCCTGTCAATAAATTGTTGTTCTTACGCCCTGGTGACATGGGTTCTACCTCTAGCTTCATCACTTGTCCAAAAACATGTGATTCTGGATCACTTCATCTCATAGGCCTTGAAACTACAAATCTATGGAATGCAAAATGTGGCAAACCCGCAACAGAGTGCTCTATTACTGGTCAGACTTTCTATCGTGAATGTAGTCCTGTAATCTGGTCTCAGCTGAACGCCACGCACCATGCTGGTCTATGTGCAGCTCTTCGTGTTTGAGATGCTCCTGCTACAATAATATTTCTAACTAGAAAGTGATCTGTTGCTCCTTAAAATTAGGTCCATGCTGTGTTATATTCCATCAATAAATAAATAAATAGGGTAGCGTGCAGACCTGCGTGAACATGCTTGCATCTGGATAGGGTAATTGTGCATTGAGACAAAATAAGACTCCTTGGTAAAAATGGCTCTGACCTAATCCATGCTTTAGATTCAAGGCAGCTCTTGCCGCTGCAGCTGCATCAGAACACAGACAGACACAGACGTTCAGAAAACGTAGCCAATGAAATGACGTTACTCCACGTGACATATACATCAAGCACAAAGCATATGTTTGCGTGCTACGCTTTATGTGGGTTTCAATGCTAGACGTGTTTGGACGATAGAGGGAATATTTTTTGCATATAGAACGACGGACGAGTGGCAGTGGTGACCGGTTACTAAAACAGATGGTAAGGGGAGAGCCAGGGCACAATCGTGCAGGGGCGTGCATCTCTTACACGGTTCAGACAAACTATTTGGGGACTTTTTTGAACTATTATACGTCTGTCCATATAATCACACTGCATCTCCGCTCAACATTTTGCAATGATCAGTGGTGAATTTGTGTAGGCGTATAGTTAAAACAAAAGTCACCGGGGCCAACTCGTGTTGCTGTCCGTTTTTTTCTTGCCTGCCAGAACTAAACAAAGGCAAATACATATGTGGTCCATGTGGAATACAAGAGAGGTTTGTCTAATTGGTCCAGCATGAAAATACTTTAGAATATGGATCAATTCTAACTCAGTTAGACATATTTTATTCGCTCTCCACTGAGAAACGGAGAAACAATATTTCTAGTCATGCTGTGTTTTCTGGTATATTGTTGATGAATTATCTCTGCTGGAGTTGTCACTACAATTACGAGACATTTGCCAGTTTTGAGGAATAAGGCAAGCTAGAGGATCGACAGTTTTCAGGCGTTCAAAGATTACATTTGATTAATTTACTTACAAAGCAGTGGGAGAATTCCGCAGACACCTCAAAACCTTTCTGTTCCCCAGCCCTCCAGCAGTATAGTTTTCGTTCCCTACCCCTCTGGTTCACCGCTGTCTAGCGCCAGGAAACCGTCCCGGTAACAGTGCGCTCTATAAATTAATTAAAATTCAAATTCAAATGGGAGAATGTTGAAGATAAATATAAAAAACTATTTCTGCATTTTGGCCATTTTGTTGATGTGATTCTAGACTTGATCTGTATTCTCATCTTTCTTCCGTTGTCCTTTTGTTGCTTGAGATGTGAATTTATCTTTATTCTTTTGAATACCAATTCTTTATTTGTTTAACATAATCTGTTATTTGTCTGTGTTTGCTCTTTAAATATTTGTAGAGTTATATACAGACCCCAATCTACTCTTTCTGTGGGCTTTTATCCTTGGTGTTTTTGAACATTTGGGAAGCAGGCAGTGTCTTATGATTGATGTGCATTCAATATTGCTGTCTTCCTGGTTTATAACGCTTCCTTTTATTTAACTATTTTAATTTAAGCATACTTCAAGGTTCTTTAAAATATTTATATATATTTTTTACATATATTCCAAGGATCTTCAATCTTATCCTCATTATCTAATTTTAGGACGAATAGATTATCCATTTTCACTATAGTTTGGTAGGGGTCATTAAGTCCCTCCTAGTATTATTAGTGGCCTAGCTTATTACCCCAACCGAGGGACTTATTTATGAGAAAGTAACGCAGAGCAGCCCCGCAAGTTAATTTGCTGTGCAACGCTGCATTCGTTTCGAGGCACAGGGATGCAACATATTTACAGCAACATCTTGCATCTCTGTCCCTTTCCCAAACTGCTGCCATGCGCCGGCGCTGGCACTCTTGCTCCATGGTGCAAGGATGCGTGCGCCGTGGGCAAATTGTTATTGTGCAGGAAGGGGCTCCTTCCTCAACAAAAATAATCACTTGAGGTGATTTCCTCTTCAATCTGTACTGGAGAATGCAGCATGCATTTAAAGAGGAAAAAACGAGGAGAAATGAAAACATTTCTCCTCATTGCACATCACTATACCATTCTGACGCATATCCAGGTTTACGATTGCCCATAAATCTGGAAATGCACCAGTGCACATGGGTGCTGCGTGGCAACACCGACAGCAACGCCCATGTTATGCCCCTAACATGCAACGTGTTGCGTTTAATGGAGAGTTATTCAGGAGCACACGTAAAGCCATGCAGGGTGGCTTTACGTGTGCTTGTAAATTTCATACAACAGGTTGCACCGCTGGTGCGTCATGCAACATCACACACCGACAGCGCAAGGGGCTCATAAATAAGCCCCCAGAGTATGTAATTCATGCCAAATATATATACCTGCTGCAGGACTGGGGTCCACCAACCTGGAACAGCAAAAGAAAAAGAAAAAGCTGTTGAGCTCCATGGCACATACATGTGCATACATGGTGATACATGCTTGCATATGCGTCATCAAGTTGCGGCCACTGTACCACTAGAACACAAATGTGCATATGCATCATCATTTTGCTTTTGCCAATGACCTTCAGCCTCACAAATATTTTTCATTTTGTGAATGCTTAAAAGAGATGGAAAAAGCATTGGCGAATCCCTATGGGTAAAAATATATACTTTACAAAAGCTTATTTTCTCTACACATTCTTTGGGTGTGTTTCTTCCAGGTGGGCTCTCTGTTTGAAGTCAGTTCTTTTTCATTTTTTTTGTAATTTTGTTTCCTATTTCACACCTTGCTTGAGTTATTTTAGATAATCTTTCTAGGTATCAGTGAAACAATTAAGAATTGCCAGGATGCTCCACTGTTCTACCTAGTTTGTATTCCTGCCCTGGTCTTCAATTCTGTGTGCCATTTCAGCATAATTCTTGTTGTTGTTAGATTTGAGGAACTTTAGTGTTATATTCAAACTTGTCTTTTTTCCCTCCAAATTAAGATGTTCTTTTTCTCTTGGACTTTTCTGTTATAGTGTATTATTTTATTTATTTTTCAGATATAATATTGGGTTCGGAAGTGGGAATACCTTAATATAAGAATGCACATAATTTCCTCCTTCACTGGTTGGAGATAGCATCATTAATTCCCAACTTGTATCTGTTGAACTGGAGTGCTTGCCTTGAGAAATTCTGTGACTATAGGTTCTAAGTTGGTTTACCATGGTACAAAGAGACTAGCCTGGGAGGGTGACCAAATTCTTCTTGCTGACTTTAGGGCTTTTTTGTCTGGGTCTGTTAATGTATTTGGGTTCCGCCTCATGGATGGCATTCATCCTAGAATCTTTTGGGATAGTGTCTGACAATGCTCATTCTCAATGTGTTCCCTTGGGGAGTGACCATTGTGGCAATAACACTGTCCCTTCTATGCCTAATTTGAGCATAGGGGAGTCATCAGACCTGATGATTTGCCCTTGACAATCTATCTTTAGTCCTCCTTGTACATCTGGTTTCTCCTTGAATTTATTAATGTTGGGGTGGGGAGAGTTCGGGTTTACTGGGTCTGAATGTATATAACTGTATATTTACATTATTGTTTTGGTTGTGCCAGACAAGCAGTTAAGGCTTCCTTATCGGCAGGGGCTTTTTGGTTCTAAGATCTACTTACAGCCATTTTTCTTTATCTCCTTTCCACAGATTTTGGAGAGGGTTCTTTGGAAAATTCAATTTATCCCAGTCTTGTGTCGACAAGGTGGCCAGGAGCTCTTGGCCATTTTATGGTGAATGGGCTGGACTAGGGCATCTGTATATGCATTGACTCAGAATCGAGAGGCTATTTCAGCTGAGTCGTTTGCAGATTTCTACTAAGGTAGAATCACCTCACAAAGGCTCAACTACAACATGCCACATTCTTAAGCTATTCAGTCAAACACTACCCTGCCAGAGAAGGCAGCAAATTAGTAAAGAAAAGACTGGGATGCTGGGGAGCCTTGAGTTAGGCAGTGGAGTGTTTCTGGATAATGTGCAAGGCATGCCGAATAGCTAGCCCTGAGCAGAAATGTTAATTTGTCATATGATATGCAATCAACAGTTAGTGGTTACTGTGTGTCATAGTAGCTTGCAATAGGGATGACACTCCCTGGCCGCAAAAGCACCAGCAACTCAAGAGCGCACACATTTGGTGACTACTGCGTTGGGTCTCAGCCACCTAGAGGATGACTGTGGATCTAGAAGTGGAAAGTTGAGATGTTATGTTTGACTCGAGGTGAGTGAACGGGTACCATAATATTGTAACCAATATACCATCTGGAAGAAATATTTTGTCTTAAATCTCGTTTATAAAAATATATCCTTTGGGGTTAATAATAGCAAATCCACACCCAATGGGACAATATTTTTATAAATGATATTTAAGGCACATATTTCTGCCAGTAAATAGTTTGCTAACAATATTCTGACATGCAGCCTCACAGCCTTGTAGAGTTCCGTTTTAAAATTATATTTTGGGGTCTGTATACAGTAGTTTATTCCCAAATACCTCTGCTGGTTCAACTTGCGTATGCCCACCACTGATGTCAGTGACTTATCTTGACATATCTATCACCCTATTTTAAAAGGAAGAAGAGATGATCATCTAAGCACAACATGGTGTGAAGACCAACATTTGGTTCAGCATAATACACCTTTAACAGTGATTAATTAAAGGTATCAACTAAGAAAATACTGCTCGGTTAAAAAGGTGTGGCCGGGCTAAAAAGTTCATATTGCCCAAAAACATATTTCTCAGACAAAGGCTAGGGATAAATGCAAAAACAACAATTGAAGGACAGAATGTTGCACAATGGCAAAACATTCACCCCCAGTCACAGATCTGGGTTTAATCCATCTTTATTTTGCGCACCACACCACCCCAGTTCAGACATGCCCACACGCAAATCAGTCTTGACCCTGTCCCTCATGGGAACAGTCCAGCCCGAACTGCCAAGCCATGTCTTTCCTGGACCGGAATCAAGCATTCTAGGACCGGTTTCTGGCTATCAACCTTCATCAGTCAGGATAGCTTAATTCCAGTGGCATGAAGAGCACGGGACTCACATCTGAGCATACCCGTCCCACTCGGGGGGACAAATACAAAAACAACAATTGATGGAAGGAGTGTTGCACAATGGCAAAACATCCACCCCCAGTCACAGATCTGGGTTTAATCCATCATTATTTTGCTCCCCACACCACCCCAGTTTACACAGGCTAGGGATAGGCACAACATTATATGAATGTTTCACAACAACATATGTCTGATGATTAATTGTTATAAAGGATTGATAAGTGATGTAACAATAGCCCCCGCATCCCCCGCGGTGTGGGGGGGCACCGAGCTCCAGGGGGTCCCATCCTGCATTCTGCACGGGCAGTGTCTGAGTGCTCCTGACTGGGTCTGGAGTGGGAGGGGCCCTCCGTGTACTTTGCAGGTGGGGCTCAAGTTTCGTTACGCCACTGTGAGTGATATGTGTTTGCTATATTTAAGTGCACCTCAGACCTGATCATATTGTTGACAATAAATTCCATCATTTTAGTCTCAATTTTTTTAAAGTCGGTGGTCACCCGTGGCTTGTATGCTCATACCAATGTTCGTGATGTGACCATCATTAGTGGGAATTAGTACTGTATTGTCAGTGATATTTTGACTGCCCATTCTGCAGTTCACCCTCTCTGAAAAGGTTTAAATGCATATTGAAAACAAATTCTTCAGTTACACACATAATTCTTGCAGATAGTTCATCTGACGAGGTTATATTCCTCATGAAGATTCTCAAGTTACATACTAAACAACTTAGCCCATGTCACGCAATAGACAGAAGGCTCTCAGTAGGAGGTATTCTATGTTACTACTTGTCAACTCCATCCTGACAAGTATGCAAGGGACTGCTCAACTGAGCGCAGGATCCATGGGAGATTTCCACGCAAGGCTTATTTTACACAGGGCCACAGCATTTGCCTGGTCTACTACTTGCAAACTCAGGCCTAAATTTACGAAGCCTTTGCGTCGCCCTTGCATCACGCAAGGTGATGCAGGGCAATGCAAAGGCTTATTTGGAGGTTAAAAAGTCACGCAAGGCCTTACTGGTGTGGACTTGCTTGGCTTTGTAAAGAAATGTAATACAATGAAGCTGCTTATGCTGTTCGTCGTACTATTTCAACTTGGGAGAAGTTGCATAGGTGGAGCATAGGTGTTCCCATGTATCCACCCATGGATTTTGCCCCGTTCCCAGACTTACTAAAGCTAGAAAACCTGGGAATGCAACAAAATGCAATGCCTTCCCCAGTGAGGCATAACAAGAAGAAAACCTTTATTTCTCCTTGTTATTTCCTCATCCACGTGTACTACATTCTACAGCACACATAGAGGAAAATGCCTCTAAGGATTGTTTGTGTTCAGAAAGGTGTCTCTTCCTGCACAAATACAACCTTGCCTGTAAGGCAGGCACTCTTACGCTATGGTGAAAGGGTGCCTGCATTGGAGCTAGGCAGCACACAGTGTGCCAGTGCATGGAGAGAGCAGAAATGCTCCATAACTTTGAAAAATGGTAGCATTTCTGCTCTCTCATATTCATGCAAAGCAGCACAGCAACTTTCCTTGCTGCCCTGCGTTGCCTGAAAGGTTAGTAAACATGCCCGTCTGTCTCACCTGACAGGTGACAAACCTGCCTTTGGCATACACAGCTAAGTGATTTTCCTACAAAAGACTTAAGTTGCGAGTGATTGTCCTCTATGTGAAGGAAAACCTGTATCCTGGCTCCTTGTGCACCGTATGACTTTAGGGTCTTGTATGTACAGTACAGGGATGACTCTTTTTGCAGGGTCATCCCCAACCTTTTTTCCTTCACTCCTCCCATTTTTTTGCTGAATTTATTTTTGTTGGCCTTAGGATTCTGTGCACTTTATCACTGCTAACTAATGTTAAAGTGTGTGTGCCCAGACAGTGGCCTGATCCAAGGGGTGGAATGGCCTACATCACTTTGTTGGCCCTGATGGTACTGTGTGCCTACTTGGATGCATCTATGAGCAAGTTAAGCTTAGGTGTTTCACAGGTGGAGTCCAGAAGTGAAGAAAAGGGTTCCTTCCCGGATCCATTCAGTGGCTCAGGAGAGTATAGACAGAGGGATTGAACCATGTTCAGAGCTGCATAGAAATGACAAGTGCCCCTCCACAACAGGGCCTTCATTCATATTATATTGCCTAACCAGGGAAGCCCATCAAGGTACTGATTAGACTACCCTGGCTTTTGGCTGGAGGGGCTTTGGGTTGGACTTGGATATTTCTGCAGGGTCATCCCCAAACCTTATGTTTTCACTCCTCCCATTTTCTTTCAGAATTCTTTTTTTGTTGGCCTCAGTACTCTGTGCACTTTACCATTGCTAACCAGTGCTAAAGTGTTTGTGACCTTTCCCAAAAACATGTTAACATTGGCTTATACCCAATTGTCATATTTAATATACTTGTAAGTCCCGAGTAAAGTGGCACTATGTGCACCTAGGGCCTGTTTAGTAAATGCTACTAGCAGCACTGATTGTACCACCCACCAAAGTAGCTCTTTAATCAGGTGTCAAACCTGCCATTGCAGAGCCTGTGTGTGTAGTTTTTAAACTGCAATGTCAATTGGACCTTTTACCAGGCCTAAACCTTACTTTTTAATGCATACATGTCACCCCTACGGTAGGCCCTATACCGCCCAAATGGTAGGGAAAAATGCATTTTAAAAGTTTGACATGTACTGTTCTACATGTCCAGGTAGTGGAAAACTCTTAAATCCGTATTTCATTACTGCAATGCCTACCTCTCCCATAGAATAACATTGAAGTTACCTTATTAGATTTTATACGTATACTTTCCAAATAGGAAGAGGTAAACAGTTCATGTTTGGTGTTTCTGGAATTGGAATCCAAAATCCTAACTTATAGTGAAGTTGGATTTTAAGTTACAATTTTGAAAGTGACACTTTTAGAAAGTTGCCATTTTTTTGTGTTAGCCATTTGGTGCCTGCAGACTGTATCTGGGTCACATGCCTGGGTGTAGTTGGCAGTTGGGCTTTGTGTATTCACACACAATGGGGAGCTTAGGAGTGATTGAATGGGCCATCACTAGCAGGATGGATGGGAGGGAGGAGCTGGGCTCAGCCCCACTTACATTTGGATAGAATGTGTTCTATCTCCACACCACAAAAGAGCTGCTTAACCCCTGTAATTAGTGTAGAGCCAGGGTCAGGAAGGCAGGGCATCTGTGCACTTCAAAGGCATGCCTCTAGAAGCTTCTTCCAACTTCAGAGGCACAACAGAGTACAAATACTGGACCTTGTACACCAACTCTTCAGTACACTTCTGGCTGGTCCTATGGATGCTCTGCCAGGAAGAAAGAGTGCTGTGCTGCTGAAAGGACTCCAACTCTGCATGACTGCTACTCTGAAGGATCTTCTGCCCAGCTGTGCTGTCCTGCTATCCTCTTGCCTGGGGAGGAAGAACTGGACCTGCAACTCAATTTTGAACACAGGACACTAGAGTGACTCCAAGGGCTAGTCTGCTGACCTCCTGATCTAAGCCTCAGGGACATAAACGTCTCTCCAACAACCTGCCCCAGCCTCTCAATCCAGCAGCAGCGAGTTCCTGACCTCCTAGGGGTGATTCCTAGGTCTGGAACCCTTGGTATGGTTTAAGGGTGCTGAAATCAAGCTCTATGACAAAATTTGTGACAGCAAATGGGCTCATTTGCACGCGACCTCGTCGATCCATCGCAAATCAATGCAAAACTCCAACAGCCTGGCTCTTGGCACAGCAGCATCAATTTCTCGCAGGGACTGGCACTGTAAAGCTCCAGCAACACCTGCCCATGACGATTGTGGTCTCCTTGTACTTTGCTGACAGCCTCCCACGATACTCTCCCTGCTCCTTGTGGTCCTCTCCAACGCAAGCAGGACTTTTGGCACAGACTTTGAGAAGATAAACTTCAGATGGCCCAGTCTGGTGACTCTATCCGACCTGCACTTCATCGCGGTCAGCCTGCAAGTGTGACTTTTGCCTGGTCCAGCGCTACCAGATATCCCTATTTGGTGCTTTTTGCTTTTGGCAGCTATTTGTACCTCCAGTGTTTAAAAACTCATAACTCCGAGTTTTTGTCATTTTGGTCTTGTTTTATTTATTCCATTTTGTTCTATTTTTCTAACTTTGTGTGGGGTCTTTTTTTGTGTGGTCCTTTTCACTTTATTTTTGTTTGAAGTGTTGCACAAATACTTTACACATTGCCGCTAAGTTAAGCCTGACTGCTCCGTGACAAGCTACCAGAGGGTTGAGCAGAGATTTAATTTGGGGTTGGAATGTGCCCACCCTGACAAGGATTGTGGATGCTGACTGACCAGGACTCAGATCCCAGTCAACCAGCAACCCAATTTCTCACAGTATTAAAATGCTAATAAATAAATAACTAAAAATAAATATAAATGTAAAAATGTTATTACTGAGCTGATGGACCCAGGGAGAAAACTGCTCAGGAAAAGAATGTCACAATGCTGATTTTATCTTGAATAGTTTTCATGGAAGCAGGCACTTGCAGGTCTCCCTGAGACCTAGTGGAGTGTTGCTAGTGGAGGGGAATTCACAAGAGACTGTGCCTACCAAAAAAGGGGGGTTGGCTCCAGAGATGGCAGCATCCTCTTCTGCCAAGGTAATGTTTTTTAATTCAGCACTTCACTGGAGCGCTAGGTGGCAATGTGAATGATGGGGCTTTATAACCTATCTTAGCACAGAAATGTTTCCTTTAGTAATAGGTTATCCTACAAGATTATCAATTCCTAAATGCATTGCTGCTAAATCATTATAGTAGCAGTGTTGATAACAAATCTCACAAATATTGTAAATGTATTTTGTAGGTAAGTATAGATTTACTACACTTATATATATTCACAGGAATAAACAAAGGTTACAGGGAAGTTAAAGTTAGGCTTGCATTTCACTCAAACAAAACTGAAGAAATTCAGCAGTTATAGTTACCTGTATTAACAGCTTATGACTTCACATATTACATCACTCATGTCTCTTATTCAGCCTCTTTCTGCTAGTTTATGACCTTTATTCTGCCTCTTTCTGATTTTCTTTTCCCTGGGACTGCGGGGGGAGCCTCAATGCCCCCATGGTCCCAGCCGGCTCCCCACCTCCAGCAGGCGCTACCATTGATGCTGCATGCAGGGGGCTGCTGGAAATGCAGATCCCACTGTGCAGGAGCAACACTTTCATCTCTTTTCCTGTCTGCGGGCAGGGAAAAAGATTAAACTTCTGCTTCCAGGGGTTGGGAGCACTTTGACAGCTGCCGCCCACTGGAACAGGAGTATTTACTCTTGCTTGGCAGGTGCTGTCAGATCCTGCCAAGCGAAAGCAAACAGCAATGTCCCGGTTTTGGGCATCCCTGGATACAGCAGGAGCAAGTCCTGGGAGGTGGTGGTCCCCAGGGCCATGAATGGCTACAGGACAAGTGCCGTGTGGCCTCCCTCCTTTACTTTTCAGGGTCAGCCCTAGGGATATAATGGTCCCCGGGGCCCTATGTGAACGGAAGAGGAACCGCACGTCCCCTCTTCCATTTTATATCAATATTTTGGCTCCAGGATAATGGTGGTCCCAGGGGCCAGGGAAGGGGGATCTGCAAGCCCCCCATCAATGTTTAATTAGCCCTGAGGAGGTGGTGGTTCCCGGGGCTTAGAGAGCCCATGGAGGGGTGCCCATGAGCCCCAATCCGTTTTAACCAATAAAACACAAGTAAGGTTGTGGTTTCCAAAGCCCAATGATCCCCTTTTTCTCGGCCTCCACTTGATGGATCCTCCCAAAACTTTCCATGCACAAGAAGAATCATATATCTATCTATATATATATATATATACATATAGATAGATAAGAAAGACGGTTTCAGGCCTTATATAGTTAGGAATTAGCATTTAAAAAACCTTTAAAATTCACTGAAAAAACTATAAGTTTTAGGGGTGTTATAGTTAGCTGGACATTTCACTCATACAAAACCAATGAAATTGCTCCTATATAGTTAGTTGTACTAACTATATTTTGCGCACCCGCGATCCACTGCTGATGATGTCACATATTACATCATTCATGACAGGGTCAGTGACATCACTGATGACATCTCAAATGACATCACTGATGACATCACTGATGACATCAACCAGTGAATGTGGTTTGCTTCGTTATTTAAATATGCATTATATATATAGCAATTTGCATTGAAGAATGAGTGGATATATAAAAATAAATATTTGGATGGAGGATTTAGTAGCAGTGTAATTGACTGTTTACTTGACCAATTTATAGTGTCTCACTAAATATAGTGGATAGTGACTAAACTGTTTGAATATCTGTATCACTTTGTCAGTTGTTGTGTAAACTGGTTCTCCAGTTGGTTACTAGCTATGTGAAAGTCTATATTAGTTATTGATTAGTTAACTGAGTATTTGTATGGGATAGTGAATGTGTGTGTGGTTCGGTGGGGGGTGTGTGACTGCCCAAAGATGTGTGAATAGTTGATTCACTAGATATATGAAGTTAAAACTACATGTTCTAACAGTTGTTTGGGTGAGTGAATATCTTTATGGGTGTGGTGATGAGCAAATATATTTCTCAATGGTACATGTCCAACAAACTAGAAAAATAAAAGGCAGTGTATGTCTCAGTTGTTGTATATAAATAAGTATACTTAAGACTCGATGATTGTGTGAGTGACTGTATGGATAACTTTATACTTGTAATAATGATTTTATAATTCACTAAGTATGACTTACTATCTAAATGAATAGATGAAGTTGTGTTTGTATAAGTGTGTAGCTAAGTAAATATGTAAGTATGATCCATTGTTTGCATAAGTGAGTAGGATGACTTCATATGTGAATAAGATGTGTGCTGGTGTGTAATGTCGATTTAGGTGTATACGTTTTTTTGATAGTGTTCTATTGTTCATTGACAGCATGTATGACTAAATCTACAGGTAAGTGATTAGATGTGTGTATACATCTATGAATCAATGAGTGGGTTTTTAGATACTTGTATTGCTGAAACAATGGATTCAAATATGATACTCTATTTTACAAAGAGTGATGAAAGATTTTACTAGTGAATGAAAAGGTGTATGTGATTGTCACATGGATGATGTCATCAGTGATGTCATCAGTGATGTCATTTGAGATGTCATCAGTGATGTCACTGACCATGTCATGAATGATGTAATATGTGACATCATCAGCAGTGGATTGCGGGTGCGCGAAATATAGTTAGTACAACTAACTATATAGGAGCAATTTCAATGGTTTTGTATGAGTGAAATGTCCAGCTAACTATAACACCCCTAAAACTTATAGTTTTTTTGAGTGAATTTTAAAGGTTTTTCAAATGCTAATTCCTAACTATATAAGGCCTGAAACCGCCTCTGTTGGGAAGGAGTTCTTTGCATATTTTCCGCGCCTTGCCAGAAGCGCGGTTCGGATGGCCCCGCTACTTCAAGTGACCCGGACTTATCTGGCACCGCACTGTTGTACAGTGTTTTCTTGGCTCGAGGGATTGAGAGCTCCGGAGTCCGCCCTGAAGATTGATTGACTAGTGTGGAGTGGGGTATTTTACCTCTAGGATGTTATGTGCTGCATGGCTGTCCCTGCACATACTGTCTACATATGGTTTTTTCAGTGAATTTCAAAGGTTTTTTAAATGCTAATTCCTAACTATATAAGGCCTGAAACCTATGGTTTTTTCAGTGAATTTGCAAGGCTTTTTAAATGCTAATTCCTAACTATATAAGGCCTAAAACCTATGTTTTTATCAGTGAATTTCAAAGTTGTTTTTAATGCTAATTCCTAACTATATAAGACCTGAAAGCCCACCAGGAATCTCCAGTATGTGCCAGGGGACTGCATTGCAGAGAGGTGTAATGAAGCCACGCCCCTTTTTACACCTCTCTGCAACGCAACCCTCGTGCGTGTTTGAAGAGGGGGAACTAATTCCCCTTGCATACTGGGGGTCCCTGGGGGCCAACTAGCCCACCTGGAACCTCCAGTATGCACCAGGGGGCTGCATTGCACAGAGGTGTAATGAAGCTATGCCCCTTTTTACACCTCTCTGCAACGCAGGCCACTGGCGCGTTTGCAGAGGGGGGACTAATTCCCCTTGCATACTGGGGGTCCCTGGGTCATATCTGCCCAAACGCCGATATTCCGAACGATTGAAAATGACTTTTCTTGAGAAACATTTGGATTTGGATTATCATGTCCTATACTTTGGAAATTTTGAAAGACTGACTTTGAGGATGCTATAAATTACTCAAGTCTGCCCGAATTGTGTGGGTAAAATTGGTACCTAGTCACTTTGAATAAGAATGTACTTACATCTCGTCTAACATTTGGAAGAAATATCTAGTTATATGACAACAGGATACCGACATAACTTGAAGGAAATAAGAACGCCCTGAAGAAGTTCTGTTGTACAGAACAAAACGTGTCGGCTGACTGTGGTACATAAACTTAAGGAAAATAAAAGCATTTGAATATACACCAAGATTTGGCGCTTCAATAAGGACTCTAAGTGATATGATTTGATTGGATTTATTGTGCAAGTGGTGCTGTGCCAAACTTTGGAATATTCTCCACTACTCTCTACTACTTACTCTCTACTACTCCACTACTCTCTAATACTCACTCTCTACTACTCATTCTCTACTACTCTACTACTCTCTCTCTACTACACTCCCTACTACTCACTATCCACTACTCTCTACTACTTACTCTCTACTACTCTCTACTCTCTACTACTCACTCTCTACTACTCTCTCTCTACTACTTACTCTTTACTACTCACTCTCTACTACTCTCTGCTACTCACTCTCTACTTCTCACTCTCTACTACTCTCTACTACTCACTCTCTACTACTCTCTACTACTCACTCTACTACTCACTCTCTACTACTCTCTACTACACACTCTCTACTACTCTCTCTCTACTACTCTCTACTACTCACTCTACTACTCACTCTACTACTCACTCTCTACTACTCTTTACTATTCTCACTCTCTACTACTTACTCTCTACTACTCTCTACTACTCACTCTACTATTCACTCTACTACTCTCTACTACTCACTCTCTGCTACTCTCTCTACTGCTCTCTACTACTCACTCTCTACTCTCTATTACTCACTCTCTACTCTCTACCTATCTCTACTTCTCTCTCTACTAGTCTCTACCTCTCTACCTCTACCTCTCTACCTCTACCTTTCTACCTCTACCTCTCTACCTCTATACCTCTACCTCTCTACCTCTCTCTACATGCACACATAGACACATATATATATATATATGCATATGCATTTATATATATGTATGTGTATATATATATATATATACACATACATATATAAGCATATATAATCTGCATATCTATATAAATACAAATATAAATGCATGCATACATATACATATACATGTTATTTACATGAAAGTTTTAAAAACACTAATAAAAGCAAAGCTAAAAAGCCACCTCATTACAAACAGAATGGCTTTAATTTAAACGAGGGCGAGATCTATTGCATTTTCAATGCTTGTTTACTTTGGTTCCATCAAGAAGGCATTCAGATGTGTCACACATTTGCCATAAATTCTGAATGTTAGCACTCTTGTTGCTCATTAGATCACTGTAGTAAGGCTACTGCTCACCAGGGAAGTCTGCTGCTGGTATTCAAAGTACATGTTTCAGTCTGCATGTCAGACTTTTTTTAATGAAATAGAAGAGGATTTGAGAAGTCACTCAAAATGTGCCCTAATTTTTCTTTCTGAAGCACTAATCATACTTTCTATGGCAAAATGAACCCCCTCATTTTGTTCCTTTTTAAATTAAATGTTTTTAGACTTACCACTTCATTCCAATCAAGATGGCTTCTGGTGTGCCATACGTTTGTCATAAGTAAGACTGTTAGCGCTCTAGTTGTTCTTTAGAACACTCTGGGACATTCTGTCATTGGGCTACACTTGGGCTACATCTGGGTGATATTTGGGCTACATTTAGGCTCTTTTGTCTCTGGTGGCCATCTTGGGAGACTGCATGTCAGAATTTTTTAATGAAATAGAAGAGGATTTGAGAAGTCACTCAAAATGTGCCCTAATTTTTCTTTCTGCAGCACTAATCATACTTTCTATGGCAAAATATACCCCCTCATTTGGTTCCTTTTTAAATTAAAAGTTTTAAGAGTTACCACTTTATTCCAATCAAGATGTCTTCAGGTGTGCCATACCTTTGTAATAAGTAGGACTGTTAGCGCTCTAGTTGTTCTTTAGAACACTCTAGGAGGCTGCAGTAGAACACAAAGGAATCAACTGACAGTCTCTGTCCTTGTTGGATGTACATGTTTTACTGAGAATGTCAGACTTCATTCTCACATGACTGAGAAAGATAATGTGAATTTACAGAAAATATGCTTTCAGTTTAGCTTATAGATCCCCTTCTAAACCACTGTGGGAAAAGCATGAGATAATACTTTTCTTTCAAACATGATTCATGATATCCCAGCAGAAGGCTTTTTCACATGGTAAAATCACCTTAGAACATACCACAATTCCTAAAATGAGAATGGTACCATCAACAAATGATTTATAATGTAACTAAAGTCCTAAAACCCTCTATTAACTACAATGCTTTTTAATGAGGTGCTATCATTTATATTGGTCCCAAGATGGCTGCCAACACTTCTTGGATGAAGTGCTGACAGCCAATCAGATCTCACGATGAGATGTGTGGTTAGGCTCCGCCCATATATATACGTGTTTTTGAAGTTAATTTTCTTAAAAACCACTGGAGCAATTTTCACCAAATATAGAAAAGGCACTTCTGCATACCAGTCCCTACAATTTTGCAAAGTTTGGTGTAATTCCATTTAGCGATTCGGGCTCTAGCCTTGTCTATTCGTCCTATGGAAATAAACATGAGGAAAACACTTTTGGGACCCCCCCTTTTTTCTCAGCCCCCGCTTGACGAATCCCCCCAAAACTTTCAGGGAAGGAGCAGAACTGAGCTGGCTTAAATTTTGGAAAATTTCACACAATTTCCTCAATCGACGCCAAAGTTATTCCCAATAGAATGTTGTGGATTTCCTATGGAAACTAGTTCCTAACTATATATACCTACTGGCTATCGCCAGTAGGTAATATATATATATATATATATATATATATATATATATATATATATATATATATATATATATATATATATATATATATATATATATATATATATATATATATATATATGTATATATGTATTCACTGAAAAAACCATAGGTTATAGACCATATATAGTTAGGAATTAGCATTTACAAAACCTTGAAAATTCACTGAAAAAACCATAGGTTATAGACCATATATAGTTAGGAATTAGCATTTAAAAAACCTTATTTTACTCACACAAAACCATTGAAATTCCATATATAGTTAGTTGCACTAACTATATATCGCGCACCTGCAATCCACTGCTGATGATGTCACATATTACATCATTCATGACATGGTCAGTGACATCACTGATGACATCACTGATGACATCTCAAATGACATCACTGATGACATCACTGATGACATCTCATTTGACATCAATGACCACATCACTGATGATATCATTCATGTGACAATACAATGCATCTCCTCACATTTTAATATAACCTCTGTTTCACCCAGTGTTAAATACAGAATATAATTTTTGAAACCATTGACACACCAATACTAGTTACTACATACGCACTCACTGATTCCTACGTCTACACACACCTTCACTCATTCACCCATACTATCATTCATACATACAATCACTCATCTTTACAACACTATCATATGCACTCATACACCTATACAGACACTCACAGTCTGCCACTCATCCATGGAGTTACTCACACACCTAGTCAGTCCTGTAAAGAATCAATGACACTTCCATTTTCTTGTCTATACAGTTAAACATAGAGCACCTTACATTTTCAAACATATACTAACACATACTTACCTTGTTATACAATCATTGATACAAGTACACATTGATCTGCACAGAGTCACACACCTCCCAGCCAGCCACACACACACTCAGTCTCCCATACAAATACTTGGACAATCAATCACTAACCCATATAGTTAATCATATAGCTACTGATCAAAACATGCAGCAGTTTACAGAACAACAGACATAATGATGCACAAATTAAGACACTTTAGTCACTAACCCATGCACTCAGTGAGACACATTTAATCACTCACTCATGCATTCAGTCATGCACCTACTAAATCCTTTGTCCAGACACTTATACTTCCACTCATTCTTCAATATGTAAGACACATTTTAACTTTACAGAAACATACAGTCACTGGATGTTGTCATCAGTGATGTCATCAGTGATGTCATTTGAGATGTCATCAGTGATGTCATCAGTGATGTCACTGACCATGTCATGAATGATGTAATATGTGACATCATCAGCAGTGGATTGCAGGTGCGCGATATATAGTTAGTGCAACTAACTATATATGGAATTTCAATGGTTTTGTGTGAGTAAAATAAGGTTTTTTAAATGCTAATTCCTAACTATATATGGTCTATAACCTATGGTTTTTTCAGTGAATTTTCAAGGTTTTGTAAATGCTAATTCCTAACTATATATGGTCTATAACCTATGGTTTTTTCAGTGAATTTCAATGGTTTTTTAATAGCAAATATCATAAGCTGTCGAATGTCAAGTACGTGGTAAGTGAAAACATTTTCGTGTTTATGCACACTGATCTGCTTTGAATGGTGCCCCCCCCCCTCATTTCTATTAGGAGTACTCTCTCTTTGCAGATAGTGAAAGGTAGTTAACGCAGGTCTTTGCCCCCATTGTAATCCGTCGTGCCTGCTTCTCTCTCCATTTGATTCATTGTTATCCAAGTATTTACTGTTTTAGAATTAGTTCTCTTTGGTTCATTCTCTATTTACAAACAAACACAGAGTCGCAATACTCTGTTTAGTCTTTGCAGATAACGAAAAATCGTGTAAAAAAAAAGAAAAGGAATCGAGCAAAATCAGTAGGCCACTAATGGGATCTCTTTTTAACCTCGCTAAAATAGAAACATTAGGAACAACCCCTCATGACAAATACAAAACTAGTGAGATGAACTGAACTCCACACAATGATGGCTGCAAAACAGCTCTGCTCCGCCACCCACCCCGCCCAAAATAACGATAAAGAACGGCTGCCATGATTGGTTGCGGAATGACCACGACGGAGCTACGAAATGGTGCTGCTCTCATGCTAACCCCAGCTTCAGTCTGAAACATCCAGAAACACTGTAGACTACCAATTCGATCAGTTCCGGTAGCGCCCCAATGTAACCCGGTAGAGAAGAACTAGCCCTCCCCTCTTTGACTGATGGTTCTTGTTGCCTGTCCCTTCTGTTGTCATTTAACAGAACTATTTAGCCTGCTGAAAGGGGTTGTGTTCCGACCGCTGGTTGGTGGAGACATTTTGACTATATTCTGTACCTGCGTTGTCACGTAATGCGTCATATGACGCGCCGCGTTAGCGCATCCGGAAGTCATCCGGGGCGCGCAGCGCGTAACGTAAGCATAACAAGTCATGTGACTTGTTAATAAAACTTTTCATTGGTTCATTTTACTTTTCTTATTGTAATGATGAAAGGCTTGCTCATATGACCTAAAAATTACGCTTTTCATTACTTCCGAACATTATTTTTTCTTAAATATATGTTATAATGTTCCAGGCTAATGTACTTTCCCGGAAATTTTACAACTGTCCTGCAAGTAAAATATATTCTTTTTTCGAGAAAAAGAGCGTTTCTTCGTCCCATGACGGAGCCGTTGAGCAAAAGAGGGTCGACCTGCTGTCTTAGTCGCCGATACGCCTGAATATGAGATTCTTATCGATCACTTTATGTTGCAGGAATAGAAAACACAACAGCCCTTGACCATTTATCTTTACTGCGTTCCTTCGTATTATACCTTTTACCCTTCATGTAATTGGTCTGCTTTATTTCACTTGCCTTTTAATGATTCTAAAACAGTGACTATTATTAAAAACTTTACCAATGTATATACTACTACCATGTTTTCTTTTAAAAACCTTTATTGTGAAAATTTCATTATACAAATACGAGCCTATAACCACGTGGGCCGGCCACGGAGCAAACTGTAATCGTATATGATGAATAGACATTTACACTGTAGAGGAACGTAACGGGCGGGCCATTAGGTTGCAAGAACTAAGGTGTCTAACAGTTACGGAATCGGTGGACGTACATTTTATAATTAAAATACGACAGGGCCAGTTACAATAAAATTATCTAGATATACATTTGCGGGCAAGTACCATGGGTGACGTTAATTCGAACTTTCAACAGTACAGTAATCAATAACACATCAGAACTTAATATCAATAGGGATGTCGAAATATTCAATCAATTCTCGTCCCCGCCCGCCATGTGCTTCAAAACTGCATACGTATCTCGTGATTTCAAGGTTCTGCAACCAGTACACAACAAGGAGTTACGAGTCCCATTTATTCTGGCGCCATTTTGGGCGAGGACGGGCAGGTCCAGGATATAGTCAAAATGTCTCTACCAACCATCGACTATGATGATGTTCATATGCTGTATTTATTAGAGTAACACTCATCTGTCCACATGAAATAAATTTGCCACAATCTAAACATGTCATTTTAATCTTTCCAAAGTTCTTCTAAATATTTGGGACCGTTTCCCTTGCCTCTGAAGCTCTCAGTGCCACTTCTTTGATGAATGTACTAGCAGGTCAGGGGTTCTCCTCCAAATCTCTCTTTTATGCAGCACTATAATTAATTGGTGCCACCTCTCCATATGACGATGCATGGTATAGTTACCACAACTATATTTTTTTTCGGTTCCTCTAGAGAGTTCATCGTGGCAGATGAAGCGTGTAACGTACCGGGCATTTACCTTTTTTTGCATGTACAGGAAAGGAAAAAAAAATCGAGCGTCCGAGTTCTAAGGTGTCCCAGAGCCATTTTAGTGGACCAGGCCCAAATCCAAAGAACAGGCCGCCATTTTGAGAGTCCTGTTGCAGCCGCCTGTCGCAGTAGCATCAAGAGCAGCCGAAACTCAGCTGAATGGCAACTGAAACGGTAAAGGGGCGCCCCACTACAGCAGACGAGCCAGGCCCAAATCCAAAGAACTGCTATCTCACAGGCTAATGGGGCGACCCACGCCGAGTTTCAGCATTGTAGGATGACCACACAAGTACAGCAACTTGCTAGACATCACCTCGGTGCCATCCGGATCTCGGCGCCCCACTGCAGATGAAGTGCCTCTCAACTATGAAACCACCACGGTGACATCCGGATCTTGGCGCGTTGTGCTGCCTTCGGCCTATTCGCACATCGGTCCGCTACTGACGCCATCTCACAGGCTAATGGGGCGACCCACGCCGAGTTTCAGCATTGTAGGATGACCACACCAGTACAGCAACTTGCTAGACATCACCTCGGTGCCATCCGGATCTCGGCGCCCCACTGCAGATGAAGTGCCTCTCAACTATGAAACCACCACGGTGACATCCGGATCTTGGCGCGTTGTGCTGCCTTCGGCCTATTCGCACATCGGTCCGCTACTGACGCCATCTCACAGGCTAATGGGGCGACCCACGCCGAGTTTCAGCATTGTAGGATGACCACACCAGTACAGCAACTTGCTAGACATCACCTCGGTGCCATCCGGATCTCGGCGCCCCACTGCAGATGAAGTGCCTCTCAACTATGAAACCACCACGGTGACATCCGGATCTTGGCGCGTTGTGCTGCCTTCGGCCTATTCGCACATCGGTCCGCTACTGACGCCATCTCACAGGCTAATGGGGTGACCCACGCCGAGTTTCAGCATTGTAGGATGACCACACCAGTACAGCAACTTGCTAGACATCACCTCGGTGCCATCCGGATCTCGGCGCCCCACTGCAGATGAAGTGCCTCTCAACTATGAAACCACCACGGTGACATCCGGATCTTGGCGCGTTGTGCTGCCTTCGGCCTATTCGCACATCGGTCCGCTACTGACGCCATCTCACAGGCTAATGGGGCGACCCACGCCGAGTTTCAGCATTGTAGGATGACCACACCAGTACAGCAACTTGCTAGACATCACCTCGGTGCCATCCGGATCTCGGCGCCCCACTGCAGATGAAGTGCCTCTCAACTATGAAACCACCACGGTGACATCCGGATCTTGGCGCGTTGTGCTGCCTTCGGCCTATTCGCACATCGGTCCGCTACTGACGCCATCTCACAGGCTAATGGGGTGACCCACGCCGAGTTTCAGCATTGTAGGATGACCACACCAACTTGCTAGACATCACCTCAGTGCCATCCGAATCTTGGCATCTCAACGCCTAGTGGTATCTTCCATACAAAAAATATTGTTACGCTGCCTTTGGCCCCATTCGCACATCAGTCCGCAACTTAGACATCACCTCGGTGCCATCCGGATCTTGGCATCTCAGCGCCTTGTGGTGTCAGTCAGAAAATATTGTTGTGCTGCCTTCGGCCTATTCGCACATCGGTCCGCTACTGACGCCATCTCACAGGCCAACGGGGCGCCCCACGCCGACTTTCAGCATTGTAGGATGGCCACACCAGTGCGGCAACTTGCTACACACCACCTCGGTGCCATCCGGATCTTGGCATCTCAGCGCCTTGTGGTCTCTTCTACACCGGAAATATAGTAGAAAATATTGTTGCGCTGCCTTTGGCCCCATTCACACATCAGTCCGCTACTGACACCATCTCACAGGCCAACGGGGCGCCCCACGCCGACTTTCAACATTGTAGGATGGCCACAGAAGTGCGACAACTTACTAGACACCACCTCGGTGCCATCCGGATCTTGGCGCGTTGTGCTGCCTTCGGCCTATTCGCACATCGGTCCGCTACTGACGCAAACTCACAGGCCAACGGGGCGCCCCACGCCGACTTTCAGCATTGTAGGATGGCCACACCAGTGCGGCAACTTCCTACACACCACCTCGGTGCCATCCGGATCTTGGCGCGTAGTGAAGCTGCAGCAGCTGCAAATAAGCTTCAGACAGTGTTACAACTGCTGCTCAGAACTCTCAACTATGACACCACCTCGATGCCATCCGGATCTTGGCGCGTTGTATTGCCTTCGGCCTATTCGCACATCGGTCCGCTACTGACGCCGCCTCACGTGCCAACGTATTTTCTCCGCATTTTATACCCTATGCCGCATAACAGGTCATGTGACTTGTTTATAAAACTTTTCATTGGTTCATTTTACTTTTGGTTTCCTAATGATGGAAGGCTTGATCATATGACCTAAAAACAACACTTTTCATTGGATGAAAACTTTTTTTTCCCCCCAAACGATGAAAGCCCCACCTTGTTTCTGGATGTTTCAGACTGAAGCTGGCGTCACCATGAGAGCACCACCATCTCGTAGCTCCGTCGTGGTCATTCCGCGAGCAATCATGGCAGCCGCTCCCCACCAGAAGCCTGCAGGAGTCGGGGCCCCCAAAACTTTTGATGAATTCTCAAGGCGGAGGGGACGCTTTCGAGAATGGGGTCCAAGACCTAGCAGACAAGCGTCCGATTTCCAAGGTGTCCCAGGGCCATTTCAGTGGACCAGGCCCAAAAAGGAAACAGCCTGCCGCCATTTTGAGAGTCCTGTGGCAGCCGCCTATCGCTGCACCGCAAGAGTGGGCGCAACTCAGCTGAATGGCGGATTTTGACACAGTGGACCAAAAGCGGACGGAATGGCAACTGAAACGGTAAAGGGGCGCCCCACTACAACAGACGAGACTCCACCTGGAGAGGCCCGTTCACGCCGCCTCCCCCGGGGCGCTCCACGCCGTTATTCGGAGCAGCATTGTAGGATACCAAAACCAGTGCGGCAACTTACTGGACATCACCTTGGTGCCATCGTTCTGCTGCCTTGGAACTATTCGCACAACAGTTTGCTACTGATGACCCACCCCCCGCGACGCCCCACGCCGTTATTTGCTGTGTGGCAACTTACTAGACATCACTTTTGTGTCATCTAGATTTCGGCGCGTTCTGCTGCCTTGGAACTATTCGCACAACAGTTTGCTACTGATCACCCACCCCCCGCGACGCCCCACGCCGGAAATCTGGACGTTGTGCTGCGTTAGGACTATTCGCACAGCCGACCGCTACTTCGTTGTTTTTCTCTAAAAATGTTTATATGTTATTACTATTTTTGTTTTCTTGTATATATTTATAAATTATTAAAGTTTTATAATCTTACTACTTTGTCGGAGTGCTATATATTTTTAATGTGACACATAATTGTAAAAACTTTGATGTACAAAGAGTCATCCCTGGAATCTTCCGCTTCACGCTCGGTCCCCTCCCCAATCACAATACAGAATGGTTTTCAGATAATAGCAACGCTTCTGCTGTGACGGATCTCATCGAGTGTGGGCCTTGATCTACTATAACTCCTTTGAAGACGGGTGATTCTTTACAGCTGTGGCCATAAACTACATCTGCAGGGCTAGCTGATAGCCTAGGACCGGCCTGGACAATCGGACACAGAGGAAAAGGAGTGTCAGAGGGTGCGGTAGTGAATAGGGCGAAAGGGAGGTGTCGGGCGGGCACAGGGTGTGATTCTCAGGGAAGAACAGCGCAGATGGGGGGAGGTTTATTACCCATGCATAAAACAGAGAGCGGGGGTGACCACTGCCTGGGGGAGATGCTTGCGAGGGTGGGGAGCCATGGTAAGGATCGACAGCGTTCACAGAGTGGATCTGGTCAAGGCATCTAAAATGGCTGCCGTGCACGACAAAAGTGTGGCATTTGAAAAAAGACAAGATGGCGCACACAATGTTTTTCAACAATTCCTGATTTCCTTCGAATCGAACGTTAACAGACGTTGGGGCATATTACCAAAGTTAAGCGATATTTATCCCTAACGATGCATTGCAAAGATTTTTTTACCGTCAGAAATTATCGCAGATAAACCTTGCTATTATCAAGGTTTATCGCAAATACGATAAAAAACGAGCGCAATGCATTAATGTCGCTGAAAACTCCGCGATATTCATGCATTACCGAGCTAATGCTCTTAGCCATGTTATCCACCTCCCATTGGATAACATGGCTAAGAACTGCTCAGGGCAGCTGTTACTTTTTGGAGATATTCGCGCTTATCTCGAATATTTCCAAAAGTTGATAATAGGAGATAGCGATGTTAGCGACTGTTTCCAGTCGCTAACATCTTGGCATGCCCACTTTGCATGTCATTAGTGATAAATATCACTCACATGCAAAGTGGGACCCAAGATGGTCGCTATCTCCTACTAGCCGTCGCTAACTGGTGTTAGCAACAGCTAGGTAATACACATATAATTTTATCTCCGCGAAGCGGAGCGCTGTTACAGATATATATCTTGTTTTTGAACGTTAATTTCTCAAAATGCACTGAAGCACATATATTGAGACATAGCAAAGGCACATCGGGCTACCAGTCCCTAATATTTTACCAAGTTTCGTGCAAATCCATTCAGCCGTTCGATTATTATTATTATTATTTTTTTTTGCCCCGCGGGGCCCTTTTAAAACCTCCACATCAAACCTAGGGGGTCAGCGAGGATCTACTATGCCCCCTTATGGTCATCAGCCGTTCGATTATTATTATTATTTTTTTTTTTGCCCCGCGGGGCCCTTTTAAAACCTCCACATCAAACCTAGGGGGTCAGCGAGGATCTACTATGCCCCCTTATGGTCATCAGCCGTTCGATTATTATTATTATTTTTTTTTTTGCCCCGCGGGGCCCTTTTAAAACCTCCACATCAAACCTAGGGGGTCAGCGAGGATCTACTATGCCCCCTTATGGTCATTTGCCCCTTCGCTTTGGCCTCCTCTTGTCTCTCGATCCTACCGAGAGACAAGATGGCGGCCGCTACGTACTGTTTGGAATGTTTACAGACACCGGAGAGCCAATCAGCTTCGCTTCGCAAAGCTCCGTAACGCGAAAAGTACGCGAAGCGGTGCGCTGTTACAGATATATATCTTTTTTTGAACGTTAATTTCTCAAAATCCACTGGAGCACATATATTGAGACCTAGCAAAGGCACATCGGGCTACCAGTCCCTAATATTTTACCAAGTTTCGTGCAAATCCATTCAGCCGTTCGATTATTATTATTATTATTTTTTTTTGCCCCGCGGGGCCCTTTTAAAACCTCCACATCAAACCTAGGGGGTCAGCGAGGATCTACTATTCCCCCTTATGGTCATTTGCCCCTTCGCTTTCGCCTCCTCTTGTCTCTCGATCCTACCGAGAGACAAGATGGCGGCCGCTACGGACTGTTTGGAATGTTGACAGACGCCGGAGAACCAATCAGCTTCGCTTCACAAAGCTCCGTTGCGCGAAAAGTACGCGTCCTGGGACGCTGCCCGGTCCGCTGTTACAGATATATATCTTTTTTTAAACGTTAATTTCTCAAAATCCACTGGAGCACATATATTGAGACCTACAAAAGGCACATCGGGCTACCAGTCCCTACAATTTTGCCAAGTTTCGTGCAAATCCATTCAGCCGTTCGGGCTAAAAGTGAGGCCAACCGCCCTATGGAAAACTCAATGTTAAAAACACGTTTTGGGACCCCCCTTTTTTCTCGGCCCCCACTGGACGAACCCCCCCCAAATTTTCAAGGGCTGCTCAGAAACAAAATGTGCCATTTTCCTGAAAATTTCAGCCGATTCCGTCCACAAACGCCAAAGTTATTAGACATAGAATTTTCAAAAAACCCATAGAGAAAAAATCCTAACTATATATACCTACTGGCGACCGCCAGTAGGTAATATATATATAGACACATATATGTCTTTAAAGTATATTGATATCAAGAATATAAAATCTATAATAACGTTTATATTCGTTCATACTACTTTGTTGTCTATATTTTTGTTATCAGATTTGTGTAGTAAAATATTGTTGTGGTTGATATTCTGACTTATAGTCATCACCAGGGTGAAAAGGGGCAATACAGGTATTTAATGAGAAAATGTGTCCCTTTTTAATGCTTGGCATTTGAGAACGTTTTAGCTGGTATAACAGTACATTGTTGTTCCAAAAAAATACATATATAATATAAGCAAATAAAGGAGATTTTAGTCACTGGGCTTCATCTGTCAATTATGTGTTCACTTTTGCTTTTATCCACCTTAGGATACGGCATGGGTCAGTGAGTCAATCCACTTTGCCCATTGGCTCCCTTCACTTTCAGTGACTGCATGAAACCCGTGTATATTTGTTCATATCTCCTTAAAAATATTTTTTTTCTTTAGTGGCCAAGCCGGTGTAATTATTATTCAAATATCAGCTATTTTTTTGCCTGCGCTTCGAGTGCTCTGTTGGATGGTGCTTTATTTTCCGCCTCCTATTTAATTTAGCTGTCCTAGTGTGTTTAAGGGACATAGGGCCAGATGTAGGTAGGCATTTACCGGTCGGTAACGGCCGAATTCGGCCGTTACCGAACGGTAAATGCAATTTGAGATGTAGGGCCCTGTATTTTACAGAATCGGTAAATTTACCGATCGGTAAATTTACAGATTCTGTAAAATACCGAATCGGTATTTTTACCGATTCGGTAAAATTGATATGTAGGTGGGACTCTTCTGAGTCCCACAAGCATTACAAAATCGGTATTTTACCATCAAATTCTATTTGATGGTAAAATACCGATTCCGGTGTGCATGCACACCTGTGCCATATGACAGGCAGACCTGCCCTTAGGGCAGGTATGCCTGCCACATGGCACCCGAACCTGTTTTGGGGGTGCTAGAGGGTGTCAAAGTGACACCCCCTGCACCCTTGTGAAAATCGGTATTTACCGATAAGGTAAATACCGAATCGGTAATGCCCATTCATTCCTATGGGCTTCAAAGCCCATAGGAATGAATGGGCATTACCGGTCGGTATTTACCGAATCGGTAAATACCGACTTTTACCGATTCGGTAAATCAACATCTGGATTTACCTAAATCTCGGAACTTCTATTTTACCGATTCGGTATTTATGAGTCGGTAAAATAGAATTACCTACATCTGGCCCATAGTAACATAGCTGCATGTGATCTAAAGGATTTGTTAGGTGGTGATATATTCTTGTCTCCTTCAGAAATAATGATATTAAATTGTCTGACAGGAAAGTATTACATTTATAAACATTATTTTTATATTGACCATCCTAGTAAAAAAATTTAATTGAATTTTGTATTTTTGTTTTATTTTCATTTTTGTGTCACATGCTTGCAATAATTCCTGTTCGCACTAGATTGAAAAGGGCAGTACTATTAGCTTTCCCAGTGCTTATTATATTATTGTCCCGCTATGTGATGTGTTAGTCCAGTCTGTACTAAAAAACAATTACCTTGCCAGTTTCTACCTGGCCTCAGTGTTTCTATACAAGGTCAATTGTGCATAGTAGGAAAAAAGTAATTTGTCATGTATGGAAGCTGGTATTAGAAGTGATGTGTTTTCGTTCTTTGGTGGACTGTTTAACATTAGACACACATGTTGATTTTTTTTTCCTGTTGGTCTTTTGGCCATGTTTGTAGCACATTCTTATTAACATTTCAAAAGCATTTCACCACAACTCGTCACGTCAATTCCCAGAGAAGCACATCTGCTGAAGTAAGGAAATGTATTTTAGTATCAATCCATACCATGCAGCCGATGATCAGCCTTTCTCTGTCTCTCGTCTCTGAAGCAGACAGCTGAACATGCGAGCTGCAGGAATCCATTCTGAAGCTTCATCCTTGGTAACCCGAGGCAAGGAACTTCCCGCAAAGTGGTCAGCAGAACCAGAGCAGTGGTTTTCCATTTAGCGACAGCTCTCTAATACCACATGTTATTCGACGGCGAAAATGGCACTTTGTTTTAAACCCAGACGCTTGTTTTCGAACTGTTAAATGTAAGAACTCGGAAAGAAAATCTATCGAAACAATCAATTTCCAGTTATGACCTACCAGGAAACGGGAGCCCTCTGACAAATACGACGAGACTACAAACTGCTGCTCCAATGGCAGAACAAGCATTGGACATAAAATACATTGTACAATCATGCAACTGTTACTGTTCCAAATAAATGTTTGTGAGGCCTACGGAAAACGAGTTTTGATGACCCAAGAAGAACAACATAGAGAAATGCATATGTCTCCCAACATTAGGTAATAACGTGGGGCCAGCCACTACAAAAATCGAAACAAAACATATATTCTTTGCATTTTTTAGACCCTAATTTTTATCTAAATTGAAGAGCCGGTGTAAAAACAGGTATGTCTCTTATTAATTAGTTCGCAAATTCCAGTTGAGGGGCATATTTACAAGCCCCTATCGCCAAAGGAACCTCACTTTTAGTGAGGTTCCTGTGGTGATATGGGCTTCGCCTTATTTACAAGGCAGCTTTAAGCCAACTGGCTTAACACTGCCTTGTACATAAGGCACCCTATCATGCTATACTTAGCATGAAAGTGGTGGGCAGTAGGTGTTGTGGTGGGCGTTCCACCGCAACACCCATTGATTTGGCACTGCCCCATATTTACAAGGGTGGCGTAAATATGGGGCAGCGCCAAAATTAGAGACCAAAAAAATCCTGGTCTTATCCGGGCAAAACCAGGAGAAATGCTTTATTTCTCCTTGTGTTTGCTATGTCTATGTGTGCTGCATTGTGCAGCACACTTAGAAACGGCAAAACGCCATTGATTGCTTATGTGCAGGAAGGGACACTCTTCTGCACATAAACAATAATTCCCCTCAGTGCAGACACCCTTGCAGTATAGCAGCACAGCACCGCCAACGTCATAATCAGGCCCTAAGCTGTTACCACCTCAATGTGTATTTTCAAATACAATACACTTTAATATTTAATAAATCATTACTCTGTTTATGCCTCAGTATTTCTCTGGTGAGAATGGCATCACGAAAAGGATGAACAAACGGACAGGCTGAGCCCTCAGTTTTGCCAGCAGCATTGCAAGAGTGATTGTATAATCTGTGGTGCAAGTTTCCCTCCACGCAAAGGCCCTTACGAGTGGCCCGTAATGTCAGCTGTGTGCTGTCACCCCTTTTACTGCACGTATTGCCGTTATGAGGCTTGGGATAACCATCGGCAGATCAAACTTACCTTTATCAAAATCTGCAGGTTATATCCTAGAAAACTGTGAGTGGCAATAATGAGCGCACATATAAACACAGAGCATCTCAGTGTCAGTTTTTATTGGAAGCAATAATGATCACATCTGGTAATGCTCAACACTTAATGAGGGTCAAAGTATTTTAGCAGAATTGAAAAATAATAGAAAGAAGTGCTTTGTGTCCCTTTTGCAGCTAGGCAATAACCTTTTTTTTTTGCATAGCTTGTGGAAATTATTGATTGCCCTTTCTGTATAAAAACAATGGTGACAATGCATTATCCCACCATTTGTTTAATTTTTTTTTCTATTTGAGTGTTTTTATAATGATCAAAGGATCGAAGAGAAAGACTGCTTTAAACAATGTGCCGTTATGCCATGAGGCATGCGTTTGGTGCCGGCTCGGGGACATTGGACATAGAGTTTGCAAGGGCTGCACCAGGCTGTACCAAACAAGGCTTTGTGCAATGGACTAATGGGTTAGAATGTTATCCTTTGTTCAATAGACCACCAGAAGATTAATTTTATTACTGGTGATGTGCTGTGATGTGCATGGAGCTGGCCAACCCAAATATGAGGCATCAGTGATGAATTTATAGTGTGCTAAGTGTTGTAGCTGGGAGAACTCCATCAAATCTGTTACAACAGTCAATATGTGACAGGGTCACTGCTGTGGCGAGGGCTACTTACACAGTACATTGCAGTAGTTGGTGGATGGTCCATTGGACCACTGTCCAATCTTGAAAAAAACTTGTACTTGAATTCTTTTTTTGAATGTGTCCCATTTTTCACTTAGAAACGCCGGTTGCATTAATCAAAATTGCTTTATTTAAGAGCAATCACAGCCACCATGCCTGTGACTCTAACTAACCATACTGGATCACAATTTACGACCTGCCTCATGCATATTAGTTAGATAGGTTAAATTGCGACCCATTATGATTCGGAATTTTGTGAACCGACCTATTATTTCATAGGTCGACTCACAAAATTCCTTTCCTTTTGCCAAAAGTCAGTGTGCAATTTAGAACCACTTTTTTGTGAGTAATTCGGCCCTAAATTCTGATGCCAACGGGTATAAATCTATGTAACAAGGGTATACTAAAGTGCTTGCTCCACTGATACCAAAGACTTTGGCATCAGTGTTATCCTTCAATTTAACCTTTGTGCAATAATTAGGAGCAAATTTCTGCAGAAGCCAGCCAGCAGTTTCCCTACCAAGGCAGAGTTTGTATATGATCATGGGAAGTTCATTGCACGGGTAATAGATTATTTTAGGCAGTTTCCTAGCCATGGCAGCCTACTAGTAAAGAGTAAAATCAAGTAATGTCCATCGTCCAAGAAGTTGCGGTATTTGAAATAAATTAGTTGCTCTGTGTACTTTCTTATATCCCTACTGGAAGGAAGAAATAATTGTGGCGATAGATAGATAGATAGATAGATAGATAGATAGATAGATAGATAGATAGATAGATAGATAGATAGATAGATAGATAGATAGATAGATAGATAGATAGATAGATAGATAGATAGATAGATAGATAGATAGATAGATAGATAGATAGATAGATAGATAGATAGGAATAGAGCGATAGAGATACATACATTTTGGAAAAATGCTTATCTTCATCAAGTTACATCTACCAATTAGTGTGATAGGTAGTCGATCCCTTTCTCTAATGAGTGCAATATCATTTTTTTGTAAAGGCTTAACGTGTAGTACAAAGAGGTTATGTGAATTAGATGCAATGAATACTCCTAACTATTTAACTACTGTTTTTACAAAGATACCTGATTAATATTGTAGTGAGTTAGAAACTCAGTTTTAGCTATATTAAATGAATATCCAGAAAAAACTATTGAACTCTAAAGCAATTTCCTCAACCTCTATCAGAGCTTTAATGACAGCCTGTGAAGATATCGCCACTTCATCTATGTAAGATGCAATTTTGAGAGCAAAAAATTTCAAATACACTGGAGTGATTAGTGTAACAGTTTTTATCTTTAGCAAAAAGTGTTCCCAGTGTAAGGCAAATAATAATATTGACAATGAGCAGCCCTGTCCCATACCTTTTTGAATCCTGGTATTTATGGACCACTTTCCCATCATTATTGTGTTTGACTTGGTTTTATCATACAACGTTTGCACTAGAGTAATCCATTTATCACCAAATTACATCTTTAGCATTGCCTGCCAAAGATAGGGCTTGGTCACCCAATCAAATGCCTTTTCGGCATCTAGAAAGATCATGCTGTGACAAAGGGGGTCATAGGGATGGCGGGCAGACTTCTGTTCGTCCGCTATCATATCGGGGACTAGGACCACCCACTACAAGGTGGCGGTCCCACAGGGCCAATTACAACACGACCACCACCACGGAGGTCGCAAGGCCCATATTTTACATTGTGGTGGGTACTGCTGGCTGCGGCACCCGCTGTAGTGTGACTACGGGACATTTTACATATCCCTGCATTACATGGCAGGTACCATGCTGTGCCTGCCATATGGTGCTCGGATATGTGCCCAACAAAATGTGCCAGAGGGAAAAGGGTGCCCCGATGTCCATCCCTGCCAGCCTTTTCATGGCGGTGAACCGCCATAGAAAGGCTGGGGGGGGAGGGACATCCTAGTCCCTATGGCGGTGCCTGGTAGGCACCACAACCAATGCAGGAATTTCCGACTGCCATGTAACCGCCAGCCATCATAATGAGGCGGGCAGGGAATGGCCATCCAATTGCGGTGAGACCGCCACCGACAGCCTGTCGGTGGCGGTCTCGCCATCATCATAATGACCCCAAAGCGCTTACTGCATCAAACATTGTTATTGAAGAATTACTATGTGCAGTGGTATCTTATTCAGATATGAACCAGTTTTGTTCGACTGATGCTAATTCCTTAGTTACAGGCAACACTTGTCTAACCCAATTTTAAAAAAATATTTTTGCAGCACCATTAATTAGAGATATTGGACAATATGAACCCCTCTCTTCATTCCTTGCCAGTAGCCTTGCTATTGACTAACTACTTTATTTTTTTCCAAATATAACCTCCTCCCTAGTATACTGGCTATCTAAAAGTGTGGCATTTAGTTTCATCGCTTGTTTAAGTGGTATTGTCGTTAACTAAACTGAGATTTCACCCCCTCTCAGACACTATTCTTGGGTGTGCATTTTATTGATAAAACTGTTTACAAGTGTGAAGAATTGCCACTGGCTCAGCAACATGCATCCCTTCCTCATCTTTAATCTTCCTAGTACTAGATCCCATCTGAGAACCTCAAGCTTAATACGCCAGTATACGTCCCTAAAATTTGCTATACTTGTAAAAAGAAGTACAATAATGCAGATATTGCTGACAATTTCTATTTCACATCATCCCAGTAATTTGAGCGTTGTCTTGAGGATGTCCTGGTATATACTACTGGCATTAGGCAGGTGATTATGCATAGCCACAATATGTTTATGCTCTACAACCATAATTTGTAAGATTCAACTTTAAAAAAATCATTGTTAGCCTTTTTTTGTAACTGGTTATTGCACAACATATTGTAGCTATAAAAGCATCCAAAACGAATACAGAGCTATTAGTCAACTTTGCTCTCTTGCCCAAAATGTACCTTCTGAACTTTGCTTCCAATAACTCACTTCTAGGAAATGTCTCTTCTCAACTATGCTTAGAGTTTGAATCCAAGATTATTGTCATCTGCAGTGGATTGTGATCTGAGCTAACCTTTGCCTTCTTTTGCAATACTGGCAATAATTTCAGCTGAATCCCCCCAAAAAAATCAATCCTAGAATATTATGCATGTGAAAGCAAACAATAAGTAAAGCTATTACAATCCCTATTCATTTGTCAACCAGACATCTATCAGTGCCAGGTCCTTAATCATATTTGTGAATGCAGCTCTAACATTAGGCAGTCTTGCTGACCCAGCTAGAATGGTAACAATGCATTTATAGTTCAACGGACAAAGGAAAATGTCACAAACAATAAAAGGTTTCTGCCAATAAGCCAATTCAATGGGCAAAAAGATAAGTATAGAGGGATTGTCATTATTTATGCCATATAGAGGACAGATAGTGTTTAGTTGTCCAGCAAATTATAATGAAGCAATCTGCCATGTACGAAAATTGTCTGCCTATGTTCTGACAACACATATAGCCTTACATTTTTAATGTATATGGCGATAGCAACCCCCTTTGTGGAGATTACTTGAGCAGAACAAACAATTAGGTTCAACCCTGCTGTCTAAACAATGTCTGCTTGGCATCTGCTATATGAGCTTTTTGGATACATGTAATATTAGTAACGTATTCATCCAATTCCCTCTAAACCATCAACCGCTTAAGGCATGCATTAAGTCAATCAATGATCCAATTAGGGATTATAATTGACTCCCTTAATAAGATTCCTAAATTACACCCCCAAGAAGCAGCCATAGTTATGGGATATTTGGAGTTATATGACCCGTCAGGCATGGTTATATTCTTTGTGCTGTGTTGTTTATCTGCTTTTGTATCATTTTTTGCCTAGACCCATGCCTCCAGTCTGCATCCTTAACCCAGAAGTGCCCCTCCTCGATTTTCCACAGAACCCCCAGCCCAAGCCTCTGCCCCCTGACTGTTCAGTCCTAGAATGTCCCCACCCATGTGGCTAGGGAGATGTCATCTGCCTCTTACCACATAGATGTATTGGGATGCATCCGCTTATGTGTCGGGACGCATGCTTTCAGACAGCCAGTCAGGGCCCTTGTCTCATACTAGTCCCCTTCCAAACCATTACCGCTCTTTCATTTATGCTACAAAGTCCAATGCTTCCTGCATTTCCTGAATCAAAATCTATATCCCTTTTCACAAAATTTTGAGAGTTGCATATTGGATGATCTGCAATTACCCACAAAGGGGCCTGGTCTCAGGGATCAGTGCTCGCATTTGGTGACCCGTTGTGCTGTCTCAAAAGACATATCCTGATACATAGAAAACTCAAAGCTGCTTGTACTTTGAAACTACACTTACTCCATGCTATGCCAAATATTGTCTTGTTCAATAAATAGTTAGAAAAACTAGCCAGTATTGTGTATTGTTTCACATTCTTGAGATTCGTGTGGAAAGTAACCGATGTGCTCAGATAATTAACATTACTTAATCGTCTCATTTGAGATAACTACTTTGTTTAGAATTGGTTTCAAAAGTCTATTAGAGTAGTGTTCACTTCAATTCCTTCAGGACCCCCCACCTCCTTGAGGTTACATCAGCGGGACCTTGATAGTTCTGGCGTCCTTGGCGTGGTTTTCCCCCTAACATTTTGCCTTCTGACTTCCTGTGTTTTACTAACTTCCTTTTTGCTGGCCCTAGGACTCTGCACACTTTACTACTGCTAACCAGTGCAAAAGCGCTTGTGCACTCTCCTTAGAACATTCTAGATTGGCTTATACCCAATTGGCATATTTCATTTACTTGTAAGTGCCTAGTAAAGTCGCAGTTGATGTGCCCAGGGCAAATATAATAAATGCTTCTAATGGGCCTGCAGCACTGATTGTGCCACCCTCTTAAGTAGCTTTTTAAACATGTCTAAGGCCTGCCATTACAGCCTGTGTGTGCAGTTTGAACTGCCATTTTGACCTGGCAAAGTAAACTCTATTTCCATCACAAAAGTTACTGTGCACATCTTTTATTTCTTTGTTCTCCTTTACTTGTCTTTTTCAATTCTTAAACAACGGTATGTGTGCAGCCCGAGTGTGTGATCTGCCCTTATTCACGCTTGCAATGATAACTGGGAATATAGAACCGTGTTTGCATTCCTTACACGAGCGCACAGCCATTTCTTTGATTTCATGCTCATTTCAAGATTTTAAGACATTAGTCCAAGTACTCATGAGTGTAGTAATAACTTCATTTATTCATAGTTGTTTAACTGCACATGGGACAATATGTTGTAAACTTCTTCTCATGCCTCATATACGCTAATCCAAGCTTTTTTCTGGGCACGCCTTTTAACATAAAACATCTTCAGAAGTTAATGAATGTAGTACCCAATGCATTTCGAGCTCCCTTGAGCTCTTCTTCAGGGGTTTCACTATAAATAAAGAACCACGTATCAAATGAATTGCAACTCTCCACCATTATAACACGCACTATAGACATTTTTAGATATAAAACAGAACACTGAATCTCTCGAATCCAATGCGTGTGTTACACCCAGCACTTAAACAGTGCTTTCCCTCTAAAATCATAACTCCACGTTCCCTTGACAATATCCTAAGGGGTCCCTTACTCCACTTAGTTCACATAGCCACCTCTATTCTACCATGCTGATGTTACACCTAACGTGGGTGTCAGTCCGCACAGTGCTTCTACAACATGATGCCCAAACTCCAATAATCAAAACCCTTGTTCGCGTACCTTCGTGTTTCTTCGTGTGTAATCATCTGCTCTCATCTTAATTGCGGCACCTGCCTTCCGATCTTACTGAATATTTAAACCGTGTGGCGTAACTCCTCCTCCCCTCACAGACCAATCATGATTCAGCAACCCATTGGCTCCCAGCCTGTTAAATCACCGTCCCACAATGCAATGTTTGCAACCTTATTCAATCCACAATAGCCCAACCTAAATGCTAAAATCACTGCTAATTAAACCATTTTCACCAACCCACACCTTTGGATATTATGACAATTACCCCGCAATCCCCTTAGTAGTTTAACCCCCTGCTTCGATCATACTCCTAGGCTCATATCTCATGGGCGTAATACATTACTCTTAGTTCAAAACTTAACTCTTAGTTCAACACATGAATGTAGTTGTTTTAAATAGATACAGTTGTACAAAACATCATTAACAAATCCGTGAATCTGGCATCAAGCCAACCATTGCTGATCAAGTTCCTTCAGATGAAGAGATGTGAGTCTCACGTGTGTGTCTGTTTTGGTTTTTGTCTGTAATTTCCAATGCTTTTGAGGGTGCAACAAGTAGTTAGGGCAGAGTCCAAACTTGGTTTCCATCACAAAAGTTACTGTGCACACCTATTATTTCTTTGTTCTCCTTTCCTTGTCTTTTTCAGTTCTTAAGCAACGGTATGCGTGCAGCCCGAGTGCTTGATCCGCCCTTATTCAGGCTTGCAATGATAACTGGGAATATAGGACCGTGTTTGCGTTCCTTACACGAGAGCACAGCCATTTCTTTGATTTCATGCTCATTTCAAGATTTTAAGACATTAGTCCAAGTACTCAAGGGCTGGGTGTAACACACGGCATGGATTTGAGAGATTCAGTGTTCTGTTTTATATCTAAAAATGTCTATAGTGCATGTTATAATGGTGGAGAGTTGCAATTCATTTGAAACCCCTGAAGAAGAGCACAAGGGAGCTCGAAATGCATTGGTTACTACATTCATTCACTTCTGAAGATGTTTTATGTTAAAAGGCGTGCCCAGAAAAAAGCTTGGATCAGCGTATCTGAGGCATGAGAAGCAGTTTATAACATATTGTCCCACGTGCGATTAAACAACTGTGAATAAATGAAGTTATTACTACACTCATGAGTACATGGACTACTGTCTTACAATCTTGAAATGAGCATGAAATCAAAGAAATGCTGTGCACTTGTGTAAGGAACGCAAACACGATCCTACATTCCCAGTTATCAAAGTAAACTCTATGCCAGACCCAAACCTTCCTTTGTAATACATATATGTCACCCCTAGCGTAGGTCCTTGATGGCCCAAAGGGCAGGGTACATTGTAGTTAAAAAGTAGGTCATGTACTTTAAAACTGTACATGCCCCAGTCAGTGGCAGCCGACGCATATTAACAGTGGTGGGTGGGTGAAGGAGGTGTGAGGGGTGTCTCTGGATTACATGACTGGGTGTAGTTGACAGGTGTGCTTTGTGTATTCCTCCTAGACAGCCACACACAATGTGATTGTTTGACTAGATGGGCAATCCCAGGCAGGATGGGTAGTAGGAACTGGATCAGAACCACTTACAATTGAATAGACTGTGTCCTGTCTTCATATGAAGGATTTCATATCCCCTGTAGCTAGCCTGGAGCCAGGGGCAGGAAGACAGGGGCACCTGTGCATTTCTGAGACATCCACTGACTCTGTAGCACGCTCCGTAGTGCGGAGATACCCCTTCGGGGGTGATGTGGGTGCTTAACAAGGCAAACAATAAAAAATAAAAAAATACCACCAGAATCTTCTCCTCACTTCAAAGGCAAACTATGTATAAGTACTGGGCCTCAGATACCGACTCTTCAGTATACTTCTGGACCTGCTGATACTCAGCCAGGAGAAAGAACTGCTGTGCTGCTGAAAGGACTACCACACTGGTGGACTGCTGCTCTGAAGGACTGCTGCCCTGCTGCTTTGACCTGCTGCCTGCAGCCCTCTTGCCTGGGTGAGAAGGACTGGACCTGCATATCTTGAACTCAGACCCCAAAGTGACTCCAAGAGCTAGTTCGCTGGGATCCTGATCTGAAGCCTCAGGCACACAACAAGGTTCCAACAACAGTACACCTGCATCTGGATTCTCCCATCTGTGAGTCTACCCTGCCAAGTGGTGCCACCCCAGTCCTGGACCCTTGAAAGTCAGCTTAAGTTTCCCTACCAGCCTCTGTGCATCCAGTGAAACAGATACAGCTCATCTGCTCTGTGGCGCAAACCTGAGCAGAATCAATGCATCGTCTCTGCTGCATGGATTGGGCTCATCACAACACAGCCTATTGGAACAGCCAATGCACAATGCATCCTCAGTGCAGACCCTCGCATCCATCATCAATGGCAGCCTCGACGAAGACAACATACCTCACTTTGCAGCCTTGTAGGTCCTCAGAACCAATGCATTGCTTCAACTGTGCAATGTATCCTCAATGCCAGCCTTCACATTGCAAGTCCTCTTCGAGGGGATCCTTGACGACATTGCAGGGCCTCGCATCACAGCCTCGCCGCATCTCGGAACCAATGAATTGCTTTTGCTTTGTGAAGCATCTTCCATGTGGATCCCCACTACACTCTGCACCCAGTATTTAAGGTAAAGTGTTCAACAAGCCTAACTGGGTCCCTGTAGCCAGCCTGCACTCCATCCCAATTGGACTGAGCTTGTGACTTTGTTTTGCTCTGGCACAAATAATTATCCACAGTTGGCCCTTGTGCTTTTTGGAGCTATTTTCACTAAAATCTATAAAGTTGCTCAGCTCCGGATTTAATTATTGGCTTTTTATCAAATCAAATCAAAATAACCTTTATTCGGATATTACATTATCCATAAAAGTAGACACACAATTACGTAAATGGTGAAAGTTAAAATAAAGTAACTGTACTGCATTTTCTTAAATAAAAACAATAACAATAAAAGTGCAGGGCATCTATCCATCAATCAATCTAATAAATATACATATACAGGGATTATTGTTAAGCTAGCAGCAGGATATACATAGAGCAAGCGATTAGCAGCGTTATTTTAATCATAAATTTCTAAAGTGCATACGCCATGTGTCCAAATTATTGGGCTATCTGGATAAAGTGCATTGTATAATAGCAGCCATAAATCAAGAGTGAACTATTATCTATGTCTCCATATTTACCTGATTACTGACAAGGAGAAGGGTAATTCACATATTTACAAATAGCAGCATAAATTTAAAGTGCAAATGTGCAAACTAGAAAAAGGCCTCCTTCCCATCTATCAAAGTGACATAGTGCATTAGAATAGAAATTAATTCATAGAAATACGAGATCGAGTGGCCATTTTTAAAAAAGTACACACACAATATATTAATTCAACATCATCGAGCTGTAAAATAGATTTAAATGCCGCATTAAAATCTTTTATGCCTTTAGCTCTAAAAAATGATATCAGGAGGGGCTTACTATATTTATGATAGAAAGAGCAAAAGAATAAAAAGTGCATTATTGTTTGCTTCCCAGAATTCTGACATGGGCAAACCAGATTCTCAATATTATAATGTTAGCCCAGGGGAAAACACAGTAAATACTTAATGGTTCCTGATCGTAGGCGAAACAGAAGGCTACGCTACCAGGAAGTCATTTCTTTAAGGAGGTAGATAGCTGGTGTGGGCGTAGTAAGTACAGTCTCGCCTTCTATTTGGATGTAGCCTTTCACAGAGGATTTTGCTATTTCAACATTGTATCTAGACTCCCCATAATGCCTATAGAGGGTATTCCGTATTAACTTCCCATTAATCCCCTCTAGTCCATTTGGGTTGTCAAATATGTGTTCGAGATTGATTGTTGCCAGACTTTCCCTAACTTGGGCTAACCATGGGATTTTAAGACCCTGATCACATTTTAGGCAGTCATACAGAATTTCCCTTGTTAGTGATGCTTCTGGGTTTTTCCAAACTTTAATCCAAAATAACACAGGGCGTGCCTTAATGTAATCCTCCAGGTAAAACAATTTTAATTCATTATGACATATAAAAGTGGAGGATGAGATTGGTAGACCCAAAAGCCTTCTGCAGAATCGGTCTTCTTCTTCCTGGGCATTATTTAAGTTTGAGTATCCCCAGATTTCGGTCCCATAGGTCATGACAGGAACGCATTGTGTCTTATAGATTTTTAATAAAGATTGGACCACCATGAATCTTTTAGGCTTCGGAAGAGACAATACAGAATTTATGGCCTTGATGAACTTAGACCGACCGTAAGCCAAATGGGCGGGCCATCAGCCGTTATCGGCGAATTGTAAGCCCAGGTATGGAAAAGTGCGAGTGCATAGCAGCGATCCCTGTTCTAAAACAATCCTATTAATGTGACGTTTTTTAGGGCTACAGCACATTAAAAACGATTTTTAAAATTAGTGCAAAGGTCAAGGCTAAACATAAAATCTACAAATCCCCTCACTAAAATCCTCAGGGCATTCGGTGTACGACCCATTAAAACTGCATCATCTGCATAGAGTAGGGAGGGGAGTTTAGTGCCGTTTATTGTGGGGACATCAGAAATTAGATTGGACAGGGCGTTATGAAGTTTGTTGATATATAAAATAAATAAAAGAGGGGCAAGCACGCACCCTTGTCTTACGCCTCTGCCAACTGTTATGTCTCCTGACACTGCTCCATCCATGCTTAGCCTCACTCTCGCTTTTAGGTCTCTATGTAGGTATGCTAGGAAGTATACCAGGTTATTATCCAGACCGTAGTCCAAGAGGCGTTGCCAGAGCTTTGACCTGTTGACAAAGTCGAAAGCGGACGAAAGGTCCATGAAGGCCAGGTACAGTGGACTGTGTCGAGCAATAGTATATTTTCCTATAATTAGGTTCAAATTCAGGCACTGTTCCACTGTACCCAGATGGCTCCGGAAACCCAACGGGCATTTATTTAAGATGTTTTCTTCCTCTGCCCATGCCCTGATTTTATTAAATAAAACTTGTCCTAAAATTTTGAGGGTATTATCGATTAATGAGATCGGCCTATAACAGCTAGGCTCCGATCTTGATCCCTTTTTAAAAATTGGTACAATTACAGAGGTTGACCATGTACTGGGGATGTCGGTAGTAATTAGATTATTAAAAACATTTAATCATAAGGGGGCCCAAAATTCGTGTTCCACTTTTATACGGTCTATCGGTAGACCATCAGGTCCAGGTGCTTTCTTGCCCAAACTCTGCGATATTGCCTCATCGACCTCGTCTATAGTCATTGTAATTTTAGTTGGGCACATATCAGACACAGAATTATCATAATATGGTGGGGGGGCATATATTTTAGAAAAATGAGCAACCCATACTTCACTGGAGATGTTGCAATCGAGAGGTGCAGAGGGATTCCCGAAAGCTCTTAGGGATTTAGTTGTGGACCAAAAGGCAGTTGTGCTTTTAGTGTTAGCTGCACAAGCCAAGTTATCCCAATGTTCTTTCAGAACGGTGTCACGCCTGGTTCTTAAGGCCCTCTTGTAATTTGACCTTAGTGTCCGAATAAGCATAGGGTCTCTGGTGTTTGCAGACAAGGCCACTCTCAGCTCCCTGTTAGCTTTTGAGCAAATATTATCGAACCATTTGGGGTCAGAGTTGCGTATACCCACTGGTCTAGAAATCAGATTTTTTATGCCTGCACATAGTTCGATAAATGCTGTTACAACCGCAGGATTGGGGTCTGCCAAGACCAGGCACGTCTCCCATAAGGTTGGATATGTTTTTACCATTTTCGCAAAGATCTCCTTATAGTCCAGACCTCTCCATTTGACTCTCAAGGTGTCAGTGGAGAGCTGTAGATTGCTAGCACCAGGTTCTTTCCTAAAGTTTGCAGGACGGGCCACCTTTAACAAAACAACTATGGGGTTATGGTCTCCAAAGGTAGACCGCTTTACCTCTGCCCCGAGATGATAACTTTGTAGTGAGGGTGATAAAAACACATAATCAATGACTGACCCTCGTCCTGATCCTCTGTAGGTGGGTATTAAATTCCCATTAATATTGATTGGGGCAATGTCCATTACATTCAGGAGGCTGGTGTTTACTAAATGATCTATTAGCTCATACCCCCTTTTACATGGATGATGGGTATTGGGATCGGAAGGGAGTCCAGTGACACCTCTTCCAATCTTTGCATTAAAATCACCCCCTAAGAAAATACCCGTCAAATTATATTTCCCTAATCGGTTATCTTGATCCATAATGAAATCAAAAAGTTTAACAAAATTAGGATTTGGAATTCTTAAAAATTAATTAGTATAGAAGTTAATAAAACAAATAGAAGGACCCCGTGTGTAAATTAAAGCTTGGAAGTTGGTATGACCGGTGGAAATTAATTTTGTTCTACCTCCTGAAGCGATTCTAATCCATATTGATAGTCCCCCTATCGGTCTACCATAACTCGGAGTGGCGGGGATGATATTAAAACATTCATATCCCTCAAGATATAGCTCTTTAGGGGCCCAAGTCTCTTGAAACAAGAGTACATCATGTTCTCTAATCATATTCACCCACTCTACTGATTTTAACTTTGTAGCTAAGCCTGCCACGTTCCAACTCAGGACATTCAATGTGGAGTCAGGAGTATCGGTTTTACAGATGGGGGACGTTTTGGGGTTGGCAGAAGCGCTCGCGTCCTCATTCCCACGCACAAGTGACCTATTAAGAATAGGTAGCTCAAAGGGTCAATCAAGTGTATCCAAGTCAGAGAGGGGCAGATATTGGTTAGTGAGCTGGTGAGCAGGGGGGACTGAAGATTGTGTTGATGGACGTTTATAAAAGAACCCAAGGGGTAAGGCACAGATGTTAGTTTGAGTAAGATTGATAGTTTCCCTGACTTCAAGTATCGATCCAGCAATCCTTGGGTGTGAAAAATTAATGACAATACAGTCCCCTTTGATAGTTTTTGGTGTGGGTCCTACCCAGCCCACCCTACGGACCATTAGGATTTCACTCATGTCAGGCCTTTTGAACCTCTTGTGTTTAGCCAACCAATCCATTCATTTGTTTCTCAGCTGAACCCAAGACTCAGATTTTTTTTTCAGTAGGGGAGGGACGCCTGCAAGAACTAGAACATATGGGCATGATGGAGGTGGCAGATTCAGAATATCTTTATTAGGTTCGTCAGGCCCTTTATCCGCAGCCACAATTGTACTGGCATTATCTAATGACCTACTATAGGTGGGGTTTGGATTGGGGTTGCATGTTAAGCCAGGGCATGTATGTTTATTGCGATCAATGGTAACTGACAAAGGTTTTGCTACTTGAGTTACTAAGGATGCAGGAATAGGCAATGATGTCTCTGATGGCTTGGGTACTACAACTTTAGGTACTAAGGGTGAAGGTATAGATAATTGTTTTCCAGGCATATGGGTTCTCGAGATGTTAGCAGGATTGGTATGTACATTATTTACCTTTTGTATCGGTGAGACTTTCAGGGTTAAACTTTCCAATCGATCTAATCGTTTCAACAACCTGTCAAAACTTGAATCTATCAACCCTTTAATACGATACGATCGCAGACTGTATCAACAATAATATAGATTGCAGTATCCCCCAAAATAAAGTCCGAAAAACCAGTTTGTGTAGATTGTGGTTCCTTGGAATTACAGTATGTATCCTCCTCGAGTACAATGATTGGAACAGTACTATCGCTACATATATTGTCAATTGGAATTTGATCTGTGGAAGGTTCAAAATCAATAATAGGATCAATAATAGTGGAATTAATCTCAAGCCATCTATTTAAGGTGCGCATTGTGGTTTCGAGCGAGATGGCTGCTTTCTTTTAGGTTTTGGACAGGGCTGTTTTGATGCCTTCTTCTTCTTTTTGGTTCCACATATATCTGGGTCAGGCGTGGTGGGTACATTCACTGTGGGTAAGTGATCAATTTGGCTTAGATAGCTTCAACATGCATAACCGGGCTAGTCAAGTCCGGTCCTTCTAAGTCCAAGGAAGTTTCTCCCATTACTGTCTGAGGTGCATGTACAGTTACCGTGCGAGACAATGATTGAGCACTGCTGATGTCAGAGGTATCGTGTACGTCTATACCTAATTGTTTAGTGGGACCCACAGACAATCTCCTCTTAGCCTTCTGAATTTCATTGCATACCAAAGTCATAGCATGCTCCAGTGCGGTGTCAATGGCATTCAAATTGGTCGCAGTAACTATTCTCAGTAATATGGCCCAGCCCAGCCTGGGCCAGCCCCGGACGGCAACAGACGGCCTGCCCTTTGCCCGGGCTTAGCCCGACGTCGCCCCGCGCACGCGTCCCGCGACGCGGGAGGGGTGGCTTTGTTTTATGCGCCTCCGTGCGCGGAAGTTCCCGGAAGCTGTCAGCGTCCCAAGTCCAGCAGGGATTGCTGGGAGTTGTAGTCCGCTGCCCGCCCCACTCGGCGACCGCGTTGGCTGTTGCTGTGGCGGGGGAGAGCTGCGGGGGAGAGCTGCGAGGTCCAAGGAGCTCCCTCAGGTCGGTCACACTGCTGCTGTACTTTGCCCCTCTAGAGTGATGTTAGCCCCTCTCCACCGGAGGGGCTGCTTTGTTTTATGCGCCTCCGTGCGCGGAAGTTCCCGGAAGCTGTCAGCGTCCCAAGTCCAGCAGGGGTTGCTGGGAGCTGTAGTCTGCGGCCCGCCCCACTCGGCGACCGCGTTGGCTGTTGCGGTGGCGGGGGAGAGCTGTGGGGTAGAGCTGCGAGGTCCAAGGAGCTCCCTCAGGTCGGTCACACTGCTGCTGTACTTTGCCCCTCTAGAGTGATGTTAGCCCCGCTCCACCGGAGGGGCTTCTTTGTTTTATGCGCCTCCGTGCGCGGAAGTTCCCGGAAGCTGTCAGCGTCCCAAGTCCAGCAGGGGTTGCTGGGAGTTGTAGTCCGCTGCCCGCCCCACTCGGCGACCGCGTTGGCTGTTGCGGTGGCAGGGGAGAGCTGCGGGGGAGAGCTGCGAGGTCCAAGGAGCTCCCTCAGGTCGGTCACACTGCTGCTGTACTTTGCCCCTCTAGAGTGATGTTATCATTTAGGTCTTGTTTTATTTATTAAACACAATTCTATTTTTCTTACTTGGTGTGGGATCCTTTTTTGTGTGGTATTTTCAGTTTACTACTGTTTGAAGTATTGAACAAATACTTTACACATTGCCTCTAAGTTAAGCCAGGTTGCTCTGTGCCAAGCTACCAGAGGGTTGAGCACAGCTTAATTTAAGATTGGCTTGTGCCTCACCCTGACAGGGATTGTGGTTGCTACTAGACCAGGGGTCACAACCCAGTCAACCAACAGCCTAGTTTCTCACAGACCTGTTCTTCAAGTTTTTGTTTTTCCTTTAGAGTTTAGCATTTGGTGCCATTGTCTCATTATAACGACCCTTACAGGTGTTCATACTTTTTTCCCCCTCTATTTGTTCCAATTGATTGTAGAAGAGAGTACTCTTTTGATCAACCTCCTCTAGTTTTCCCATGCATGTAGTGTCACTCAGGGACAAGGGAAGGTCTGCCCTATTTAGTGTTCTGAGTTGTGTTCAAAATCAAGTGGATTGATGCGTTCTGCCTCCATGGAGGTAATGAATACTGATTTTGCTCCACATCACTCCCTTCTACATCATCCTCTTTGTCATCCAACTCTTTTGAGTATTCTGCTTCGACTCGAAGGTGTGTTATTTGCCCTTCCTCTCTGTTCATTTACCTTCTTTGTGCTGCATTAGCCTTAGATTTATAAGCATCCAGATCAGACACCAGTAAGCTGTCTATCGAGGACACCATCATTATTTCATCTGCTAGCATTAACTACTGCAGGAAGTCTAAGCTAAACTCCTCTGGTTCAGGGAGGTCAAAAGAGTCAAATCTGTTAGCAAGTATTGGCATTATGCTTAGAGAGAACTATTTTATTGTGTCATAAGAGTGAAGCTGGTTCTGAGAGTTTGATTACTGAGTTAGGGGTATGTCATTCACATTATTCCTCTTTGATGATTCATCTACAAAGCAGTGAGGGGAGGGTGCATGATATGATAAGTCAACCAATACCTTTATTGATTTTAGCCCCACTCAAAGCAGTAGTCATCCCTTGTATCAGTGCCTCTGTGGAGCTTGTGGTACTCCCAAGAGAGGTTCATTGTGTTAGTCTCTGCAACCATATTTGACCTGGCCGCGCCAGTCAACTTTAGGTAAAGTCAAGTTCACGATTGTCTGTCTGCGTTATTGAGTCATTTATGTCTACTGGTAATTCCAGTTCTCCCTCCAACAGTTGTTCCCAACACCTGGTACTAAATAACTCTTGGACACTAAAAAACTCTGAAGATGGTGGATGGAACGTGTAGCGGAAGGTAGCGTGCTGCCTAAGCTCCAGAGCAGACACTCAGAAAGGACACTCACAGGAGTAATTAAGCTGGTTGTGCCATAGAATCTATGATACGCTTACCTGACAGTACGTATGGTGTTGTTTGGTGATGGCACTGACCGGTGCATTAAATGTTGTGGCCCGTGAATGAAAGCTGCTACTAGACATTGTGAGAGCTGGGTGAGCCGTTGCTGTTCCGAAGGAGGATCTATCAGCCTAAATTTAGCATAGATGGTGTGTCAAGATCCAAGAAACAGCCTTCTTCATTGTTAAAAGGTCAAAAATATACAAAGAAACGTCCTTGCAACCCTTAAGGAACACTATGCAGGTGGCTACAGAGCCCTACTGAACCTAGCAGATCTGAAATATTGTAGCACTCGCGATGATTCAGGGTATGCACATGGGTCAGGATACAGCCAGTGGCAGTCAGAGCACTGGCAAGCTTCTTGGAGGGGAGTACTTGAAGCAGAAGAAGCAAACCAGCATATGAAGTCTGTAAGATCTGTAGGGAGAGACCGAAGAAGCCATGCTGGCTGAGGGTAGGGCTACTGGTACAGTGTTGGAATGGAGGCAAGACAGTAGAAAGGAAAAGAGAAATACTCAACTGAGAGGCAACTGAGCTCTTAGCAATCCCATCTCTACTATCAGTAATGAAAGACTAGCCACAAGTATTTGAAGTATTTAAGGCCCGAATAGACTTTTTTACTTTTCCCAAAAATTATTTGAAGTGCTTGAGAGGAGTGTGTAGTAGGCTAAGTAAAATCAATCCTATTATATCCCAACCCACCACATCACAGGTATGCAAGCTGACTATACAATCACATGCAACTGAAGGACAAGAGGTGGCAATAGCACAGTCGGCAAAGGTGTAAAACAAAGCCCTGCAACTCGGGGAGTGGGGGCGTGTGCAACTCTTCAAGGGGTCATCAAACCTTTAGGGAGGGCCCCATTAAGCCAAAGGCCAATGTGAGATAATGGATTTGCAGGGGTCCTTCGCCACATTCTGCAGGGCAAACTCATAATTTTGCATTACGCCGCTGACAGACTGATGAATTTATTAAACCAGCTGCAAGCAAGATTATACAAAGACGAGGCAAAGGGTGTCCATTAAGCTCAGCTTTTCTAAATTGTGGTCGTTGCAATATGCTATTTCTTTACTCGGAAGTGAAATATTGCCAAGTGTTGCACTCATAAACTTCCAATTCACAAAGATGCACAGCTTTAAGCATTCCCACATTTGCATGATTTGCATGATAATTGTGATTTGTGCAACAATTTTGTTAAAAAAAAAACTTGCAAAGACAAATCAAAAATTTGATTCTGTGAATAGAAATACACTGCAAAAGGTAGCATTCAGAGAAAATGTTTGCATACACATTTCCATCGTGTCTAAGTTTGAGTAGAATTGAAACTCTTTTGGCATGCAGAGAACATGATTTCTGAGTGTACGGGAAGATTTGCAATGATGAAGCATTAAACTCAAGAACCTTGCACATCTCTAATGTAAACCTGATTTACTTAGCAGAACTCTATGCTTTGGTGTAATGCAGCTGCAGGGACGTGTGTAAGTAATGGAAGCATGCTCTTGTGAAGCGTCTGTGTAAGAGTAGGCGATATGTTTGCACTTGACATAATTGGCAGACAGCCGTTTTGTGGTGAATGATGATCTTTTCTAGATGATATTTAGGGGCATATACTCAAGGACTTATCTCCGACTTATTGCCACTTTAGCTCAGCCAAAGTCATGATAAATCTATCGCCCCATTCCCAAGCTTGTGCCAACAGCCCATATCACCAGTTTACCTGCGATAGCAGCTGCAAAAAATATCGCCACAGATAACCCCGGCACCTAACGCTAATGAGATGTAGAATAGGCTGTCCCGTGCAAAAAGCCGCAACAACACCACGTCACAACATTCACAATGACCTGCCAGATCAGCGATAAGATCACAAAACACATAATAAGGGTTAGCAGCAGGAATTTAACACCAGCTCTCATCTGGTGTAGAGTCAGACTACAACCTGCACCAGAAAAGGGAGCCCAGCCCAGAGCCACACCTGAAGAACAACAGAAGCCATGGAGCAAATGATCATGCAGCCTGGACACCCAAGAGGGCCACAATACCCACCAACACCACACCCAGGACCACCCCACCCTCCATCCGGGGCCCAACCCCAGGCACCGCCCACCTCCCCCGGACATAGAGATTGCACATCAACATCACAAAATCATGAACCAAATCATTCGCCTGATGTCGCACAATTACAACAAATAACGTTCATGTGCGTACAGAAAAAGCAGAATCATACATTCACCATTGAAAGTCCAAACAAAATACCACAATCAAATTTGCCTCCAGACAACTATTTGGAAGAGTCATGGTGGGTCAAGCCTGGACAATCTGGAAAGGACAGTCTGCAAGACAATATCCAAGATTAGAATGTGTGTCAGGCACTCATCAAAGGACAGAGAGAGAGAGAACAAGAGAGAGAGAGAGAGCGGGAGAGAGAGAGAGAGAGAAAGAGAGAGAAAGAAAGATAGAAAAAAAGAAAGAGAGAGAAAGAGAGAGACTCAACAAGGAGCGCAAAGGCCAATCGGGCACCTGGCTCAAACATGCCAACAGTTGAGTGTGTTTCGCAATTGGTGCACCCAAATCTAAGGCCTGGCATCAAGTTCAGTGCGAAGGCCACATCACATCTCAGAAATGCAAGCAGTAGTCAGACTAAAATTAGGTCTAAAAGCTCCTTTGTCTCAATACGCAAGGCAGAAGGAAATCGAAACCTCTGACCTTGGTCCTCAATGCAGCCGGCACCCCCTGAGTGAGATACCAGCCTCTGATGACTCCCACTATATGAACTGTGCTAATGAAACTAACGTGTCCACACACTTGTCCCTGCTTGAGGTACACCTGCATTCGATGCCACTCATACATTGCCAAAGAAAAACCCATACGTCCAAACGTTGCACACACATACGACTCATTGCTCGGAGCTGTGGCATTTCGTCCACAGAACTGCCACCAGTCTGAGAAGTGCCGGTGCCACAAGACCAACAAACCCAATGGCAGGTCATCCCGGCACATGCACAACGCCTGTCATGTGGAACTGTACCGTGCATGTATGCTGCATCTGTTGGGATCAGTGCCACTGGCAGTGTTGCGAATCAGTTACCGTCTGAGTTTCCGACTTGCGTACGGCACATGCGTCCAGCACTGGTTCCACTGTCGAACATGCACATCCAAGTGGCCCATGGAGGTCTGCCTATCCAACACCACTGTAGCTGAATTGGTTTATGTATTGTCTGCGTGCCCCCTGTTGGCCCACGAACAGGAGTGCAACCGGGATACCTGGGCATGGGATACCTTGATATGTTATGTCTGTGCCGGCTGCAGTGGATGGGAGATTGCACAAGTAATCGTTTGCAGTGACCACATCGAGGCGCTCCCCAATTGGGCTGTGTTGCGGATTGGTGAAACTGCGTGGACGGAGCACACCTGTCCGGACCAGTCAATGGATTGGCTCTCCCTCGTGTTTGTTGAACTCGAGAACAACATACTACTGGAACTGATTGCCCATCAAGCTGCGCTCGCATTCATGGATGAGTAACTACGTTCCTGCAACCACAACTGGTTAACACCCAGGGCACAGGTCCCAACACTTTGTTGCATCTTGAAGGAATGGTCACATATCCCACCACAGAAAAAGCAAAGGAGGTCCCCTTGCTATCTAATCCGGGATTGGGGGAAAGTACAATCAAATGACAATGTCCCTAGCACAGAGTTCATACAGGGAAAGGGATATTGTGGTTGTCAGGAGCTCAAAGAAAACATACATGTAAGTCAACAGTGTCAGAAATCATATAAAAACTATTTATATGCAAAACATAAAAGCCCAAAAGATTTCCATCAAAATATCTCATTTATTACAAACATGACAGTTAAATATTCATATCATTATTATAAAAAACAGAATCATATTAAAATCATATCCAAGAACTGAAAGGTTCAAGAGAGAACAGTTGTTGATGCAGCGTTTCGGTTTTATGCTTTAAAACACCTTCATCAGGACCGTTATTCTAAATATAAGGAAATTACAATTAATTGAAAATTCATAATATTTTTTCTATGCATTTCTATACAGAAATTTCTAACACCAAAGTCATAAAAGAAGTCACAAATCATTGTGGCATATTGTCAACGTTGCATTTTTCCAAGATAAGAGGATATACATGTGTTAAAGCTCTCTACACAGTTTAAATGACAATCACAATGGAATCCCTATCTTAAGAGTGTTGTATAGTATAAGTATATCTATACATTATTTAAAGAGTTATTCAATATTTCTGCATGGGAACATACCTTAGTTTCACATGCAGGGTGTGCCAAAAGGGAATGTCCTAAATTTCTTTCTTTTGTATATTTCTAGTGACATCCAATGTGCACAGCATTAAGGGAGATTCAATCTTCTTATCTGGATGACTGCCTTAGAAATAAAGAGTGTCACCATCAGAGTTATTAATCTTATTAGGGATGTCTATATCATTGATTCTATATAGTAGAATGAATTAACTTTATTCATTCAGGAACCAGCATGAGTTAATATGTGCTGGAGCCACCGATCTCTTTGGATTAAAAACAGGTTCTGAAAATAGTTTATCAAAAAGAGACCAATGAATAAGGGGCATGCTGATCATGTTGACCTCATTATTATGCCAAAAGGTTTGCAATTGGTGCCTTACTGGAATACCGAATCTTGGCCACGCGAGCTGTTGCAATTAGTAAAATTATCGACTTGTCAGCATGTGTAATGGTCAGGGGAAATCCTCCTGAGGGGGGTCTTTTGATGCGACCACCTGTAGACAATATAAACGTTCAATGCATTTATATTCCCTCTTTATCACGACTGCCTAACTTTGTATCTTCTTATAATAATCTAATCGCCTACATCATGTCGATGTGAGAAGGCAGCTCTTAAGTAAGTTTGCATTTTAAACTTCTACGCTGGCCTCCCTGTTTTTTTTCGTTTAAAATAACGGTGAGCACATGCTAAGTGCAATATGGCGTGCTTCTCGTAATGATTTTCTATGGAACTAAATATACGTCTTTGCCGCACATCAGGTAGATACACATAAAAAGGTCACTCTTTAAAATGTGGGCAGAACACTTTATAGATACAGTTGTCTAGTTTATTAAAAGAAAACATTTTGAGGACAATAATCTTTTACTCCTAACCTGACCTTCCTAATTTTTGTTTGAAATAACGGCTCGTACACAGGCTTTCTACGAGCACATGCCAAATGCAATTAAGAGTGTTTCTCGTCTTGCATATATACAAATGAATCTACGTCGTCACTGTTCATCATATAGATAATCAAATGTAATTCATTATTTAAAAATATGGGCTCGCTCATTAATTTTACCCGAAAGCAGGCAGACTGAACTTGGACGTGCTTTTAATCTCGCCTCTATCTACTGCATAGTTTACGCTGTAGTCGCGCTCCATAAGCTAGTTAGCGGTAACTCACCGTTTTAATAATGATACGGCCTTCCTGCTCCAAACACGCCTGGTTTCAGTAATCAAGGTTATAGTCAGGAAGGCAAGGTGGCAGTGCGGTTTAAATCTACAACACTGCCCTATCGGAAGTTAGTAATCTACCCACGTGGTGGACGGTGCGTATATGCGTCACTCGCACTGTTTACAAATCTATACTTTTGGTCATGCGGGAAAAAACTTTATTGAGACATCGACAGATAGCTGCTCTTGCTCTCCGTTCGGTACTACCTAAAGGCTGCTACACCTACAGAGTGTAAATCACTCGTCACTCGTGTTGCATCTCATATTAAAAAAGACCTTTAAACCAAAAACGACCCCTGTTGTCCATTTTTAGTAGATAGTATTAAAATCGTGAATTTTAACAGAGCTCCATTACATACTATTATTTGTACATTTATCAGGAGCATTGAGATTCCTGGTTGTTTTAATCTCAACGCAGTTTTGTTAATAGTATGTTCTAATAAGATATTACATTCCTAACTTCAAATCAAAACGAAAAATTTTTTAGTGGTGGGGCTTGAGTACAGTCCAATTTCACAATGAGTAGGAAAAGCTGCAGGGTGAAAGACAGCTGGGAGAAGTTGTAAAAGAGAGAAAAGGAGAGTTACAGGATGAGAGATGATGAACAGTGGACACGGAGAAGAATTTCAAGAGGAAGATGAGAGGGGAAAGGACAAGCAATGAGAATCCTGAAGATGGGGAAGCAATGGGGCTAATCAAGGCATTTGGGTAAAAATGAGTTGTGGTTGCATTGTAGCAATGAGTGGGACTGAGGAACTCAGAAAAAAGGGTTGAGAGAGAGAAGAGGGTACTGCAGATTGATAACAGTGAATATCAGAAATAAAAGACAATACAAAAGCTCCATTGGCCTCACCCAAACTCCTACGTGCGACTACTTAGCCTTAAGTGATAAAACATGGTTCTGAACTGAAAGTAATTGTTTGCAAATTGAGACTACCTCTGAACAAAAACTTTTTTATTCTTTTCCATTTTTTGTACCTTGTGCAAAACACTGTGATTTTGGTATCAGAAGTTTTAACAAACCTTTAGTCAGAGGGCTCAGGCAGAGCCTTTGTGATGTGCAAGTGTGGTAGGTGACAGCTCCTCCCCATTGTTAACTCAGAGTGACCCATCCTACTAACACCTATCTTTCCTTTGTCTCACTACCACGGAGTAATACACAAAGACCAGCTGCCAGCTACATATAGTCATGCAACCCAGGATCAGGTAGTAGGCACCAAAACAGCAAGACAAGAAAATTCAAAGTTTCTAAAAGTGGCATTTTCAGAATTGTGATTAAAATTCCAACTTTACCACTAAAGAGGGCTTTTAATTGAAATTCTTTAGACACCAAACTCGACTTGTCCACCTGTTCCCAGTTGGAAGTTACAACTTATTAAAGGTCATATGGTAACTCCAATGTTATCATATGGAATAGGTAGGCCTGGCAGTAGTGAAAAATGACTTTAGTACTTTTTTACTACCGGGACATGAAAAACTTGAAAGTATGTGCTCTAACTGATGTATACACTGCACTTTGCCCTATGGCTGTTCAAGGCCAACCTTAGGGGTGGCTCATATGTATCATAAAGGAAGGTATAGGCCTGTAAAAGGTTCATTTTTCCAGGTTGAAATTGCAGTTTGAAACTGAATATACAGGCTGCAACTGCTGGACTGAGATATGTTGAAAGGGTTCCTTAAGAGGGTGGAACAATCAGTGCTGAAGACCCATTAGTAGCATTTAATTTACAGGTCATATGTACAGATAGTACCATTTTACTAGGGACTAACATGTAAATTAAATGTGCCAATTGGGTGCAAGCCAATTCTACCATGTTTTAAGGAGAAAGCACAAGCATTTTAGCACTGGTTAGCAGTGGTAAAGTGAACAGAGTCCTATAATCCAACAAAAACAAGTTTTGAAAACAGGAGGGTGAAGGCAATAAATTTGGGGATGACCCTGCAGAAAGGTTCAAGTCCGAACAAAGACATACCACAAGGTGTGGTTATGCACTATGCACAGGTGCACATGTGCCAATGAGTCACACCATTGTCATAATCGTGTTATATAAAGACAGCATATGACTCATGATTCAAACAAAAAGAGGTAATCATCCTTTGCTTGAATTAAAAATATGTGTACCCTTCCAGGAAATGAAATTTAATTTATTTTCTCTGTTGTTGTAACTTGTCTAATCATTCAGCAGGTAAGGCATGATAAAAAGTGTGTGTATAACCAGATTGCAGATATCAATTATGTTTGCTGGAGCTAATGAATGCTCTGGGCGATCAGAGCCTAAATTCTGTTGCAATCGAGGAAATTCTGCATGCTTAAATGTGCCTTGTCTACCTTATTACCTTGCTGTTCCTTGCAGGCATCAGTTTTATGTAAGTATTATGGGCCAGTCCATGCTCTTAGAGAGGAGTTATCCTGCCTAAGATTTCTACTACTTGGATAATAATTTAAAGCTAACATAATTGTGATAACTAATACATCTCTGGGCATTCATGGTACATTTCTTCTCAGGTCTACAAAAGGCACATATGCTTTCTTTTTTCAGTCTTTCATAGTCTGCCATTTCTTTGTTTTCAGAGGATATCAGAAACCCCCAAATAGTAGTAGCAGCTACAAATAAACACACCACATTAGGAGAGTGTTGAGATTAGAAGAGAGACGTAAGCAGCGGTGTTGATCTATATCTCCATTGGAGTTGGCTATTGTGAACTAGGGGTGAAGAGAAGGAAGGAGGTGCTAGCGAATTAATTAGGGCTTTGGAAATGTGATTGCTGGTGAGAAATCTAGAGCAACCCTTTACAAGAAAAGGTAGGAGGCATCTGGGTTGAAGCATCTAGCAAAAGGGTACATAACAGAGGAGAAGCAAGGAGTAACCCGGGGAGAAAGGGGGGCAGCTGGTTGAGGTTTTCTCTGAAATCTGCTTCAGATGGTTTACTGGGAGTTAAGGTTTCAGGACGAATTGTTAAATGAGGGTCCGGAGCCCTCAACGTGAGTCTCAGAAGTATATGTTATTCCCATGTGTTTTGGTCAATTCAGCCACCAACTTGTTCCAGACGTGGGCTATAGGATGGTGACAAGCACCTCTAGCTTCTTCACTACGGAGGATTGTGGCTTCAGTTTTCACCATAGTTCCAGTGTGCAATGCCAGGACTAGCTGGAGGAGGGCATTGTTTTTTTTCCCCAGTTTATGGTAATGGTTTTCTTTGGAGGCATTATTATTATTATTATATTATGTTGTCTTGTATAGTGCATCACTACCAGAAAGAGTTTCTCAGTGCTTTGGCAAAGAGGTAGGAACTAGTGGAAAAAGAAATGATCAGAATAACCAGGTTTTCTCATTTTTGCAAGAGGTGATCAGTGAGGGTCAGCTTCTCAGAGAGTCAGGCAGGGTTTTCCAAAGTTTTGGTCCCAAATGTGAGAAGGAGCGGCAACCCATTTGAGCCAATTTAACTCTGGGGGCCATACAAATTTTGCGGTTGTTTGACCGAAGGGAGCGAGTTTGCTGGTAAGGTACCACCAGTTCTTGTAAGTAAAATGGACCATTAATTGACCTAACTTTATGTGTATCATAGGGCATTAAACTATATGTGTTTCTCCACCGTAAGCCAGTGAAGTTCGCGAGCAAGACACAATATTGAGACATGTTTGGGAAATTGATATAAAAGCCTGGCAGCAGAGTTCTGAATGACTTGTAGGTGTCTAATTGTAGCCTTGCAAGCCCCTAAGTAGAAGATGTTTGCATAATCAGGTCTTGATATATTTTGAGACCTGGATGGCCATCCTTTCGGCTGAAAAAGGAATTATGAAGATGATTTTTTCAGCTATTTCAGGACTGCGAAGAAGGTTGAGGCTACCTTGGCAATTAAGGGGCAGATTTATGTTAACTGGCGCATCCCCAGGGATCCGCCACCCATGGTGCAAGGCAGTGAAGATGCGTGACGCATCTCTCGGCGTACGGGGGGCGCATTGCAGGAGTCATGTCGCAAGTGCGACATGACTCCTACAATGCATGGTGCGTCACCCTTACACCTACTTCAAGCAGGCGTAAGGAATTGACGTAGAAAGTGACTGAGTGAAATCTCATAGATTTCACTCAGCCACTTTTAGGAGGCGTTCCTGCGCAGGAACGCCCCCCCTGCGCAGGAAAGCCTCCTTATGGCGCAGGGGTTTCCAACGTGACCCATCTCCTAGATGCGTCACGTTGTAAATAGGGCACATTGTTTGCGCTGCTGTTGCATCACATTACGTGATGCAATTGCGGCGCAAAGAGGCGCAAGGGCCTCATAAATCTGCCCCTAAGTTTTCATCAACAGGTTGAAATCTAGCCAGAAACCTAGGTTCTTGACTCTAGAAACTGGTTCAGAGAGAGAACCTATGGACTCAGGGCAGCGTTGGAAGCCCCATAGCAAGGGGTTCTTACCCATCACCATCACATCAGTCTTATCGCCAGTCAGCTTTGATGAACTGATGTTTATCCAGGAGGATATCTTATCCAGACAATAACTCAGGGTAACAGAAGTATCAGATAACAAAGAAAAGAGGATCTGAGTGTCATATGCATAGGAACACAGGGTAATGTTGCACCTTGTCATGAAATCTGCAAGAAGAGGAACATAGATGATGCTAAAGGCTGACCCTTGAGGGACTTCAGAAGTAAGAGGGTGAGACTTTGACGTAAAGCAGGTAAAAAAGATTTGGAAGGTGCAAGCTTGCAAGAAAGAGGTCATCCAAGATAGAGTTGTCCCTTGGAGCCCCAGATTCACCTGTCTTTCTAATAGAATGGTATGTTATACAGTATGGAAGGCCACACTCAGGTCGAGTAGAATCAAAGCAGCCTTCTGCCATCATCCAGAAGCCGTCTCAGATGTTCAGTGACTCCCAGAAAGGGGGATTCTGTACTGTATCCCATTTTAAAGCCAGATTGTGAGGGATGAAGAAAGTTTTGGGAGTCCACAAAGGCAGATAATTGTGAGTTTGGCAAGATGGTGAAGCCTCAAAATGGCCTGACTTAAACAAATTGGAGTGATCCATATCGGGCTATTTAAAGAGGGGCAGGACCATGGTGGGCTTCCATGCCTGAGGACTGCGTCCCTCTTGTAAAGAGGAGTTGAGGAGAACTGTCAGTAATTGTATAAGGACTGGAATCAGTATGCCCAGTTTGCCTAGAGAAGAGGGTCTCCAGAGAGCCAGACTTTAAGGAATGTAAGAGAGCATGAAAGAGAGGGGTATCCAGTGGAGCCCAGAGGAGTGAGTGACTTGTGGAGCACTGATGTTATACGCTTTGCAGATTGAACATTCTATCCGTGAGATGGTGCTAGAAATTATGCCATCCATCTGAGATTTGCTTGACAAGGCAGTTGTGTTGGATATCTGTCACCTTTTTTACAAAAAAGTGCGCTAGATTCTTACATTGGGACTATGACAGCGATGTGGAAGCAAACACATTACTGGGATACGAAAGTTCTTTCTTACTTTAAAAACTGTTTTGGAACAGTTCTGTTCAGTGGTGAGTGTATGTGGCAATCGTTTAGTGCAGCTTTGTCATTACATTTCTTTCCTCAGCATTGCATTTTGTCCAGGACTTTTCCAGAACGTTACACAGCTTTTTCTCCCCACAATAAGCCACATTTAACCATGAGGCAGGAGTGTGAAGTCTGGCTGAGGAGCTCGGTTATGCAGGCAGTATTGCGTCCAGTGAGTCCCGGATCCAGTCATCAACCATGGATTGATCTAGATCGATGGGCTGCACTAGGCTTGGTAAGGTGCCTAGAAGTTGGGACTTAAGGAAAGGGAGATCTGATTTGGATCAATTTCTGGACATAGCCACAGGTGCAGCCATAGCCGTGGAGGGCAATAAACGAGTCTGAATGGAGAAAGGCACTGCAAAGTGGTCAGACCAGAGCAGTGGCATGGGAGGGCCTGAAGTAAAGCCCTTAATGTTCGAGAATATAGGATCCAATAGATATCTCGTCTTATGTGTGGGTACAGAGTTAATTAAACCAAGATTCAAGGCACTAAAGTCCTCTACAAGGGCAGAGTCAAAGTTGCAAGTGGGATCCTCTAGATGTATATTTAAATCCCCAAGCAGAGTAAAATTGGCAGATTTAAGAACGTAGGGAGAGAACAGAGCAGGAACGAGAGAGCACCAATTACCAGCCCAGCCAGGAGAGTGGTAAAACAGAGCACCAAATGCGGGAAAGATTATGGGAAAGGCAGAGAGAGAAAAACATGAATTAACAGACGGATAGGTAGCTCCTGTATTTTACTTTGATATTTTTCTTTCAAAATAATGGCCATACCTCCTCCTATCTTATCATTGCGATTTTGCCTAAGAATGCAATAGTTCAGTGGTAGGGTGGCAATAACGTCAGACAGTGAGGCCTCATGGAGCCATGTTTCAGGAAGAAACATGGTGTTGGGGGCCTTGTCCATTAAGAAGTTGTGTAAATGATGTTGATGTCTTAGCAAGGAGTGTCAGTTTATGCTGTAGAAGGAGAATATATTACCTAAAGCATTGAAGAGCCTGTGGCCTCGTTCCTAGAATGCCCCATGAGAGTAAGCTTCATATTTGCTTGGACAATTCAAGGAATTACGGTCTGAGATGAATGAAGAGTTGCAGTGAGTACAGCTCTTAGGACTTACCAGAGGGTCCAAGGAGGCCAAGCAGACCTTCCGGCAAGCTGGGTGAAGCGCCTTAAGCTGGTCTGCAGGGAAGACCATTCTATTTTAATGATAGAAGCTGGGTTAATGGCTTCTTGGCCCGTTCATGCATGGACAGACACCAACGGACTTGCCTTTGGGGCACCTTCAGTGCGTCTGTGCCACAACCACGCTTAAATAGAGTCCATGGGCAGAAACTAGAGCGATAATGCTGCATCAAAACAAGCCTGTAAAAATGGCTACTTTCCCTTAATGCAGAGAAGCGGTCACTTGAACACATGAACCACCCTATGATAAACGGGCCCTATTCACAAAGATAAAATGAGACAAAAGTCTAACTTTATGGCATTCAGTATTCACAAAGGGCATTTACTAGTCGTAAGCTCGTAATGGCTCTTTGTGAATGCCGAAATACATAAAGTTCAAATTTTGGTTTTCACAAAGGCTATTTACGAGTAGTAAATACCCTTTGTGGATACCAAAAATCATAAAGTTCAACGTATGGCATTTACAAGTAGTAAATGCCCTTTATGAATACCAAAAGTCATAAAGTTAGACTTTTGTCTCAGTTTACCTTTGAGAATTGGGACCAATGTTTTTAAAATGACACTACTCAAAGTACTGAAAACAAAAAGCCAGTTCCGCCAACACTTTCCAATCACAAACAACAAAACAGGTATATTTTAATATAGAGACACAGACACCCTACCTGTGCTGATATGTCCATGCCATGGCCGCTTTTAAATAGATGCCATGCGCAGAAACGGGAGAGCTAATTGTGCGGCAGAGCAGGCCTGTCAAAATGGCCGCTTTGCCTTAATACAAAGAAGCCGGCCACTTGAACACATGCACTACATTAAGATTAGCGTTTTGAAAATGCCACAACTCAAAGTACTGAGAATAAAAAGAATAGAAATGCTGGGTCCCCACCAACAATTTCAAATCACAAACAACTAAACAGGTGTATTCTAAAAAAGAGAGTGTAACGTTGCAAACTCAACCCTACTTTACCTAGCTTTAGGGCTGAGTCAAGAAAGTATGTGGTGGTTTTGTATTTCTTCAGCTGTTCATAAACCACAAGGCTACCACCTCCCAGGTGTCAATCCTCTTGTCAACCCTTAATGTCATTGCGTCCAATATTTGTCTCCCCTCCGCCCAAAACAGGGGCAGTTGCAGGAAGTCCCAGAGTATGTGGTTAAGATCTACTGCTAAAGCATTACATCTCGCACACAAATTTGATTCATTGGGGAGAATTCTGTGCAGTTGCATAGGGGAAAGGAAGGCTATATGCAATATTTAAGCATGGTGTTTACTTTAGACAAGCTTTACCGGAACTTTTCTGTGGATATTTCAGAGCCTTTTCCAATTCCTTCTCATGTAGGGCCCAGTCACATTTGGCTTCAAATGTTTCTCTGGTAGGTTGTAGCTGGTTTTGAAGTAATCAAAGATTTGGTTAACCAACTCATGAATAAGCGTCCATAGCCCATCATTTGTAAAGTATATATGAGCATATGAGTGGTGGGCTGTGTTTCTCCTACTGCTCCAGATTGTCGGAGAATGCTACACAAGAGTCCATATATGAGGAACTGACCTCTTTAAAGGTTACATTTTGTCTCAAAGGATGGGTACTAGAGGAGTTGACCCTCCTGGAATAGGTCACCAACGCAATGAGTCGTTATACAGGGTAGTCTGATCAACTTGACAGTATGGACCCGAAGCCGAATTGAGTCAGGACACAAAAAGAGATTTTCGAAATGAAGGGTATGAAACACCTTCTCTATATCTAATATTAAGGCTACAACCCTTGGGCATCTTGTCCAGGCAGCTTCCATGATTCTATAGAACTGTTGTATATTTAGATAAGTGTTCCTACCTGGAACAAACCATTTTCTTCAGTTATTATCAGGCAAAGGAGCACCTGTTTGATGCAGTCAGCAAGAATCTTAATGAATATTTTACCGCCAGTATTTATAATTGCTACTAGGCAGTAACATGCTGGGTCAGAAGAATTCCACCTGGGTTTTAATATGAAGACTAGTGAGACCTCACAAAGAGTGACAGGGAGTTGTCCTGTCTCTATCAGTGCCTCGTACTAGTTTGAGTCTTGCATGGATGGGAGAAATCTGAACAATGCCATATCAACTACGATTTTGCAGTCTTTAGCTCTCTTACATTGCCGGAGTTGCCATCCAGTCACCTGATGAACGACTTACTGCAGCAGCGAAGGTATTCCTCCAATACACTAGACGTCACTATCCAACACTCACTAATTTCATAAGTATTGGTATTTTCCAATCCAGAGTAAGAGGGGATTAGGAAGGGAGAGGTAGGTATTCAAGGAGGGAGGCACATTCCTACTTTAGGGTAATTTGAGGTGTCAGGGTCCTGTTTGTGTCAGTGTAAATGGTCCTCCTGCCCTCTTTAAGATAATGAATCTATTATCTGGGAAGGTTATAGGGATAGTGTCAGTGAGCAAAAACAGAACCCATTAGTAATAATAGTGCTCTTCAGTAGGTACTCCCACAATACGTTTTCGATAACCCCTCGCAAATGTCATTAATGTATAGGACTTACCCTAGTGGGGAAAACAGAGGCATGGTTATATATAGGACGGTCCGCTGTCTTAAATCCAGAGAAAGTTAAGAATTAGTTTTGGGTACAGTCAATGTGAGGATTGCCCTCTCACATAGACTTCCTTATAATGAAAGATGATCCAGGGCATAGTAATCCATATATCAATAGTCTCCAGACAACTATGATCTTCCTATAGTGAATACCAGACCACAGTGTATAGATATCACATATATCAGAGTCCTGAAAAACAAGTGGTTTAAAGTGGAAGATCCCAAAAATAAATATCAAGATTAAATAAATGGTACAGTGCACTGACCTAAAATAAATTAGCAAGACTTCTTAGTCTCTGATGCGAAAAACATACCCATCCCCCTGGGCACCAGGGAATCCAAATGCAGTTATCAGGTAGTGAGGCAGAAGTAACAGCAGACAGAATTCTCAATGGAATGGTCAGTAAGGTAGACAATCCAAACCGGTCTCAAATGACAAATAGGTACCAGGAAATGGTCGAGGGAGGCCAGAAAGGTATGCGGAGGAATGAGAGTAATCAGGTTAACGTAAAACAAGGCTCAGGAAAACTGAAACCCTATGCTGGGAAAAATGGGAGGGGTAAAAACAAAGATCGAAACAGCGGTCCTTTCCTCAAAGGTGATTAAGCCAGGCGAGGACTCAGAGCTAGTAGGCAGTAAATAAACCCTGCGTCTCAGGATGGCTGCCACGCCCTGTGAGCATTCGAGGTCTCATGAGATCATTGATGCTTGTTTCCAGACACATACAAATAAACTGAACAGAGGACTGCCATACCAGGAAATGCAGTCTGCTGTAAACAGACAGGGATTAGGCAACTTTGGGACCAACCTACAGGTGCACATACCAATCCCGCCTACGATTGCGCTGACTGAGCAGGCCTTAACAGTAGTACCCCACGCCAAAGGTCACCTTACTGGCCTGGGTTTATCTGGATTACGTAGATGGAAAAGCCAGAGTAAAGTGGGAGCATGAACATGACCTGCAAGCTCCCAGGTTCAGTTGGCCGGGGCATACCCCTTCCAATCTATGAATGAATGTAACCTAACTTGTATCTGCTTAGAATCAATAATGCGATGCACTTCATATTCAGCATGGTCTCCTCAGAAGCAGGCAGGGGAGGAGGATCAGGCTGAATAGTAAGCATGTATGGCTTCATCAGAGAAGTGTGTAACACTGGATGTATTTGAGAATCTTTGGGTAATGTAAGTTTCTTAGCTACAGGATTAATGATTTGTTCCATTACAAATGGGCCTATAAAGTGGGGTTGTAACTTGTGCGGCCTTTTTAACTAGAGATTTTTTGTGGAGAGCCAAACCTGATCCCCTACTTTACACAGCAGGGTATATCAGCGATGCCGATCGGCTTGTTTCTTCTTTTCTTCCTTAGCTTGTACTAATTGTTTCTCTACTGTAGCCCAAAGTTGAACCATAGTCTGTGTATGAGTTTCTACAGCTGGAATAATACTTCTGCTGGGTATTAATTCTGGTAAAATTCCAGTATGTTGCCCTGTAATACAAAAGAAACAAACCTGTTGCGTAATGTATACTGTTATTATAGGCAAATTCTGCTAGTGGAAATACCTGTATCCAGTCACTGGTCAGTGAGGATAAGAAACACTGTAAATATTGTTCTAGGGTTTGGTTAGTTCTTTCCATCTATCCATCTTTCTGTGGATGATAGGCCGAGGACAGACGATGGTCAATATCCAGCAAAGTGCAGACCCCCCTCTAGAACTTGGTGTCCTGCTAGAGCTCAAAAATGGCACCAGTGTAGGATCCTCTGTTGTAAAGCAGATGTTGGTACATACAGCAGTGAATCATGATATAGACAACATCCTGCATGGTATTGGCTGATTTGGCTAACCAAGTGGATTGATCCACAGCTTTGGTTGCATCCCTGAGGGCATCCAAAAAGTGAGGTATATTACAGATTTCATGTATTCTTTCAGTCGCAATAATGGAGGTATTCCTTTGTTGGTCCAAAGTGAGAGATGTATTTTTGTAGAGCCTTGATAAGGCATTAGCCTTAGCTTGTTATGCTCCTGGGTGGTAGGTAATAATGAAATTGTATTAATTAAAGAAAAGGACCTACCACATCTGCCGCATAGTGAGAGCCTTGACTGACTGAAAGAATGTAAGGTTTTTGTGATCTGAATATATAGTTTTCATATGCCTAGCACCCAGCAAATATTGTCTCCACGCTTGAAAGGTCAATTTAATGGCTAGAAGTTCCCATTTAAATAGTGAAATGCTGCTCTGTGTGGAATAATCTTTTTGAGAAGTAAATGATTGGATGCATGTGACCAGTGTTCTGGTCTCTCTGTTAGAGTACACCCTCCGCTGCATACTGTGTGAGCATAAGCTTCCATGAAATAGAGTTGAGTAGTGTTAAACAGGAGCAGTGAGAAAATCTAACTTTACAACTTTTGGTATTCACAAAGGACATTTACTACTCGTAAATGCCCTTTGTAAATACCAGAAGTTGATCTCTATGACATTCCGTATTCACAAAGTGCAGAAATAAAAATGCCTTCTCCTGAAATATGTGTGTACTTAAATCATAGACAAGATTTAAACACAGGTATTTCAGTAGAAGGTGTTTTTATTTCTTCAGACTTTTTACTGACAGCCATGATCTTTGCCTTCTATGAGGCACATTTCAAAACATCTACTTCACCCTCCCTTTCTGTCAAGGAACAGGATCTCCAATCATCATGTGCTGATCATCCACTATTGGTTTACAGCTACTTAGGTTATTCCATATTTCTTTTTAGCTTTCCCCGGGCGCTGGGGCCCAGTGGACCAATATAACCCCTTTTCCCTGGGTGACCACTACATTTACCAGCGCTAGCTTCTGTTGTCAGGTATCTATACCTTATGTTGTATGGTGGCTAGTAGCTTGTCCTGCACTGCTTCTTTTGATGTGGCTCACCGCTCTTGACGTGTGCCGTAGTATAATTGTTTGTTTCATTATTTTTCTCTGTACATTATGGTTTGTTCTTTGGTGTCGGTGCTTTCCCTCTCACGCTCCCGTGTTTCACCTCAGGCACACTCTGGGTCGTAGGAGCTTTGGGTATCACTCCTTTACAGTAATATTTCTTTTTTGTGAGGAGTTAGTTGGTTCTGAGCACCTTCCATTGGGCACGAGTGGCACTGCATTTCTTCAGACGGGTGATAAGATAGATACGGCAATGTATTAGTGTATTTCTTTATTGTTGATTTAATGTGTGTTATAATATTATTGTTGTAGTACCCCTGTCCTGATGAAGCCATAAAGAATCAACTGGCGGAAACGCGACCGCGACTGCGTCGACATCTTTGTGATTAGGAGTCCCTGTTTAGTTTATTTGTTTTTGTATATTCAGGCGCCTTATACAAAATAATGTGTTGAGAGAAGTTGCATCTCAGGCGCATTTGGGATATCCATTTTTTGATATATATCACTCGAAATTAGGAGTGTATATTGTGTGATAGGTCGTTTTTTGAGACCTGTTTATGGGTACACTTTGTATATGTGTTGTACATATTGTATTTGTGATTTGTATATATTGCATTGTATTGTGTATATAGTTGACTGTGCCTTCTTTTTGTATATATTTGTAATGCGCCATCTCTTTTTTGTACATGTTTATATGTCCTCAGGAATTTGTAATTGATTTGTTACATAATAAGTTGTATAGAACAGGATAATGAATCTTTTCATGTTCTTAATTAAATGTTGAATTAATCCCTCAATGCTACTTTTTTCTACTTTTTCATCTTTTTGATGCTCCTTGTCCAGGTATGGGAGGGTAATATGGGCAGAACCCCTTTTATTTTTTTCAGATCATCCCCTAGGGGCAGCAATAAAAGTGCTAGGACTACAATTAAATATACTTCATGCAGGAGTGTTCTGTTTACACAAACTTCAAAGTAATTAAGTCTGTTGGAATAAATGGAGTAATTTTCTGCTTACCTATCGCTTTCCTTGATGCACACAATAATCACTATCAATGACAAAATTTAAAAAGGAACTTTAAGCAGTAAACAGCCCCTGAAGTTCAATAGGGTGCTACCTTTGGTTGCAAGGAAGGCTTGTTTAAATTAAATTGCATTTATATAGCGCTTACTACACCTGACGAGTCATCAAAAATACCTATATTTATATCATGTAATAAAACATAGTTATGTCCGTCAAAAGAATGCCTTAACGGGCTGCAGGAGAACAGATGGTTCAAGGAGTGTACAGGAAAGCTGAGTGGAGGAATAAGGGAACTTTATAGCAAGTTGTTTGCATAAAGAAAATATGCTACCTTAAGGCTTCTTTAAACTGCTGAAAGGGAACAGAATCAAAGGTTGAGGAAACAGGAAAAGATTCTGGCTTTTTCAAAAAGCTACATAGGGAACTGATAAGAGAGAGTGGAAGGTGAAGTGTAATCCTTTATATGAAACAATATAAAATCCATATTTCCTCTCACTTATTATCTCCATTATTCCCTGGTTCTTTTCCCCATTTTGCACTGTAAAGTATCTTGGGACAGCATAACAATTAAACAAGCAAGCAAGTATTGTTCTCTTCTTCCACATACCCCGACTTCTCTCCCAATTCATTTCCCTTGTTTGCTTGGGAGCAGCCTTAGGATGGCATATGTACTACACGATCTTCCAGAATGCCCCAACAATTTCCTGTTTTTTCTCCTCATCTTCACTCTCCAGTCACTTCTTTCCTATTTCTATGCTCATACAGCACTTGGAAGCAGCTTAAAGACTGCATATGGGCAATGCAAAATTCTAAAATGTTATGACATTCCTCTTTTCTCTTTCATCTACTTTGGAGACAAATATGTAAATATCAACTATTTACATTATGTTTAAAACTGACATTTAACCTCTTAGCAAGTGCTTACAATTTTGACAGTTGGGTAATGGAGACATAAGCATTAAGGGGCCGATTCCGATTTGGGAAAAACCACTCCAAATAGCCGTAAGGAGCGTTTTTCTTATACAAATTGTACCCCGCAACCTCCCCGTACGTACGATGAAGTACGATTCGTACCAGGAGCAGGACTCTGTACGAATCGTACAAAGACTGCACAACTCTAATCTCCACATGATTCTCCCTCAGAACCCGCTGCACGCGACATCCGTACGGTTCGAAGCAGGTTTTACGACCCAGCAAGTACGATTCGTGTTGAGTACGCACCGTACAGCACTTTTTTTATGGGAGCCCAAAACGTCCGGAGTAGCAGAGTATGCCTCGAAACAAGTACGGAACACCCACCCGGGTACGGTGCGTACACCCGATGTCTGCAGGTGTACGGTGCGTACCCCTGCGATCATGGGGTGTACACACCGTACCCCACGATCATAGGGTGTACGCATCGTACCCCATGATTGCAGGGTGTACGGTGCGTACACCCTGCGACCATGGGGTACAGTGCGTACACCCCATGATCGCAAGGGTACGCACCGTACCCCTGCGATCATGGGGTGTACGCACCATGCGGTGTGTATGTGATTGTGTGGTTGTCCGTATGAATCGCTCTTACCTGACGTGGACCGTACTAATTGCGTCCTCATACCCCGGTCCAGATCGTACTCGTCGGGTCGTACGGCATGTTTACGAATCGTACGGAAAGGGCTCCGATTTGGACGGACACTTTTTTTCCCGAATCGGAATCAGCCCCTAAATAGTCAAGCTTGTATGTAGTTTTCATTGGGTATTGTTATGCGCTCTTGCAATGGCAAAGCAATTTTAGTTTGAGGTTCAAAAGCCCTGTGGTTCCCCTTTATCTGTGATGGCACGTCTACTGCAAAACATGCCTTCCAAAACCTAAAATACATACAACAGCACATCTAAAACAGTGGGTAAATTACAATATCTAGTAGTTTGGTTGGAGCCTTTGTAGAAAAGGGGATGTGCTGACATTGTTTTGAGTCCAATAAATGTTTTAAATGTAGGCCAAAGTCCCTGGTAAGACAGACAATCATTGTGGGGAGCGAAAAACTACTATAATAGTTGTCAGGCAATTACCAATTGACATGCTTTCAGCTAATGTTGAGTAGATGTGACGTGAATTTGTTGTCCACAACCCACGAAAAGTTGAGTAACTTCTTGTCTGAAAATTGCACCTAAGACTACTAGTAGTAAGATGTTTGTGCACAGTAAGAGATAAATTTTGTGTAATACAATGAATGCGTGGCACCTAAAGACGGAAGTGAACGAGGAGATATCTTTGATCAGCTGTCTAAATATTCCGGTATTTTGTGTGAACTCACAATTTTCAATAACAGAAGAATTGTAAAGTGATCTATTACTGAAGTATCTTTAGCATCATGTTGGATGGGAAATTATTTATAATGAAATTGCAATTGTCTCACTTGTGACTATCACATGCAACTAAACTGAACCAAAATGCGCCGTTTTTATTTGATTTTCAAATAAACCTTTGGAGGGAGAAACACCACTGATTTTAGTACCTCATGTGCTGCACTCACTTGCATTGTAATATTTCACGTCTTTGGTGCACATAGCCTAAGCTGAAGTACACAAAGAGCCTTCATTTCTGCACACAAAGAAAAATATTTAGAGGGAATATTAGTCATTACTGTCAGATTCCCAGTGAGTACTCTGCATGGATTTAAGGTCTGATCCAGGAGACCACTGGTAATTCTTGTGTCATGAAAGGTACTTGATGAAGAACTGGAACCCGCCCTTTTGGGATACCATCTGCCTGGGTTCCCCAGGGGTCTGTTCTGCATTTAGTCTTGTGTAACTTGGATCGTAAATCCTTGTTTTCTTGTTTCAAGGTCTGCATCTCCATCTGTATACAAGTCAGAACTGCAACTAATTCCTCCACAGAGGCCCCAACTGTTCTACTGGTTCTGTCTGAGAACTACTAGTGTAGATGTGCCCTGATCCATCTTCGCTCAGTCAGGTTCTTTTTCATGGGCTTGGCTTTCTGTTGCCATCCACTCACCTGATGAACCACCTCCTCTGGGAGCAAAGATATTCCCCCTAATCCCCTGGCCGTCAACCTTCAACACTCACTAATTTCATGAGTATTGATAATTTCCAATCCAGGGGAAGACGGGATTAGGAAGAGGGAAGAAGGTATTCAATGAGAGGCACCTTCCTACTTCAGGGAGATTAGAGGTGTCAGGGCCTATTTATGTCAGAGTAAATGGTCAGTGTGCCCTCTAAAAGGTAATGGATCAATTCTCTAGGAAGGTTATAGGGATCCACCTAAGTGTAAAGAAGCAAAAACAGAACCCAATGATAGTGCTCTGCAATAGGCGCCCCACAATAACCTTACCTATAACCCCTCCAAAATGTCATTAATGTATAATTCTCACACTAGTGGGCAAACCAAAGTCATGGGCGGTGGGTATGTGCAGCATTGTCTGCTGTCTTAGATCCAGGGACCGTCAAGGATTACATTTGGGTCCAGACAAAGCAAGAATTGCCACCTCACTTAGGCCTCCTTCTAATGAAAGATGATTTAGGGCGCAGTAATCTATATGTCAATATGCTCCAGACACCTATGATCCTCCTATAGCGAGTGAGTCTGACTATAGTGTAGAGGTATTGCAGATATCAGTGTCCCGAACATCAAGTGGTCGAAAGGGAAAGATACAAAAAATATATATGAAGATGATATAAATGGTACAGTGCACTGACCTGATGTAAGTTAGCAGGAATATTTAGGGGTATATCATGATGTACATTTACATTTTACATTTATGATGTCGGGCGGATCGCCACCGCCCGAATGGCGGACCGTGAATATATAGGAGTTTTGCATTAGACCTGTGAAATAAACGAAAAATCTTCACTGCCAAGAAGTGTGCCGCGTGATTTTTTGTATCTGCAATCAAACAGAGACACGCTCCCGGTCTCGAACGCGGGCACCGACATATTGAGTTCCCTCTGCGATGGGAACAGTTGAGAGGAAATATATATATATATATATATATATATATATTACCTACTGGCGGTCGCCAGTAGGTATATATAGTTAGGATTTTTTCTCTATGGGATTTTTGAAAATTCTATGTCTAATAACTTTGGCGTTTGTGGACGGAATTGGCTGAAATTTTCAGGAAAATTGAACATTTTGTTTCTGAAATTTGGGGGGGTTTTGTCAAGGGGGGGCCGAGAAAAAAGGGGGGTCCCAAAACGCGTTTTTCCCATTCATTTTTCCATAGGGCGGTTGGCCTCACTTTTAGCTCGAACGGCTGAATGGATTTCCACGAAACTTGGCAAAATTGTAGATATTGTTTGCCCGATGTGCCTTTGCTAGGTCTCAAGATATGTGCTCCTGTGAATTTTGAGTAAATTAGGTTTAAAAAAAGATATATATCTAGAGCCGCGCCCAGGTGCGCGTACCGGGGAGCGCTCAGGGCGCGCCACGCGACTTTCGCACAGCAAGTTGATTGGTTCTCGGGTGTCTGTAAACATTCGAAACAGTCCGCAGTGGCCGCCATCTTGTGTCTCGGTAGGATTGAGACACAAGAGGTGGCAAAAATCAAAGGGGGAAATGAGCAAAAGGGGGCAGGTACACCCCCTGACCCCCTAGTTTTGATGTGGGGGCAATAAAAGGGTCCCGCGGGTAAAAAAAAAAGTTAAAAAAAATTCGATTTTCGCGGGGGAGCGCCCGGTACGCGCACCGGGGAGTGTTCGGGGGAGCGTACCATGGAGATAAAAAATGACAGACTTTTTTTTTTTTAAATAGCATTTTTTTATAAATTGGAGGTAGTTCTGAAAAGAACTTTTTTTTGTTTTTGTTGTTTTATATTTTTTTAGACTTTTTAAAACGATTTTATATTTTTTTGGGATTTTTGTCAGGGGAAAAACAAAAACAGGGATTCCAAAACTGCTCAACAGGAGCAAAAAAATGTGAAAATTTAGGGACTGGCAGGGCAGCGGTGTTGCTGTTTCTTTATGGCAATGAGTTCAACACTCTGCTCCCCATAGCAGAGCAGTTCGTCACACTCCGTGCACAGAAATTTGATGCCTGCAAACACCGGCTGAATGTTAGGGACCATTCTTCCATGGGGTGGTCCCGAAGGTGTTGCTCCACCAGTGGAGGTGCTGCCGCCATCTGTGGGTAAATTCCGTGCCAGCTCTCTGACACTCTCCCTGGCAAAGTTGTTAGGGTGTCTTCTTTTGACATGCCTGATTAAATTGGCATTCCCAAAACTATATTTTTTCAGAGGATTGCCTCTGGATAAACTACTACCACATATTTTGCAGGTTACTTTTGGAGCGTTGACTTTTTTTTGTCCTTCAGGGATGTCATAGAATTTCCAGATGAAATGGGTTTTTTTCTTCTGCTGAGGAGGGTCCTCATCTAAATATCCGTCGGAATCACTGCTGGATGACTCTCTTGCAGCCATTGCTGTAGATCAGAAAAGTAGGAGATGAACACAGTACACAGAACAGTTCTTGCTCTCTCCAAGTACAAAGCAATAGTGAGAGAAATGGGTGGGTTTCACACAATTTGGAAAAAAAAAAGTTCTGAACCAATGAAAAGTGTTATTTTAAAGTCACATGGTTTTATGCGCTTCCGGGTGCGCTTACGCGGTGCGTCGTAAGACGCATCTCGCGGCTACGCGATACGTGTCTTATGACGCAAGGCGTGGCGGCTACACAATACGTCACGATGTTGTTTTCGTTCGCGGCAATAGCGCTATCGGGACGCTCATCAGTACGCGCCCCGGGGCGCGCCGCAAGATTGCGCTTACCCGTGCGTTCACCCGTGCGTTCACCGGTCCGCGCCCCGGGAGCGCACCAAAAAGAATTAAAAAAAAAATATGACATAATTATACAATATAAAATTCGATTTAAAATTTATTCTTTTTTAAAACTATAAAGATTTGCTATTAAAAAACCTATGAAATTCACTGAGAAAACCATAGGTTATAGACCGTATATAGTTAGGAATTAGCATTTACAAAACCTTGAAAATTCACTGAAAAAACCATAGGTTATAGACCATATATAGTTAGGAATTAGCATTTACAAAACCTTATTTTACTCACACAAAACCATTGAAATTCCATATATAGTTAGTTGCACTAACTATATATCGCGCACCCGCAATCCACTGCTGATGATGTCACATATTACATCATTCATGACATGGTCAGTGACATCACTGATGACATCACTGATGACATCTCAAATGACATCACTGATGACATCACTGATGACATCTCATTTGACATTACTGATCACATCACTGATGACATCAATCATGTGATGATACGATGAACCTCTTCAGACTCTAATATAACCTTAGATACACTCAGTGTAAACAGACACTCACAGACTGTCACTCATCCATGGAGTTACTCACACACCTATTCAGTCTTGCAAAGAATCAATCACACCTCCATTTCCTCAACTATATAGTTATACACACCTTACTTATTGAAACATATAATAACACATATTTACTCTGTTATACAATCCCTGATACAAGTTCACAATAATCCATACAGCCACTCACACATTCACTGGCTCTTATGCACAGTTATTTATATATGTCAACTCTCACATGTACTGTGTTTTACATATGTACTTACTTTGACATGTAGCACTGAGATATCCATTCACTCACCAATACACTCATGCACAAAGTCAACCGCCCATACAGCTGTTTCCACATGCACTTTTGAACCCATACATCTAGTGAATCAACTGCTCACACATCTATGCACAGAGTCATACACCTCCCAGACACCCACACACACTCAGTCTCCCATACAAATACTTGGGCAACTAATCAATAACCCATATAGTTAGTCATATAGCTAATGATCAACACATGCATCAGATTACAGAACAACAGACACAATGATGCACAATTTAAAACAGTTTAGTCACTAACCCATGCACTCAGTGAGACACATTTAATCACTCACTTATACAGTCAGTCATGCACCTACTAAATCCTTCATCCAGACACTTATACATCCACTCATTCTTCAATATGTAAGACATATTTTTTTTTTATAAAATATTTGTTTATTCAGATTTTTGAGAAAGAAGAGATTAAAAAACAAGGAAGTAAAGAGATAGGGAGGAAAGAAACAGAGAGAGGCAACAATCCGCCATATTACCCCACACAGGGGGTGCTGAAAAGCATCGTATTTTAACTTTACAGAAACATACAGTCACTGGATGTTGTCATCAGTGATGTCATCAGTGATGTCATTTGAGATGTCATCAGTGATGTCATCAGTGATGTCACTGACCATGTCATGAATGATGTAATATGTGACATCATCAGCAGTGGATTGCGGGTGCGCGATATATAGTTAGTGCAACTAACTATATATGGAATTTCAATGGTTTTGTGTGAGTAAAATAAGGTTTTGTAAATGCTAATTCCTAACTATATATGGTCTATAACCTATGGTTTTTTCAGTGAATATATATATATATATATAAATATATATATATTACCTACTGGCGGTCGCCAGTAGGTATATATAGTTAGGATTTTTTCTCTATGGGATTTTTGAAAATTCTATGTCTAATAACTTTGGCGTTTGTGGACGGAATTGGCTGAAATTTTCAGGAAAATGGAACATTTTGTTTCTGAGCAGCCACTAAAAATTTGGGGGGGTTTGTCAAGGGGGGGCTGAGAAAAAAGGGGGGTTCCAAAACGTGTTTTTCCAATGTTAATTTCCATTGGGCGGTTGGCCTCACTTTTAGCCCGAACGGCTGAATGGATTTCCACGAAACTTGGCAAAATTGTAGATATTGTTTGCCCGATGTGCCTTTGCTAGGTCTCAAGATATATGCTCCTGTGAATTTCGAGTAAATTAGGTTTAAAAAAAGATATATATCTAGAGCCGCGCCCCGGTGCGCGTACCGGGGAGCGCTCAGGGCGCGCCACGCGACTTGCGCACGGCAAGCTGATTGGTTCTCGGGTGTCTGTAAACATTCGAAACAGTCCGCAGCGGCCGCCATCTTGTGTCTCGGTAGGATTGAGACACAAGAGGTGGCAAAAATCAAAGGGGGAAATGAGCAAAAGGGGGCAGGGTACACCCTCCTGACCCCCTAGTTTTGATGTGGGGGCCATAAAAGGGTCCCGCGGGTAAAAAAAAAAAAAAATTTTAAATTCGATTTTCGCGGGGGGAGTGCCAGGTACGCGCACCGGGGAGCGTATGGGGGAGCGTACCATGGAGATAAAAAATGACACTTTTTAAAAAAAAAATTAGCATTTTTTTATAAATTGGAGGTAGTTCTGAAAAGAACTTTTTTTTTGTTTTTGTTGTTATATATTTTTTTAGACTTTTTAAAACGATTTTATATTTTTTTGGATTTTTGTCAGGGGAAAAACAAAAACAGGGATTCCAAAACTGCTCAACAGGAGCAAAAAAATGTGAAAATTTAGGGACTGGCAGGGCAGCGGTGTTGCTGTTTCTTTATGGCAATGAGTTCAACACTCTGCTCCCCATAGCAGAGCAGTTCGTCACACTCCGTGCACAGAAATTTGATGCCTGCAAACACCGGCTGAATGTTAGGGACCATTCTTCCACGGGGTGGTCCCGAAGGTGTTGCTCCACCAGTGGAGGTGCTGCCGCCATCTGTGGGTAAATTCCGTGCCAGCTCTCTGACACTCTCCCTGGCAAAGTTGTTAGGGTGTCTTCTTTTCACATGCCTGATTAAATTAGCCTTTACAAAACTATATTTTTTCAGAGGATTGCCTCTGGATAAACTACTACCACAAATTTTGCAGGTTACTTTTGGAGCGTTGACTTTTTTTTGTCCTTCAGGGATGTCATAAAATTTCCAGATGAAATGGGTTTTTTTCTTCTGCTGAGGAGGGTCCTCATCTAAAAATCCGTCTGAATCACTGCTGGGTGACTCTCTTGCAGCCATTGCTGTAGATCAGAAAAGTAGGAGATGAACAAAGTAAACAGAACAGCTCTTGCTCTCTCCAAGTACAAAGCAATAGTGAGAGAAATGGGTGGGTTTCACACAATTTGGAAAAAAAAAAGTTCTGAACCAATGAAAAGTGTTATTTTAAAGTCACATGGTTTGACGCGCTTACACTACGCGCCCCGGGGCGCGTCCCGGGGCGTGTTTCGTAAGCGCATCAGGGCGTTTACGTTGCGCGATCGTATGCGCTTCCGGGTGCGCTTACGCGGTGCGTCGTAAGACGCATCTCGCGGCTACGCGATACGTGTCTTATGACGCAAGGCGTGGCGGCTACGCAATACGTCACGATGTTGTTTTCGTTCGCGGCAATAGCGCTATCGGGACGCTCATCAGTACGCGCCCCGGGGCGCGCCGCAAGATTGAGCTTACCCGTGCGTTCACCGGTCCGCGCCCCGGAAGCGCACCAAAAAGAATTAAAAAAAAAAAATGACATAATTATACAATATAAAATTCGATTTAAAATGTATTATTTTTTAAAACTATAAAGATTTGCTGTTAAAAAACCTATGAAATTCACTGAAAAAACCATAGGTTATAGACCATATATAGTTAGGAATTAGCATTTACAAAACCTTGAAAATTCACTGAAAAAACCATAGGTTATAGACCATATATAGTTAGGAATTAGCATTTACAAAACCTTATTTTACTCACACAAAACCATTGAAATTCCATATATAGTTAGTTGCACTAACAATAGATCGCGCACCCGCAATCCACTGCTGATGATGTCACATATTACATCATTCATGACATGGTCAGTGACATCACTGATGACATCACTGATGACATCTCAAATGACATCACTGATGACATCACTGATGACATCTCATTTGACATTACTGATCACATCACTGATGACATCATTCATGTGATGATACGATGAACCTCTTCAGACTCTAATATAACCTTAGATACACTCAGTGTAAACAGACACTCACAGACTGTCACTCATCCATGTAGTTACTCACACACCTAGTCAGTCTTGCAAAGAATCAATCACACCTCCATTTCCTCAACTCTATAGTTATACACACCTTACTTATTGGAACATATAATAACACATATTTACTCTGTTATACAATCCCTGATACAAGTTCACAATAATCCATACAGCCACTCACACATTCACTGGCTCTTACGCACAGTTATTTATATATGTCAACTATCACATGTACTGTGTTTTACATATGTACTTACTTTGACATGTAGCACTGAGATATCCATTCACTCACCAATACACTCATGCACACAGTCAACCGCCCATACAGCTGTTTCCACATGCACTTTTGAACCCATACATCTAGTGAATCAACTGCTCACACATCTATGCACAGAGTCATACACCTCCCAGACACCCACACACACACTCAGTCTCCCATACAAATACTTGGGCAACTAATCAATAACCCATATAGTTAGTCATATAGCTAATGATCAACACATGCATCAGATTACAAAACAACAGACACAATGATGCACAATTTAAAACAGTTTAGTCACTAACCCATGCACTCAGTGAGACACATTTAATCACTCACTTATACAGTCAGTCATGCACCTACTAACTCCTTCATCCAGACACTTATACATCCACTCATTCTTCAATATGTAAGACATATTTTAACTTTACAGAAACATACAGTCACTGGATGTTGTCATCAGTGATGTCAGGATGTTGTCATCAGTGATGTCATCAGTGATGTCATTTGAGATGTCATCAGTGATGTCATCAGTGATGTCACTGACCATGTCATGAATGATGTAATATGTGACATCATCAGCAGTGGATTGCGGGTGCGCGATATATAGTTAGTGCAACTAACTATATATGGAATTTCAATGGTTTTGTGTGAGTAAAATAAGGTTTTGTAAATGCTAATTCCTAACTATATATGGTCTATAACCTATGGTTTTTTCAGTGAATATATATATATATATCCTGTTTTCCGTTCCTCACAAGCACCCGCAATTCCCTGCTGGCAGGTAAACAACGGACACGGACCTCGAGGTACTTCACAATTTATTCGGCAGAAAGAGTCACAGACGTTTCGGCTCGGCGGAGCCTTGATCACATGACAGCGTTTGTATTGTAAGGTACACCTTTTAAAGTGCTAGTGAGTGATACAACTGAAATCACCTGTGCAAAGTAGTGACTAAACATGAAAGACATACTTAAACAGGCACATAATACTTATTATTCGGTTTAGAAAAAATGGCATGTAAAATACATTAACATGTTGTTTACCAAACTAGTCATTTTCCATCAACATTATTTAGGCCAAATTCCTCCTTTGGATAATTCTTGTAAAATACCATCAGTAGTAAAAAGCGGGTAAACAAATTAGAAGAATCCTCTTGTCAAACACATTTACCATGTGCCTACCACTTAATTATATACATCCGCCACATAATATCAGGACCTACAAAATGTAAAAACGCTATAAAGTGCTAAGTGCCAACCTTCAAATGTGCAAATTCATGCTAAAGTGCATCATCCTAATACATGTGCAAATCTTGCAAAATTGTGCAAATACGCAATTTTTACAGAACTGTGCAAATATGCAATTATTTACATTTCATAGGCCCGACTAGGGAGTATAAAAATCTTAAAATCAGATTTCATCCGATACAAAGAGTGGTAAGGACTTCATGAAGGTTCTTCCCCGTCTACTGTCTCAAATATAACCAAGGACATTAGTGGGCCATAGTATGTATGATGGAATCCTAGTTCACATCCCGAAATAAAGTAATATACATATAATACGAAGTTCTCTACCTTATTTATGTGCCACTGTTTGGTATGTTAAAAAGTTAAAGTGTAAATGAGTGAGTAAAAACCAACAGGGTCATAAGTACCCAAAATAAACTCAACCCCAAATAATAAAAATAATAATAAATCCATTGTTAGGTTCCCTGTAGTATTTTACATTGTAATGGATCCTAACATGGTTAAAATTGTGCACAGTGATAAAAACTTGTTTAAAATAACTGAATAAACTTTCATATAGCAGCAGTTCCAAAATACTTGTTGGTGTGTGCTCGCAGCCCCCACGGGGTCTGTCACAACAGCCACCCTGCCGGGTAGCCGCCCTGGACAATACCCACATGGAGGAGAGCATACCACAAAAAATATTTCAATCTAATTTTAGAGCAAGCAAGTGTGGAGGTCCTCTGTCACATTTAACCCAAAAGGCACCTTAGAATTCAGCAGAAGAATATATTTTGTTTCAAGTTTCCTGAGCCTAGTTTCCCTGTCTCCACCACGTTTGCTATTGATGACAGAATCGATAACCCAATATTTGAGACCCTTATTATTACTTTGATGGTGGTCTCTAAAATGCCGCGCCACTGGGTATGTGCTGTCCTCATTTGTTATTGCTCGCAAATGTTGTAATATACGTTTGTGGACAGCATTTCTCGTGCTGCCCACGTATTGTAATCCACATGGGCAGCAAAGGACGTAAATGGCGAATTCTGTCTTACATGTTAAGACTTGAGTTATCTCATGATTTCTTCCAGTAAATCCATCCTTGTAAGTTTTCTTGTTGATACCATGGGTACAGGCTTTGCAAACCTTACAATTATAGAAGCCTTTGTTTTTTTGCCACCACTCTGTTCTGACAAAAGGGTCCGGGTTAGTTTTGACAATGTGATCCCTTAAAGAGGGGGCCCTGCTAAAGGTTAAAGATACTTGTTTGGGCAGTGTACTGCCTATCACATTATCTTTAAGCACTATAGGCCAGTGTTTGTTCACTATTCTTCTAATCTGTCGATGTTGACTAGTGAACCCCGTTATTAGCCTAAAACTTTCAGGTTCAACCTTTTCAGGTATGGCTTTGTCCTGTCCCATATCTGCTTCCCTGTCTACTTTTCTAATCAGGAGCTCCTCTCTACTCATATTCATGGATTTCTAGATGGCTCGATCGACCACTCTGCTAGAGTAGCCTCTCTCCAGGAACCTACTTCTGCTCTCATTCTGCGCCTGCTTCAGATCTATGGGGTTGCTGCAAATGCGTCTTAAACGCAGCATCTCCCCATAAGGGATACTGGAGATCAAATGCATGGGGTGGGCACTCGCAGCATGGAGAATGCTGTTGCCAGCCGTCTTTTTTCTGAATACCCTTGATTCCAACTGACTGCCCTTGATGTATAACTCGGCATCGAGAAATGTGACTTTTTCTTGGCTCAGAGTCGCTGTGAACCTGAGGTTCAGGGGATTATCATTTATTGCCTCCACAAATTTCTGGGCTTCTTCATAGCTGCCTCTCCATATGACAAATAAGTCATCTATGAAGCGAAACCACGCCACTAGATTGTTCCTGATAATATGTTGGTACCCATAGCCGAGGACCAGCTCCTCCCAAGCCCCCATGTGTAAACATGCGTAGCTTGGAGAGAAGCTGGCCCCCATTGCTACTCCCTGCTTCTGACGGTACAATTGTTGATTAAACAAGAAAACATTGTTACTTAAACAGAAATTCAACATATCCAGCAGCATTTTGGTGTGTTTTTCATTACCCGGTTCCCTTCTAGAGAGGTAGTAGCGTATTGCCTCCAACCCATCGCTATGAGTAATACTCGTATAGAGCGCTGTGACATCAAGTGCTATCAGCCAATCACCCTCCTGAATCTGTACTTCTTTAATCTTCACTAGAAAGTCTCCTGTATCGCGTATGTATGACCCCAATTGTTGAACATAACCTTGCAAGAAATAGTCTATATACATCGAGGTATGTTCCAGAAGGCCCCCTCGTGCAGATATTATTGGCCTTCCTGGGGGATGGTTGGAGTCCTTATGTATTTTAGGAATAAAATACAAAATTGGGGTAACAGGGTGATCAATCTTTAGATATTTGAATTCAGTATCAGTGATAAGTTTGGCTGACTGCCATTTGCAAAGTTTGCGGTGATATTGGTCTCTGATGGTCAATAACTCTCGATTATTGATTTTCTCATAGCAAAGATGGTCATTCAGTTGGCTATATGCCTCTTTGTCATAATTAAGTTTTGTCATGAGGACAACGTTTCCCCCTTTGTCACTATTTCTGATTACCAGATTCTTTTCCTTATTTAGCTTTTCAATCAACGCCTTATATTGTTGTTGTTGGGCAGAGTATTTGCGTTTTTTACCTCCAATTTGGCTTTGCAACTTCTTTAGCTCAGTTACAACATTTTCCTGAAAAATATCTATGTTGTCTCTTAGAAGGATAGGATAGAATGTAGAAGATCCTTTAAATTGGGTGGTAGTTGAAGTTCTGTTTCCACTCTCATCAATCCCCTTATTGATTTCCTTATTGCCTGGGATTTCTCCATATCCTGCTCCTTCAGTTTCCCACAGTTCTCTCAGTATCCGAGTTCCTTGTGATGCTTCGGACTCCTCTATTTCAACTGTTGGGTTAATATCTGATATTGTTCCTTCTTTATTTTTCATCGCATAAAACTTGCGTAACTTGAGTTTCCTAACCGCTTTGTAGACATTACAACGTGTGCTGGCATAGTCAAAGTCACATGGGGATGCATATGAAAGGCCAAGTTTGAGTATATTCTCCTCTTTTTCTGTGAGTGACAGGTCTGTTAGGTTCACAACAGTGCGGTTGGTGGTTTCATTTATTGCTGTAGGTGGGCATTGCCTCGCCCGGTTCCACCTCCTCTCTTCTTCTGGGATCCTCTTTTTTGCCATCCTCGCCCTCTGGCGGCGCCTGTAATTTGCCCTGTGTTTTCTTGACTGCCCCTTGTGTGGGACCTTAGGGTGTTCCGTCTGTCCTGGCCTAAAAAAATCATTTCCTGGCCTGGTGTGAGTTTCGGTAATCCCGCTGCCTGTGCTTGTCTACGGCGGTCTGCTTCTGAGTCTGAATCAGGGTCAGAACTAATCGCGGCACTCGAAGAGTCACTCGTTCGGGTGCGCGATATATAGTTAGTGCAACTAACTATATATGGAATTTCAATGGTTTTGTGTGAGTAAAATTAGGTTTTGTAAATGCTAATTCCTAACTATATATGGTCTATAACCTATGGTTTTTTCAGTGAATATATATATATATATATATATATGTGTGTGTGTGTTTTTTATTTGTATACATTAATGTTAGTATTTAATATATGTTTATTTTAATATTTTAAATTATATATATATATATGTATATCAATATTTAATGCAACTATATTTTTGTAAACAATATTTTGTTTTCAATATTTGTGTACTTACCTTTTTAATTATAGGAAGTCGATATTTTTTTATCGTATATTTTTCCCTCAATATTTTATATATCAACATTTTTGAGGTCGATATTCTGTCCGTGAACCATCAGAGTCTACAGGTGAATTCACAGGAATGGCCATGATCCACCATGAAACACCTACCACTACGAAATCTAATGCAAAGCAGTGCAAGCCGCTGCATTGAATTACATTTCTTTACAAATTCAAGCTAAGTGATGCAAATTGCTCCTTGAATGGCTTTATAAATTTTACTTAAGCCTTTCCATTGCCTTTCGTCACCTTGCACAATGCAAAGACACCCCTATGGCTTAGGAAACCCTGGCCGTAAATGTAAATGTAAATGTAAATGTACAGGAATTTATATAGCGCAAATCACCGAGCGGTTTCTAAGCGCTTGCTTAGGGAACCCGTCCTGGTATTCCCCTGTGAGATAGCCCCGGCAGGGTATCCGCAAGGTGAAAGCCATGCATCCCACCGCGAGGGGCCGTTGTGGAGATTAAGCAAGCTATTGCCCAGAGTCGCAGAGTGTGAACCCGTGAATCGAGTAGGCACCGGAGCGAGAATTGTCAAGTCCATGGACATTTTAGGAATCAAGACCCCGCCGAGCCGGGAATTGAACCCTGGTCCCGGGCTGACCTCTGCTTCCAGGTCTGCCTCCTCTAACCAGTGAGCCACACTTCTCCACTTCTGGCCGTAATGTCCTCAATAGAGATTGGCATACCTAGTTCGTCTCAGTCTTCTAAGAACGTGTTGGGTAGCGGAGTCACTTCGAGGAAATCTTTGAAGTGATCACAAGGAGCCTAATGATTTGGGCAAAAAGGGCTTTTAGAAGTTAACAAATGTTGCATGTATGCCAAGCTGGAATGAGAACTTGGGGGGGGTCATTACGATGGCAGATGGACTGAAGTCCGTCTGCCATCGTCCCAGTGATGGGGACCACCTGCCTATAAGGCGGCAGTCCCACATATCAAATTACAATACGCCCGCCACCACGGTGGCCGAAAAAGACATTTTTTACATTGCGGAGGGTGCAGCAGCACCCGCCGCAATGGAAAAAAGGCAGGTTTTGCTTTTCACTCCACTACGTGCAGATGAAAGGCTGGAGGGGATCCAGCATCTTAGTCTGGCGGACAGTGCCTGCTAGGCACGCCACCATTTTAAGGATAGGCGGCAGTCTGACAGGCAATCGCAACAATTGCTTCAGTCGGACCCGTGGCGGTCCAGCTTTCCACCCGCCAGCACACCGCCCGCCAACACAATCTAACAGGCGGTAATTGGCCTCACGATGTGGCAGGTTCACCGTCATCATAATCAGGCCCTTGGTTCCAGTTAGATCTCAGAGCTTAATGACCGTAGGCTGTCTAATTTCTTTGTTAACGAGCCACGCCAGTACACAACCTAATCACTCCACTAGCATGGCTTCCCCCTTTACCAAACGGTCAAGTCCGTAATGGCCTGACTCTTGGTTTCAATGTTTTGCTTGCTGAACTTTGTCTAAGTCTCATATTATTCTTTTATCAGGCAGTGGATAAATGAATACATTCTCCCTAATATCTACTTTGGATGTCTCCCATCCCACTGTTGAGGAGGAGGCTGAGCTGTTTTTGCAGTTAAAGTACCCCTGGATTTTCTTGGTTGGTTTTCAAGCATCGATAGTTGCTAGCACCAAGTAGGGATGGGTGAAGAGGTTCTATAGGAATGAGTGAAAAAGTACTAACCCAAGTCAGACCCAGTAGTAAGGGATTATGATCTATTAGTCTGTGTGTCTCCGCGAGTTCACGCACAGGGGCAAGCTAAGGACGTCTGTATATTCCCAGGGTTGACCTGCCAGATAAATCGTGTGTAGAAGAAACTGGGATGTAACAAAACTAAAGACAAATACAAAGGACAGATGGCTGGTCTTCAGCTGTCCAAACCATTTGACAATGTTTCTGCAGGGCGTCTGGGGCCTGTAAGACAGTCTGACAAGTAGTTAGATTTAGCAAGAGCTCTAGAAAATTGGAGGAGTGATGTAGTGCTAATATTGTATCTGGGATAGAATAAACTTATTATCTAAGAGGGGTACGAGGTCATGGACCAGTACCCTTTATAGGAAAGGCTCTCATGGTAAGTGTCTATACATGTATCTCAGACGTGGGAAGGGGACCCTCCATAGGATCCAGGCAAAGGAGAACAACAGAGATACCAATCTAGGATAGAGAGATTTATCATAAATTGGAGAACATTTGTATTCCTCATTTCTTCCCTCTCTCCTGATGCAAAGAGACAAATAAATATTGTCATGTAAGTGATATAGGTGGAGACCAGAGATGTTCTCTCTGGAGAGTTACCCAAAATTCAAAAGACCTAAAAAGTCATCAGCTGTTTATGGTGTTAATTGGGGGAGACCAAGGGGTCGATTCCGATCCTGGAAAAAAAAAATCTGTACGAATCGAATCTGGAGCCCTCTCCGTATGAATCATAAACATGCCATACGACCCGACGAGTTCGATCCGGACCGGGTTATGAGGACGCGATTCGTACGGTCCACGTCAGGTAAGGCCGATTCGTACGGAAAAGCACACAATCACATACACACTGTACGGTCCGTACACCCCATGATCGCAGGGGTACGGTGCGTACCCCTGCGATCATGGGGTGTATGCACCGTACCCCGCGACCGCAGGGTGTACGCACCGTACACCCAGCGAACATGGGGTATGGGGTGATCGCGGGGTACGTTGCGTACACCCCATGATCGCAGGGGTACGCACTGTACCCCTGCGATCATGGGGTGTACACACCGTACCCATGGGGGGCCTTTCCGTACCTGTTTTGAGGCGAACTCTGCTTCTCCGGACATTTTCGGCTCCCGTAAAAAAAGCGTTGTACGGTGCGTACCCGACACGAATCGTACTGGCTGGGTCGGAGAAACCAGCCGCGGACCGTATGGATGCCGCGTACAGCGGGTTCCGAGCGAGATTCATACGGGGGTTTGATTCGTACGGTCTCGTACGATTCGTACCGAGTCCAGCTTCTGATACGAATTGTACTTTGTTGTACGTACGGGGGAAGTTGCAGGGTACGATTCGTACAGGAAAAACGCTCTGTATGGCTATTCGGAGCGTTTTTTCCCGAATCGACCCCCTAATGTCCTTCAGGAGGAGGCAAGTTTCAGGTGAAAGCACCAGTTTGTGCCTTACTTTGTGAAGGGATGTGAGAATTTGAAGGGATTCGGGTGTATGAGTCAATTGTTTTAATATCAGTGACTTACACTACCCAGTTTGAGCTGCAAAGACAGGCAACTGCAGGCAGCCACCTTCCAACACGGAATTTCAGGTGCACTCAAGGGACATAGGCAATGACCATGAGCATTTGATATCCAACTAGCCATATTCCTCCGATTCAATTGCACATTGCATTACTGCTGACATTGCTGGTTGAGGGTACCTTGGCAAATAGTCCCTTGGGTTTAGTTATCATGGTTGGCGTACTAGGGAACAGGACCATCTTTGTAGTGGAAGAATCTTTATATGAGGATGAGGATTTGAAGATGACTCATCGAGTAATGGGATCAGTGGTATAGGATCTGTGGTGACTCAAAAGGAATGTATGTAGAAGTACAGATGGCAGTGCAGCACCACCAATGAATCTGCCTCCTTCTTATTGTGGGATTAGCAAAGCTCAGCTGGTGACAACGCTCAACTGGCATGCACCATAGGTGCCCAGTCGCCATAGGATTGTGTTTGGGACTGCACAGTCCCTAAAACCCTACGGTTGGCATTCAGAGTCTTTTTTACAGATCTTAGTGTTGGAGTGAGGATGGAGCCAAAAGGACATGCCTGCTGCTGATCCTCAAATCCAGGTAGATGTGTACTGTGTGAGTTCTGTCAGGGCGCTAACAAGATATGTTAGGTTCCTGATGAACCTCCCACAATATGTGACAATGCAAAGAAACTCCTAAGCTGTGACACTGATGTAGTAATGAAGAGTTTATTTCCTCAACTTTAGATGGATCTGAGGCTACAATGAAGTACCGGAACATTTCAAACTATATATCAGAACGAAGGTGATACTCAAATACTATTCCACTTTAGGGTGGATCCATACATTTGAGCTGAACCTTTCAACTTTTTTTTTAAGTTTATCTGGACCTAGAGAGTAGCAATGAGCTGAAACTAATGTCAAAAACAGATGGTAGACATATGCTGAATATATGACGTTACAACACAAACAATTACAACGCATGGTTTTACAACGCGGTTTTTACATCGCAACTACCATTACATCGCATGATTTTACAAAGCAAGCCATTACAATGCATTTTTAAAACTACCATTACAACACATTCCATTACAATGCATACCATTACAATCCATAATACTTTTAGGACACCAGTAGGGTAAGCGTTGGATAGTGTAGGGGTAAAAATTACTATTCCCACTCCAGTGAGTGCAACAGTAGGGTAAGTGTTGGATAGTGTAGGGGTAAAAATTACTATTCCCACTCCAGTGAGTGCAACTGGAGGGAAAGTTTTGGATACTGTAGGTGTAAAGATTACTAATCCCATGTACACCAAAACCCATACCCACCCTAAAACTAAAAAAAATCTCCATTGCTTACCTTATAATGCGTTGTAATGGCATGCATTGTAATGGTATGCGTTGTAATGGCATGCGTTGTAGTGACATGCATTGTAATGGCATGTGATGTAAAGGCAGTTGCGTTGTAACAGCGGCGTTGTAAAAGTATTGTGTTGTAATGAGTGCATTGTAATGAATGTTTCCCACGCATTCTATGTCTTTACACATACCGGCCTTCTGAGATTCTGAGATGGGTAATGTCCCCTCAACTGTGCCAACAGCAAAGATCCTAGGAGTAACCTTTGACAGCAGTTAATATATGATTATCCACATCTCCTCTGTTGTAGCCAAAATAACCTTTTATTTAAAGCTACTGAGAGAAATATTTCTGTTCCTTGACAGTTATATTAAAAGATTGGCAGTGACAGCTCTAATTGGATCTTGTTTATCCTTCTTGGCCATTGCTTACCTACTCCGGAGGCAATACGTCATTCAAAATAATGCTGCATTCCTAATACTTGGAGCTTTTCGACTCTCCCACTCCTGCCGTCTTCTTTGTCATATTCATAATCTCCCTCCCAGTAAAGAAGCAGGTACAATTTCAGATCTTATGCACTGTCTGCTGATCTGTTCACGGGCAGGTCCCTGCATTCATAAGCAGTAGACTTAAAGATAGTGGCCACCAAGAACTCTATCAGCTACAGTAGCCAACCTGCATACTGTTCCCAGATTCAACAAAGTGAAATAGGGCAGGTCGTTTTTCAGCCTTCTCTCTGCTGAGCTCTGGAACTCCCTGCCCAGCAAGGTTCGTGCCATATCCATTATTAGCGAGTTTAGGACATGACTTTTCACTCAACCCTGTTAGATTTGTCACCACTGGTGATCGTGCGCTTTATAAGCATATATATATTGGGGAGAGGAGTTGGCCCAAGGGCTAGGGCGGTCATCTGGGGATCTAGTCTCGGCAATCACGCTGAACATTCTGTGATTCCGGGCAAATCACTTAATCTCCCCGTGCCTAACAAAAATGAATGTGTCTTCATCTAACGCAACTGGTGCTATGTAAAGCGACCTGATACTCGATACCTTCGGCTCAAGTTTGCGCTATAGCGAACTCCGTAAAAAAAGTAATATACATATATTATATATAAATATCTATATATCTATATATATATATATATATATATATATATATATATATATATATATATATATATATATATATGTATATATAGCATAACACATACTCCCACTTTGCTTCATAGTTTGAGAGAGAAAAAACAAATTACAGACAGGTTGCCAGCTAGTGCGATCCGCCTGAGTTATGCAGAGACGGCCTGGTCCTTTTGGAAGCCGTGTGGTCGTACAGATAGCAATCTATTCCATTCCTCTCAGTAAAGTGCTGCACTCTGAGCCTGACAGCTCCAGCCCATTTAAACCACTGTTCAGTTTCCTGCAGTTTTAAACATTCGCATCGAGGGCCAGCGGCGGCTGTAAGAGATTCCGGGCTAGGCCTGCCACTTAGCTGTGCATCCAGGCAAGGCTTGCCAAGAACTGCGGAGGCGCTAGATACAAAACCTGGGCACTGTTTGCTTTAAATGTCGCAGCAAAATGTAAGAGCTTATAAATTCACTGGCGGAGGCCTGATATTCCACTTCCACGCCACTGAAGCTGATGCTAACAAGTACAGATGTAAGCTGACTTCATGGGCCCAGTGCTTGGTACACTGCTGTTCATCTGGAGGTCTGGAGAACAAAGGCCTATAAATAACTGCAACAATGACAGCATTGTACACACTTCCTACTTACATATCCTGCCTCAGATCCTTTGTTATAGCAATGAAGGCATGCTTGAGAGCAGCAATGCAGTCCCCCTTTCAATCAAACGCGATCCCATCAATGAGCCATTGTGGGTTAAAAGGAGTGGAAATGCTCTTCACAGAAGCCACGGCAAATTGATATTAACAGGCCATAAACATAATCTTCATATCCCTGCCCTCTGTCTTATAAAACACATTTATCAAAAACACTTCCTGAGTGGTATGCACTCGTGAGGCGGCTATGATTTTTTTTACACAAACGGCATTTTTTTTGCTCATTCTACCCGAGACATCTAAGTACTTTTTGTTAGCCCATGCAACAAGCACAGCTAAATGCATTCTCAAGGAATTTCTCTAAAGGGAAACCATGCATGAATGAGATGAAAATGTTTAAATTAGATATACCAAAGCTCCTTTGCAGGAGGTAATATCGGGCGGTAATCCCAAAATTAGGAGGTAATATTCTGTAGTGGTAATAATATTTTAAAATGAGCAAGTGGTTTGGGAGATAAAGGATTTCACTTTGAAACAATTCTTTGCCGTTTATGATGTTAATAGAAAACATTGCCAATATTATTGTACTTTCCTGTTTAGAGGGCAGGAATAGATAAATGTCAAGAATTCTGGAAAACAAAAAAAATTGTCATAAATTTGTTGCTTGGTCATAGTTTCATCATACAACAAATCGGTGTCGGAATGGTTTCCGACCAAATCAGATTGACTTCATTGGGAGCCTGTGTTCTGTCTGACTAGACAGGCTCCCATTGAAACAAGCATTTGCAATGCAATAGGTCTCGCATTAGGAAAGTTTGAGCTATTGGTATTGTAAATGGCAAAGTTTTTATTTATGTTTCTTTTTTTTAAATAGCTAAATTAATAGCTTCGTCATTTACAATGCCAATAGTTATAACTTTCGCAAATGTGATACCTATAGCATTTGTAATGCAATATGTTTTGTATTTACAAACCGCGAGAGGACAAAAAAAAGCTCCGGACCACCGCCTCCTCCCAGGCCTTCAAAAGGGACCTCAAAGTTCTCCTCCTCCAGAGACACCTCCAAAAGTAAATCACGTCCTCTTGCTATTTGTGAGGAAGACTTCCCACTACTGATAATTTCTACTTTCCATGACCATGGAAGTGCCTTCCCAGTGTATACCTGTGATTGGAGGGTCTGCCTTTTTGCAGTATTTTCCATGTACTGGTGTTCGGTGCCCTTTTGTAACATGCACACACCACTCTGCCCTTGCAACACACGGCTGCTACCTCTCACATGTCTTTGCCTTTGATACTTGCACAAGTGCCACCTTGCCCATGTAACGCTTGTTCCTGAGCCTGAGTGTCTAGCACTTATTGCAGGACTATACCTCTAATTATACTCTGTTTTCTCTTATAACTGCACACTTGTCACTTTCATTTCCTCTTGTGCACTTTTGACTACCTCATGTATTTTGGTTGCTCACAATTTTTACTCAAGTATTTTGTTTGCTCACGATTGTCACTATTACCTTTACTACCTCATGTATTTTTGGTTGCTCATAGTTTTTACTACCTCATGTATTTTGTTTGCTCACAATTGGTACTATTACCTTATGTAAGTAACGTATGTTTTTGCAACCTGTTCTTTTGTAATGTTTCTCATTATGTTTCATTTCTGTTCCTAATGTGAAGCGCTCTGACGCCTTCGGGTAAAGTCCGCGCTATATAAAAATGCATAAATACATAAATAAATAAATACCGCCTTCGGGTAAAGTCCGTGCTATATAAAAATGCATAAATACATAAATAAATAAATACCGCCTTCGGGTAAAGTCCGCGCTATATAAAAATGCATAAATAAATAAAAAAATAAATACCGCAAATCAAACATCCTCGTTACTCTGCCGGCCTTCGACCAGGAAGTCAGGCAGGCCGGCGCGACAACCGGAAACAGGAAGTAGGAGGGCGGGAGCCTACCCCGCCTCCCACGGAAGAGCCGCGATTGTTTGGAGCACCGGAGCAGGCAGAAGCCTACCCTGCGCCCCGGTGCCGAAGGAGGGAAGAAGAGTCCTGCTGCTGGGCCCTGCAGCTGAGGAGAGCCGCCGGTGAGTGGGTTGCTGAGCTGCGGGGGGGGGAAGCATGTGTGTGCGTGCGCGCGCGTGCAGGGGGGGGCTGTGTATGTGTGTGTGCGTGCGTGTGTGTGTATGTGTCTTGGAGTGCGTGTGTGTGACTGTGGGGGAGGGTGTGTGTGTGTGAGCGAGTGTCTGTCTGCGCGCGCATGTGTACGGCGCGGGACGCGACGTGCGCGTTCGCGCACACGAATCCAGGAAGAAAAGCTCGTACACCCTCTTGTCCTCCTTTCCCCCAGACTGATCGCTATACGTGTCCAGCTGGACACATGCATCCTTGCGGATGCATTGCCAGCGAGACCCAAAAAGGGGTGGGTGGGGAAAATCATGCACCCTGTGGCAAGCACCCCATGGAGCATGCCACACTGTGCATGGTATTGGAGAGGGGTCCCATGGGTACCCCAATGGGCCCCATTCGGATGGCCCTGGGTGAAGGGGAGCCTGCTACGGGCCCCCAAATTTGGATTCTGACAGCTGATTTGTGACGGAACAACCGATTCGGAAAGGCTGTTTGAATCCGACATCGTAATACGTCGGTCGGAAACGCGCTCCGTAGACCCGAATGATTCGGCTCCGAATGACTCAGTTCCTCTAGATGTCAACCGGAACCGATTCAGAAAGTCAGAATGCTTTCTGAACATCGTAAATGGTCTTTCAGAAAGTTTTCCAAAGCGGTCGGAAAGACGGGTTCCGAATTAGATTCGGCAGACCCAAATCCGATTTAGAGCCTTTCCGAACGACATGGTAATCAACCTCTAAATGTTTTTCAGTGAGAAACTGCTTTATAATCTTACGTGTTAGGTAAATATTTAATGGTTTGTTCTATATATGAGCCCTTCCGATCTACTTGGAAGGCACTAAGGTAGAATTTGTTTTTATTCAATCAGTGGAACTGTGCAAAACTACCAATTCCACACTCTTTGAAATTGCAATGTTTTCCTCTTTTGTTTATAGTGACAGCCTAGAATGCAAGGCCATTGAGGACATGGGCCTTAATTGGTTAAACTATTACTTGAGTAACCAGGCTCAGCACATAAAAATTGGAAATTCCTTCTCCATTTCAGTTGCTTTGATGAATGGAGTGGCCTAAAGGCAAATCTATTTCGAGACCTATTCACAAAGGCACTTTGGAGTACGTAAAACATACTCCTGAAGTTCTTTTTTATGTACCCTGACATGTGTTTGTGAATGAGCCCTGAAACGTCTAACTCTCTAGTAGCAGAAGTGGAAAGAGAGCACAGTCCTTTCTACTAGTACTGATTGCATATGAACATTCCCTGAATATTCCCAATATATTTCAATTTTTTAAATTTTCGGGTTAATTAAAAATGGCATGTAAGAGAACATAATAGAGTATGACAGGAATGTGTTTTGACATGCTCCAAATGCCTTTTGAGAATAAACCTGATGGCGTCCTACTCAAGAGCACAGGGATCATATATCACCAGTAAGCAGAGGATATACACAGGTCTAGCTTAAGGCTTCCAAGGCTGTTCAGTTCTTTGCCAGTTTCCTGCAAAAGATGAAAGACTGGATGATTTCAAAACACTTGAAGCTCAACCCTTTAAAAACTTGCTTTCTCTTTATCTTGCCCTCGTAATCAATGTTCCCAGTTGTCTTCAATGTCGTTGAAGACAAATGAGGCTCCGTTCACTTTACATGACCCATGCAGCCATTCAACATCATAAGTTAGCTTCTGTAATGCCAACCCAACCGTTTTCAGTCCTTGTGAACCCTCCTCTTAACACCGGTGTAGCGTGTTGAGTGTCAGACTGCTGATGCACTAAATCTCTTCTACAATTTTTACTCCTAAAATGGTGGTGTCCCGCCTGGTCTAAAATGGCGTAGATCCCCAAAGTGTCGCCACACTCCAAAAAGGCTTACACTGTGACCTTACAATAATAGCCTGAGCTAATGTTTTCTCTCCACCCCTGTGACTGCCCCCATCAAAAAGCCTTTAACCACTCCCTCTGTGACACCTGTGTTACTTGAGCCCTGACTGAATTGATCAACCTTCTCTTTCGCTGTTAATACTAATGTGTTGTTACTCTTCCTAGCCATCATTCTATGCTCCCACTAGCCCTCCAGAGTCCTTTTAACTCATTACATAACGGCACTAGAGTTTTTCACACCCTGAAACAGCACTCCACTGTACTACGCACAGCAGCTGTGCACCCTACAGCCCTTCTGCTCTGTTCATTGACCAACTAGAACACTATTCCCCCAATGGGTGATCTACTTGGCCCTCAAATGCAATTTTTTTATGTTCTATGCTTATGAATGCTTTTACGATTTATTGTCTGGTACTGTAATTAATCTGGCCTGTCTCCTAATTGAAATGGTTTTTAATGATGTTTATTAATGTCCTCTCTAAGTGGGTTTCCATCCACGCCATCGATCTACCACTGACTCGGATGCCTCCATGTCCTTGCTATTCCAGGCCTAACTAACATCTCCCACACTAGCTCGCCAGAGTCCTTGGAATTATTCCATAGCACCTCAGTTTTTTCCTGCCCTAAACAGCTTTCTGCTACTCTACGTCCCACAGCCGTATATCCTATAGCCTCTCTGCCCTGTATATTAACAAACCATAACAGCTGCTCCCTGATAGTGATCTACCAGGCCCTCCAATTCTAATCTTAATATAAGTTATACCTTTTGAAATCTTTTGGCTGGTTACTGTAATTTACTGTTCCGCCTCCTAATCTGACTCACTTGACTTGTCCCCTCTCTCTCCCACCTAGCACTAACCTCCCTCTCCCTGTAATCCCCAGTGATTTTGCACTCCATCCTTGGCACTTTCCAATCGCACTAACATGTCTGCTCTCTAACATTGACCCTGCTCTCTTACTGCTTTCCTTCCAGGATACACCCCTACTTTAGTTGACTTGTTATGTTCTTTTCCTCCGTCCACCTTCCCCCCCTTTTTCTCTCCTCCCCTGGTTCCCCACCCCTTCTTTTCCTTACCACTACATTGCCAACACCCTTTGCTTTCTTCCAATTCTCTTTCTCTCTTAATTGTCCCAACATGCCCCCCATTAACCATGTCCCCAACCCGCTGGACCCTACTCTCTCCAGACATGGCCCTTACTCCTGGACCATTCTTTACCACCCCAATCTCACCAAAAACACCAAGAAAAGTTTTAAACACAAATTACTCATACTGCACCCTGAAACACTTATTGTAGATAACTACCTCAGCCTCACCTCCCCCATAAAAACGAACTACATCTTCTATTCAAAGCGCCCCTCCAAATTGAAAAGCATCTTCCTACGACATCTCCCAATCACTAAATCCACTAAAATACCTTATGGAGTCAAACTGACAACAACTCCTTCCCCAACTTTTCTAGGTGAAATTGACATCTCCATTTTCAAAACGGGAAAAATCCTCGTACAAGCCGCCGAATCCCACCTCACCATCTTTGAGCTCCATTTTAACTCCTTGTCACTCCAACTACACAAAACAAACTCCCAATGCACTTTCAATCTCCCCCTTACCTCTGACCCAATCCTCCCCCTCCCCTGACATCTCAATAGCTAATCACATCTCCCAAACAACTACACCTAAATATTCCCTCCCCCTAATGACCCTCCCACTTCCTGACATCCAATCTGCACACCCTCCTTCCCTAATCCACACGCAGTTATATGACCGGTCCCCTCCTTCCTCTAATTTTACTTACATCAATCCTCCCGCCGCCCAGCCATTCCTCCCTGAATCCATGCCCCCTCACCCTGAGTCCTATACTGTGCACCCCATGACCTCATCATCTCCTACCCTGTACCCAGTACACACCCCACCCCTAAACCCTGATGCTGCCTTTCTCCATACTCTCAATGCCCTTTCAACTTCTCAAACCACACCTCCAGAGGCCACAAATCTCCAGTCCCCATCCACTCCACTCCCCTCACTCAACAACCTGAGTACTCCTCATTCCTCCCTAATGGCTTCTTACTCCCCTCACTTCCCCTACACAATAAACCTCCCTCCACGATACACACAGAACTCTCCCTATCCTCTCCCTCCTCCCCCACTGTGTTCCCCTTCACTCTAATAACCCAGACACTCCTCAACATTGAACACAATCTCTCCACTCTGACGATGGAACTCACCAGACTTAGAGATGATTTTAATTCCCTCAGCTGCAAAACCCTCCCCAAGCGTTCAAATTCCTCCTATACTGACTTAGAAAAACACTTGTATGTCAAACAATGGAGAACTACTCCTCTACCCAATGATAGGCCTTGCCGCATGCCAACTCTCCCCATCTGACTTTACTGATCTATGCAACTCTTACCATCCTAGTTCCTCAATTAACGATCCTTCCCTAGCCCTATTCTAACATCCCAGTTATTCTGGGGACTAGCAGTATCCCCTCTTTGCCGATCTCCCCCAGACCCCCACCTCAACTCCCCACTATCTGTCCTGCTCTCCCCCCAAAAGCAACCCTAAACCCTTGGCCTGCATGCTTGTAAACTGCTGATCTGCCGTCCGACACGCAACTGTAATAGCCAAAACCATCATAAGTCAAACCATTGACAACGCCTTCCTCACGGAAACCTGGCTCAATGACTATTCTATGAGCATATTTGACTTATTCTCCCCAACGAATTACTCACTCATCACAAAAGACAAACCCGACAGAATAGGGGGGGGGTATAGCCAAAATCTTCAAAAATGAACTTCAATTCTCCCTTGTTAAAAACTCGGATCACTCCACCTTTGAATACCTCGAAGCTGAACTAAAAGTGCAGGGTTCCCACTCAATTTGTCTACATAACATTTACCACCCTCCAGGAGATCCTCTTCCTTTCCCCGAAGAGCTATCTGACCTTCTGACACAATCCTCCATATCTAACTCCAATAATCTCTTCTTTTTGAGATCCTAACCTTCACTGGAAAGATATTAATGACCCTACAATCACCCTCCTCACCAACCTTCTTGAGATTAATGACCGTAAACAGCTGTGCCAGTCCCTAACTCACACCAAAGGAGCCATCCTTGACACCATTATAACCAACAATGACTTGGACTGCCTATCCAACATCATCCCCATTGACTGGTCTGACCACCACGTCATATTATTCACTATCGCTTTCACACCCCCACCCCCACCCACTAAAAACATTAAACCTAAGAATTTGACCAGAAATCTAAACCTTATCCCCCCCTGGAGATTTAGAGTCTAAACTCCAAGCTCAACTTCTTCCCTCCCCATTCTCCCAAAATGCTAATGAGCTTACTGAACATTTTAGCAAAGTTGTTACCAAAGTTCTAGATCTAATGGCCCGCCTAAACTAAAAAAATCAAAGAAGTATCCCATCCGGTATACAACCTTTACAACGCAACTTTTACCACGCAGTGCCTTTACGACGCAACTTTTACAACGCAAACCATTACAACGCTTTGCGCTGGGGGGCGCTCTAGGATAGGGAATCGGTTTAATTTACTATCCAACACCTTCCCTACTATCCACGGGGACTGGAGTTGGAATAGTAAATTAAATATTTCACTATCCAGCGCCCAAAAGCACTATGCGTTGTAAAGGCATGCGTTGTAAAAACCGCATTGTAAAGGCATGTGTGGTAAAAGCATGCGTTGTAATGTCATACATCCATCCCATCCAAATCATGGTTTAACTTAGAACTCAACAATGAAAGAAGCTCACTTAGACGGATGGAAAGAACATGGAGACAACATCCTTCTGCCTCACACCTAGAACACCTCAGATTGGCTAGATCTTCATACAAGAAACACATTTTTAAAGAAAAGGCATCCTTTTTTCGTACACAACTTGACCGGGCCAAAAATAGGCCTAGAGAACTGTTGAACATTGTTCGTAACCAAACATCCTCTGCCCCCCCAAAACGGATGGCCTCATCTGCTATATGCAAATAAATTGCCCTGGGACTCTGCCTCTCCCAGGGCACAAAAATTGGCTTACTCCGCAAAACATTACTTGCCTTACAAAATGCTGGTGCTTGTGGGAACCACAGTTGGCCCCCAGACGACTGCCCTCCCCATTCTGGACAATGCACCCTCAGGTTGAAACCTCAGGGACACCCTATACCTTTAGGTTCCAGGACTCTGCCACATTCCATCTTGAGCAGTAACTGACGATTACTGTCCAAGCATCATGCCGAGGTATTCAACCTCCTCCAGGACCAATCACCTGAGGTCTTCTTTCAAACAGAGACTTGGCTTTCCGAGACCTCCGTGGCTATACCGGCACTTGCCCCCCCACAGGCTATGCCATATGCAATCCTAATAGAACAGGGGGGAGAGGGGGCGGTATTTCGGTGGTTTATAAAACCGTCCACTCTTGCAGCTTCACGCCCCAAGATCTACCAGACTGTGAGTGCGCGCTTTTTAAATTGCACTGAGTGCAAATCTTACCTTCTCTGGTTTCCTAATCTATCGTCCACCTGGACCACCTAAAATTTTCAGAGAAGCTCTGGAGAATACCATTTCAGTCCTAGCTCTCCAGTGTGCCAATTTTAATATCATCGGTGACTTGAATCTTCATCTAGAGATGATTGAATCCCCGGACATCTTGAGCTTTTTACAGGACTTGGTAGCTTGCCAATTGACCCAACTGGTTCCCGACACTACGCATAGCGCCGGGCATCTCCTCCATCCTGTTTTCTTTAACCTTGGGTCACTGGAAGTTTTAACACCTCTCCCCATGATCTGGACAGATCACTCTCTCATCCTAATGCGGCTAACGCTGGCCGACTTTAAGTCCTGGTCTAACCAGCACCCCTCACTGAAACGGTCTTGGCATAAATTTGACCAGGAGGCTTTCTTCACAGCCCTGAGCATAAAACCACTAGATAGGTTTATTAATATGGAAGAGGCGAATGCGCTCTTCCATAGGTGGGTATCCCATGCCCTAGATACCTGTATACCTCTTAAACTCCCTCACTCTAAAGGTGCACCGGCAAACGCCTGGTTTAACGAGGAGCTGACCCTCACCAGGAAGAACTGCAAAGTTCTAGAAAGAACATGGAGACATACATATGACCTCCAGGCAAAATAGTATAGTAGTAGCTTTCAAATCCTATCACAAACTAGTGTGTAAAACTAGGGCAGCCCACTACTCCAGCATGGTCACCACCAGCACTAATCGCAGCAAAACCATATTCCTCTTTTAAAGGACCTGGTAACACCCACCCCCTACCCCCCAGCATCAGGCAGTATTATATCCTCTAGCCAACAATGCGAAGAGCTGGGGAACCTCTTCCTCAAGAAGGTGGAGGGCATCTACCATCATTTTGATCACACTGGCACTCCAGGCACCAGTGAGAGGAGCACGTACACCTGCCCTGAGACTGTTTCTCTTACATCACTACCTACCATCCTCAAAGATCTGGAGTGACTAGTGACCATAATCAAATCAGGGTGTCCAGATGACCCCCTAAGACCGAACGCTTTCAGGAAAGTTCAACAAGGTCTCCTACCAGAGTGCCTGGATCTACTCAATCTATCCATCGCCTCAGTGGTAGTACCAAAATCCTGGAAACATGCAAAAGTGGTCCCTCTACTCATAAAACCTTCATTGGATACCTCCAGGTCAAAAAACTATCGCCCAATATCACTGCTCCCATTTTTATCTAAAATTCTGGAAGCTTTTGTGAATTTGACGCTAACTCATTTCTTGGAAGTCAATCATATACTTAACAGCACCCCAAATGGTGTCCGACCATGATATATTACCGAGTCTGCACTGCTGACGGTGGAAGAGCAATTGAGATCCACAGCAGATGCCGGCAGGACCTCAGCTTTGGTTCCGCTGGATCTGAGCGCGGCATTTGACATGGTCTCCAACAAAATGTTGCTCCACCATCTGTAGGAGATAGGGATTAGTAATAAAACCTTTTTGCGGTTGTCCTCCGTCTTGGCCGATCAGACCTTCCAAGTGATAGCCCCTCCCTTCGCCTCTCATGTCCGTCCACTGTGCTGTGGGTTCCGCCAGGGCTCGGCGTTGAGCCCCGCGCTCTTTAATATATACATGAGCCCATTGGCACAGTTGGCTCAAGCAAGGGGAATCTCCTTGGTGTCGTACGCTGACGACACCCAATTGGTGATCACCCTGTCTAACAATCCTAGCCAGGACAGGGCAAAATTTGAAGATGACATCCTGGCCATTGCATGGATGACAGCTAAATTCCTGCAGCTTAACTCTGCGAAATCTGAGATCCTTTTGATTGGTAAAGACTCCCATCTTTGGAAGAATGAATGGTGGCCTCCAGCCCTTGGAGTCCCTCCGGTCCCCAAACCTGCAGTGAAAAATTTGGGCTTTATGCTTGACAAAGACCTTACCTTCGAGACGCACGCCAAATCAGTGGCAGGGAAATGCTTTGGGCTGCTAAGTGGCTTCAAACTGATACTTGGTCTATTCAACACTCAAAATCGGCAGCTGATCATCCAAGTCTCCATATTGACATGATTGAATTACTATAATGTGCTTCTCCTTGGCTCCAATAAGTATGTGCTGAACCAACTGCAGCGGGTCCAGAACACTGCAGCGCGCCCCATTTTTGCTCTTCCTAAATATAGCCATGTCTCTAACCCCCTTTTTTGTCTGCATTGGCTGCCCCTTGTAAATCGATTACACTTTAAAGCGCTCTGTACCGTGCACAAGATTCTGACCGGCATCAGCCCAGATATTCTGAGCGACATGTGCACCCTCTACTAACCCCCACGCATGCTTCGGTCGGCTAATCTTATCCTTGCACGAATCCCACGCATCCGAAGGAACAGATCTGGTGGTCGTTCCTTCAGGTGACTGGCCCCTGCCCTATGGGACTCCCTACACATCTGTAGTATCTCTGATCACCAGTCCTTAAGACGGCTTATGAAAACTTGGCTCTTTTCTCAACTTGCTTCAGTGCTGGAACGCCTCACTGCAGAGGCAGCCATGCGCTTTACAAGTATTCTAATCTAATCTAATCTGATCTAACCTAATGCATGACCTTAAGCACATCATTGCACCTCCTTGGACCACAATTATCAACCCCTCCCCTGCCACAGGCTGTGTCCTATCTCCCTCCAAGTCGGACAAATCACCCCCATTATTAAAAACCCTAATGCCGACCCTAATGACCTAAACAATCTACTCCCCAGCTCTAACCTCCCCTTTCTTTCCAAAACCCTCCAAAAATGTTCCCTGCTCCAATTAGACAAACATATTGAACATTTCTCTTACTGAATTCTTTACAATCAGGCTTTAGAAAAGGATGCAGTACAGAAACTGCCATTCTAAACATAATAGATGACATTAACCACTCCCTTGATAATGGTGAGACCTGCCTACTTATCCTCCCTGATCTTTCTGCAGCGTTTGATACAGTTAACCACTCTTCTCTCCTCAATGTGCTCAGATATAGTTTTGGCCTCAGTGGTTCTGTTCACAAATGGTTTGTCTCCTATCTCCAACACTGTACACAGCAAATAAAACTCAAAGACTGCCTATCTAATCCCACACCAGTTTTTCTAGGGGTCCCTCAGGGATCTATTCTCTCTCCCTCTCTCTTCAACCTCTTTATGGAACCCCTCACCCTCATTCTAAAACAAGCCGGAATCAATTACCACCTCTATGCCGGCGACACCCAACTCTACTGTAATATTAAATCCCACTCGGATGTCCTACACCTTAACAACACCCTGACAAAGTTCCAATCCTGGTTCCATTCTAATCATCTCAAACTCAACCCTAACAAAACGGAAATCTTTCACTTCTCCCCTAAAAATAACTTGCTAACCATCCAAACATGGATCTCTGACCTCAATGCTCTCAATTGTTCACTGTCCTTATCTAACTCAGTAAAATCTCTAGGAATTTCCATTGATAAAAACCTAACTCTCAATGGCCACATTAAAAACTCGGCTAAAGGAGCCCTCTCCGCTCTCCGCCATCTCAACAAAATTAAACCCTTCATTCCAAATGATGACTTTAAATTAGTAGTCCAATGACTGGTCCTTTTGCGAATTGATTACGGCAATGCCATCCTCACTGGTATTCCAAAGGTTCACCTAGCCCGACTCAAGTCTGTGCTCAACCTTACCGCCAGGCTCGTCACTGACAGCAAGCGTCCCGACCACATCTCCCCAGTCCTTAAAACACTTAAATGGCTTCCCATTGAATGTAGATCCTCCTACAAGACTGCTTGAATTAAACACAAAGCCCTCCATCAAAATACACCCCTTTACCTCTCCAATAATGTCAGCAAAGCGGGCAGCTCACGGCTGATGAGAAGTACCAATGCTCTCCTCCTCATCCCTCCCCTGCTAAAAAAAGAAAAGCACACAAGCTTGCTCCTTCTCCTGCAATGCCCCAAACATCTGGAATGCTCTCCCCAAAGACTTGCGATGTAACCCTCCCTACATCAACTTAAAAAAAGACCTCAAATGCCATCTACTCAATAATTGCTGGGGGTCATAACAGTTGCCCTGCAATCCCTCCCCCTTAATAATAATAAGACCATTTCTAAAGCACCTGGTTACACCTATGACGGTGTGTCCCCGCGCTGCAATCCCTCCCCCTTCTTACCCCCATTTAGGCCCTCCCGCCAATTCTCTTACTATCCCCCTCTCTTTCCTCGATTTTCAACTGACACTGTTGTACTTGCCCCTTTGGTACCCTTCAGCTCCTCCCCTTCCACTCACACCCCTTTATCTTCCATCTTACTCCCCTTCTCCATCTGTCTTCCACCTCCTGCCCAATGTCTTACTTCGTTCTACCTGCAGCCCTCTACTCCTACCTCCTCGCATATAGCATATCACCTAATGCGCCTTATGTTTATATGTAATTAGCTTTTTGTACTATCTGATTGCAATATTCGTTTTGTATAAGCGTAAACAATGTCTCTTTTATTAACCTGTTTGAATGCCATGCTATTGAATTATTATTGTTGTATCGTTACTGTCATCACACTTATGTAAAGCACTCTGATACCTCTGGGTCTAGCCAGCGCTGTATAAAACATCTAAAATAAATAAAATTAAAACAAATAATCATAAGCTAGACGGCTGTGATGTTCTGGATTGTAAACCTGCAATCAACAACAGTGCTAAACCCCTAAGCTTCCTCCTGGATAAAAGACTCGGGGACTGCTTTAGAGTTTGGCGGACCACCTTTGGTTGGTTACAAATTGCATTCCTATGATACCGATGATGCACGTGAGGATACTAGAAACTCTACAAAATATAATTGATAATAGAAAAATAAGGCTAGAACAGTACTTTAAATGAATTTCTAAATTATATTAAACTGTCCAATAGCTTCTGGTAAGCAAACCCACCTACTCACATGAGACATGGAAGGCGAACACAGGACAAACAAATCAGTCGTGCTTTGCCAATGCATGTATTGATTTTGCCAATGCTTATGTAGTGCAAGCATTTGCAAAGCCAAGATTAATTTATTATTGGGTGGTCATCTTGGAATTGAATGTTTTGAATTTTTATAGTAATGTTGTACTGTCCAATATCCCCACCACTTTGCTTTGCATTACACACCATTTCATTTGGATGCAACACAAAGAAAAATAGTGACTATGCGAACGAAACAGCTATTTTGAAGAATGCCAAAGATACAATTCTTAAATAACTTCTTATTTTCTTTACAAAACCAATTGACTTTTATAAAGACAATACTGAGAGCAGCGGAGTGTAGGTAACCATGTTAATTTTGTCCTGACTGCAAGGAGGAGCCTGGTCACAGAGAGAAAAAAGAGTTCCCTGACATCAGTAGTAAACAGATACTGTTAATACGTCAATAAAATATAGTGAGCAAGAAATGTTCTTCTGGGTGAAAAGAATACAATATTAGGGAGGCAAGCCATTAAATGACAAGCAGGAAATTGAGATAAGCATTAAAGTAATCAGATCATGTGCAAAGGGTAGACCTAAATCCCTCCCTATGCTGTCTTTGATAACGTTGCCATTGCAGACTGCTAAAGCTGTCTGTGGTGAGACTACAAAAATCAATGTCCTCCTAATCTTTTCTGCTTAAACTAAGGACTTTCATTGTACACATCCTGTGACATCTGAGGTCGACGTGATTAATATAAGGCAGGGGTCACATCAGATACTGGAGAGCATTTCCATGTACTACATGATATTTCATTGTTTATATGCTTAGTGTGATCTGAGTTTTTAACAGTAAGCTGTACAATGTCACCAGTACTAGAGTCATGTGCAACCATTCAAGCATACTTGCAACATTATTGACTGCTTGAACTGGCTGTTGTATGTAGGGCATAGGATATTGCAACAGCCTTACACTGCTAGTCTGCCATTAAAAGGGTAATTAATTACTCCAATGATTCCTTCTCCAACATCTAATCCTATGAAAGACCTTCCGATATCATATTGAGGGAAGCACTACTGAAACTACCCGCGCTTCAATTGATAGTAGTGGTAGACACATAGGAGCAGATTTATTAAAAATTCATGCAGTGCAGTGAAGCAAGGCCCGTTGCATTGCGGTGTATGAAAAGGAGAGAGATGAAAAGTACTAAGATATGGTGCTCTTCAACTCTCTCCCTGCGCTGGCACATTTGAGACTGCCTAGCGCCAATGCAGGCACTTGTGCAACATGGTATCTTTATTATGAGCATGATTGTTGTGTTGCTCGATGATTGTTGTGTTGCTCAAATATGAATTTACCTTGAAAAAACAAAGACAAGAGGCGTTTGGCAAAACAGGAACAGTTGGGTTAATTAAAAACTGTATCCATGAGTGCAACATACAGAAACGGGTCTGATGACTGACTCAAAGTACAATTGTTTTTATGTATTTCTTGAAGCATCATAAAACAATTATTGATCCTGTTTAGGGAGAGAAATGTAGGCCTAGTCATGTAGCCATGATTTGCTCCCAGCTGATGACAAATGTAGGTGGGTTTCAGCCGGCAATGTGTTCAGATGTCCAGCATGTGGGAGCACATGATCACAGCGTGTGCTATATGTGCTGTGTCCTTATTGGCTGAGTGCTCCTAACTTCATGTGGCATCTAACTTTATGGTGTTTTGGGAACATGTGCAACTCCGCCCATGCGCGTTTTATTGGGGCCACTCTCCTAGATCGTTTGGTGTAGCTGCCTATCTGTGGGACTAATCTGGGTTTTTCCTGTTCTTGGATTTGTCTAGCTGGTTACGTGCCACCTTGCTTGTGATCTGTCAATCACTAGCCTCAGGCCTAGGTCGCAGGGCCTGCCTGACCACGTATTTCTGACTCAGGGTTGATGGAGGTCACATCTGAAGATTTTGACAATACTGATTAAATTTCATTTTTATACATACATGTATCATTGCATACATCAACATCAAAATTAACATTCCCCCATCTAGTTGAATTTTCAACTTCATTATTTACCCCATACTTCATGACAGTCACATTGTTGGGGGCTTGCGTTTCGGTTTTAACTATTACTACTTCCCTAGTTACCTGCATTCTGCCCATTTTGAGGACTGCGTTTTTACATTAGGCCCCCCACTTGTAGGAAACCACGCAAGAACAATATAAAAATAAGAATGGGCAACAATGATGTGCACAGTCCTATTACCCACCGGACGAGCCAGGAGAACCAACTGATGTATGATTATTCATCAGGGGCACCTCCCTCTTATTCATGTTGTTTTTAAACGATAAAGTGTTTGGATGGCAAGAGTCAGAGTTCCATTGTCCATGGCATTGCCTGGAATAAACATGCATCAGGACACACCGATCTTGGCACACAACCCCCCTTCATTGCGGTTATCAAATTCAACACATATCGATGTTGTATCACCATGAGGCTGATGGCTCTTAGTTCTTTCTTGATTGAATGAAGGCTGAGCTCAGTACTGTACATCATTTTAATCATCTTCCATATGGTAATTTGTAACCAGCGAGCGTTCGCTTTCGTTTGCATGTGAAGAAGGGTATGGACCCTCCCACATTGACTTGTGTGTCAGATAACAGTCTGAATTCTTCCAGAATGTAGTTGAACTGAGCCCAGTCAACATAATCAGCAGTTCTTTTTTCTTGAGCCTGATGCAATGAAGTTGTTTTCTTCTGTAGTGGATGTTGGAACAACTCTGACAGATCTTCTCCAGGAATGACCAGGGTAGGCGTGTGGATGGTGACCAGACAGCACAGCCGGTGCCACCCTGGGACGAGCTGGATAGGCAAATTCACTGCATTGCCAGTAAGTTCCATCAGCGTGGAGGTGCCCCATTTCTTGTCTGGTTCGTATTGTGCCCCAGTTCTCATGTGTGCCAAGTGGGATTGTTCCCTTACCTCTGAAACACAAGAAACACAGTGTAAGTTTCCGTACAATTAGGGGTTGCCCCATCCCTACCAACCACATTTATCTATCTCAGTGTACCATATTTCCTGACATCGGTTATCTACGCTGGTATTTAATCATCCCCTAAATGACTCATTTCCCTTTGTATCATCAAGGTGGATGGCCCTAAACCTGACCTCCATGTCTGGAGTCCATTTATTGTTAAAGAAGATTGCACTAGACACGCTATGGGCCACCCTGGGACAACAGACAGAAGCTCGAGCGGACGTGTTTATGCACTGGTGTGGTGCCTTTGCTACCTCTAAGAATCTCTTTTATGGAAAGTCTCTGGGCCAAACAGAATACTCCCCTATGGTGCCCCACTTTCACATCCTATTTAGCTCTGCTTGAATCTTGCTAGGATCTGTGAATAGGTACTGTGCTGTGGGATTGGTCTCGCAACTGGTCATGCTCACTACTACTCTATGGGGTTTAACTCAGTTGGATTGTATCTTGGCCCTAATCCTACATAGATACAGGTGGAGAAGGCATTTCACTTTTTGAGGGCTATATCTTGGGTCAAGTAAAGCCTGTCTGCACCTACTGCACATGGTATCTGTGAACAGATGTAACATGACCTAACTGATGCCTGGGTGCCCATGGCGGTCATGTGCTGATACAATGTGTTGTGTAAGAGGGCGCTGTGTAGTGCATGTGGAATACTAGTGTTGGGTTCAGTAAAATTATAGGTGACATGGGAGAGGTCCCTATGCAAGCGCTGTGCAAATGTTGGGGAGGACTCCATTTGACTAGGCAGATTTTTGGCAACGTATGAATGTGGCCACACTCACAGTAATGAGAAGATATACAATTGAACAACAATACATAACTTGTGGAACATTGTGGGTCTTGGGGATGGATCCAGGAATGATGTTTGAGATCTTCCAGTGATTGGGGGATTTCTTCACTTTTGAAAGGTTTGAATGAGTTCAGTGGAATAGTTTGTGATAAAAATTAGAAGTGCTGGATTTGCAAATTGGGCCTTTTTTAGGATTATGGAAGTGGTTGACGAAGAGATGGCAGGCCGCTGTAAAGGTGGTGCACTTTCTTGACTTAATTGCAGACCTGTTAGATTAAGACTTGGGGATTCCTGTGCCTTTACATTCATACATATTACTTTTAGTGGGGCACCGGAAGGAGGCTCCCGATCAGGGTTTCTACTTTTTTGGAGACATTGGGTGATTATTCATGGGTCAAATTATTCTTGCTTACAGGTCATTGGTTTGCCCCATCACCATGCCAAGGGGTGGCTTTTGTAAGCCTGTGGATGGTCTGGGCTCTTTAGCTAATTTTTTATGGGTGTCACTAGATGTTTAATATCTTACCTTCCCTAGTGAGGGAGTGTGGGGTGTGCTCTTTGACCTACACATGCGTGGGGTGTGAGAAGAGGGGACGTGCTGTGATTAGGTGGTGTGAGCGATCGCAGCATGCTCTGGGGTCCCATGTATACCCCTCTAGTCCCAGCAAGCAGCATGCGGTGGGACCCTCCCTAATGGTACCAGGTGTCTTCACTAGACCCTTTTTCTAGAGGTCTCTTTTTAGGCTGGATTTTGGGCTTCTTTTTTGGGGTATCTAGGGCATTTCCCTAGGTTCACATGATTTGGTTATTTTTATTATGATGTACCAGAGGGGATACGAGAGCTGTCCTGAGGCTCCCATGTGTTGTGATGTGGCAGTGTCAAAGAATGGGCTTATTTGCTCCCCTAGACTGTGTGTGTATGACCTTGTCCATTGTCAGCCTGATCGTTAGGCCGGACACAGCGGTGAGCCTATTTCTGAGTACTTCACATAGAGCTGTGATGAATATTTGTGGACAATCCCCTTCCCGGCACCCCCTTTTCCCTTCAACTAAGTCGCATCCAGGACTTTTTGGGTCTGTGTCCCCGGTTGTGGCCAGGGACTTCCAACCGGTGTCATGCTACCTCAGTTGTTTTGGAGGAACATGACCAGATGAGCAGGCTTTTGATGTTTGGAAAACTTTGAGGGATAGGAGGAGGCAGAATGTAGCCGAATGGAGAGTCCAGTACAGGGCCAGAACTAGTCAAATTTCGCCCCATACGGGTTATGGACAGATTGTTCTGATGTACTCCCCTACTGACTCAGCGCCATGTGGTAAGTTGTGATTTGTTAGAACTGTATACGTCCTTTGGATGTTATAGGGTCTATATCCTCTCAAGTGTGTGGGAAACCTGTCTCCTGACAGTTGAGCATTACCTTGTTTTGGAACGAGAAGAGGCATATAGGCTGTTGGCTGAGATTGGGACCACATGCCATGCAGGAATTTTGGTCCCGGGTCAGGGGCCTGAGAGAGGGTTCGTTTGATCTGGTTATCGGAGCCCATCCCAATTGACCTAGGTGAGCGGACATGGGTGCCTGCTTTTAAGGACTTGGATGGGAGCAGCTCTGTCCCTCAAGAGACTGCCCTTCCCCCAGGTGTAGACAGCCACCTGACCCTGGGAATCAGTAGCAGAATGGGGCCTAAGCTCCTACAGGCACCCAAATGGTGGACTCTAGTGCAGATTCCCGATCGACACAATGTACAGCAGCCCTGTGTTTTCTGAATGCAAGTGACGTGTATGTTCTGCATTGGGGGTTTGAACTTACTGCGTAGGTGGATTTTGCGATTGTGTAAAGGCATTGCCTCCCCAGACAGTTACCCTTCCCTGATGCGGTCCTTGTTGGGTGGGGTCCCTGTCTGTTGCTCCTGTTGCCACATATTTGACCAACCATCTGCTCATGCTGCTGTGATGCAGTGGCTGTCTTCCCTCCCTAAGGCTGTTCATACAGTGCATTCACGCTACTTTGGGCTTGGTTTTGAGTATAGAGATTTTGCGGGGACTAGACCAGATTCACCAATCTCTGCTCATGATATGCCTTTAAGCGGCAAAAGTTGGCCATGTGGCCATTCAGTGGCAATATTAACATTGTCTGAGGTCCCGCTGCTGCCAGCATCCCTGACCTCTGGCACTATAACTGGGTTGAAACCCTCTGTGGTTCTGTGGTGGAGCCCCCTTCAAGACAAGTGCCATTTATATGTAGGCAGCTAACTCCGCCCCCTCAAGGGTGGTCTTTTTCAGGTTGTGTTGGACCAACTTGGCGATGTCTCTCTGGGCTTGCTTCTGTTTTTTCCAGTTTTTTTCATGTCTCTTTTTATAATAGAGTTGTGTGTGGGGATGTATTTCTCACCAGGGTTTGGTGTCTAACCCTACTACACTATCCAATCCATGTTGTATTTCAGTAGGCATCCCCCTTTTTGAGGATGTTGTAGAAAATGTGACCAAACGTGCCATCTTTGGTCTCCACAGGCGAGTTCATGTTTCTGGCCTGCTGCAGTCGCTTCACTGGCTGCCTATTCGACAGCGGATAGCTTTTAAAACTTTGACCCTCGCGCATAAGGCCTTCTATTCCACTGGGGCCAAATACCTGCAGAGGAGGCTTATGCCATACCGTCCTTCTCGATCTCTGAGATCAGAGTCGTAGTTTCTCGCCATTGTTCCTCGTGTGAGGAGGGCCCGCTTGGGAGGCCGCTCTTTTATGCTCCGGGCCCCTCAGCTTTGGAACTCTCTGCCCTTCTCGCTACGTAGCAATTCAAACCTGCTATCTTTTAGGAAGGGCTTGAAAACCTGGCTTTTTGCCTCCTAGATTTTATTTTCCTCGATCCCTTCTCTCTTTATTGTGTTGTGTTTGTTCTCCAGGATGTCAATAAAGCGCCGGGACACTCTTTTGAGTAGCCGTGCGCTATAAAAGTCACAAAATAACATAACATAACATAACAACACCTGGGGACCTATATATGTCCATGGCTGTCCTGTCTAGCGTCCCTATCGTTCCCTCATTCTGTCTAGAAAGTCCGTTATGGTGTCCCCAGACTTCAGACTTTCTGCCATCAATCCTCCTACATCCAGGTAGTCAGGGAATATTTCTCTCAGGGCCATCCATATTGGGTGCCTGTATGAATTAAATGCAGCCCCACCCATCAATGGCAGCAGTTTGGTTCTGAGCTTTTCCTTATCCATCTGGGCCCATTGCACATAGATGGTCCCTGATGTGCCCTTCTGCAGTAGCGGGCACATTTTGTCTTGGGGTAATGCTGCTGGTTTCTCTCTAACATGGTGCTCACATTTTCTTTGGCAATCTTGCAATGTAGGGGAAATTCCATTTGGTATCTCCCCCTCCATGCCAGATACAGTCTGCTGCGATAGACATATCTGCCAGTTTCAACGACCCTGCCTTCAGCCAAGGTCTATCATACAGGTCCTCACTTTAGTCCAGTGGGCTAGCAGGTGGCAAAATGGTTGCACGGAGGTCTCACTTTCCTCTCTGGTCACTACCTCTCTTTGGGTCAGTATGCCTATACCGCATGTTCGGGAGAAACAGTGGATGTCTTCATTGCTAGTCTCCTCGTGTGCATGTAAAGTCACCATGTTGCTTCTCCTGCATCTTAATTGAGCATGTACATTCCACCTTGATCCCAGGGTGAGAGCTCTCTCTCTCTCTCTCCATCCTTAATTTACGCCTCCCCTCTGCCTCCTACCTGGGTTGTCTCCTTCATTCTGAGCTAGGTGCTGTTCTTCTGGGGAGGAAGTTGCCCTCAAATTCTCTTTCTGTTGTCCCTTTAGCTGCCTGACCATACCCTGTGGCTCCCCCCTCATTATCCGATCCCAGAGGACTGGGGCCCCTTTCTATGCCCCCTCAAGTTTGATAGCTTTCCAGGGTTGCCTCGATATTCCACTGCCCATGTGGATGCTTGCACTTGCATTCAATTAATTGCACATCAACTTCAATTTAGCCTTCGATTAAGGGCAAGTCAGCCTCACCACATACTAATTCTGTGGTGACCGTCCCTGACACCACTGTGGTAGGACAGTGCTAGTGCTGTGAGGTGTTTAAGAAGGGTGAGACACCGCACCTTGTCCATGGTGACAGCAATCCCAGCCATTAAACACTTTGTTGTGGATAGTGCACCATCAACACTAGGGCCCAAACAGAAGGTTTGGACAAAGCGATTACAGTTCTATTTTGAGGGAGCTGGCATAGCTTGAGAGAGGAGTCGAGTCTTGCTGCTGCATCAGTAGGGAAGGATATTCACAGAATCTATAAAACGATCGTAAAAGCAAAGCCAAAGACCTACAATACACTTCTGAATACACGTAATTCTCATTTCAAGCCAATGGCCAATAGAGATTATGAACGCTTTGTATTCTGGCAAGCCCACCTTGAGGCCAAGGAATCGCTTGCAGCCTTCAATGGATGATTGAAAGAACTTGAAAGCATGTGTGGGTGCCAGGATGAGCACAAATGCAAGGGTGCTTCTCTGCAAAGGAATGAGAAACAATTCTCCAAGAGACAGGGAAGTCCCTGCAGGATATTCTGATGGAAGGGTGATCGAAAGAATTGGCAAAAACAAGAGCCTTGCACATGGAAGCAGCCCTCAACCGACCCATCAAAATGGAGCAAATCAATGCAGCCAAGACCCGCCCGGAATCTACGCCTCCAAAGCATTTCCAGGAGAAGATAAAATAATGTATAAACTGTGGAGTCTCTACATAAGATGAGTGACTGTCTGACCAAAGGAAAATGACGTTCTGCATGTGAGGAGTATAACCACTTTGCAAAAGAATGCAGGTCATCTAAGATTGAGAAAGAAATGGCACATGGAGTGTTGAATGAGTCAGAAGACAAAGAAGACATGGATGACGATGCCGAAGAGCACTCTGCCCACTATGTCTTCGTAATGGGAGCATCCCCTTCCACCCACTGTCATTGCCTGCGGTGTCAAAACACCAAAGGCACCCAACAGGTCACCATCACCATAAACAGTGGGGTACCCATTGAGCTAATGTTAGCGACCATATATTGGGCATTGGACTAAAATCCCATGCTAGAGAAAGCGAGTATTAAAATCTTTGGCTATGAACAGAAACCATCGATTCTCCTCATGGGTTGCTTCAAATCCATAGTGTCCCACCATGGAAAAAGCGCAGACATGACCGTCTATGTAGCAGAAGAAGGACACGGCATGCTGATGAGCAACACAACCGCCGAGGCATTAGGGCTTATCTCCTTTGCACTGGATGTACAAGAAGAAGAGGTTTTGAGAATACTAGAGGAGTTCAACATCATCTTCTCCGAGAGTGGCTGCCTAAGGAACAAAAAAGTCATGCTCAACATAGACACGTCTATCCAACCGGTAGCCCTGCAAAATCGGCACATTTCCTTCCACCTGAGACCGAAAGTAGAAGAGCTAGAGAAGCTTGAAAGGGCCGACATAATTGAAAAGGTCACCAGACTCACTCTGTGGGTCTCCCCAATCGTGGTCATCAAGAAGCCTAAACAACCTGGACAGGTCTGCATATGCATGGATATGACGCTCCCCAGCATTGTTATCAAGCAGGAAAAACATCTAAACTCCACAATAGATCACATCCTGGGCAAGTTGAGTGGTGCCAAATGGTTCTCGAAGGTGGAAATCAGGTCTGGATATCATCAGCTACTGCTTCATCCAGACTCCCTGTATCTAACCACCTTATCCTCGCATGCTGGGTTACTCTGATGCCGCCACCTCAATTTCGGCATATCCAGTGTGACAGAAGTCTTTCAAAATTCCATAAGGGAGCTGCTCAGTGGCCACCCGGCTTCATCATTGTAAATGATTGCATTCTTGTTTATGCCAAATCATTGAAAGAATACCATGAACACTTCTGAGGAGTACTGCAGAGGATCAAAGATGATTGCTCACCTGAAAAATGAGCAGCTTATGGAAGATACACCCTTGGAGCAATAGCTGCTACCAGACCCTGGTGGTGAGTTGTTAAGGCGGCTGGGGGGGACAAAAAAAGAAAAAAAAACCACTTACCTGAAAACAGTCAGCCACTGCCTCTCTTGTGTGTTCTTCTTCCTGTCTCCGATCCGGTAGCAGGAAGCACCCGGGCTCCCAGACTCCCCTGAGTCAATCACAATGTTGCAATACAGTGTTGTAATTGGTCTGAGCGCCGTGGTTTTGATGCTCAGATGGGGAATGGGAGGCTGGGCATGCTCCTCACCTGGCTGTGCATTACAGCCTGATGGGTAAGATGCAAAGTTCACATGACTGTTTGGCCGTACCAAAAGGGCCGGCCAAGCAGTTGTACGCACTTAGTGAGTGCAAACCACTCCTCCCCCTGCTTTGAACAGCCTCGCCCTGAGAGCCACTGACTGCAATAAGAAAACTAAAATGATAATAACAATACGTTATTATCATTTTATTTTTCCTTTTGATTAGTAGGCCAACACTCCTCCACCTTAGTGGAGGAGCCGTCACTGCTCCTTTATTTAACTCTGAAAAAAATATTCAACAGAAGATGCATTTTGCAGAAAACAGTTAGCAAATCATGTAGACCCTAGTAACTGGCAGTTAGACCACCAGTCTGCCAGGCCAGCGAAAGCTATAAAGCCTATGCTCCCCTGACGGAGAACCGCCCCCAATGTTTTGTGCATACTTTTTCTGCAACATAATTATGATGTTTTGAATGGGTTCTATAAATGTGAAAATTATTTCACCAAAAAATCACACCAGTGAAGGAAATCGGAAACTATGCAACATACATGAAGGGTAAAAACCAGGAGCTATGCAAAGATTTTTTACATGTTTAGAAAAGTGAATGTTACCAAGGAAGTGTCAAAGAAGTGAGTTACATAGGACTTGCAGTGCAACCTGAAGTATACCCACAAAGTATCACGGTTTTGGCAATTAAAGGTTTTGTGAAATGCCCTTATTACAGTAACACAGGTGTCATATCTAAGCTCCTATGACTGAGAGTAAGTTGTGCAGAAAGTGTAGGAAAATGTCCCAATCTAGAGAGGTTTACAGAATCAGTGGAAGAAAATGTTCTATCTGTATTTAAAGGAAATAAAGATGACTGTAACATTACAAAAATAAATCCTCAATTTTCCCATGCAAAGAATTATGTACTGAATGTATTTCTTGTATTACGTAAAAGTAAGGTTACGAAAATAAGTATAGGTCATTATTTTACGTGAATACTGTACACATAAACGTGCACCTTCAAGCAGTTTCAAATTACACACATGCCTAAACATAATTTACACATTGCATAATTTACACATCTTAATCTGATAGATTGTGAATCTGAACCATGCTTTCTTCACACTGGGTAAATATACACATGGTGACAAACACTAAATCGCCAAGGAAAAGTGATGTTGGAATCCTGGATTTCTTACTCTAGGTGAATCCTTGATTTCCTCAATAAACTACATCTTTCTCACTCTTAGAAGTAGATTCCTCAAATCACATAACCAGGAGATAGGAATTAAATGTATTAGAAGCTATCTCAGATAGGGTTTATTTGTATGTTTCTTATATTTCATACCTACCATGTGCTCTGGCAGTGTACGCAATGGATATTGTGGTGTTGGTGTGTGAGGTCTGGATGGTACCCTTTTCATCTGTTGGATGTTACCATGCATTCTTCATTACCTTGTTGGTTTGGAAGTGAGTTGCTGTGTTGGATACGATGCAGCCTCTTTCTCGAAGGTTACTTCCAAAATTCTAGGTATTATGTATTATTCCCTTCTATTTGTCTATTCTTCGACTTATAGACTCTTAGCCACATATGGGTTTGGCAGAGAGGCAGCCAGGATACATATGTAGTGGTCCTCTTGTGATTACTTTCGGTCTTGACCCCCTCCTTTCCCTTTTTGTAGTGATGGTAACCAAGCTCATGATGGTGAGACTCTTCGAAGACTCTTCGATGTAGTCTACTTGACAATGGCACAAACTGTCTTACTTCTCATGGGAAGTAAAGTTCCTTTGTCAAAGACGCTGTTTTACATATCATCATAAATTACCATTTACTCTTTTTTCTTTTTATTGAGCGGGAAATAACAGACAAAATAATTATGGTACATAAGAAAGAAAACATTTCATAATACCCAATCTCATAGTTCATTAGACAATAAATAGCATAAATTCATATTCTATTTTACATAATATATAACCAGCATTCTATATATCAAAACATGCATTACCTAAAATACAGATAAAGAAAATACAAAAATATTACTACAAACTGGCATCAATCTATCGGATTAAACAAACTTTATAGATTAAAACACCTCATATTTCATTACATAGAGGATAGCCTGCTTTGCACATTCTCGTTTGCATGTGTGACCACTACATAGCCCTCCCAAGTCGTCCTAAATCTACGAAGCATCCCTACACTTTTTGTGTATGCCTCTTCAAAGTGGTAGGTCCGGTCTAATTTAGGAAGCCACTGTCCCATTGTAGGCACACTCGGTGATCTCCAGTTTTGTAACACCAAGGGTCTGGCTTCCGCTATAGCTATAAAAATAAAGTTGTGCCTATGATTTGGTAGATGACTACCTGTGCGAGAAAAAACATATAAGGCCAGCGATGTTGAGGGTATGATAACCAAAGACATACAACAGCTAATAAACCTAAACACTTCTTTCCAAAAGTGTTGCAGTCTAGGGCATGTAAAAAATATATGTATCCAGTCTACTGCCCCAGCCAAATTGCATCTAAAACATTCATGCAAGATTGATGGGAGCCATTTATGTAGCCAGGGGGAGTATAATAGACCAACCATCTAGAAAGAAAAGACATTCTTTTGAAGTTGGCTGCACCCAGAGCCTTGTTCCCGAACTCACACACTCGCCTCCATTCGTGAATGTTAAACTGACAATTGATTTCCTGATCAATTTTAGGAAGCATCTTCTCACTGTAAAATGGATAGTTTGACCCGAGGTTTTTTTCTTGCCTATAAAAATTCACGCATAATTATATACACTACATTAAAATATGAAATTGGTATTCTGAAAGGAAGATTTAGAAACAGAAATATCAGCAAGGGAAGTATAGACATTTTTACTGGGGACACTCGGCCTACTATAAACAGAGGTAAAAGCAACCATCTCTCTAAAAGGTTTCTGCCTTTATTAGGAGTATTTACATAATTAAGTTCAAACACTTGAGAAAATCGGCTGTACCGTATAAGCCCAAATATCAAATAGGTCGTAATGGTAGAAACGTTAGCCCTTTGGGAAGATCAGCCTCCACCGAGTTAAACAAAAGGAGCCCCATTTTGGCCTGATTAACCACCTTGTATCCCCCGCCCCCGCCCCCCCCCCAGTGCTGTAAATGCCTGGATGTCCCCTAGCGCAGACTGGATGTTTGCCTTATCTAGAATCAGATTTACATTCATATCATCAGCAAACAGCGTACTTTTTGCCATTCCTGTTAGCGGAGGCAAAATTGATGTGTTTGCGTGGATCTTCATCGCTAGTGGCTCAATAAAGAGTGAAAATAGAAGAGGAGAGAGGGGGCAGCCCTGCCAAGGGCCCCACCTAATCACCACTTCACCTGTCAGATCTGCATTTATAATTATTTTTCCAATCCCCCCCTTTTTAAATTCCTCTTAACATTTCGATGAGGTGGGGTGGGGTTGAAAACTAAACTTCCCTAGAATTAAAAAAGGGCCTGTGAGAGGTAAAAATTACTATTCCCACTCCAGTGTGTGTAACAGTAGGGAAAGTGTTGGATAGAGGAGGGGTACAAATTACTATTCCCACCCCAGTCAGTGCATCAGTAGGGAAAGTGTTGGATAGTGAAGGGATAAAATTAGTATTCCCACTCCAGTGAGTGCAACAGTAGGGAAAGTGTTGGATAGCGGAGGGGTAAAAATTACTATTCCCACTCCACTGAGTGCAACAAGGATAAGGACCAACAGTGAAATGGAGGTATAAGTTCAGCAGCAGAACATCACAACTTGGTCAGTTTATAATGGGCCAATTAGAAGCACACACCTGTTTATGGTTGAATCAAGTATAAATCGGTTGCTCAGGCAAAGTGGAGGAATCCAACCATAATAAGTTGATCGCACCAATCGAAGTCACTGACCAGGAGGAAGCTGTAAAACACCGTTGTGATGTTCTGCTGCTGAACCTATGCCTCCATTTTACTGTTGGTCCTTATCCTGGTTTTTGAATGGTGTGCATCACCAATATTTTGTCTTATCTTATGTTCTAGGACCTTATAGGAATATATTATTTCTTGCAACCAGCCATTGGCCTCGGACTACAAGCTTCACTGATTCTGGAAGTTTTTATTCTACAATTTGGTTTTTTATATGTGGCACTTTGTTTGGTGAGCTGTTTTGTTCTGCTCCACCCGGTATTGAATATACTGCCCCCTTTCTATCGTTTCTCACTTTCTCCGCTTCCTTTTTCTTTTTCTTCTCCCTGTACTTTTCTTTCTTCTCTTTGCACTTGTTCTCTCGCGTCAAACCAACACCACTAGTATGGTGTAGGATTTGTGAAAATATCACTGATTCCTAACAACATTTAATGTTGTGAATTGTCTGTTTGTCTTGTTTAAATATATGATATGCATTTAACCTATGCCTGTTAGGACTTTGTAGTCAAGTTATTATAATTGTGTGTCTCTCTCAGTATATTTGTATCAAAATAGCTTGTTCTTGTGTGTGCCTTTAGTGACAAACCTTGTTATGTACTGTAGTCTTGTTGTTTTAGTCTATATGTTATTTATATGTATCTTTGTGATCTATATTGCCCTATTGGACTTTTTTTGAGCTGTGCTCCCCCATTTGGCATAAGAATCTCTGATCTGGAACACAGTAACGCCACTCAACGGCTGGCGTAGGGGTTGTGTGCACAGCGTCTACATATATAGGAGCTGGCACGAGGTGCGGCACAGAAGGTCCGCTATTGTTGTTGTTTTAATGTTTTAAAAGTATCATGGACCATTGAATAACATGACAGCTGCCTGTCTAACGTTTCACAGGTTTTTGCTTATTTAAAAACAAAGTTCTAAAGAGGGAATTTGCTTTTAAAAACAAAATCTCAAAGTGGGATTTTGTTTAAAAAAAAAAAAACTGATGACCACCCACACCATAGAAGTTATCTCTTTTGGTGTGGGAGTTATTATTGTTTTTTAATGTCCCTCACCGCCAGATAAGAACAGCAAAAAAATATATAACACCATCCAATCTAATTTGGAGAGACGGTTTATATGTAAACCTACGACAACCTGTACTCTGTAGGGCTGTCAGAGGAGTATGCCAGGGAAGGAAGCAGATTTGAGTCCATCGTTGACATACTTATGGTCTGCCCACCTGTAAATCAGGCGGACCGACTGAGGGTTTGAGAGAGAAGTACTCTGTCGCAGTTTCATCACAGTTGTGCCAGAGTACCCTTTTTGCCATATTCTAAATGTGACCCTATGTCTCTTCAAAATATCCTTGCCTCACTCTTTAGTAATGTCAGCCACACTCAAGATTTACGTTTGGGGCATGAGGGAAGTGCAAGGATTAACACTCTACAAATAAATAACGTAAAATGAAGAACATAGGTCCTAAGTCATGATATTAAATACTAAAAAAGCAATAACAAAAAGTCCACAACAAATACCACAGGCACTCAGGAAAATAGGTATAATAAAACCTGAGTAAACAGCTTCAGCCTTGTCAAAGCAAATCAGTGTGAAGTTATTGTAAGTCTCAGGGAAGTCTGAGGGGGACATTGGGAATTGATTTAGATGTTTTTAAGAATTACAGTCCTCTCTAGTGGTTGTTGCCCAAAGGATTCCTTAAAATAGTGCTAGGTATTTTGTCAACCGCACATTGTATGCTGTCAGTTTTTGGTATAAATCTATGAAGTCAGAAAACTCAGATTGTAGTAAACTCTTATATAATTAACATAGCACTGACTGAAAACATCATATGCCATATGGCCCTACTTGGTAGCTAGGAGACTATCTTCATGAATTTAGAATTACTGGAACGGATATTATGATGACAAATCCAAAAGATCTGGAAAAGTTCAGAGTTTGCAGGGGCGCTCCAGCAGTAAAGGAAATGTATATTGTGGGTGGTTTTCATTGATTGGTTATGTGATTGTGATTTCTAAAGGGCCAGGAAGCCATTGTTAAGAATTCACCACAAGCTAAGCAGTGTTCCACCACTTCAGATCAAGCATTCAGGTCTCTGCCTGATAGAATGTTTGCAAAGTTGATAGAGCTCTGGCTGGGACATGGTCACAGTGATCGGAGGCAAAGTTGCACTTTTCAACTGATTAGTCCACAGATTCGCCATACTAAGGTCCTGCAGAGCTGGAACTATCCCCCATTTAGACCATCCAGACAGGGATTCCTACAAACTAGATACTAATAAGCTCAAGGGGTAAACACAATTAGAATGTTCAGAGGATGGTCACTTTCGACCTGATTCACAAAGCTTAATGAAGTGAGGTTTGCAAATTACTGAGTATGTCAAAAGTATGTTATGATATGCCATCTATTCACAAAAGTAGTGACTCAGTCTTATTTGTGACTGAGGGGGTAATTTAGACCTTGGTGGAGTGGGAACATTACCAAAAGTAAGTGGTGCTCCTGCCCTTGTAAATTTGTGGTACCCCCTTGCTCTATCTAAAGTCAGGGAAGTGCTGGGTTTCCGACAATAAAACAGCAACCTCTTGCCTTTCTGGCTGCTCTGTCTGCCTTGGTTACTCACCAAAGAGACAAACACTTCATGCTTCTTGGTTCTTAGGGCACCAGAAGCTGACACTCTATTCGACGGTGCCAAGAGATAAAGCAGTATGTTGGCTTTCCAGCTTTGGTAGGCACATTCTTCAGTCTAAGGTGCACAAAAGTGTAAGTGAGAACTGCTCATCTACTTCTTCTCCAAGCAAAATATTCTTCATAAATAGTCTCAGAATCTATTCAGGGGACCACCATATAGGCAGGGGATATTGGTCCAGAGCCATGGAGGCTGGGGTCATTTCCTCTACTGTTCTGGGGTCCATCCTACTATGGCTTTGTAGACTCCGGTAAACATTGTTTACCACAAATCCTTTTCCCAGCAGGGAATTACAACCTGGTTGTTACAATGACTGCGTTGTAACAACGCATACCATTATTCTGTAAGTCGGAACAATGACTTGCGGAGGGGGCAGAAGATGTTGGATTTAATATGCAACACCTTCCCTACTGTTGCACGTACTGGAGTAGGAATAGTAAATTATACTATTCCAACATCCAGCGCCACCCCAAAGCAAGTAATTGTTACTATTTGCAGGGTAATGGTATGCGTTGTTACAACGCAGTCATTGTAATGACTGCATTGTAATTGCATGTGGGGAAAAAGCACGCGGAATAAAGTGGCATATGTGTATAATACACCTAGTACAACTTTTCCAGTACTTGACGCTCTGTGGTAGTGACGGCTAGCAGACATATGTTTCTCTGAGAGGTTAGTGTGGTTGACACTACACTCAGCAACCCAGTAATACCATTATCCAGTCCAGTGCTTCTCTTTTGAAACAGACAAGTGATTTAATTTACCAAAATGCATAATGCTAAACACTATAACAATGTGATTGATGTCTGATGCCAGGGTGTGAGTCACATGTGCATCAAAGTGAGACCCCTACTAGGTGCTCTATCACCCCTTCCCCCTCTAAGCTATGGGTTTGGGGTTCTTGTCGCATAGTGTCTAGGTCAGGAGCAATGACCACCCCCTTAGCACACAGTCACTTCTTGGGGCTAAGTAGCCAGTATATTCTTCCTCTTCTGGCAGATTAGAACTGAAATTGGCACAGTGCAGATGGGCATGTTCACTGGTGGCATGCAGTACCAAGCACACAGCATGTGGCAGTCCCTCCCAGGTTTGGTGGCTATAGGCAGGGCATTGGGTCTTTGGAGCTTCTAGCAGTAGCCCTATTCTGGGCTCTGGTGGTCTTTCGGCATAGACGGGCTTCGTGGGCTCAAAGGGCCCAAATCTTCCAGTAAGTATACTGTTGGTCATGCTGATCCTCCCAATGTAAAGTTGTTTTGGCAGTGTTCTTCTCCAGTTGTAGGACTCCAGTTACAACTGAATTCTTCTAGGCTCTATTTGGAGAATAATGACAGGAGTAAAAATGGCTGCTGGGAACTTCAATGCCTCTGTTGTCAGGTGTTAATTCGGGAGCCTCTTTCTTCTGAGCAGCATAGATTACTTAGCACCCTTGGGGGTCAGTACTAGGCTAGTAACTCACTGGGGGAGGAGAGGCTCCAGTGCTGGAACCACAGATTTGCAATGTTCACTTTTGGGGCATCTGGGACTGCACATCAGTCAGTAGTGCCACAGTCGTGCCATCCAGGGTCACAGACAAACAAGTGCCATGAGGCAAATGTCAGTCCCGGCATCAGTCAAACAACATTAGGCACACTTCCACAAGTGGTTATGATGGTGAAGAGAGGTTTCACACAGCAGGTCTTTTGGGTAAACTCTGGAATTGCTGCAGTTCCTCCAAGGATCTGTGGGACTGGTGCGCAACTTTGATCACATCAGTCTGCAATTTCTAGTGACTGGACATTCGCATCAGGGTCAATTGCTTCTACCCCTTTCAATGGCCAGCTCTTCCTGAAGGGAAGATTGCTTTTTTTTCTTTTGCTTAGGCAGAACTTCTTGGGCTTCCAGGAGAAATCACGCAGCTTTTACTCCAGAGCAGACTCCATTTGAGGTCCCTAACCTCTGGTAAGCTGGCTGTCAGGGAGACACCTGCCCTGATTGCACAGTTGGCCTTTGGGTGGAACATGGAGTACCCCCTCCTTAGTCAGAGAGAACTCTGAATTGGAACTGGATAAAGTGGGTCAGCATCTCTGCTGTTATACAGAGTTGACAGACAACGGAGAACTATTCCCTGTCAGTCTTTGCAGAACTGGTTGGCACTTTTAACTTTTCATGTAACCTTCTCAGGCTGTCTTTCAGTCCCACCCTTTGTCTACAAGGATGCAACTCACAGTAGGGTCATCACAATGTTGGAACAGCAACAGAATAGGCATAAACAGATGTCTGCCCCCGAATATCAACAGCCATTCTTGATAGTGATCAGGAAGATAGACAAAGGGCTGCCCCCTTTTAAAAGACCATTTACTCCTGGCAACATAAACTTGAACCCCCTCACCATGCCAACCACCAAATGGCAGTTTCAGGAAGACTTATCAGCAAGCTGCGATCTGTATAAGAAAGGACATAATTGATATTTTAAGTTGAAACCTGTCTCCTCCTACCTCACTTGTGGGAAAGTGGCCTCACCTTCATCTTGTGCACATGAACAGGCCAGGATTTCCAAAATGGAACCCAAAGGCCTGTGTCACTAGGTTCACTCCGGCACTCACACCATGCATTCCAAAGCATCACTACCATACAGGAATATATCCAGGCACAGAGGATCTTGGCACTGGGATTCTAGGTTCACCATCGGAAGTGAACCTTTAGGTGAATGGGCCAGTAGGCTCCCATTCACATGGTACAGGCAAAAAGGCCTTGCCATACTTTAATCACTACAGAACATGGTATGTAGCCATCACTAATATCCAGTGGCCTGTGCTTGTCCGCAAGAGAAATTGAATAATTGATTCAGCTGTCTGGAAAATGTAGCACTTTGAGCTCTTCAGAAAACTGAGGTAACATTTGAATGTGTCTATTCAGCAACTGTTCCAGTAAAACCAATGTGGACTCTTGCATACTAGGCCAAAGAAGTTGTTTTAAATCTTTTTGAATCTTTTTTAATGTAGAATGTGGAAAAAAGGAATCAAGATTACACTGGGCAGTTCTAAAACAATAGATATTTGCGTTTGAAATATGATAAAGATGTTCACTACTACCAAAGAGCTCATAATAAAAACTCCTATTGTATGTTATAGGTTATAATAGACATTGGTATGTTACATTGATGTATTGATGGTCCAAGCAAATTGTGAGAACTAATTATTAGAATTTTTCTCCAGGTTCCTTTGAAAGCTGCAGAGTTTCTAGGAGAGGCTTCTGTCTAAATTTTCAAGGCTCAATGTCTGAGGTGCTTTGTTACATACATGTATATTACATACATGTATATTGCTTGGTAGAAGGCATCTTCTTGGTTTCTGTCTTAGCATCGTCCTTTACAAGTGCAGCTAAACTGGAAAATCTTTTCCTGTACAGAAGTTCATAGTAAAAACAGACATGTTTCAGTCTTCAATGGGACAGGCACGCACTGAACTGGGGATCACTTTGGCTTCTTCACATCATTAAAATCTCATAGTTTTATTCTCAGATCAGTTCATACATCATGATTAAATAGTGTTGGACTTGGCCTTTTCTGCAAGGTTATCCCAAAACGTTTTGTCTTCACTCCTCTATTTTTGTGAATTCATTTTTGTTGGCCTCAGGATCTGTGCACTTTACCACTTCCAACCAGTGTACAGTTTACCACTTCTAACCAGTGTGCTCAGTGTGCTAAAGAGCCCGTGTTGTCTCTTTAAACCATGGCAGAGTTGGTTTATACCCAATTGGCATATTTAACTAACTTGTAAGTGCCTAGTAAAGTGGCACTGCCTGTGCCCAGGGCCTGTACAGTGAATTAGTAGACCTGCAGCACTAATTGTGCGACCCACTTAAGTAGGACTTCAAATATGTCTCAGGCCTGCTATTGCAGCCTATGTGTGCAGTTTTATAACTGCCATTTCGACCTGGCAAAATAAACCTTTTGCCAGGCCCAAACCTTTTTTAATACAACAAAGGCACCCCTTGAGAAGGCCCTGGACAGCCAGGGCAGGGTGCAATTTATTTAAAAGTAGGACATGCATTTTTAAGTTTTAGATGTCCTGGTAGTGAAAAACTCCTTCAGTCAATTTCCACTATTGGAAGGCCTAAGTCTCCCATGGGATAACATTGTGGTAACCTTATTACATTTTATAAGTGTCATCTCCAAATGAATTATAAATTAATTGATTGTACAGTTAATAAAAACCTTAACAGACATACAAATTAAAAGCATTCAGCATGCAAAGTTAAAACGTCCCATAGGAACAAGCATGTCTGAGCTCGGCAGAAAGATTAAGCTGAGCCAATGTTAAAATGGGAAAACAGGATTTGCAGCATATTTGATTACTAAAAGGCATTGTGCAAGATAGCAAATAGCAGCATATACAATAAGCCATTGTTACAAATGAAAGCACAAGTTTCGCAACATATTTGATTACTAAGAATCAATGTATAGGCTTGCAATAGCAACATAGGCAGAGCCAAGCCCGTTTAAAGCACTCAGTGGAGCCATGTGCAATTGAAGAGTATCATCTGTATCAAAACAATTTGCTAGCACAGACCAGCAGAATCAAGTTGCACGGGTGTTAGGATTTTGAAGAAAAAGAAAGGGTGCAGTGTGTAAGACAAAAGGGAAAGCGTGCTTAAACAGCAGTACGAGTGCAATAAGAGTGTTAGCAGCACGGTTAGGATTAGCATCATCCACTTTGGCCGCAGCTATCTGCAGAAACTTAACAGTTTTAACATTTAAAAGGGAGTTTACAGGGTTCAGACTGGCTATTACTGCCGGTCAGAAGGTGCAAACTCCTAAACTAATGAAGTCTGTGTGGAGAAGGATTTTCCTTTGGTGCAGCAAAAAAGGGCCAGTGCATAGGATATGAATTAAGGTTTCTTTTCCATGACCACAAAGACGGCATCTTATATCATTGGGATCTGAGTGACACCATGCCGGAAGGACAGCTCACAAGTTCCACTCACCCAATCTTAGTGCCACTAACTTTGCCTTAATCTACTGGGGATATCTGCAGGAAATGTCATTCTGCTACATACTGGATGAATAGGAGTTGATTACTGACCACGCGTGGGCGTGCTTGCTCAGTTCAGCCAACTGTTTTTTGAAGACTTGATGGGAGAGATGCTTGCCCCAGGCCTCTGTAATTGAAAATGATTTTAGTTTGTCTTCAAGGTGGTCCCTGTAGGACGAGGTTGGACTGCTGACCTCCAGTTCATGCTAGATTAAGCTGTGCATGTAGTCTCGCGGTGTGGACCTGAGCCTGTGGCAGAAGTCTAAAAAACAGCTGCCTCTAGCCCAGTGCTGTTTATTTATGCTGAACTCAAATGGTTTCCAAATGGGAACAGGTCACCTGTTTATTTATGTATGATGTCTTTGGAATTGAGATGAAAAATATTAACATTTGGTGGTCGGATTTTAAATTAACATTTTGAAAATGGCACTTTAAGAAAGTCGTATCAACAATTATAGTGTCTAGGCGTCAAATACGATATACTAGTTAAAACTTAAAGAACCAAACATTAAATTTTTGATGGCCCTTGTGATTTATTTCACTTTCCTTCTGTGTTGCTCTCAAAGCTTATGGAACATTTCTCGCATGTCCTTTTGAATGGCAACCTTTATTTTTACAATTCATATATACATTTCGCAACCCATTTTGACATCAAAACTAATATAACCACATATTATGACATGAATAACAAAACAATACAATTGTGTAGCAGACCAGTCCTTCATTCAAACAAAATAACACTTGGCAGGTCAATAATTCTTTGGTTAATAACACCACGAGTCCCCCTTCCACCCCACTCCCTGCGTCACTGCATGGCGGGTACAACCCTCCCCCCCAAACTTGCAGAGTGCTTTCCTCCCACCCTGGGAAACATATAGGAGCGTGTACCAACCCCAGTCCCCTTAGCAGCGTTTTGTGGCGAACTGATGCCCCCAGCGATTTTCCCCAGAGAAGACGAATAGTCGCTAAACAGTACCAGTCAGTATGCACCCACAACACCCCACTTTATATGCATGGTAGGTGCAGAACCCAGAATACAGTGTCCACAATTAGTTCTCCAGTATGGATTGCAGTTGAGAAAGTTATGGGGTCTCACCGCTCCTCTGTTTGACTCTGACCTAGTGAGGCATCTGCAACAACGTTATCGGGCTTTATGAGTCTTTGACGATCTTCCAACCGTGGCTGACGGCCTGTCCCCTGGCAATCCTTGTTCCGCTTCTCGACCATGCGCCATCCCTCAAGCCAGTCCCATGCGTCCTCAGGGCTGGAGAAAAAACTGTTTTTTCCTTCCGCTTCGACACGTAACTTTGCAGGGAACAGCATTGCGTGCTTGATCTTTTGCCCACGTAGAGCTCGTTTTACCTCTAGGAAGCTGCAGCTTTGTTTCTGTACCCATTGTGTAAAGTCAGGAAAGAAGGTGATCGTGACGTTATCGATCGTCACTGGTGGGCTTACTCTTGCCAAGTGTAATATGACTTCATGATCTCTGAAGTTAAACACACGCGCTAGGAGAGGCCTGGGCGGAGCTCCATGTTTTGGTCTGCCACTTGGAACCCTGCGCACCCTTTCAATCAAGAAATAGTTGGAGAGTCCCTTAGGTTGGAGGTGCTGTAGCACAAGATTCTCGCCTGCTCAGTAACACCCAAAATGCGCACGTTGTTGCGGCACATACGGCCCTCATAATCATCGAGCTGGTGCGTTAACAGTTCCTGGTTGGCCTGCAAATCTGCAACCTGGTGCTTAAGAAGATCCAAGTCCATCACCAGATCCTTAGTCGTGGATTCCATCTCAGAGAGACTCTCGTTCGTCTAGGGCATGTCCGCTCTGATCAGGGGGACCTCAGCTGCGAGGTTGTCAATGCGGCTCTCTAGGAATGTGCGCACCATGGTAATGGCTGTCAGAATATCCTGCAATGTGGGCTCTGGTGGGTCTTTGACTTCTGTTGGGGAAGTCTGAGCGTCCCCATGCCCCATATTTTTCCAACTATGTTTGGAGCGTGTTACGGCCACCACGGCCACTCACCATTTTGTATTTGGCGCTTCAGTCACAGTCAGGCGAGAAAGAGGGGTCTAGCTGGCTGCTCACCACCGCCTGTGTGCGGTTCAGCTCAGAACCGGCTGTTGGGCTTCGCCAGCCACACCGCGCCTTACTGAGATGTGCCCTCGAGAGAGAGGGAGTGTAGGGCTGTAGGGCAACCCCAGTGTCTCAATTGTTCGGATCCGTGGTGCCCTAGTTGCACCCTGTGGTGCAGGTAGTGATGGTATCCCTTGGTAGTGGCCCGATGCTGCATTGCTGTGGCAGGCTGCAGGGGGTGAGCCCCAAAGGTATGTCCCAGCTGCTGGGCACATGGGCTGCGAGACGAGCTAGAGTCACAGTCTGCCCCTCATTGAGGCCGTGGAACAGCGATGGGTGTTGTGTACTCCAGGCATATGTGGAGGGAAATCCCCCTCTCCCTTCTCTGGATCGTACCTGGCAGATGATGAGGATGCCACAATTAGTAGTCAGTCACTCCATCGGTGCCCTGCCACGCCAAGACAAACAAGTGGGGAGTTTTCAGCAGTAGACTGCATTCAGCATGCTGTAGTCTCTGTGGAATGCCAGTGCCCATGCGTATGCACTTGCGGCAGCGGGTAGACTCTCGTGCACGCTCCACCGGGCCCCATGCGGCTCTCAGCGGAGTGCACAGGCCGGCTGCAGAGAGACTTAATGGCGCACCATTCGCCTGACACCCAAAACACTGGGGACTTCTGCGCTTCTGATCCGACGGGATCGGGACCAGCTCCGGTTGCACAGAACCAGCCCCCCAGGGGACAGTAGATGGGGGCTGCACCTCAGGCGCAGATCTGCAGGGTCGGGCGGTGCTTGCTCTCCAGGCCCACCATGGACAGCTCGGGACCAGTTCGAGAATGGCGGCTGCACCTGGCAGATTCGGTCTGAAAGCGGCTGGGAAACTTTCCTCCCCCTCCAGGAACACTCAACGGTAATTACAGGTATTTTATTTCGGGGCAACACAGGAATTTACGGAGTTTTAAGGAGTGTCATGAGGGAGCTCTGCTTGTCAGCAGCCATTTCCCTCGTCAGTTGGCCATGCCCCAGTTATATTAGTTTTGATGTCAAAATGGGTTGTGAAATGTATATATGAATAGTATAAAAAACGTTGACCTTCAAAAGGACATGAGAGAAATGTTCCATAAGCTTTAAGGGTAACACAGAAGGAAAGTGAAATAAATCACAAGGGCCTTCAAAAATTAAATGTTTGGTTCTTTAAGTTTGAACTTGTATATAGTATTTGGCATCTATACACTGTAATTGTCGATATAATTTTTAAAGGGGCTTAGTCTAGGTTGCCACCAATGGGCCCAACCACCCCCGCCCAATTTTTTTTCAGACTTTAGAAAGTTGGCATTTTCCTACCTTAGCTATTTGGTGCCTGCAGTCTGTCTTTGGATCACATGACTGGGTGGAGTTGACAGTTGGTCTTTGTGTATTCCTCCTAGACAACCACACATCTTAGGGAGCTTATGTGTGCCTGAATGGGTCATCACGGAAAGGATAGGAGGGATGAGCTGGATCCAGCCTCACTAACACTTGAATCGGCTGTGACCTGCCTCCACACATTGAATTGCGGTTCCTGTAGTTAGTCTGGAGTAAGGCCAAGGAAGGCAGGGCACCTGTGCACTTCAAAGGCCTGCCTCTAGAAGCTTCTCCACACTTCAAAAGCCACAGCTGGGTATAAAGACTAGACCGCAGATGCCAACTCTTCAGTACACTTGTAGACTTGTGGATACACTGCCAGAAAGGGCTGCTGTGTTACTGAAAGGTCTGGCACTCTGCTGCACTGCTTCTCTGAAGGACTGCTGCCATCTTGCCTGGGTAAGAGGGACTGGACCTGCATCTCTTGAGCCCAGAACCCCAGAGTGACTCCAAGGGCTAGCTGGCTGGCATCCTGATGTGAAGCCTCAGGGAGACAAGGTCTTTAAACAACCTTGCACCTACACCTAGACTCTGCCATCTGTGGGTCTACCCTGCCAAGTGGTGCCACCAAAGTTCTGAACCCTTAGAAGTGGGCTTATGGTGACTGCCAACCTTTGTGGATCCAGGGGCAACTGACACATCTTGTCTGCTGCATGGTGCAACCCCGAGCAGAATCAACCCATCTCTGCTGTTGCTTAGATTGGACCCACCACGAAGACTCTGAAGCCTGCAACGTCTCTTCATCTGCTGCTGCATGATGCATCCTTGGCACAGGCACTAGCAACCCTTGTTGATCACGACACCGGACTCCATATCGCTGCTTCACAGCTCCTCAGAATCGATACAGCACCCCGACGGCACGCTGCATCATTGATGCCGGACTTCGCATTGCAGGCTTCATCAGCTGGAGACTCGATGACAATGCAGGCCCATTCATCTCAGCACTCACCACATCTCAAAACTGACATATCAGATCGGTTGCACAACGCATCTTTGACACAGATCCTCACAACTCTCTGCAAACCAGGATTTAAGGTACTTTTATCAGCTGGGCTAACTGGGCCCCTGTTAACAGCCCTTGATCCTTTGCAGTCAGCCTGAACCTGTAACTTTGTCCCGGTCCGGTGTGATCAGGTATCCAGAGTTGGTGCTTTGTGCTTTTTGGTGATAGCTCACAAAAATCTGTAAAATAGCATAGCTCGAGTACTAGTGATTGGATTTTTGTAGTTTTTATCGTGTTTTATTTATTTGAGTAAAATATGATTAAATATAGAAAAAGAATAAAATAACTTCTAACTTGGTCAGATACTTTTTTGTGTGGTGTTTTCACTTTTTGTTTTTTAAAACATTGCATAAATACTTTACACATTGCCCAAAGTTGCTGAGCTACCTGATGGTTCAGCACAGGTTTATTTATGATTTGCTTGTGCCTCACCCTAACCAGGATTGTGGTTGCAGCTTGACCAGGGCTTACTCCCCAGTCAAACAACAACCACATTTCTTCCAAATATGGAAAGGTTCTTTGCTTTGCAATTTAGCATTAGCTGTTTGGTGTACAGAAAATATTATATAGGTCTGATGTTGAAACACATTAGAAATAGTTCTAACTCACATCTGGAAAGAAGTGTAACTTATGGTTGAGTCATTTATGCATGGTTTGACCACCCAAATTAGACACTGATAGTTTTTTGACTAGTTGTAGTTTGCAAGAGAATTGCAGTGGATTTGTCAGAGAAATCTTATGCAGCTCTCACAAGCATTCATTTTATGGGGTCTTCACAAACATATTTAAGTGTACTTCCTCAAGTCTTAGCATGTGTAAGTTACAAGAAGCAAGACACACAATCAGCTAAAACATTGATGTTTGGAATTCTCTAATGAATCTCAGCCACTGGTAATAACTCTGGGCTACAATCCAAGTCAATGCAATCCAATCAATTTTACAAACTCATTTGTGCCATGACATATAGCAACCAACCATATGAAAATCTGCCCTGGCCATACTCTGAAAAGTAAAGACCAGCTGCAATTGCTAGGCCATGTCCCTTCTTATTACAAATACAAACAACATCGGACTGATTTTGGTCTTAGTGGGCCTTAGTAGTGGAGTGCAGCATGAGTCTCATGGCACATCCAGCACTGTGTCGGACATCTGGAATTTCTTCTCTGATTATGGAAATTAACTGTGACACCACCAAAAGTGGTGGTTGAGAACTGAATTAAAAACTGATTGGTATTAACTGTGGGCAGCAATCCAATCGATTGTCTTTAGCTTCTGTATTCTAAGAGAGACATTGATGACCAACCAGATGAAAATCAGTCGTGGTCTAATTCAAATTCAACTGTTTATATCAAACTGCTAACCCATGTCCCTTATGAGGGGCAATATAAGCAACAAAAGACTAGTTTCAGTCTTCATCAGCGAGGATGTAGCTTGAGAGCTTCAGCACAGCTAGCTGGGACACACGTCTGGGCATACCACTCTTAGTTACAAATGCTCACATAAACAATATTAAAAGTGATGGTCGAATGTTTGAATTAATGTTAACCATCGGTACATTGGTACTCTGTCTAGGTCGATCATTTATTAGATTGTCTGAGCCATGATTGACAAGGTGTGCCATATGAAAATCAGTCTGGACATATTCCAAGTATGACCCAAACTGAAAGGCCATGCCCCTTCTGAATTGGATGACAAGCAGTGTCAGACCTGATTAAGTATTATGAGCCCCATCAATGAGGTGCAGTTTGAGTCCAATGGTATAGAAGGCTTGGGGGACAATGACTGCATATATCCCTTCTACTCACATAGATACAAATGATGGGTGGAATGGCTGAATTAATATCAGCCACTTTAATCACCCAGACAATTATTTATATCTCATCTGTGGAATAGCAGGAACGACCAACAACGTTCAAATTGCTCTTGGTGCTGCTCCAACCTGGACATCCAACTAAAATGTTAGGTCTTTTCCCATCTCAGTGAAAATACAAACACTACAAGGCTGTTTTCAGCCTTCTTCGGCCTCATCAGTGAGGGTCAGATTTTATTCTGTGCCGCAACAAGCTTGGAACCCGCATTTTGGCATAGGTCTCCCACTTAGGGGGGTGCAATTAGACAGAAAATCCTGAGATGGGTGCAATGCTTGAATGAATTTCAACCATTGGTAATCAATCTGGTTTGCATTACAATGCATAATTTTCAGCGTGTACACCCCATGATAGACAGGGAGCAAATGAATGCAAATAATTCTTGGCCTCTCTGCAAAAGAGAACGCAAACAAGAACTCATAGGAAAGGCATTACAATCAGTATCAGACTAGTTTCAGCTTCCTTTTGCCTCTTCAGTGAATGGCCCCTTAAGTCTTTTAGCACGCCAGTATCTGGGCCCCACATCTGGGCATACTCTTTCTACTTAGGAAGTCTAATTTGGAGAATGCTAATATTATCTCAGCCACTGTTTTTTTTTTTTTGGTTTTTTTTGTCCTCATTAGCCATGTAGTCGATCCAAATGTGCTCCTGGCCACAAGACACAAGACTCAACCACCCCTGTAGCACCAAGGGGCCTATTAATAAGCTCCCAGTACCCAGGGAGTCAAAACTGGATGTCTCCGGCAAAGCTTGGACGGACACTCTCCCTTCGGGCCAATTCGGCGTGTGGTCCAACGACTGTGTGGCTTGGGGTGCCTCCCTTTGGACAAGGAGATTTTTAGGCCTAATCATCGGACCCGGGGAGAAAAAAAAAAGAAAACCCGGGTTGTCTAACTATTCCTTCTCCATTTAATCAGAATGTCCCAAAATCTCAGTGATTGGGGGCTACATGTTCTAGTTAGGTCGACCTTCGATGTTACGTATAGTGAAGACAGCCACTCTGCATGTGTCGGGGGGTTTATATTAACCCAGTTTTTACAGATTTCTCTTCTTGCTAATAGGATAGCATAGAATAAGAACTTTCTTTCTAAACCCCTGATGCTGTTGTTTAGGCCAAAGATGATTAAAGACCAAGACCACGAGATAGGTGTTCTGAGAATGGATTCGAGTGTTTTCCTGATTTCTTGCCAAAAGGTGGCAATGTTCGGGCATTCCCAGAACATATGAAGATCTGAGGCTGCTGGATAGGAACATTTACTACAGCATTTCCCGGGTTGAAATTTCGAGAGCCGTTTAGGAGAATAATATGCCCGATGCAGCGTGAAGAAGTGATTACGCCTCAGCCATGCTGGCTTGATGATTTTGTAGAGGAGGGTAAAAGATTCCTCCCATATGTCTTCCATATGTGGGTCTCCCTCTGCACCCCAAAGTTTTGCCGGGAGATTGGAGTCGCTCTCTCCATCCTCTATGATATGCCAGTAGAAAAGCGCGACTTCCTTTCTTCCCGCGGGTCTCTCCACTAAGGTGTTTTCTAAGGGGCTATAGTCACCCATCATTGCTTTTTTCTTTGTTTGAGATCGAAGCCAGCTGGCCAGTTGTAAATATACTATCCACGCTAGTGATGATGTTACCCTGAGTTTGAATGAAGCCCATTCCATGAAGGATCTTTCCTCCAGCAAATCCCCCCACTGTGTTATGCCTGCATCGACAAGGACCCTTTTAACTGTAATAGAGTCTTGTGATGATAGCCCGGGTAAATCCCAGATCGGTGCATGTTTAGATAAGTATCCTATCCCGGCCTTGGATTTAATTTGGGACCATTCTTTTATAGTGCCCAATAATGACTTTAGTCTGACTTTTTTGAAAAACTTCTGGTGGCCGAACTGAAACAAGAAGCCATTCAATGGAAGGTCCGAACCCAATAGCATTGCCTTATACATGAGGCCATTTGCATTTTCCCAGGGGATCTTAAGTAGCATCCTGGAATGAGTCAAGTGGAATGCCCAAGCGTAGCTTTCCAGGTCTGGTAATGCAAGCCCCCCTTTTTCTCTTCTCCTTCTCAGTTTTTTCCAAGCCAGTCTGCTGGATTTATATCCCCAAATAAATGAGTTAATGTTTTGTTGGCATTTTGCAAGTTGTTTGGGGTCAAAATTTAACGGAATAGTATTGAAAATGAAAGTATATTTCGGGAGAATGCTCATTTTTATCAGGCTGGTTCTCCCGTAGATGGTAAACGGGAGAAAAGACCAAGCTTTCATCAAAGATTGTGATTCGCGGGAGATCCGAGCTAAGTTGTTTTGAGCCAGATGATCCAAGTCTCTAGTTATTGTGACTCCCAGATATCTCATTGAGGATTTTACCGGGAGTTGGAGATTGGAAATGTTCCAAGCCATAATTTCCGTTTTCCCGGCATTTATTTCATATCCCGAAAATTTTCCGAAATCCTCCGCCTTCTTTATAACTGTAGGGAAAGCCAAAGCAGGATCGGTGGTATAGATGAGTATATCATCGGCATATAAGCCGACCTTCTTTTCCCAGCCCGAAAAAGTGAAATGTGGAATATTGGTGTCCTCCCTAATGGACTGTGCAAACGGTTCTACGTATAGATTAAAAAGGAGGGGGGATAGGGGACACCCCTGCCTTGTTCGTCGGCTAATTTTAAAAGGAGTTGTTCGCATGCCGTTTATTAGTAGGGATGCACTAGGGTTGTTGTATAGTAGGCCAATAGCTCTGCAGAATTTGGGACCAAGATGGAATTTCCCCATTATTATGTTTAGATAATCCCAATTTACCCTATCGAACGCTTTGGTAGCATCTAGTGTCATAATTGCCAGGGGTAAGCCAAAAGTTGAGGCAATATCCGCGGCTCCTACCAAATCATAAGTTAAGTCGGCTAGTTGCCGGCTTCTGATAAACCCCTTTTGGTCGGGGTGGATAATCGATCCAATCTCGCCTCCCAGTCGTGCTGCCAGAATTGACGCAAAGATTTTATAGTCATTATTGAGAAGCGAGATTGGGCGATATGATCCACATTCGGCTGGGTCTTTACCTGTTTTTAATATTAAAGCTATATTTGCTTCCCCCCAAGAGCTCGGTGGTGTCTCCCCTCTGATTAGTATATTGTTAAAGAGGCTCGTAAGGACTGGAGTAAGGGAGGAATTAAGGGCCCTATATAATTCTCCTGGGAGACCGTCCGGTCCCGCGGCCTTGCCCTGTGTGAGTTGTTTAATAGTATTATTAACTTCTATTTCCGTTATTTCTTCATCTAAGTTTTCACTTTGGGAGCTGTTCATTTCTGAGAGAGTTATACTGTCTAGCCATTCATCCCTTTCATCTGGACTAGCAGTGAGTTAAACACTCTGGGCCATAATTCAGTCCATCAGTTATCTCTAATCTGTACCTTGACAGTGAGGGACCAACCACATGCAAATAAACCTTGGCTCCACCACAAAAAAAGATAGCCCAGCCTGAACTGTAGAAGACAACCCCTCTGAATGAAAACTGAAGCAACATCAGACCAGTGTGTTGATCTTCATCAGGGAGGTGCAGCTTGAGTCAAATGGCAGAGGAATCCCGGGACCCAAGCCTGGGCATATCCATCTTACTAGGAAGAGTCACTTAGAAAGCCCAACAAGTGATGGGTGGAACGTTTGAACTAGTCTCAGGCACTGGTAATTACGCTGAGCTACACTCCATTCTCCTATGTTTGGTTCATCAATCGTATATACAACCACTCACAAATCAGTCTTAGCCTTGCCCAAAAAAGGACAGTTCAGTCTGAACTTCTGGGTCTTTTTCCATCTGAACAGGAATGGAAGCACAATCATAGCAGTTTCAGCCTTATTGACAGTCTTTCGTGAGGTACAGTGGGAATACTAGGAACATCAAACCAATGTAAGACTTATTCAGCCTCATCAGTGAGGTACAGTGTGAGTCTTATGGCAGAGAAACTCGGGCCCATGTATGAACAGTCCCCTTCTTCTGAGAGATACACACTTAGCATAAAAAGTAATGGGTGAAATGTTTGAATTAAACTCAGCCACTCATAATCACTCGTGCTGCATTTCATGCCATCGCGTTTATGCTCATATGTGCCTGGACAAACAAGGACCCACCATATAGGTCAGCCTTCACACTGCTTCAATAAAGATAGTCCAAACAAAACAGCATGGACATGTGCACTTTAAATGGAAATACTAGCAACAATAGCCCAGGTTCAGCCGGATTTACCTAAGGGTGATGCCTGTCTTAATTGATATAGTGGGCAAAAAAGCAATGGATTGGAAGGCTGCTCGTTGTAACTACCAGTGCTGAGATTAATTCAAGCATTGGTCCAAGCAAATGATCCAGGTTTATAACAGATTGGTAATGAAAAATAGTTTAAACTTACAAGAAAACGAATGTCTAAAGTTACATTTAAAAGATTTGCTAATCCTAAAAATAAAACTTATGGGATACAGAGCATGCAAAATTGGAGGAAGGAAAACAGGTTCAAATCAGCTTTTTGGATCAATATCTGTGACCGTCACTTGGTAAATCTGCAAATCATAAATTGCAAATGAGTACATTTCAAGTTTTTGTGAATAAGGCAGACAGATGTTCGTTGTAATTATGATTGGGCATAATTTGTTGTCAGTGTGATTTATGTTTGTTTATTTACTTGTTTTTGGATATTGTACCATATATGCACGGAATATGCATTTTGACTTGGGTTCTTTACCAATTTTAGGCAGCCCGATATTTCTAGCCCAGAAAAAGATCTTTGCGTAGCTTTCATATTAGGGCAGATTTACTAACATTTTCTGCACGGTTTGAGTCATAAAAGTGACTCAAACTAGAACAAAATGTTTATTTTGAATTTACTTTGCAGAGCATAACATGTTTTGCACTGGAAAGTTGTCTTTGCGCAGCTTTGCATTACTTGCATCAAGGGTAGCATTACGTAGATGGTACATAGGAGTTCCTATGCAACCACCAATGTGTTTTGACGCAAAGCCCTATCTACTAACAGTAGAAGTGAGGGTTTTGCACCCAAAAAGAATGCATCTTTCAATCAGGTGTCAAAAGGAAGAAATGTTTTTATCAGGGCCAGCTTTAGCACTGTTTGCGCCCTGTGCCACAATCATTTTTGGCACCTCCCTCCCCCATCACCTCCTCTTTGGATTCCCTCATGAACACTGGACAAAAGTGCCCCTCATCTCTCCATAGACACTCTCTCACATGCATTTAATTTGTTTTAAAGCACTGAGAAAGTCTTATTTTACTAATAGAAATGTATATCTACCCAAATAAACCCTTTTCAGCAACATTAGGAATAGATAATGAAAGACTGGGGAGAAAACACAGAACGTCATTACCTATTTTATGAAATTTGTATGGAGGTCTTTGTTGACAGTTTGTAACAGTCACTGGCCTAGATAGGGATGCATCTTATGAAGTGCAGTGACAATTGAATATCTGTGCAAAAGCAGTAATCCACTCAGCTGTCCACATACAAACAGATCTGTGATCTGCATGGCAAGACTTCTTTGCAGAAGGCATAGTAACCCTCTGTGCTACTTTATGGCAAGTAAAAACTGCCATTAGACAAAACTCTGATCTCCTAGCAGGAACATTAATCACAAGAGTTATCTTGACATTTGTAATGCTGCCTGTACACTGGACGCACAAGGACTCTACCGCAGGCATTTTCCAATCATAAGTTATTGCTAAACACAGCACCCCCTCTCCACGTCAGCGCAGTGAGGCCGCACCAGACACACTGCCCTAAAGCCGGCCCTGGCTTTTATTTCTCCTTATATGTCTAACTTTGCGTGTGCGCTGCACTGAACAGTACACATCCAAAGGAGGAAACGCTTTACATTGTGTAGGCATAGTACTTTGCTCAGACACCTTTTCACTATAACACAAAGGTGTGTGTGTGGTAGTAGACAGTGTGGGCCCAATTCACAAAGGTAAGCATAGACGTTTGGTCTAAACTTAGACCAAATGTCTAAGTTAACGACTTTGGGAATTCACAAAGGGCATTTATGAGTACTATCTTTATGTCCGCCGAGTGCAGAGATAAAGAAAGTACTCGTAAATGCCTTTTGTGGATTCCCGAAGTTGTAAACTTAGACTTTTGGTTTAAGATTAGACCAAACTTATAAGTTTAACCAGTTTGATTATGTGAAAGTGCTAGGAAGAGTGAAAAAAGAAAAATTGATGGACAGAATGCAGAAAAATGTCATACATTCACCCCAGTACAGAGATCTGGGCCTAAATTCATCTTTTTTTTGTTCCCCATGCAATTCCAGTTTGAACCAAGCCATATGCAAATAAGTCTTGGCCCTGCTCCCTCTGGGAACAGTCCGGCCCGAACTGCTAGGCCCGGTTCACCTTTTTTTGCTGGATTGGTAATAAGCATCCTGGGACCTGTCTCGGAGGTCCACCCCTCATCAGCCAGGCTAGCTTGACTCATCTGGGCATACCCATCCCACTCGGGGTGACAAATGCAAACATTTGGACGTGGGTCCATTGTTCACTTTGTGGAAGTGAGCTAAAGAATGATGTTGGATTTATAACGGGAAGCAGAACACGCCGGCCGAACCTACCTCCAGTCCCTGAGGCTCTGCTGCTGAGGCGTGAGGCGTGCAGCGTGAGAGTTGTGGTTGTAGGGTGGCCGGGCTTCGCTCCGCTGCTGTGCATCATCTCCCCACACTTCCGGCTGGCCGGGCTTGACTCCGCCGGTTGGGAGAGAATCGACTACAGCCCCCAGCAGCCCTGTGTTCAGGATGCCTCCCCCACCATCACTGCGCAGCGCCAGGAGGCGCATAAAGACACACCCACTGCCGGGGACCAGGTGGCGGCATAACGGGAAGCAGAACACGCCGGCCGAGCCTACCTCCAGTCCCTAAGGCTCTGCTGCTGAGGCGTGAGGCGTGCAGCGTGAGAGTTGTGGTTGTAGGGTGGCCAGGCTTCGCTCCGCTGCTGTGCATCATCTCCCCACACTTCCGGCTGGCCGGGCTTGGCTCCGCCGGTCGGGAGAGAATCGACCACAGCCCCCAGCAGCCCTGTGTTCAGGACGCCTCCCCCACCATCACTGCGCAGCGCCAGGAGGCGCATAAAGACACATCCACTGCCGAGGACCGGGTGGCGGCATAACGGGAAGCAGAACACGCCGGCCGAGCCTACCTCTAGTCCCTGAGGCTCTGCTGCTGAGGCGTGAGGCGTGCAGCGTGAGAGTTGTGGTTGTAGGGTGGCCGGGCTTCGCTCCACTGCTGTGCATCATCTCCCCACACTTCCGGCTGCCCGGGCTTGGCTCCGCCGGTCGGGAGAGAATCGACTACAGCCCCCAGCAGCCCTGTGTTCAGGACGCCTCCCCCACCATCACTGCGCAGCGCCAGGAGGCGCATAAAGACACACCCACTCCCTCTTCCCGCGAGGACGCGCGCGGGACGCGCCGGGCTAAGCCCGGGCAAAGGGCGGGCCCTCTGAGGCCCTCCGAGACCGCAGGAGACCGGGCCGGGCTACCCCTTTTGACTTTGCCATCCCCTGCATAATCAAGGTAACTAAATCACCTTGCTTGACTATAAAGATATTAGTTTGTAACAGTCCTGATGGAGGTCAAAAGTAAAAGCAGAGCGGTGGTAAGAAAAACACCCATGCATACACGCTCAGCCACAAGGAAACAAACGTTGGCGCCAACACCTTTACCTACTTTAACTGCAATTGATAGAATGCTGCAACAAACAATTGGAGTTGTTGTTAACACTATTGAAAATACAGAAAGGAGACTTTCTTTACCAGCGAGTATGTGTTTAATAAGTCAATCGCCAAAAATTATTAATACACAGGTTAGCGGTACAAATGAAACAACGATGTCACATGACTCACTTTTGTTGGAATCTTTTGCTGGTTTGCCAAGGTATGACCCAATCCAATCTGATGTACCACAACCTTTGGAACCTACTGTATTCTGTACTAGGGAGAGCAGACTGTCAATAACACCTGACTTGTCAGCTAGCATAATGCCACAGCCCCTAGCACAGAGTGATGTGCCTATAGACACAGGGGAATTGGATGGTTGTGATACTAATGCCGTCATTATAACTGTACTAATTAGTGATATCAGTCTGTCAAGTAGTGAAACCGACTGTGAGTCTGCACCACCTAAAAGGAAATCTACCCAAAGTCGAAAAAGGTTGATAATTAACAAACAGGTTAAAACATATAGAAGAAAAAAGAAGAGGGCTGTACAAACTTTAGAAACCTACGAAAGAGAGGGTGAGATACATCAGAATAGCGGAGGTACACACGTAAAGGATACACAATTGATGGAAATACTAACTCCAACTAATGTCGAGGTACGGGTATCATACCTCGATAAAATGGTAAAAACTTATATTGCACCAGTGATGGTATCTCTAGAAACTTTAAGTAAAAAAGTAGAGTGTCAGGTTCCAAGGCACCAGACGATTACGGGCCGCCAGCATGAACAAAACTACATTTCCCGGCATGCCGTGCTTATGTCGCGTACCAACGTGAGCTGCGCGCGCATGCCAGGAAATAAAGGAGTGATGCAGACGGCGGTGAGACGCCGATAATTCCGTCCTGCGGTGGCGTTTCTGGAATCCTGGTTAGGTTGCGGTAAGAGGCGACTTGTTGTTCCAAGTCCAACGGAATCGTGAGTATCTCGGAAGTTTGGAGTTGTGAGGCGTTGGTATCTTCGATCCCAACAGCACACCCAGAGCATAGTATTCCTTTGGGTGTTTCACTCGGATGAGTGTTACACAGAGGTTCCTTTACCTTCGATATCAGTCTAAGACGTTGGTGGCTTTGCGTTTGGTTCTAGGAAAAAGACATTTATTGATTCATTGCCAAACACAGCCATAACATTGGTATACCAGTATTGTAAATATTTGTATATAATTATAAACTTGCACAGTGGCGATAGGACTCACCTGGAGCATATTACTGAGCCTCGCTATTTTCTACATACAAAGAGTAAGCCCACAGAACTTTCTGGTGCGCAAGCTTATTTTGGAGAAGCCGTTTCAGAGTGTGAATTAACACTGTGTACAAGACGTGAGGAGCCTTCCCCCCTCTGTTTCTCACTGAGTGGATTCCTTGGATTTCAGGGTTCATTATTATTTCCTTATCTCGTTTCTACAGGAGACAGGAGGGGTATTGGAGAAAGGGAACTGTGAATCACCCATTTAATAAGACATGATGCATTGTTCATGGTATGTGTAGTGCACCCTATTGAACACCAACTGAAATAACAGCTGACTTATATCAGAGGGCATTGAATGGTGTTCGTTTTGTTTTCACAGTTGGGCACAGTTCTTCATACCTCCTCAGACCACTGTCTCCATTGGATTTGATCATTGTGTATTTTCCTTTACAGGTATTGACTGGTTACAGTGGGGTGGTTTTGGGTTAAGGGAGTGTAGAACACTACTGTTATAGATTAGGGAGATAGGGTGTTCTAAATCTTGTTCTTTGTTGTTGCAGATCTCCCTCCCCGCTGTTCCCTTCCTTTCCCGCGCCCCGCTGTACTATCTTGGTTGTTCGCTTTAATGTATATGGAACTCTGAGGTAGTTCGGTAGGGTAGGGAATTGGACTCTCATCACAGCCCCGAGGAAGTTGGAAGCCAAGCCTGATATAGAGAACCTAGAGAAACTGGGCATAGCCAATTTGGATGTCCTAGAACACCTGGGCACGCGAGCCAGATCCCACACAACTAATGTAGATCCTGGAAACCTGAGCAAAAACATACCAAGTACAGTAACCCGTATCCCAAGTGTGCCCACTATGGTGGCAAATCCGGTACCATCTACAAGCGGATTGCAGAGGCCAACAACCATCACCCCTAAGATAGTAGGTGGGCAGAAAGTAGTTGGGGGCCAGAGGAACATCAGCGACCTCGTCTATAATAATAAGAGCTTACCTGTACCGAGGCGCCATATTAATAACATCATCCCAGCCACTATTAATTTGCCACCTGAATGTAGACCTTTTGTAGCGATTCTCGCTAATGTCCCCAAGTTGTTGCCCACCCAATTTGAAAATCAGGAAACCCTAAAAAATAAAACCTTGTATTGGTTGGTGAAAAACTGCGGTTTCCCAATACGAGGGGCAGGTGAGATTATAACTACACAAAGGGTAGGTTGGGTGGGACCAAATAAAAAGGAGATAGACGGGGACTGTATAGTCATAAATTTTAGGACTACAGAATGGGCGAGAGATTCGATTTTACATGCACCTATGCCATCGAATCACGAATATAACATCACGCTTTTCCCACTTGATTATTTTTATAGGAATCAGTCAGGAAGACAAATTACTACACATACCTTCCAGCACCCAAGAGCTGCCTATATCAAGTGTTCCAATGTTGCCCCCATTTGTCCCCTTTTACTCCCCAATGTATATGACAACTTTTTGGTTCCAACCTCCAATAGATTCCAGTTGTTCAACTCACTTGAGGAGAATGACTGACTGAATGCTTTATCTTTGGCCCCGCACCCTGAAAGCGCTGTAATGGGTGACACATTAACTATGGAAAAAGAGTTGGGGGACGAAAGCTGCGTAAAAGCTATAAGTGAGCCAAAGTTAATTTTGCCTAATAATGTGTTATGTATAGATAATGTTACAGATAATGACATAGATAATGATGTAACTGTGACAAATGTTAATGTTAACGTTAATACGACAGTAAGTCCAGAAGCTTTATTCTTGTCCAACCACCCTGAAGGTACAGGAGCCAGTCATGCTGACTCCCTTGTAATTAGTACTTGGAATATAGCGGGAATTGCCACGAAATTATGTACCCCGTTCTGGGATAACTTTATTACATGTGGTTATGATATTATATGCTTACAAGAGACAAGGCACAGAGAACAAATACAAGTTGAAGGTTATACCTCCTATAGCGTGGCAGCAGTAGCATCTAAGGCTGGTAGAGCTAAGGGAGGCCTATTGACTTTGATCTCAACCAAACTAACGGAATTTAATGTTGGGGGACATACAGTAGTATGCCAGCATGCGTCTGTATTGCGACTAACACACAGTCATGGCAGGGACTTAATTATTGTAAACTTTTATAATAATATTGTGGGCCCTAAACGGGATAAGATTGTCCCCGATGTTGAATGTGCTATTGAAGCTGCAATTGCTCTTTCAAAGAATAATTTTGCAATATTGTGGACAGGCGACTTTAACATTCAAGCTTGTAGTCATGCTCGGAAGGGGATTTGCGGTCATCATGAAGAGCATGCAGGGAGTGACAGCGTCTTTGTTAATCATTTTCCGCACAGTAATTATGGCAGCGCATTGAATAACCTGATAGCCAAATTAAATCTGGAACTGCTTGAATGTACAAAGAATAAAAATAATGAAAAGTGCCCAACATTTAGGGGGAGAGATGCCTATTCAAATATCGACCATATTCTGGTGTCCAATGGTTCGGTTTTCTCCAATGTTTGGGTAACAGAGCAGCCTGTGAGTGATCACAATAGCATTTCAGTGGAGTTAATGGGCTGGGGCCCAAAAACCGTTGTGCACGGTAGATCTGTCCACGGGATCACTGCTGTGAGACCAAATGGTACGAGAATTAAATGGATCAAAATTGACCCTAACAAATTAACGAAGGATATTATTTGTAAATGTACCAGAGAGGTTGATTACTGCCTTGCACCAAACGTGATAGCGTCTGTCGTTCTTTCTAATTTTATGAAAATTGCATGCACAGTTGAAAACTCTTTGCTAAAAAGAAATAGAAAGCCTAAAAGAAATAAAACTGTGTGGTTTGACAAACATTGTGCCAAGACCCTAAAAAGGTTAAAAAGTGTGCTTGATGTTAAACCTAGAGATAAAGAAAGAGTTAGAGAAGAACGAATTAATTACAAATTGGCCCTGTCAACTAGGAAAAGGGAGTTGCAGAACGATGCCTGGAATAAACTGGATATGGCCGCTGCAACCAAAAATCATAAACTCTTCTGGGAAACTATAAATGGCCCATTCCTAAAGAATGATAATATTCCCGAGGTCAGTTCCCATGTCAGCTGTCTTGCATGGATTGCGCATTTTTCAGAGATTTTTAACTCTGATTTTAATCCAGATGGGTCTACTTTTTGTTTTAAATGGCAGAAAATGCAGTTGTTTTTAACTTTAAATGAAGTGACAGAGGCAATTAAAAACAGTAAGGGGGGTAAAGCACCTGGGCCTGATGGGGTACCCATGGATTTTTACAAACATGAAATATCTCTATGGGCCCCAATTTTAACCCGTTATTTTAATGCTGCGGTGGAAGATAGTTTACCACTGACATGGGGTCAGTCAATCATCATACCCCTCTACAAAAAAGGATCTAGGTCGGAGGCCCGAAATTATCGACCAATCTCACTTCTGGACTCGACAGTTAAAATCCTTAGTCAAGCCCTATTAGTGAGATTGGAAGTCTGGGCTGAGGAGAAAAACATCTTGTCCCCGGTGCAGTATGGGTTCCGTAGGGGAATAGGTACAATGGAGCAGTGCATGAACCTGGAACTCATAGTCGGCAAGTATACTAAGGCTAAACCTGGTAATCTTTACCTATGCTTTGCCGACTTGAGTTCCGCGTTCGATCTGGTGGAACACGCACTGCTCTGGCCCACACTATTGGCAATGGGTGCCCCCACTGAAATTATTCATCTGCTTGCTCGTTTGTATAATAATTTATCAAGCAAAGTTAGGTTTGGAACAGACGGCGAGTGCACCCCTTTTTTTAAAGTCAGGAGAGGCATCCGTCAAGGATGCGTACTCGCCCCCCTACTATTCTCTCTTTTTATTAATCAGGTTGACACAATTTTAAGAAAGACTAATGCAGATGCTCCCATCATTAATGGCAACCCTATCCCAGTCCTTTTATACGCGGATGACGCGGTTTTCCTCTCTAGGACTCATAATGGACTGCAACATTTAATTAATCAATTCCACGTATTTATTGAAAATAGGAAATTGAAAATTAATAAAGGGAAGACGGTTACTATGGTGTGTGGTAAGAAACAAAGAAAATGTAAGCCCTTTTTTTTAGAAGGGGGAGATTGGAATCTGTTAAAAGTTTTTGTTATTTAGGCATCACCTTTTCAGGAGATGGAAGATGGATAAATGAACAAAAAAGTGTTCTTTTTAAAATGGTCAGGAATACAAATTGTATTTTCAGATTTGCTGCAAAATTAGGGGATCGCAGAATTCATGAAATGCTAACCCTTTTTAACGCTAGATGCATTTCCTCAGCTATATATGGGGCTGGGGTTTGGGGGTATGATGCACAGAGTGCCAAATTTGTTCAGGGGAAGGAGAACATGTTTTTAAAAAGATTAATTAGTGCCCCAGCTACGGCTTCAACTGAGTTAATACATAAGGAACTAGATATGCACTATGTCAATGATTTAATTGCCCTCCGTCCTCTGTCCTTATGGCGTTCAATTTGGGCAAAGGAGGAGACAAAGTTTTCGCAGGACGTAATAACCGATTGTATTAAACTTGACCGCCGATCGAATATCCCTTGGCTGAATCACATACACAATTGGTACAAAACACTGTATGGTCTGGACATTTTTAATGACTTGACAATGGATTCCATACCATCCAAGCGGGAGTTGAAGGTCTCATTTTGGAAATATACAGCTGGGATTAGAATGGAAAAATATGATAAACAGAGTACATTCAATTTTTACCAGCAATATAACATCAATGAAGGTTTTCAATCTTACCTTGCAACAGTTAGTATTCCTTCCCATCGATTTGTACTAACCCGTCTCCGCCTAGGAATTGTGCATCACCTTGTGGCCTTTCCCGTGCCTAAAAAACCCGGAACTTGTTTGTGCCCATGTGACGGCAAATCAAAACAGAGCACGTGTCATTTTATGTTATCTTGTACCTTTTATACCTCTTTTAGAAAATTTTACTTGAAACCCATCTTTTTAAAATATAATACGCATCATTTACAAACAGCAATGAAATTATTGTTCAACCTAGAGACCCCAGACGTATGCTTTCATGTGGCCACCTATATTTTAAAATGTATTTTTGTAAGAAAATCAATTATTATATGAATTTTCTTAGTTGCTAAACGTACTGTGCACTTTAAATAAGATGTTGCTAACATTATGCACTTTATCATGCTAATTTGCACATACATGTATGTTGGATTAATCGCTGCTATTGTATAATATGCACTGTTGGGATGGCATAGCACTTGCACTTGTTTCTATCCTTTATCTTTTATCTGTATTTTTACTGTGTATAGTTAGGTTAAGTGCTGCTATTTGCATACTGCACTTTAGGAAGGATGCCGCCGAACCTTTCTCTTGAATTGCCAATTTGCACATACATTGACATAGCGATGATATTTAGCACTTTAACCGCATATTTGTACATAACTAAAGGTCGTATAATTGTTACCATCACAGTTAAATGTGTTCTGTGAGTGGTTTAATGTTTATGTTCTACAAATGCTGCTAAATGTATACTAGATACAGAATTAACTGTATAGGGTTTTTCCTTTTGTGTTTTATCTTGATACATTGTGTTTTCATTTCAATGGTTGCATGTTCTAGAACTGTGTAATTTTTATTTTCATTATGTCTGTTGCTATATGGTTGTATTTTCTTTACAAACCGAATAAAGCATCTTTGACTTGACTTGATGTTGGATTCAACCCAGATCTATGACTGGGGGTGAGTGCTTGAAAAGTTTCAGTGCTCTCTCCGTCTTCTCCTTGTGTTTGCTTTGTTCACCCTAAGTTGGCAGGGTATGGCCAGATGTGTGTCCCTTGCTCACTTTGCCACTGGATTCAAGTTTCCCCAAAACCAGTCCCAGGATGCTTGTTTCTGGTCGAGGGAAGACCTGGCTTGCCAGTTCGGGCTGGACTGTTCCAATGAGGCACAAAGTGAAGACTGATTTGCATATAGCTGGGTCTGAACTGGGGTGGCAAAGTGAGCTAAAGAACGATGATGGATTCAACCTAGATCTGTGACTGGGTGTGAGTGCCTGAAAAGTTTCAGTGCTCCGTCCATCTTCTCCTCGTGTTTGCTTAGTGCCAGGAAGAAAGCAGGACAGTGCCATATGTTATAAGACAGGGTGCTGCCCTACCCTCTCTCTCCCACACAGCCCAGCAATTTTGGGTGCCACACTGCATGACAGCTTTGTAAATCTGGACCTAAGTGTAAACATTCCGAATACGGACCCAGAAAACCTTAGCCAGACGAAGGCTAATGTAGTAAGAAATGTTCTCCATGAAATTGTATAATTAAAATGGAAACCAAATTGCATGATTTATACAAGAGACAAATTAACAACATTCCTCTTTGTTTTATTTACAGAACAATAACATTTTTGAGAAACAGAACGTGTGCAAATCAGACAAGTACTATGTATCACCAGCAATTGAAAGCACAAAGGAAAAGACAGTTGTAGTACCGGGCATAGAACTCATTTACTCCATTAATGATACACCACCATGGTACCTCTGCATTCTACTGGGATTTCAGGTTGGTTTTCTCCTGTTTACATTAACACATACTCAGCTTTTCTCTTTACATTTTGTTCTGTTAATTGTAATATTTTTCTTGACAACAACATTCCAGAGTGTTTCAAGATTTAGGCCCTGATTTAGACCCTGGTTTTCCATCAGAATGGCGGAGGTCATACCCTCTTACACCCTGACTGGTCTGCTGCCCACCAAACTAACCGCCTACCACCAACCTTGCAGTGATCCCTGTGCCTTCACAGGAGTACAGTCATGGCAGCTCCAGTGAAGTCACTGAAACTTCGGAGCATGGTCGCCATCTTTTAAGTAGCCAAGCCCTAAATTTATCTTTTTTCACTAGCTAACTCCTAAAGTGGAAGATAGATTGTTTCTTTAAAAGAAAAACATAATGACCCCTTCACTCTCGGAGTCCCTCCCAGTGGGCCATTATTTTATTTTCTGATCATGACCACCAGGTTTTACCTGGCGGTGACAGATAGCAACAAGCATTTACAATGCAATAGGTCTCGGGTTAATTAAGTTTGAGCTATTGGCATTGCTAAATATTGCAACACCAACTGCAACAAAAGTCTATAATTTGTAGGCCAAAAAAAGTGTGTATTTATTTTTGTAGCAATGGTGGCATGCTGCGCTTTAGATGAATATGTTTAAAAGTAAAGTGCACCATACTGCGATTGCTGTGCAGTGACGGATAGTGGTGTGTGCCTGGTGAAAGTGTGCACTGACGGCTGAAGGAGTGTGCCTGCTGAAAACCTGAACTGGCACCACTCAACCCCCACCGCCTACATAACCACTCAACCCGCAACGCCTACATCACCACTCAACCTGCACGCCTAGAGCACCACTCAATCCCCACGGCGTACAGCACCCCTCAACCCGCAAAGTCTTTTTTGATGCAGCACTCTTTGCCATTAGTCAATTTTGCGTACCGTCAATCATGTTATTATGGCCATTTCTTCAGCGGCTGATGTCAACATTGGGGTCACTCTGCATTTGTAAAAGATATCAGGGTGATAACAACCACAAGGCTTTATTCCCCGACACCTCTCTCCTCATCGCATGCTGGGGTGCAGATTTGCAATCAAACTCAGCATCAGTTCTTGACAGCCACAGAGGACATCATTGCACTAGGCTGAAGTGACGCAACTGCCTTCATTTCTCGTGCTTGCATGAGGAATTTCAAACCGGCATGTACAAGGATGTGTGCTAAACTGGTGAAGACTAGGTTTTGGAGTGGGATATGATTGTGTTTGTAAGAATATAAATAAATTGCAAACCACAATTTCCACGTAATCCACTCCAATCCGAAGCACACGCCACTCTAATCCATACAATCTACTCCATGACACTACTCCACAAACTTTTGCCATGCTGAACAGCAGCCACACTGGTGTACAACATGGGTAAAACAATTGATAAAGCCAATAAATAGCTCTTGCATAAGCAAGACCTCTTGGCTTTGCCAAGGCTTGTTATATTTTAGCCTAAAAAGTTCTGCCAGTCAAGCGTCCAATCTCATCAAAAGCACCCAGTATGTTTCCAATACTTTCTATCACCATGCCCACTGGCCAGGGCTTAAATTGTGCCGGGTCTGTCCAGGTATAAGAACTGGTAGTAATTAATAGTGGACATTGAAACAGGTCCCTATTATATATCCCTATATATTCAGTGCCCATAACATTGTAGCCAAAAGCACTCATTGACGACTGATAAATGAATGTAAAAATGTTAATGTCAGTGATTTCATTCATATTTACATTCCACATGTTGTACTAGCCCTGTGATCCCTTGGAGTGTTTTCAAATTCCAGGAAGGTGTGTTTCTGAATGTTTTTTGTCATGGACCATATTACTCTTGTATAGTGCCTAATTTGAAGAGAGGCCCTCTAGGTGTATATAAAGGACCACAATGAGGGGTCGGAATTTGAGGCGAAGGCCTGTTTCAAACATTGCCTGAAAGCGGATGAGAAAGGTGTTTACAATGAATGGTTATCCAGTCCTTGGCCTCTCTGCAGAGAGCAATGGTCCGGCATTACAGCTGCAACTATGATTCTGTGCAAATGTGTGAAAGAGGTATGCAGTTGTCAAAATATTGACAAGGTGAAAGAAGTATAAGAAAATGCAGTGCTTACAAGGGAAGGGGGCGTTGTGTGTTGGGGTCAGTGTAATGAAGGAGGAGGGAGGAAGAGCAGAAGAAAGTGAAAAGCGGCGCTGGAGAGTAATGAGATGAGGTGTACGGTATATAGATACAAAGTGTTGAGAGAAAGAGGTTGCACATGTCCAGAATGAAATGAACATAACAGAAGTTATTGAGGCACTGACAAAAACTGCCCCTTCCACAGGCCTGAGTGATGGTTATTTCAGTCCCACAATGTCAGAATGAAAACAATTCAATATTAATTAACAACAAAATTGTCGTTACTCGTTTTTGTTAAACAGCTAACAACCAATGACAGTTACCATCCTTCCCAGCCTTTGATGTAACTTCAAAGACACAGTCTCATCACTTGAGAACTGAAGCATTTGCAATATTATATACACAGGTATTAGTTGTTGCTTATTTATTATTATGCAGCGCACAACCATTGAGAAAGCCTAGAATTCTGGCTTGTTGTAGCAGTAATGGTACTTGCTGTATTATATCTGGATGCAGGGACGGAAGCAGCAAAATGCCAGTCGGGCAGCACACAATGCTAACGACAAATGTTGTGTTGTTTTAAGCCTCGCCCTTAAAGTCATCGGTCACGCCCCTCGGTGACCCACCCCCACCACCAGTGTTTTCATCCCACTGGCTGGAGGGCGGGCATTGGCTCACCTGGCAGCGCGTGGAGGGTCCTTTTATGCTTTGCCCCCTCAGTGCAGGCCATGTTCAAGGACGCGAGCTCCAGGTCTCCAGGGAGTGAGGCTTCTTCGGGGGCCCCCATGACCGAGCAGTGAGAGGGACTCACTGTTCACAAGTGCACCCGGGGCGGCGGCGGCAGATGTGAGACGGACCGAAGCTCTGCGGCCGCGCTTGGTTCTGCTTATGCATCTGCGTTGTCAGGCAACGCGATGCAATCCTTTTCCCTGGGTAAAAATGCAGAGTCGGATCTGTGCCGGACCCTCTGGGGTAAAAACTCTCGTGGGGGGCAAAGTGCTGCTACCATGGACATTTTTTAAGTATGCACAAATCTGCATCCGGATTGAAAGGGGCGGTTCCTTCCACCCACACAGCGCTGCGAGTAAAAAATACGCCGAGGAGTCCGCAGCCCCGCCCCCTCCCCAGTGCACCGCGTCCAGTGCAGGCTGCCAACCAAGCTCGGCTGCGACGCCCTATAAACTGTCCTGCAGTCCACGCCTCCACTCCACGTCCTCCAATGCACTTGAACACGGGGCAGGGGAGTAGGACCTATCACACCACTCTCTGGTGATATCACTCGTTCACACGGACCGAAAGTAAAAACAGAATTGATCTGGTAAGTTACAAAGGGCTGGGGGGGGGCTCGGTTCCCTCGTTGTGTGTGTGCCTGTGTGTGTATGCATGTGTGCGACAGCGGGGGAGAGGGGGGGTGCACTCGTGTGTGTGCGCGCGCGTGTGTGTATGTGTGTGGGGGGGGTGGGTGTCTCTGTATGTATGTGCGTGGGCGCTTGTGTGTGTGTATGCGCATGCGTGTGTGCTTCCCAGGAGACAGCGCCAGGCCGCAGCGCTCGTTCGCGTGCGCGTGTCAGTTTGAAATCGCCTCCAAGGCGATGCGCACGGCCACGATTGTCTCCTGGGAAGCACACATGCCGACAAAAGAGCCTCGGCGGAGACACGCTTCCGCGCGTTCAGCCGAGCCCTAAAAAAGGACGTTAGACCATTCGCTCTTAATAGGGCAGGTGGTCTGGTCTGATGACCTTACTAATATGAACCCTACTCCATTGGGCGGTTGCACTAAGTTCTCCAGCGGTGGCGCCAACCACCCCTCGAAAAACTGACGATTCACCCAACATATAATTGAGGTGGCAGATCGAATGTTTGGCAGACAGGTTATTCAGTCACATTTACGACTGAGTACCCTGTCTGCCAAATTCTAAATCAAGTCTTAAGATTTTTGAATCACTATCTTTCTGTGAATTATTTTTGTGCTGAGTGCTGGTACAAAACAGTTATTTTTGTTACAAAATGTGTTTCACTTTGTGAATTGCCATGTAGCTACTTGATCATCTTTTAAGAATGTATTTGTTTTACGAATCAAATAATTTTTGGGCATTTTCTCTAAGCAATTAGCTCGTGCAAAATGGAGTAAACTTACAATTCACTACATATTTAATTTTGGGCAAAATACATCAAATTAACTTTTATATAAACTTTTATATAAATGCTATATTGTCATACTTAATTTTCCATTATGCTACAGTTGTGATATAACTTTTTTACATGTGGTGTCAGCTGTGGGAATATAAACTTAGATCTTTCTTTCTGGTTTTATATCACTTTAAAAATATGAGGGGAAGAATCTGTTTCCTTAGTGGTATGTGAGAGAAATTGTGTTAGTTGTTGAAGAGGGGTTGAAACCTTACTCAATAAGCAACTACAGTACTTATCAGGGTGAGGCACAAGCCGAACCAAAATTAACCTGTGTTCAACCCTCTGGGAGTTTGGCACAGAGCAATCAGGCCTAGCTTAGAAGCAATGTGTAAAGTATGGGTGCAACACTTCAAACAGTAACACAGTGAAAACACACCACAAAAGGACCCCTCACCAAATTAGAAAAACAGAGCACTTTTCAATAAATAAAACAAGACCAAAATGGCAAAAAGACAATCAACAGAACTGGAGATATTCAAATTTAACGATTTCAGTGAAAATAGCACCAAAATGCACTAAGTATCAACTGTGGATATCTTGTTGTGCCGGACTGGGACAAAGTCACAAGTGCACGCCAACCTCAATGGAGAGTGGGCTAACTACAGGGACCCACTTAGGTCTGCTGAACACAGTACCTTATATCCTAGCGGGCGGTCTGCACTTTGTTGCTTTTCAAGACTTTGTCCACCGTCAGTTCAGATGAAGCTGTCCGGCGAGTCTTTGCGTCTGTTCTGGCGAGCTGTGCCACAAAGCTTTCCCCTGCTCCGATTCGCTTCAGGCAATAAAATTGAATCATAAATAAAAAATGAATTACTTAATACACACATAGAAGGGCTTAGGGTCAGATCTTAGCCATCAGCCATTAACTCTGTTGTGCAGTCAGTGACAGTGTTTTGCCAGGGTACATCTGGTTAAAAGAAAGTGCACTTCAGTGCCAAGGCTGATGTCTCAGTACTTTACTTTGCAAAAGCCTTTTTCTTTCCATTTCTTATCCATTTATTTTTAATCAAGTCTGTGTTTTAAACTATGTCTTTAGGTTGCAGTATTTTGAACCCAATAATACATTTTCTTATTGCAATGACAATTACCTATATCTGTTCTAACACACCTGCCTCTTCTTAAGCCCCAGGACCCCACTATTAAAATGTATTAAAAATGGTTAACTTTTTTTATAATTAAAACTTCTATTTCACAATATAGCTGCCATGCTTAGGTAGCATTTGTAGCATATGTTAGCAATAAAAACAAAAAATGAGACTAGCTTGCCAATGATAGACCTATTGGTTTTTAACAATGAGTGTTAACTCTGGCATGCCTGTGTCTGTTGAACAAATAACCCAGAGAGGAATATGGGTACAGAAAACTGCAGCTTGTGGTTTTATATCATCAGCTCTTTTGCTATGCAACAGTAGTTGAGAATATGTTGGTTTACATATTTTGAGCAGAAGCAATGGCGTAGCTAAGTGTATGGTGGGCTCCCCGTGCGGCACTGTTTTGGGGGTGGCGATGAGGGCAAGGTAAGTTTTGTTTTTTTAAATTTCATTCTCCCTCGTCGTCTGCCACCTCCACCCCGCTCGGGGTCATCTGTCGCCTCCACCCGTGCTTACCAGCACCGGACTTCACTGGGCGGCAACCTCAGGGATCACTCTGGGCAGCAAAATCTCTAGCTAAGCCACTGAGCAGAAGTGAATTTGCTTTTAAATAAAATTCAGATCTGACTGTGATTGGATTGACACTCACAGGTTAAGAGCAGCCGACTAGATCTCAAACAGAACAGGGTAATACATTAGCCTGCCTAGCACTGCCTATTCTTCAGTGAGTTCAAAAATATAATCGTATATGTTTAATATATTCAGATTGTGACCATTTTAATTTTAATTCAGTGCAACAGTAGCAGTTTTTTGCATATCTAAATATGCGTTTTTCTTTAAACAAATTCTGTGCTAAAATTTACAGCTGGAGAAGAGAATGTGATGGATGTCATTGGGAATTTAAAAGCAGAATTTACTAAAATCATTTATTTTTAGTTTTGTCTTATTGACCTCATAGATGTCAGTTATGTAAAGCCTGGGTAGCAGCTCTTACCCTTGGTAAGCCTTATGGCACTCATTGCACTACCTTTCTGCACTGGTTACTTAAATTCAGTAGAACAGCAGGAGGAAGAAAATGCAACCCATCCACAGTAAATAGAACCCTATTGATAGGTATAATTTAAGACTGAGAGTCACCGTTGTGACGTCAAAAGAGATAGAGCAAATAGTGTATGATCTCACTTGTTCTACTCCCGAATTTCCAGTGACTGGTTGTTCATAATCGACACTTTGTTTACTCCGGCCACTACAAAAAAGCCTGCACTGATTAACCCCTTCGGCGCTGATGACGAGCTCAGGGGCTGGATGGGGGGTGCTAAAAACCGGAATATGGATAATTGGAGGTAAGTAAATAATTTAATTAATAAAGTGAATTTCGTAGTGCGTCCTGCATCCCATTTTGCAATGCCGGGCACGCTACGAAATTCGTTTTATTTATTAAATTGTTTACTTACCTCCAAATATCCATATTCCGGTGTTTAGCACCACCCACCCTGCCCCTCCCCCGCCCCACCTTTCTGCCCCACCAGAACTCCCTCCACGGGTCGTGGCTGGTGCCAGCTAGATAACTACACTTTGCCTGTTTTAAGAATGTGCAGTTGGTGTTGTTTTTATTATATAACTACAAAAATACAGGAGGCTGTTTAAATTACTTTGAACAACTCAAACGCTTTGTAGCAATCGCTAAGCTAAACTACGTGTTAAAAGTAGGCAAATAAATAGGAATGCATTTTACATCCACGGAGAGATGAACGGCAAAATTCACTCTATAAAGAAATAACTCCTGCTTCAGTTTACCGAGTATTGCTCAATTACCACCTGGCTTATTCATACGGCCAACGGAAAATACAGCAAACGATATAACTTGTTTTTGGTGAGGGAACAATGCAATCTGCACAGTAAGCGCCAGTCCGAAAAACTAGTCTTATCACCTACCTGCTTACTAAACGCCCAGAACTCTCACCAAAGAAGAAAAAAACTTGTTTTTTTTATTTAACAGTATTCCAAAATAATAGATACCTTCTGAAAAAGACAGCAGCACAAATCCCATATAGTCATCAAACACGCTGGCTCACAAGGACAAGCTTTGACTCAATGAGACAACAATGCCCAGCAACTGGAGTTTTCAAATTCACTGCTCTTGAAACTATACAGTCTACCTTCTCGGCCAGTAAAAGGAACAGGCTGCAATCACAAAACTTGAGGAATTTATTTAGAACAGGCTAATGGCTGTGTTTACAGTCCAAGACTCTGGGGCAGTTAGTTGTCTGGTGCTGTAATGTTATACAGAAACTATCCCAACTGAAAAAGGAGGTTAAAACACGTCTTCAGAGAACCACGAAGTGTGCTCATGTAAATTACAGCAATTACTTTGTTCGGGTTTATGCTAAATAATGCACCCAGAACAAACTAATGACACAAAAAGAAATGAAATTTAATTAGTGGAAGAATATTATAAAAAATTGGAAAATTAGTTAAAAGTTTCACCCACTAAATCAGAGTTAAACAAGAACATTTTGGATGTGTGCAGCCAGGGGAATATATGTATTGGTAAACAGTAAACACTGTGAAGACTTAACGTAAGAAAAATAAATCCACAACTGTTGGACCTGGTGCCACTGCACCTGCTGCACCATTCTACTCATGAACCTAGTGCCTGCAAGAGAACTTCACTTGTGACTGCCTGTTTAGTTGTAAAATATAGCAATAATCAGCGTATAGTGGGGTGCTACAGCTTTTGGTCCCGGTGCCACTGACCTTGCTGCACTATCGAAATCATGGCTCTGGTGCCTGCTAGATAACTGCACTTAAGACTGCATGTTTAGTAGGAAATGTTAGCAATAATCTGTGTTTAGTGGGGTCCCTAGAGCTTTATGCCCTGGTGCCAGTGCACCTGATGTACTCTTTAAATGAAGCCACTTTTAACTGCAAGATAACTGCAATTGTGACTGCATGTTTGGCTGTAAAATATAGCGATATTAGGTGTTTAGAGGAGATCTGATAACTTTTGAGCCTGATGCCACAGCACCTGCTGCACCATTCAAAACATGACCCCATTGCCTGCAAGGTAACTGCACTTATGTTTGCCTGTTTGTAGTAAAATATGGCAATATTTTGTGTATAGAGGGGTTCCTAGAGCTTTGGGCCCCAGTGTAACTGCACCTGCTGCACCATTCAAATCAAGACCCTAGTGCCCGCAAGATAATTGCATTTGTGGCTGCCTGGTTAGTAGTATAATATAGCAATTTTAGGTGTTTAGTGGTTTGCCTAGAGCTGTTGGTCCTGGTGTCCCTACACTTTCGGCACCATTGTAATCATGACTGTAGTGCCTGCTAGATAACTACACTTGTGACTGTCTGTTTACTAGTTAAATTTAGCAAGAATCTGTGCTTTGTGGGGTCCATTGAGCTTTAGGCCCTGGTGCCACTGCAACTGCTGCAATCATGACCACACTCCCTGCTAGATAACTGTGCTTGTGACTATCTGTTCAGTAATAACATTTAGCAATATTCTCTTTAGTGGGGTCCCTAGAGCTTTTGACCATGGTGCCACTGCACCTGATGTACCATTCAAACCATGTCCCTTTTAGTGCAAAGTAACTGCAATTGTGACTGCCCATTTAATAGTAAAATTTGGCAATATTAGGTGTTTAGAGGAGTTCTGACACCTTTTGGGCCCAGTGCCACTGCACCTTGTGCACTATTCAAATCATGCCCCAATTGTTTGCAAGATAACTGCATTTGCGACTGTCTGTTTATTAGTAAAACATACAAAAATATATATATATGGCAACCCACTCTGTTTAGTTTTGCTCTAAGTCATTAGCAACAGATCAAGCTCAATTTTGATTTGTTAGGTATATTTATTTTTACCTTTTCTTTTAGATGCACTTCATAGAAAAAATCAATTGTTTCTATGTCAGAAAAAACAACACAACATATATAACAAATATACACATTAACTTATACATACCATTTATAAAGAAAAACACATTATTACATACATGTCAACATTCACTGTACACTATACACTAGGCTTTCATTATATCCAACCTCACTTATACAAATCTATTTTCATCCGTTCCTTTGGCAAATATCAACTCTTCGCCTTATTGACAATCAATGAATCCAATCAGAGGAACAGTAATAGACAAAGTCATAGTCAACAGGAGATAACACTTGTTATCAATTCTATGAATCAATGATTATTAGTATTTTTAAAAAATTGTATCTCCGTTCTGCCGACGCGTTTCGAACACCACACAACAGTTATGGGTTCTCAGGGCTTTGTCACTTCTATCTGCATGTGTATAGAAAAGAAGAAAAGCACCAAACGGTGTTTCAGTGTACATTCTCTAGCCTCATATGTCTGCATGGCTTACATTATACTGCGTTTAGTCCATATTACCTTTCAAGTGGCTGGGGTAGTCCTATGTTCGGTTTTTAAATCTTTAGAGCTGCAATCTAAAGAATAAATCTATTTTAGAGCCAAACTCGGACTGAGCCTTACAGTTACTTTCACAAAACACTGCGTTACATACCTTTATTTGATCTTGTGGGTCTGCTTATGGGCGTCTCCCTATGGCTCGGACACACTTTTCACCTATAGGCAATGCAGGGTTATTTTAATATGTATAGGCTTGTGTAATCTCTCAAATGCGTGAAACAGTTCGCAACTCTATTCCTACCTTGGTTGGGTGATCCGATCACTTCAGGAGCGTGTCACTCCATGTTTAAAGTAATTTCTGGGTGCGGGCAATCTATGGGAGAAAAATGGGTTCTAAGTACACTTCTTACTATTTATTTATTTATTTATTTATTTATTTACTGGCATTTTTAGAGCGCAACCAAATACCCGTGGGCGTCTCGGCGCTAGACTGCAGTAATGTCTATCCTAAGAAGTAGGTACGGTGGGCTGAGGATGTGAATTACTGGTCAAACAACCAGGTTTTTAGTTGAATGGAAGCTGAGTCCGCTTCGTTGTACCTCTGTGACTGACCTTGTTTATATTGGTCCTCCGGACTCTTTTTCGAGCGCGCTGCGAAGTTCCCTTCAACTCACTTTTAGTGAATTCACTGTTTTGGAAACAAAGCAGGGCGCACGTTATTTCCCCTTTCTTAGCGCGTTTCATTCCCAAATCGCGCGTGCCCGTCCCAAGTCGTTTCTCCTTACCTCCTATCTGCCTCACTGCAGCTCTTCCTCACTTCACTCTAGAAGGAGGCGGCCATGTAGCTTGCTTCCTTATGGCGACCATGTGACTTCAGGGATTCTGGGTGTTGTAGTTTGGCTGTACTCGCACCTAGATTTGCATTACCTGGATTACAGTAAGATATCTTATAAAGCCCATAGATTGATACTTAGGCGTTGCCTTAGTATTAATTACTCATTTCTACATTACGGGTCAGTAGTTTCTCGTGGAGCCCCATGCAAACTTCCAAATTTACAATCTTGAAACCTCGGAGAGGGTATTTAATCCATTTTGCGCGCTGTTAAATTTTAGAATTAGGTACGCTTCTTTTCTCAGCAATGTATCCTCGATATCAATCGGACCTTTGCCTCCTGATTGCACTATGGCACACAATACAGTCCATTTAAAGTCCATTTCGCTGTGATTTGAGTCCATGAAGTGTTGGACCATTGGCGCACTCAGTACCTTTTTTTTAATTCTTGACCTGTGTTGTGTTATCCTACTGTTGACCTGCTGTGTGGTTTTCCCGATGTACATTTTTTTGCAGGCACAGACTACTGCGTACACTACATTACGTGTCCTGCAGTTCATAAATCCGTGGTTCTTCCATTTCACGCCCCTATGTTCAAACTCGATCCCCTCAATTGTTGAGTCACATGAGATGCAGTTACCACATTTGTGGTGGCCCTCGATTGGTTTAAGGCCCCATCTGGAAAGTAGGTCACTTTTAGGTTTAGCGGTTGCTACATCCGCTCTGATTACACATTGGCCAATGCTCCTATTCTTTCTGTAGGCGAAAATGGGTTTTGGAAAAGCACATTCAAGCTCCTCCAACAGGTGCCAATTTTTGAGGACCATTTGTCGTACTTTGTGCGTGTCAGGTCCAAACGTAGTTACACATACCAACCTATCCAGGTCGTGTTTAACTTTACGTTCAAGTAAGCACTCCCGTGGGGTGTAGTGCACCCTCTTTTTGGAGTTACTTAACAGTTTTTTATGGTACCCTCGATTCCTCATCTCCTCACAGAACCTTGTGGCATGTTTTTCATACTCAGTCACCTCCGAGCAGTTCCTTCGAATCCGAAGCAGCTGCCCATAGGGTAAATTATCCTTTAGGCTTCTGGGGTGTGCGCTTTGATGGTGGAGGATTGTGTTTTTATCCGTCTTCTTCTTAAAAAGAGACGTTTTAAGTTGCCCATCCATATGGTTTATTTCAAGATCAAGAAAAGTCATCTTTTCATTACTGGACTCAAGGGAGAACTTGATATCTTGGTGTCTCCTATTGAGTCATGTGTGAAAGTCCATCAACTCCGTGCGGCTCACCTGCCACAGGAGCCACACGTCGTCAATGTACCTAAACCATTGTTTAATATGTTTGCTGTAGGGGTTGTTGGAGTAAACAAATCTGTTTTCATACTCGGCCATATACAATATGGCCATCTCCGGCGCATAGGGACAACCCATGGCTGTCCCCTTGATCTGCATATAAAATCGGTCATTAAACCTGAAATAGTTCTTTTTCAGTGTCACTTCTGCTAGTTGCAGGATAAACGAGGTAGGGACTTGATGTGGCCTTTCTCTCTTATCCAGGTATAGTTCTAATACCTCTAGCGCCTCGTCTTGGGGAATTTGGGTGTACAATGACGTAACGTCCATTGTCACCATCAATTCCGTTGACGGGTCAAACTGCATTCCATTCGTTTTTAACAAGAAGTCTGTGGTATCCTTCAGGTATGACTTTACACTGCCAACAAAGGGCTTAAGAAAGAAGTCTATATATTTAGACAGTGACTCTAGGCAAGACTCACACCCTGAGACAATTGGCCTTCCAGGAGGCTCCTCAGGGTTCTTGTGGATCTTGGGTAGAAAATATAAAATGGGAGTCCTCGGAAATTTCTTGATCAAGAATTCACTTTCTTTCTGCCCCACAAAACCACTCTCCCGCCCGTTTTGTATAATTCCACCGATTTGCCCCTGAATCTCTCTGACAGGGTCCTCGATGAGTTCCCTATACCATTCCACGTTGTTCACCTGTGCTGCTCCTTCCTTAAGATATTTGTCCTTTGACCAGATAACCACCGCTCCCCCCTTGTCAGCGGGCTTAATAACCACGGACGTGTCTTCTTTCAGATTTTTGAGGGCAATGCGTTGGCCTTTAGTGATATTCTGTTTGACGTATTTTTTAGTTTTCTCCAGTTTGTTTATGGATGATAGCATGACTTGTTCAAATGCTACGACCTGTTTAGGAATATTTTGATATGGAATAAAGGTGGATTTGTTCCTCAGGCCTGTTACTTCCACGTCAGCAGCCGGTGGTTTATTTGCAAAGAAGGCTCGCAGGCGGATTTTTCTGCAAAAGGCTATAGCTTCCAGTTTTAATTTTGTAAAATCAGTTTGTTGACTAGGGACAAACTTCAAACCTAGGTTGAGGACTGATTCCTCGTCCTTGGTTAGTATCTTCGTGGATAGATTAACAACTGTGGATGGCGGGGATTCTACGATTTGTAGTAATTTCTGCGCGTGCGCATTTCCCACGCGGGTTTGAATCGTGTTTTGGCTTGTTGGCCTTTCTCTAAAAAAGCCACCTTCTTGTTCGGATTATTACCCCTCTCCTCTGAACCTGATGAGTTTGAGGAGAAGGATGTGTCAGAGAATGTTTTAAATCAGTTTCTTGATCGCCCCTGAAAATTATATAGGGCTCCACGAGATTCCGTCTGAGTGTAGTAATCCTCCTTGAGGAATGGGTAGGCCCTTTCTAAGGTAAACGCTTTTGAATCCCTCTCGTACTGTGCAGATTTCGAATTGATGGTAATGTCTTTAAATGTTAGAATATCTTTCTCAATTTTCTCAAGCAGTGTTTTTGCGTCAGCAACCGCTGGGCTCTCCTGTAGGCTCTTTGTTAACACCTCAATTTCTTCTAGTTCTTTTAGGCAGAGTCTCTGAGCTGTCTCGATCGTATGGACCATTAGGTCCCGACTACATTTAGTGTTTATACCACTGAAGCCTTTCTTGTATTCGCTGTCCTCCGTAAATATGACAGGGACATTTTTAACCTGAAGGCCCCATGGGATGGTCCCACCCCTGAGGTGTTTCAAGAGAAAATGCCCGTGAAGCTCCGTTCGGATATGTTTTTTCTTGAGTCTAATAAGTTTATCCGACTCGTTTTGTTGTTGAGCGGAGGTACTCAAAGTAATATTACCAAAAGCAGCTAAGGCTAGTAAATTTTGAATGTGTGATTCTGAAAAAGACAGTGTGTCTTTTTCCGACATCACCTCGGAGGGGCAAGAAGACCCTCCGCGTTTCCTTTGATGAGTGATTGAAGGGCCCTTTTAGATGCCCGTATTCCACTCTCGCGGGTATGCACCCGCTCTAAGCTTTTAGAGAAAAGGAGTTAGGTTCTTGAAATATGGGAATGGCTGAACATTATAAGAATACAAAAAATATATATATGCCAACCCACTCTGTTTAGTTTTGCTCTAAGTCATTAGCAACAGATCAAGCTCAATTTTGATTTGTTAGGTATATTTATTTTTAACTTTTCTTTTAGATGCACTTCATAGAAAAAATCAATTGTTTCTATGTCAGAAAAAACAACACAACATATATAACAAATATACACATTAACTTATACATACCATTTATTAAAAAAACCACATTATTACATACATGTCAACATTCACTGTACACTATACACTAGGCTTTCATTATATCCAACCTCACTTATACAAATCTATTTTCATCCGTTCCTTTGGCAAATATCAACTCTTCGCCTTATTGACAATCAATGAATCCAATCAGAGGAACAGTAATAGACAAAGTCATAGTCAACAGGAGATAACACTTGTTATCAATTCTATGAATCAATGATTATTAGTATTTTTAAAAAATTGTATCTCCGTTCTGCCGACGCGTTTCGAACACCACACAACAGTTATGGGTTCTCCTCAGGGCTTTGTCACTTCTATCTGCATGTGTATAGAAAAGAAGAAAAGCACCAAACGGTGTTTCAGTGTACATTCTCTAGCCTCATATGTCTGCATGGCTTACATTATACTGCGTTTAGTCCATATTACCTTTCAAGTGGCTGGGGTAGTCCTATGTTCGGTTTTTAAATCTTTAGAGCTGCAATTTAAAGAATAAATCTATTTTAGAGCCAAACTCGGACTGAGCCTTACAGTTACTTTCACAAAACCCTGCGTGACATACCTTTATTTGATCTTGTGGGTCTGCTTATGGGCGTCTCCCTATGGCTCGGACACACTTTTCACCTATAGGCAATGCAGGGTTATTTTAATATGTATAGGCTTGTGTAATCTCTCAAATGCGTGAAACAGTTCGCAACTCTATTCCTACCTTGGTTGGGTGATCCGATCACTTCAGGAGCGTGTCACTCCATGTTTGAAGTAATTTCTGGGTGCGGGCAATCTATGGGAGAAAAATGGGTTCTAAGTACACTTCTTACTATTTGAATGGAAGCTGAGTCCGCTTCGTTGTACCTCTGTGACTGACCTTGTTTATATTGGTCCTCCGGACTCTTTTTCGAGCGCGCTGCGAAGTTCCCTTCAACTCACTTTTAGTGATTTCACTGTTTTGGAAACAAAGCAGGGCGCGCGTTATTTCCCCTTTCTTAGCGCGTTTCATTCCCAAATCGCGCGTGCCCGTCCCAAGTCGTTTCTCCTTACCTCCTATCTGCCTCACTGCAGCTCTTCCTCACTTCACTCTAGAAGGAGGCGGCCATGTAGCTTGCTTCCTTATGGCGACCATGTGACTTCAGGGATTCTGGGTGTTGTAGTTTGGCTGTACTCGCACCTAGATTTGCATTACCTGGATTACAGTAAGATATCTTATAAAGCCAATAGATTGATACTTAGGCGTTGCCTTAGTATTAATTACTCATTTCTACATTACGGGTCAGTAGTTTCTCGTGGAGCCCCATGCAAACTTCCAAATTTACAATCTTGAAACCTCGGAGAGGGTATTTAATCCATTTTGCGCGCTGTTAAATTTTAGAATTAGGTACGCTTCTTTTCTCAGCAATGTATCCTCGATATCAATCGGACCTTTGCCTCCTGATTGCACTATGGCACACAATACAGTCCATTTAAAGTCCATTTCGCTGTGATTTGAGTCCATGAAGTGTTGGACCATTGGCGCACTCAGTACCTTTTTTTTAATTCTTGACCTGTGTTGTGTTATCCTACTGTTGACCTGCTGTGTGGTTTTCCCGATGTACATTTTTTTGCAGGCACAGACTACTGCGTACACTACATTACGTGTCCTGCAGTTCGTAAATCCGTGGTTCTTCCATTTCACGCCCCTATGTTCAAACTCGATCCCCTCAATTGTTGAGTCACATGAGATGCAGTTACCACATTTGTGGTGGCCCTCGATTGGTTTAAGGCCCCATCTGGAAAGTAGGTCACTTTTAGGTTTAGCGGTTGCTACATCCGCTCTGATTACACATTGGCCAATGCTCCTATTCTTTCTGTAGGCGAAAATGGGTTTTGGAAAAGCACATTCAAGCTCCTCCAACAGGTGCCAATTTTTGAGGACCATTTGTCGTACTTTGTGCGTGTCAGGTCCAAACGTAGTTACACATACCAACCTATCCAGGTCGTGTTTAACTTTACGTTCAAGTAAGCACTCCCGTGGGGTGTAGTGCACCCTCTTTTTGGAGTTACTTAACAGTTTTTTATGGTACCCTCGATTCCTCATCTCCTCACAGAACCTTGTGGCATGTTTTTCATACTCAGTCACCTCCGAGCAGTTCCTTCGAATCCGAAGCAGCTGCCCATAGGGTAAATTATCCTTTAGGCTTCTGGGGTGTGCGCTTTGATGGTGGAGGATTGTGTTTTTATCCGTCTTCTTCTTAAAAAGAGACGTTTTAAGTTGCCCATCCATATGGTTTATTTCAAGATCAAGAAAAGTCATCTTTTCATTACTGGACTCAAGGGAGAACTTGATATCTTGGTGTCTCCTATTGAGTCATGTGTGAAAGTCCATCAACTCCGTGCGGCTCCCCTGCCACTGGAGCCACACGTCGTCAATGTACCTAAACCATTGTTTAATATGTTTGCTGTAGGGGTTGTTGGAGTAAACAAATCTGTTTTCATACTCGGCCATATACAATATGGCCATCTCCGGCGCATAGGGACAACCCATGGCTGTCCCCTTGATCTGCATATAAAATCGGTCATTAAACCTGAAATAGTTCTTTTTCAGTGTCACTTCTGCTAGTTGCAGGATAAACGAGGTAGGGACTTGATGTGGCCTTTCTCTCTTATCCAGGTATAGTTCTAATACCTCTAGCGCCTCGTCTTGGGGAATTTGGGTGTACAATGACGTAACGTCCATTGTCACCATCAATTCCGTTGACGGGTCAAACTGCATTCCATTCGTTTTTAACAAGAAGTCTGTGGTATCCTTCAGGTATGACTTTACACTGCCAACAAAGGGCTTAAGAAAGAAGTCTATATATTTAGACAGTGACTCTAGGCAAGACTCACACCCTGAGACAATTGGCCTTCCAGGAGGCTCCTCAGGGTTCTTGTGGATCTTGGGTAGAAAATATAAAATGGGAGTCCTCGGAAATTTCTTGATCAAGAATTCACTTTCTTTCTGCCCCACAAAACCACTCTCCCGCCCGTTTTGTATAATTCCACCGATTTGCCCCTGAATCTCTCTGACAGGGTCCTCGATGAGTTCCCTATACCATTCCACGTTGTTCACCTGTGCTGCTCCTTCCTTAAGATATTTGTCCTTTGACCAGATAACCACCGCTCCCCCCTTGTCAGCGGGCTTAATAACCACGGACGTGTCTTCTTTCAGATTTTTGAGGGCAATACGTTGGCCTTTAGTGATATTCTGTTTGACTTATTTTTTAGTTTTCTCCAGTTTGTTTATGGATGATAGCATGACTTGTTCAAATGCTACGACCTGTTTAGGAATATTTTGATATGGAATAAAGGTGGATTTGTTCCTCAGGCCTGTTACTTCCACGTCAGCAGCCGGTGGTTTATTTGCAAAGAAGGCTCGCAGGCGGATTTTTCTGCAAAAGGCTATAGCTTCCAGTTTTAATTTTGTAAAATCAGTTTGTTGACTAGGGACAAACTTCAAACCTAGGTTGAGGACTGATTCCTCGTCCTTGGTTAGTATCTTCGTGGATAGATTAACAACTGTGGATGGCGGGGATTCTACGATTTGTAGTAATTTCTGCGCGTGCGCATTTCCCACGCGGGTTTGAATCGTGTTTTGGCTTGTTGGCCTTTCTCTAAAAAAGCCACCTTCTTGTTCGGATTATTACCCCTCTCCTCTGAACCTGATGAGTTTGAGGAGGAGGATGTGTCAGAGAATGTTTTAAATCGGTTTCTTGATCGCCCCTGAAAATTATATAGGGCTCCACGAGATTCCGTCTGAGTGTAGTAATCCTCCTTGAGGAATGGGTAGGCCCTTTCTAAGGTAAACGCTTTTGAATCCCTCTCGTACTGTGCAGATTTCGAATTGATGGTAATGTCTTTAAATGTTAGAATATCTTTCTCAATTTTCTCAAGCAGTGTTTTTGCGTCAGCAACCGCTGGGCTCTCCTGTAGGCTCTTTGTTAACACCTCAATTTCTTCTAGTTCTTTTAGGCAGAGTCTCTGAGCTGTCTCGATCGTATGGACCATTAGGTCCCGACTACATTTAGTGTTTATACCACTGAAGCCTTTCTTGTATTCGCTGTCCTCCGTAAATATGACAGGGACATTTTTAACCTGAAGGCCCCATGGGATGGTCCCACCCCTGAGGTGTTTCAAGAGAAAATGCCCGTGAAGCTCCGTTCGGATATGTTTTTTCTTGAGTCTAATAAGTTTATCCGACTCGTTTTGTTGTTGAGCGGAGGTACTCAAAGTAATATTACCAAAAGCAGCTGAGGCTAGTAAATTTTGAATGTGTGATTCTGAAAAAGACAGTGTGTCTTTTTCCGACATCACCTCGGAGGGGCAAGAAGACCCTCCGCGTTTCTTATGATGAGTGATTGAAGGGCCCTTTTAGATGCCCGTATTCCACTCTCGCGGGTATGCACCCGCTCTAAGCTTTTAGAGAAAAGGAGTTAGGTTCTTGAAATATGGGAATGGCTGAACCTTATAAGAATACAAAAAATATATATATGCCAACCCACTCTGTTTAGTTTTGCTCTAAGTCATTAGCAACAGATCAAGCTCAATTTTGATTTGTTAGGTATATTTATTTTTAACTTTTCTTTTAGATGCACTTCATAGAAAAAATCAATTGTTTCTATGTCAGAAAAAACAACACAACATATATAACAAATATACACATTAACTTATACATACCATTTATCAAAAAAAACACATTATTACATACATGTCAACATTCACTGTACACTATACACTAGGCTTTCATTATATCCAACCTCACTTATACAAATCTATTTTCATCCGTTCCTTTGGCAAATATCAACTCTTCGCCTTATTGACAATCAATGAATCCAATCAGAGGAACAGTAATAGACAAAGTCATAGTCAACAGGAGATAACACTTGTTATCAATTCTATGAATCAATGATTATTAGTATTTTTAAAAAATTGTATCTCCGTTCTGCCGACGCGTTTCGAACACCACACAACAGTTATGGGTTCTCCTCAGGGCTTTGTCACTTCTATCTGCATGTGTATAGAAAAGAAGAAAAGCACCAAACGGTGTTTCAGTGTACATTCTCTAGCCTCATATGTCTGCATGGCTTACATTATACTGCGTTTAGTCCATATTACCTTTCAAGTGGCTGGGGTAGTCCTATGTTCGGTTTTTAAATCTTTAGAGCTGCAATTTAAAGAATAAATCTATTTTAGAGCCAAACTCGGACTGAGCCTTACAGTTACTTTCACAAAACCCTGCGTGACATACCTTTATTTGATCTTGTGGGTCTGCTTATGGGCGTCTCCCTATGGCTCGGACACACTTTTCACCTATAGGCAATGCAGGGTTATTTTAATATGTATAGGCTTGTGTAATCTCTCAAATGCGTGAAACAGTTCGCAACTCTATTCCTACCTTGGTTGGGTGATCCGATCACTTCAGGAGCGTGTCACTCCATGTTTAAAGTAATTTCTGGGTGCGGGCAATCTATGGGAGAAAAATGGGTTCTAAGTACACTTCTTACTATTTGAATGGAAGCTGAGTCCGCTTCGTTGTACCTCTGTGACTGACCTTGTTTATATTGGTCCTCCGGACTCTTTTTCGAGCGCGCTGCGAAGTTCCCTTCAACTCACTTTTAGTGATTTCACTGTTTTGGAAACAAAGCAGGGCGCGCGTTATTTCCCCTTTCTTAGCGCGTTTCATTCCCAAATCGCGCGTGCCCGTCCCAAGTCGTTTCTCCTTACCTCCTATCTGCCTCACTGCAGCTCTTCCTCACTTCACTCTAGAAGGAGGCGGCCATGTAGCTTGCTTCCTTATGGCGACCATGTGACTTCAGGGATTCTGGGTGTTGTAGTTTGGCTGTACTCGCACCTAGATTTGCATTACCTGGATTACAGTAAGATATCTTATAAAGCCCATAGATTGATACTTAGGCGTTGCCTTAGTATTAATTACTCATTTCTACATTACGGGTCAGTAGTTTCTCGTGGAGCCCCATGCAAACTTCCAAATTTACAATCTTGAAACCTCGGAGAGGGTATTTAATCCATTTTGCGCGCTGTTAAATTTTAGAATTAGGTACGCTTCTTTTCTCAGCAATGTATCCTCGATATCAATCGGACCTTTGCCTCCTGATTGCACTATGGCACACAATACAGTCCATTTAAAGTCCATTTCGCTGTGATTTGAGTCCATGAAGTGTTGGACCATTGGCGCACTCAGTACCTTTTTTTTAATTCTTGACCTGTGTTGTGTTATCCTACTGTTGACCTGCTGTGTGGTTTTCCCGATGTACATTTTTTTGCAGGCACAGACTACTGCGTACACTACATTACGTGTCCTGCAGTTCGTAAATCCGTGGTTCTTCCATTTCACGCCCCTATGTTCAAACTCGATCCCCTCAATTGTTGAGTCACATGAGATGCAGTTACCACATTTGTGGTGGCCCTCAATTGGTTTAAGGCCCCATCTGGAAAGTAGGTCACTTTTAGGTTTAGCGGTTGCTACATCCGCTCTGATTACACATTGGCCAATGCTCCTATTCTTTCTGTAGGCGAAAATGGGTTTTGGAAAAGCACATTCAAGCTCCTCCAACAGGTGCCAATTTTTGAGGACCATTTGTCGTACTTTGTGCGTGTCAGGTCCAAACGTAGTTACACATACCAACCTATCCAGGTCGTGTTTAACTTTACGTTCAAGTAAGCACTCCCGTGGGGTGTAGTGCACCCTCTTTTTGGAGTTACTTAACAGTTTTTTATGGCAGGGGAGCCGCACGGAGTTGATGGACTTTCACACATGGCTCAATAGGAGACACCAAGATATCAAGTTCTCCCTTGAGTCCAGTAATGAAAAGATGACTTTTCTTGATCTTGAAATAAACCATATGGATGGGCAACTTAAAACGTCTCTTTTTAAGAAGAAGATGGATAAAAACACAATCCTCCACCATCAAAGCGCACACCCCAGAAGCCTAAAGGATAATTTACCCTACGGGCAGCTGCTTCGGATTCGAAGGAACTGCTCGGAGGTGACTGAGTATGAAAAACATGCCACAAGGTTCTGTGAGGAGATGAGGAATCGAGGGTACCATAAAAAACTGTTAAGTAACTCCAAAAAGAGGGTGCACTACACCCCACGGGAGTGCTTACTTGAACGTAAAGTTAAACACGACCTGGATAGGTTGGTATGTGTAACTACGTTTGGACCTGACACGCACAAAGTACGACAAATGGTCCTCAAAAATTGGCACCTGTTGGAGGAGCTTGAATGTGCTTTTCCAAAACCCATTTTCGCCTACAGAAAGAATAGGAGCATTGGCCAATGTGTAATCAGAGCGGATGTAGCAACCGCTAAACCTAAAAGTGACCTACTTTCCAGATGGGGCCTTAAACCAATCGAGGGCCACCACAAATGTGGTAACTGCATCTCATGTGACTCAACAATTGAGGGGATCGAGTTTGAACATAGGGGCGTGAAATGGAAGAACCACGGATTTACGAACTGCAGGACACGTAATGTAGTGTACGCAGTAGTCTGTGCCTGCAAAAAAATGTACATCGGGAAAACCACACAGCAGGTCAACAGTAGGATAACACAACACAGGTCAAGAATTTAAAAAAAAGTACTGAGTGCGCCAATGGTCCAACACTTCATGGACTCAAATCACAGCGAAATGGACTTTAAATGGACTGTATTGTGTGCCATAGTGCAATCAGGAGGCAAAGGTCCGATTGATATCGAGTATACATTGCTGAGAAAAGAAGCGTACCTAATTCTAAAATTTAACAGCGCGCAAAATGGATTAAATACCCTCTCCGAGGTTTCAAGATTGTAAATTTGGAAGTTTGCATGGGGCTCCACGAGAAACTACTGACCCGTAATGTAGAAATGAGTAATTAATACTAAGGCAACGCCTAAGTATCAATCTATGGGCTTTATAAGATATCTTACTGTAATCCAGGTAATGCAAATCTAGGTGCGAGTGCAGCCAAACTACAACACCCAGAATCCCTGAAGTCACATGGTCGCCATAAGGAAGCAAGCTACATGGCCGCCTCCTTCTAGAGTGAAGTGAGGAAGAGCTGCAGTGAGGCAGATAGGATGTAAGGAGAAACGACTTGGGACGGGCACGCGCGATTTGGGAATGAAACGCGCTAAGAAAGGGGAAATAACGCGCGCCCTGCTTTGTTTCCAAAACAGCGAAATCACTAAAAGTGAGTTGAAGGGAACTTCGCAGCGCGCTCGAAAAAGAGTCCGGAGGACCAATATAAACAAGGTCAGTCACAGAGGTACAACTAAGCGGACTCAGCTTCCATTCAAATAGTAAGAAGTGTACTTAGAACCCATTTTTCTCCCATAGATTGCCCGCACCCAGAAATTACTTTAAACATGGAGTGACACGCTCCTGAAGTGATCGGATCACCCAACCAAGGTAGGAATAGAGTTGCGAACTGTTTCACGCATTTGAGAGATTACACAAGCCTATACATATTAAAATAACCCTGCATTGCCTATAGGTGAAAAGTGTGTCCGAGCCATAGGGAGACGCCCATAAGCAGACCCACAAGATCAAATAAAGGTATGTCACGCAGTGTTTTGTGAAAGTAACTGTAAGGCTCAGTCCGAGTTTGGCTCTATAATAGATTTATTCTTTAGATTGGAGCTCTAAAGATTTAAAAACCGAACATAGGACTACCCCAGCCACTTGAAAGGTAATATGGACTAAACGCAGTATAATGTAAGCCATGCAGACATATGAGGCTAGAGAATGTACACTGAAACACTGTTTGGTGCTTTTCTTCTTTTCTATACACATGCAGATAGAAGTGACAAAGCCCTGAGGAGAACCCATAACTGTTGTGTGGTGTTCGAAACGCGTCGGCAGAACGGAGATACAATTTTTTAAAAATACTAATAATCATTGATTCATAGAATTGATAACAAGTGTTATCTCCTGTTGACTATGACTTTGTCTATTACTGTTCCTCTGATTGGATTCATTGATTGTCAATAAGGCGAAGAGTTGATATTTGCCAAAGGAACGGATGAAAATAGATTTGTATAAGTGAGGTTGGATATAATGAAAGCCTAGTGTATAGTGTACAGTGAATGTTGACATGTATGTAATAATGTGTTTTTTTTTATAAATGGTATGTATAAGTTAATGTGTATATTTGTTATATATGTTGTGTTGTTTTTTCTGACATAGAAACAATTGATTTTTTCTATGAAGTGCATCTAAAAGAAAAGGTAAAAATAAATATACCTAACAAATCAAAATTGAGCTTGATCTGTTGCTAATGACTTAGAGCAAAACTAAACAGAGTGGGTTGGCATATATATATTTTTTGTATTCTTATAAGGTTCAGCCATTCCCATATTTCAAGAACCTAACTCCTTTTCTCTAAAATATTAGTAAAACATAGCACTATTTCGTCTCTAGAAGAGTTATTTTCAACTTTGGAACCCAATGCCACTGCACTTGCTGCACCATTTCAATCATGACCCTATTGTCTGCAAGGTGACTGAACTTGAGACTACCTATTTAGTAGTAGAACATAGCAATATTTGGTGCTTAGAGGGGTTCCTAGAGTTTTTGGCCCTTGTGTCACAGCACCTGCAGCACCAATCAAATCATGACTCTAGTGCCTGCAAGATAACTGCATTTGTGACTGCCTGTTTAGAAGCAAACTATAGCAATATTTGGTGTTAAGAGGAGTTATGACAACTTTTGGCTCTGGTGCCACTGCACCTGCTGCAGCATTTCAATCATTATCCTATTGCCTGCAAGTTAGCTTCACTTGTGACTGCTTGTTTACTATAAAATATAGCAATATTAAGTGTTCAGAGGGAAAGATAACAAAATGTAAACAGCAAACGGTATGCAGCATTAAGCAAAAGAAAAAAAGTTTGAAACATCAACATGGATGGGAATGAGCAGTTAGGCCACGGTACACTAATAAGAGGGTCACAGAAGGGAGAACAGACTACAACCAATTGAAACGGAGGAAAGCAAACTGGCAAGCATATGGACCAATAAAAAGTGAAGGCATGATGTAAGTCCTTTTAAGATGTATTAAAAACATTAGATTTCACAAGCACAGCGCAAGAGCTGTGCAGGCCGAACCTAAAAAAGTTTTAATGAGTCCTATCTAGATTTGGATTATGTATATATGCATTATAGACATAATAAGCTAGTATGTTAACATTATTCATGTGGGTACCATGGATAGTATCAAACATCATTGATCAGATTCTGACATAGAAAATGGAATTACATACTACATACATATTGCGACTGAGAAAATTAATTTTAAAATGTAACTATTTTATGTAGAAGTATCTGTATTATTTGCCAACAAAAGTAGTCTCAATTATCTCCAACATATCCCAAATAGTAGCAAATCTCTCTTTGAAATAGTAGCAAGAAGAAGGTTACAAACCTACAGTACAATAGAAGACATAGAAGATATATTGATGATATTTTTCATCTGGTCCGGTTGAGAAAGAAAGAAGAGAGAACTATATACTATTTGAGCTCTCTTGACTCAAGTATGAAAAATGGTACATATCACAATTTAAACTGTGTGAACTGCCCCTAGAATATTAAGGGGAATTTTGTCAAACATCATTGTGTGTGGAAGAAGCAATATTTTTAAAAACGAACTTCACCTGTAACAGTAGAATTTGCATTTTTTCTACCAAATTCCTAGGGGGGTTATTAAAGAGGGAATGATTGACTGCACTGTAAAATCATGGTGAAATAAATGAACATCATTCTAAAATTAGAATAGATATAGAATAGAATACATCACCAGTGGCCACACATTTCATGTTCAGCAAAAGCAATCTCAAATATAGTTTTAGATATTAGTGGTGAAGAATTCCTTACTGCAAGGGGAGGTGAAGCACCAATTCTTTACTGCAGCACAGGGGAGGTGATGAGTCGATTCCTTACTGTGAGGGGAGGTGATGAGTCGATTCCTTACTGCAAGGGGTGGTGAAGCATCAATCGCCAGACGACCGTCCTTGGTTCCTTACTGCTGGGCTACCTCAATCATGAACGTGGTGCACAGGTGCGATGTGTGAAAATCCGGATGCGCTGGGTCAATGCAGCAGTGGGGAACCAGGCGCCTCATCGATTTTCCAGCCGCATGGCAGGTGATGTATTGATGTCTTCAGATGCACAATAGGACCTGCGCCGGAGTCGGAGTGGGTGCCCGAAATGTCAGAGACACGGTGCTCCTCGGCTGTGGTGATCTTTGAGCCACATGGAATGCGCTGCATTGATTCTTCAGCCACACCATGGCAATGCATTGGTTTTTTAGCCTCACAGCAGGGCTGCTTAAAAAAAAACAGGCCTTAAGGCCGATGCTTGGATTTTCTCAGTCCTTTGCAGAAAAACCACCTCCAAGGGCCCAGAACTGGAGTTGGCACCACTTGCAAGGTGAAAACTCCCAGCAGAGCAGTATAGGGGCTGCAGATGAAGTCTTTGGTGGCTCTGAAACGTTTTGACAGGTGGCAAGTACACTCAAGCCCTTGGAGAACCTTGGCAAGAAGGATGTTGAAAGAAAGTCCAGTCCTTTGATGTCCAAGACGGAACCAGCAGGCAGCAGGCCAACACATCAAAGCACACAGCAAAGTAGTCCCTCCTGACAGCTTCTCCAGCTCTTCTTCTTGACAGAATGTCCTCTTAGTCCAGAAGTGTTCTGAAGTTATGGTGTCACACCTCCAGTATTTATACAAATTTCTGCCTTTGAAGTAGGCAAACTTCAAAGGAACGTCTTTGTAGTGCCCAAACCCTGGCTTTCCATGACCTGGCTTCAGACACACTACAGGGGTGGAGACAGCTTTGTGTGAGGACAGGCACAGCCCTATTCAGGTGTCAGTGACAAGTCCTCCCACCACTCTAGCTCAGGAAGACCCATCAGCCTGGTGATGTCTCATCAGGACATGCAGGGCATGGCTCAGCTCCCTTTGAGTGGTTGTCTAGAGGGAATGTACAAACAGCCAAACTGTCAGGCTATACCAGATGTGGAATCCACAGGCAGACAGAGGCACCGAATGGTAAAGCAAGAAAATGAGAATGCCTACTTTGTAAAAGTTGCAAAAACCACAGTTGATGGACAGAATGTAGAACAATGTCTTACATTCACCCCAGTACAAAGATCTGGGCCTAAATCCATCGTTTTTATGCACTCCACACCACCCTAGGTCAGACAATGGCTATATGCAAATCAGCCTTGACCCTGTGCCTCATGGGAACAGTCCAGCCCGAACTACCAAGCCATGTCTTTCCTAGACCGGAATCAAGCATCCAAGGACCGGTTTCTGGCTATCAGCCTTCTTCAGCCTGGATAGCTTGACTCCAGTGATGTGGAGAGCCTGGGACTCACGTCTGAGCATACCCAGCCCACTCGGGGTGAAAATTCCAAAAACCACAGTTGATGGACAGAATGTAGAACAATGTCTTACATTCACCCCAGTACAAAGATCTGGGCCTAAATCCATCGTTTTTTTGCACTCCACACCACCCTAGGTCAGACAATGGCTATATGCAAATCAGCCTTGACCATGTGCCTCATGGGAACAGTCTAGCCCGAACTACCAAGCCATGTCTTTCCTAGACCGGAATCAAGCATCCAAGGACCGGTTTCTGGCTATCAGCCTTCTTCAGCCTGGATAGCTTGATTCAAGTGATGTGGAGAGCCTGGGACTCACGTCTGAGCTTACCCAGCCCACTCGGGCTGAAAATTGCAAAAACCACAGTTGATGGACAGAATGTAGAACAATGTCTTACATTCACCCCAGTACAAAGATCTGGGCCTAAATCCATCGAACGGTGATGGATTAAACCCAGATTGTTTGACTGGGTGTGAGTGTTTGATTCAGATGCTCCATCCATCACCACCCCCTTTTGTACCGCTTTTGGCCGCCATAAGTGTGGCAGGGTATGCTCAGACGTGAGTCCCTTGCTCACTTTGCCACTGGATTCAAGCAAGCCAGGCTGAAGACGGCTGGAATGCCAGAAACCGGTCCTCGGAAGCTTGTTTCCGGTCCAGGGAAGGCATGGCTTGGCAGTTCGGGCTGGACTGTTCCCATGAGGCACAGGGTCAGACTGATTTGCATATAGCCATGTCTGAACTAGGGTGGCAGAGTGGGCTAAAGAACGGTGATGGATTAAACCCAGATCTTTTGACTGAGTGTGAGTGTTTGATTGATTCAGATGCTCCGTCCATCACCCCCCCTTTTGTACCGCTTTTGGCCACCATAAGTGTGGCAGGGTATGCTCAGACATGAGTCCCTTGCTCACTTTGCCACTGGATTCAAGCAAGCCGGGCTGAAGACGGCTGGAATGCCAGAAACCGGTCCTCGGAAGCTTGTTTCCGGTCCAGGCTGGACTGTTCCGATGAGGCACAGGGTCAGACTGATTTGCATATAGCCATGTCTGAACTGGGGTGGCAGAGTGGGCTAAAGAACGGTGATGGATTAAACCCAGATCTTTTGACTGGGTGTGAGTGTTTGATTGATTCAGATGCTCCATTCATCACCCCCCCCCCTTTTGTACCTACTTTGTAAAAGTGGCATTTGCAAACATGCCATTTAAAAACCAACTTCACTAAAAGATGTATTTCTATATTATGAGTTCAGGGACACCAAACTCCAAATCTCTATCTCTTCGTAATTGGAAGTTACACTTGTAAGTGGTTACAAGGAACTTCAATGATAACCTGGGGGAGAGATAGACATTGCAATAGTGAAAAAACGAAATTAGCAGTATTTCACTATCAGGAGACATAAAACACACCAGTCCATGTTCTACCTTTCAAATACACTGCATCCTGCCCATGGAGCTACCTTGGCCCTACCTTAGGGATGCCTTGCATGTAGTAAAAGGGAAGGTTTGAGCCTGGCAAGTCGGTGCACTTGCCAGGTCTTCATGGCAGTCTAAAACTGCCCTCGCAGACACTGCAGTGGCAGGCCTGAGACATGTTTGCAGAGCTACTCATGTGGGTGGCACAAACAGTGCTGCAGGTCTATTAGTAGCATTTTACTAGGGTCTTCTTAGTAAATCAAATATGCTGATCATAGATACACTAATCACCATTAAAACTTAGACAGAGACCATACGCACTTTAGCACTGATTAGCAGTGGTAATGTACCCAGAGTTCTAGAACTAGCAAAAATAGGTCAGAATACCCATGTACAACTCATAGCAAGCTCTCTGACCGCTAAGTAATACAAAGCAGCACTAGGTGTCGCTTTGTGTTACTTTCAGGCAACTTTGCAGCTAAACTGGTAAGTAAATGTCAAATAAAAAATTTGCACAGATTTGTGTCAGTTTTGTGATGACAACCCAGCACAAAATGTTAGTAAATTTAGCCCTAGGTGTGCGTTCTGTCTAGGGCTAGGACCGACCTTCAAACTTGCTGACTCCAAGTTAGTGTTTCTATCGAACCTTCTTATTGAAACTCATAATTAGAATTGTATGATAAATCAAGCTTTGAAACCCTAAACAAGCCTGGCATGCGCCGTGTTGTTCCTGCATGCCCTACTCTGGAGGAAGAGTCATAAAAATTAAAAAGCCTACAGTCACCAGTTAGCCCCTCCTCTGCTGCAAATGGGTGGGCCAAGGAAAAAGACCCAAAGAAGTCAGATTACGTCTGGCCTGGCCAGTCAACTAAATAGGACTTTGTGTCGCCGCACAGGTCAACCTCTAGCTGAAACCAGGCTTCAGACTTTCTACGCTTATCAACCTGCCCAAAGTAGCACAAAATGAATATGCAGCAGCAGCAGGTACACGTCCGGATCCTTCATGTGCACTGGATGGCTGGGTTTCCAGCACTAGGCTTTAAGGAGAAAGTACTCGCAACAAGGGATATGTTCAGATCCCTTAAACAAATATTAGTGTTACACTCTTTGTCGTAGATCTTAGTGCATTAGTACTTTAAATCCAAAAGTGCAAATTCCATCAAATCCTTTGGCTCAGAGAGAATATACAAAAAGTTCTAATTCAGCGCTTTTTAGTCTTTTCATTTTATTCCACATGTTAGCAATATAATAAACATGTGTTACACTAAAAACCTGCCCCTCTGCACACGAGCAAAGGTAAATCGCTCAATCTTTATAGAGAGGAAGCAGACAGGGTTGTTCTCTAGCACCATTTCAGTTAAACATAGCTTCTAACTTGTGGCAGCTGGAAATATATTAAAGTTTAAGCATTTATGGATTGTCCATGTAGGGAAACAGATGCAAAGAAATCATATTCGCTGACAAAGCCCATGTCATCAATCACACAGTTGCAAGATCTAACAGGCATATTCAGCATTCTTTGGGCAGTGCTGACACATTTAAGAAAAAAGGACAATGTTCCCATATTAAAGAAATACTACTGTTCTTTAATTCAGCTAATAAGCCTGCAAATCGTCCCTCGGGGCTGTAAACATTTGACAATTTAATACAATAGGGCCCAGCACCCGTTTTCCCACACCACCAACGATGCATATTAAGATTGGTTTTAATTTTTATAATGTTATCTATGTAACAAAATCAAGAACATTTACTCCTTATAGTATGAAATACAACTGGAATTGTTAACGCCAATAGATCAAGGCTTTATGCTAACACACAAACAAAAGCACGCACAACTGTGCAGAAACTTTTTTCAAGTCTCTGCAAACCTGTCTCTTTTTTTTCTTTCTTTGTCAAAACTGTATTTTCTTTTCCAAGGTTGCAGTGCTGCATGCCATTAACACTGCTTGTTTACGGGAATGAAAAGAGCAGCGTGCAAGCTTCAGTAATCAAACCTCTCATGTAAATCATACCTACAGGTGGTCCATTCTTTTTGTGGGGAGTCAGTTTATGTGCTTTTGTTTTGGTGTAGCTGGACTGGATCAAGAGGTTAGTTGCAAAAAGCTGGATGTATCAAGGGGCTGTGGTGGCTACCCAGAGGGCTGTGAGTTTGGTCCTTGATAGAAGTTCGGTTTAATTCCAGGAGATATGTGTGTATAAGACTATATGCATTAGACAATGGGGGAGAGTCTGCTGCTGATGCCATAGTCACAGAGATGGCAGGCATGGTATTAACAGTAATGTCCCAAGCCATAGAAAAAGCTTTTAGGGCCTTCAGGGGCTCAAAAAATCTGGTGAAGTTGTAGAGGATGATCCCAAAGGATTGGATAATGAATTCTCATTTTCATGCAGGGTGATGTGTAGCTTGTATTTCTGAACTGAATAAGAGCTCTCTGTGTATTCTCTCTGAGCACAAGTATTTTTGATCATGCGGCCAAGGCCCTGTTCAGTGCAACGCACCACCGCCTCTATGAGGTTGGAGATAGAGCAAGTAAGCTTCTAGCGTGGCTAGACAAACAAGAAGTGGTGTGGAGATGGGTGTTCGTAGTGAAGGTGGCGGATGGTACTCGAGTGCGTGACAGACAGGGAACATCGACCACATTTGTGAAATGTTATGAGCGTCTATACGCCCCATCCTCCACAGCCATGATTGAGGAGGCGAGGGGGATGCTGGACGGCCTTTAGGTGCCAGGCCTTGCAGCTAAAGACAGAGACCTCCTTAAACAAGAACACATGGAAAGTGAGGTTGCCCAGGCCATTTGGGGACTGAACTCGGGAAAGGCTAGAAGCCCCAAAGGCCTGTCCATCGAAGTATACCAACTTATGGCTGCTAAGGTAGAGCCCCTTCTCCTAAAGATGTTCTGGGAGGGCTGTGAAGTGGGATGTGTGCCGAAAGACCAAAGGATAGCAAACACTGTAGTGATTCATGAGGAAGGGGAACCTCTGGAGGAGTATGCCTCTTATAGGACAACTTTGATACTAAATTCAAAAGTTAAAATACTGGCAAAGATGTTGGCGACCCGACTGACCCAAGTTATACAGTCACTGATCCATCCAGACGAATCCGGCTATATGCCGGGTAGAAGCACTGCGCTTAACCTGAGATGTTTGCATGGAGTGTTGGGCATAGCTGCTGATACACGGGAGGATGCAGCAGTGCTATTGTTAGACACATGGATGGCATTTGATACAGTGGAGTGGCCATTCATGTTTGCAGTCATAAAAAAACAGGGATTTGGACCTCGGTTTTTAGCCTGTACTCCGTACCACTGGCCCAAGTGACAGCAAATGGGGGCATGTCAAAACTTTTACTGCTACATCGAGGCACGAGGCAGGGTTGCCCCCTCTCCCTACTGATTTTCACACTGGTGCTTGAGCCATTAGCTGTATGGATATGGAGTGATCCACTGATCAGGGGGCTACGGTGGTATATGGAGTGGGAAGGCAGGATCTCCCTTTATGCAGATGACATTTTGTTGACCATTCCGAAAGCGAGTGCCATGCTACACAGACTACTGCACACATTTGACTTGTATCGTAAATACTCTGGCTACACTTTCAATTGGGAGAAATTGTTAACATAGGTACTCTGGGCTGACCCCCCATGCCTCCCCAGAGATTATGCAGTATGGGTAGTCTCAGGGGGATTTCGCTACCTGAAGATTTACATAACTAAAGACCCTTAATCTGTCTATGATTGCAAATTAGAACCCACACTGTTGCGCTTGAGAAACTATTGCTGTTGTCCCTTTTGGGAAGAGCATAATTTTTTTAAAAGATAGCCCTGCCCCGCTACCTCTATGTCCTCCATAACACCCCGCATCCGGTGCTGCATATTTACTTTCGGTCGGTGGACGTCGTGGTTCGTTAACTCCTATGGGAGGGGGCGTCTCCCAGGATAATTATCCCAAAATTGACCAGAAGCTGGTACGATGGTGGAATAGCACTCCCAGCAATCCAGAAATACTACTGTGAGGCCCAGCCCAAAGTGGTCAATCACTGGGTCCACCTGCCCCAAGACGAGCTGGCGTACAGAACGGACTGCCATAACAAGCAACCGGGAGGCTATCTCAGAGCGATATATGGAGGGGGTAGGCGCAGCTCCTTCCATAACCTAACTTCGGTCACACAATAAAGTCTGGCAGGAGAAGCTGGCTGCCTTAGGCTGGCTGGATAAAATCACACTGTGCGACCCCACTGTGGGATACTGGGAAACTGGGACTATTAGCAAGGCAGCAGGGTTGATTGATCTCTCCAGGGTGGGGGACCTGTGGGTGGAAGGGAGGCTGCTTCCCTTTGCGGACCTACAGACGGGCTATCAACTGGCACTCTTGGACGCCTTCCGTTATCTCCAGGTCAGTCACAAATTGAGGGGAGTGCTGCCAAAAGGGGTGGAGCTCCCAGAAACTTCCCAACTGGAGGAACGTTTGGTAGATGACTATATGTAGAAAAAGACGATCTCCCTCACATACCGCAAAATCCTTAATAATTCCCTAAACTGTTGTCCATCCTCCGGGGTCACTGAGAGGAATACCTTCCTAGAGGAGGATGAATGGCAGGAGGCTATGGCTGCCCCTAAAGAGGTGGACATACGATCTTGCTTTCAAATGATACAGCTCATAATTGTCCACAGAACATACTTCGCTTGCAGTACATTGGTCAAAATGGGGAGGTCTGAGTCAGCGCAATGTCTTAGGGGGTGCGGGCATGAGGGCATATATCTGAATATGATATGGGGATGCCCAGCATTTCAAAAATATTGGGAAGAAATAATGTCCTGTATTTGGAAAGTATGCAATATCGACATGACCAAATCGTCAAAGTGGTGTCTCTTGAATTTATGGGAAGAGACAGAACTCAATAGCAAAGAGCAGCTCTGGGTGACATTATGGTTTATGGTCACCAAAAGAAACATAGCTAAAATGTGGAGAGCCTCATCAGCCCCCGCACTGACTGAGAGGAAGACGAATATGGACTGGTGCAAGGTGGCAGAGATGGCAGTCTACGAGAGTTTGGTTGTCCAGATGAATGGACCAGGCTGTGGGGAAAGTGGAATGAAGAGAGAGGAATGATTTACATGCCGGTTGCACACAAGGGGCAGATAGGACATTCTGGGTTTGGGGTCCGATTGGTGATAGGGGCCTGAGGGAGCTTATGATACATGGCTTGTGTAACTGTTGACCTTATTTGCCCAGGATCAGAATATTAATTCAATGTTATATCATGCAAATAAATGTCATTGCACTGCAATGTTTACTTTTTGCAAAAAAGATTTGTAAAAAAAAGTAATATATTTTTGATAACAAGATAGAAAAGCCAGCATTATGAGGTTGGCAGATGCAGGTCATTGGCCAAAATGCCAAATACCATGTCCACAAAACATGACTCTAATTGTATTTAGCCGTGGGAGAACTACAAACTTTTTGATGGAGGTGCCTAAGCTGGCTACATATTGGATACTTTTGAAAACCTTTGAAATGACAGCCCACCTGATACTGGGCCGCACCCCCAGGGAAATCTTTAAATGACGTTTTGTAACTTCTATGTGAGTTGCTTAATGCAGGACACATGCAAAACATCGTTAAAAAAAAATGTTTATGTGTGCAGGAAGGGGCACCTTCCTGCACATAAATGATCAATGGTGTTTTGCTCTTTCCATGTGTGCTTCACAACACTACACACATGGAAACATCAAAAACAAGGAGAAATTAAGCATTTCTTGTCGTTGCGCCAGGGTAAGACCAGGTTTTCCCTGGTCTCTATTGGTGCTGCCCCATATTCACACTAACCTTGTAAATATGGAACAGCGTCAAAATCAATGGGTGTTGCGGTGGAACGCCCTCCCCTTTCACACTAAGTATAACATGAAAGGGTGCCTTATTTACAAGGCTATGTTAAGTGGCTTAACGCTGCCTTGTAAGTAAGGCAAAGCCCCTATCGCCACCACAACATCGAGAAAAGTGATGTTGTGGTGGTGATAGGGGCTTGTAAATATGCCCCTGTGTGTCTGTGTAAATGCGTCCTTAGGCACCAACTACCCCTCCTGTTACCTCCAGTAAGTCCCACACAGTGAATTTGCTGAGAGGTTTTCGGTGACCATGCCCCCTTTCACCACCACTCTGCAAATGTGCCTCCTGGCACACTACTTGTTCGGGGATGAAGTCCCCTTGGCTCTTGAGGGTCCTTGGGGGCCAACTACCCCTTCTGTTACCTCCAGTAAGATCCACACAGCTGGATTGCTGAGAGGTCGTCAGAGACTATGCCCCCTTCCTCCACCTCTCTACAAACACACCTCCTGGTGCACTTGTGGTTGGAGGAAGAAGTCCACTTTAGTCCTGAAGCCCTCAGGAGGCAAAGGGACGCCATCCGCTCACCAGCTGTGCACCGAGAGGCACTTTTGCAGAGTGATGGAGTGCCGTCTAGCCCCCTTCCCTGGGCAAAATTTGGCCCCGAGGACCCGATCCCCTGTGACTAGGCATTTCCAGAATGGGGAAGGGAGCCACACAACCCCCCTCCCCAGGCCGATTATGTCCCCGGCAACCCACCACCCCAAGCCGTTTTTTTTTTTTTTTCTTTTTTTTTTTTACTCAACGGAAGGGGGGACATTTTTGGCCCAGTGGACCCCATCCCCCGGGGCCTGGCGACAACACTGGGTGCCCTGGTTGATACTATCTGTCTGTGAATTTCAAAAAGTAGTGCAGCTGTTCTTAGGAATACTTTTATGGGCTCAGATTTTAGACTTTTTTTAATAAAATGTCCCCTCTGCAATTTTTGAATTCCATGTCACCCCACAGGCTGACAAATCGAAACAAAAGAGAGGGTCCAATAGACTTGATTCCTTTGGCTCTCAAAGAAAACATACTACAGAACACCAAATCCCCCCTCTTCAAACAGTGGTGCTCATAAACCTCATAGTGAGGCAAAGATACAGTTATTTAAAAATGTATTAAAATGTGTAGCATACTGAAGTACAACAAGATATTTTTTATATTGTTTAGAAATGTTTAAATTGTATATTAAATGATACTTCATATTTGCATGTATAAAATGTTTCTCTTTTTATTTTTATAGCATTACATTCTAGCCTTTGGAGGCATCATAGCAATACCGCTGATTCTAGCTGAGCCTCTCTGTGTAGGACATGACAATCATGTCAAAAGTCAACTCATCAGCACCATATTCTTTGTTTCGGGAATGTGCACTCTCCTACAGACGACAATAGGATCAAGGTAAAAGAGAGCAACTTTTACGTTTATTGTGTAATTTACATTTTATGTTTATGTGGCGAAATGTGAAGAAATAATTTAAAGTATACAGGCAAACTTTCACTTACATGGATCAACTGCCATACGGTGTTAGTTAATACATCTCATGTCAGATTGGGAAATTACATTCGAATGTGAACTTTGCCAAGGCTTGACCCCCAGCTTTTTTCCTATAGGTCTCCTGAGAATAGGAGTACCAGAGATGTATGGGTTTTCTATTGGTTTATGTTTCCAATAGGCAATAGTCTAGGTGCAGTTTATTTTTTTAATTTAGCAAGAAACTGCAAACAAAATGGTTGTTTAGAATTCCTCTTACATTGGCCTGATAACACCCATGGTCTGCGGAAGAATACAGAAATAATGTATTGTAACTTCTACAAATTCGAAGATTTATTTTGCTAGATGTCAGAAATCCCTCACATTGATTTGCTGGCAGTGAGATTGCACTGAACATGACATTTGTCAGAGTTGTAGTTGTTTTTTAACAAAGCATGGGAATTAACACTAGTCTCCCCCACACAGGAACATACCTTGGTGAAGGAATGACTCCCAGCTTTGATGCTCTACATCTACTAAGCATGGGAATATCAATTGTATATGTCTCATTGTAATGAAAGAAGTCTAAGACTAATCTGTATTCTGCTAGATCTTCTGACTGTGGGATAGTAACACATTTGCAGGTTTTTCCATGTGTTTTAGTGGGGACACACACAGTAGTCACCAGTGAATGTTTCTGATGGGATACCATGGAGGATGCCTCCATTATTTGTGCCTGATGGAAGTGAACAAGCCCCAGACATTTCTGAAAACTATAGGCACAGGGGAATTTGCGCTGACGTGACTTGCATGAATCCCTGCACGTTTTATTACCCAGAATAACCTATAAATATTAAAGAAGTTAAAAAAACTACAATTTCTTCATGTTTCTGTGACTAGATCTAGAACTGTAGGAAAATGGCCATCCAATGTTCTTACACTTCACAAAATAAAAAGGTTATCCCACACATCATGTGTGGTCTATAACACGCAACAGGAATATGATAAAATGGGGACCATGTGTAAATCACATTGACTTTACACAGTCACTTATTTAGCCTGTGACCCAATAGTTCTGATAGGACCTCCTACACTAGTGAGAGACTGTTTAATGGTAAAAGTGTGGGAACACCAGATTGGGGGAGGTTTGCTGCTTCCCAAAATTCAAGAAGCTTGCATCACAGAAACGTGATCATTTATTTTTTCAAACTAATGTTTGACCTTTCCACGCTATACTGAGAAAGGAAAAGTGGTGGCATCCATACAATCCACACCACCCAGCACTTTAGGTGTTTAGTGTTCATAAATGTTTGTTGGTAGGTATTCCTGAGTGCCAGATGAACCTAGGCCCAGTTGTGAATATCTCTGCTTCAGGAAGGCACCAGACCCTGTTAGCATTATTACTTGGCTTATGAAAAAATGTAAACAGCGTCTGGGTCATCTCTGGATCACAGGCATGTGTTCCTGTGCCTCAGCAAAGAGCCAGATGCTTCTGAGGGGAATGTCTAATATCTGTCTGGCACATGTTTGGGACATGTCTTGTGGGAGTAGATCCTCCTGAACTCTCTCTCCTCTCTCCCACCACAAGAAAAAGGTGGAAATAGTTGGTGGACAAGGCTAGAGAGGAGCTGGGAGTACTAAGATCTATCTTTAGCCCCTCCTTACGCCCACCAACGCGTTTTGCCCTCGCAGGGCCCCTCTCTGAGAAAGGCCCTGTGAGGCCGAAACTTGTCGGTGGAGTGGAAATGTTCTGAAGTAGTCAGAATAAACAAGTAATTACCTGGATTTACTGAGTGCATGTTATCTTTGGTTTAAAAAAAATATATATATTTTTATATATTGAGATATCTGCCTGCGAGGGGTTAGCCGCAGGGCCTGGCCTGCACTTGACCAAGCATTTTAATACATTTGCAAAGGAGGAGACAGTGACCTTTACGATAGAAGGATTAGCATCTCCTTGATTCCAAAAATTGGGTCACAATTGCAAGCTGTGTACGTTTTATAAGCCCAGAGCACTGATTAATTTGGATGCCAAACTTACAAACATTCTCATGACCAGAGTGGATGTCCTTTTTAAAAACCTGATACACCTCAAACAATCCGTATTATTCAAGTACAGGTAAACACATGATAATATCCACTGTGTAGCCCATCTGGTCAAAAAAGCCAAAAGAAAAACTATACCTGCAGTGCTTATTTCGCTAGATGCAGAGAAGGCATTCAACCAGGTGGACTGGCATTTTCTTGCTAAAACACTTAAGATTGGAATTCATCCAGCATTTATATCTAAAGCAGTGTTTTTTAATATACTTAAAGTGTTGCCTTAAACTGTAGAATGTCATGCCCTTTCACTCTGGAAGAGGAACAAATCCGAGATACCACCTCCCACCAATTATTTTTGACCACAGCATTGAATCTTGTGTAGCACACAACAGAGTGGATGAGGCCATTAAAGGTATTCAATTTGGCCGGATCACTGAAATAATATCGACTACCAAAATATCGACTACCCAAAATATCGAGGAAAAAATATCTACAACCAAAATATCGAGTTTGTATGTACAAACAGGTAAGTACAAAAATATCGAGTACAAAATATCGTTTACAAAAATATAGTTGTAAAAAATATCGACTTTAATAAAAACAATGTTTAATTACATTAATATAAAAAATTAATTACTAAAATATAATTAACAATACTTAAAATAACTTTTAATAATTAAATAATTAATGAAAGTAAAAAAATAATATTTTTTTAATCATATTTCTTAAAACATATATATATATAGTAACAAAATTTAATTAAATAATAGCCAATATTATTAACGTACAAATACAAAAGAGTAAAAATTACTATTCCCACTGCAAAGAGTGCAACAGTGGATATATGACGTTACAACGCAACTTTTACAACGCACTACCATTACAACGTAAGTATTGGTAAGTATATAATTTTTTTTTTAATTTAAATTATTTAAAATTATTTAAATATAATTTAATTTAATTTCATTTCATTAAATTAAATTAATGTAAATTTAATTTTACTTTATTTTTACACTGTACCCCTGTACCCCAAAAACCCAAAACTGACCCTGAACCCTAAAAAAACCCTTTACCCAAAAACCCAAAACTGACCCTGAACCCTAAAAATACCCCTTTACCCAAAAACTAAAAACTGACCCTGAACCCTAAAAATACCCCTTTACCCAAAAACCCAAAACTGACCCTGAACCCTAAAAATACCCCTTTACCCAAAAACTAAAAACTGACCCTGAACCCTAGAAATACCCCTTTACCCAAAAACTAAAAACTGACCCTGAACCCTAAAAATACCCCTTTACCCAAAAACTAAAAACTGACCCTGAACCCTAAAAATACCCCTTTACCCAAAAACTAAAAACTGACCCTGAACCCTAAAAATACCCCTTTACCCAAAAACTAAAAACTGACCCTGAACCCTAAAAATACCCCTTTAATTAAACATAATTAGCAATTAATCAATTAAATTAAATGAATTACCAATTACATTTTAAATAATTAACAAATATTATTTAATTACCAATTAATTAAATATTACTACCAATTAATACATTTACATATTTAATAAATAATAATTAAATTACTTCCCACCCTATTCCCCTATAAACCCACAACCCGCTACAGGAAATACATTATTTTAATTTACATAATTAGCAATTAATAAATTAAATTAAATTAATTACCAATTAAATTTGAAATAATTAACAAATATTATTTAATTACCAATTAATTAAATATTACTACCAATTAATACATTTACATATTTAATAAATAATAATTAAATTACTTCCCACCCTATTCCCCTATAAACCCACAACCCGCTACAGGAAATACATTATTTTAATTTACATAATTAGCAATTAATAAATTAAATTAAATTAATTACCAATTAAATTTTAAATAATTAACATATATTATTTAATTACCAATTAATTAATTATTACTACCAATTAATAAATTTACATATTTAATTAATTATAATTAAATTACTTCCCACCCTATTCCCTATAAACCCACAACCCGCTACAGAATAAAATTACACAATAATTTAAAAAAAATCATTAATTAAAAATAATTATAACATAAAATGACACTTTTCACACATATTATAACATAAAAACACTATAAATAATTACATATTATTTAAAAAACGATATTTTTTACTCTCTAGATTATATACTTGGATATTTTCACTTTCTATATTATTTACAGTCGATATTACTTCACTTACCTTAAAAACGATATTTTGGCTGTCGATATTCTGTCCTGTCGATATTTTCTCCAAACGATATTTAAAACTCGATATTCTGTCCAAACGATATTTTGGAGTCGATATTATGTCTGTGCACCAATTTGGCCTGGTTATGCATAAAATAACATTTTTCACGGATGATGTAGTTCTAGCCTTAATATCACCAGGGACACCCATCCCAGGATGGTCTTTGGCTTTAGGATTAATCTGACACTATCGGAGATCTTGAACTTGACGTTACCCACAGAAACAGTAAACATGCTAACATCCCAGACTACAGTCAGTGGAGAGCTTGTTATATCAAATATTTGTGCATCAATATCGTTCCAAGTCTATCATATGACTACAAAGACAATTATCTGCATATCCTTGAAATCTTTGTTATACCTTTAGGAAACAGTTGCCCTTCTTTCTCTCCTGGTTAGGTAAGATACATATCATTAAAGAAAATGCCTCCCTTCAATTTCATATCTATTATGTACTTATTCTTCACTAAACAAAAAATATATATATCATGACATTCATTTGTCAAAGTGGTTGGACCAGACTAGCTTCTAAAATTTTGCGTCAACCCAAACTTGCGAAAGGGCTAGCACTCCCACATTTCCCAACTTATTAATAAGCAGACCAATTATGGATATTTTTTAGCTGATCACTGAGGGAGACTGAACAAATGTGTCTACAAATGGAATGGGCAGTTTTGGACAAAACCCTTTAGGACTGAGCAAGGAAACCTAAGTGGCACAGGTCCCTTGACATCCATGATAGCACCCTTACAAATAGCGCTCACAGTTTGGGCCACATTGACAAAACGCATAAGCTTGACTTTATTTTCTTCCTCAAACATCCCTATCCATTACCACCCTGGGCTGTAAAATGGCACTGATGGTAGGCCCTATCAGCAAATGGAATGATGAAAACGTCCTCAATTGGCAGCATGCTGTCCTTTGAGATTTGTAAATGCATCTGCAAACTTGACGAGCAGGAACAATTCCACTATGCCCAGCTAAGCTACCTGAGGCACCCTATTGTTAGAGAAGTACAACACACAATTTGATCCCATTTTAAAAAACTTATAAAGTCAGCAATTGGCTCGAAAGGTATAATATCAACGGTGTACAAATTCCTCAATAGGGATTTTAATCCCATTTGAGAAATTGTAAAGTCAGCAATTAGCTCAAAAGGTATAATATCAACAGTATACAACTTCCTCAACAGCAGCTTTGATGAGATGAGATATCACTCAAAACCCCGGTTGTATCCTGGGTAGAGAGGTGCACTATAAGATAGTATTTAACTGGTATTGCTGGCCAATGAAGCAGTCCAAATTCTTCTTGCTCATGAGTGCCCTGTATTGGTGAGTCGGTGGCCTATTAGGTGATTTCAACTATATTTGGTGGTACTGCCCCCATTGCATACTATTCAGGTCAGAGATCTTTGCATTTATGTAAAATACACTGAGAGCCTGCACTCTCTCAAATATAATATTCATTCGCTCCCTCTTTTGGAACCTCAAACTAGAGCACATTGCATCCATTTATGGAATTGTTTGGGGGTTGTAAAAACATATTTGGCTTTGAGTTGGAAAAAGAGAAATCCTCCAACAATCTCTCACTTGCACCAACGACTTTTGGATTACAATATGGTAGCTATTAAGAGACTCTACAGACAATGACTGGTTAATATAACTTCTGAGTGATATGGGGTCTGCTGCTTTTCCTGTCATCTGGGCTCTGGAATATCTCATGTCCACCACAGTTTAGGATCTCTAAACTTTTTTACTTCTGATGAATTGAGATGTGACAGTTTACATGGTCCCCTGAGTGAAATGTTAAGATAATATATAACCTCTGCTCATGATATTCTTATCAATATACATGGTTGGGATTACTTTCAAAGAGGAAGATGTTTATGCTGCTCTGAATTGGTCATGGAGTTGTCCACAGAGCTGCCTCTACCATCGCACCCAAACTACGTCGAATGATCAACTGCTACTGGGAGACCGCCAACTTTCAAAATGACTAGAAACACACCGAAGTCAACCCCCTCCTGAATCAACCCTCCGTGAACCCAACGGACCTTATGAACTTCATACCGATCTCCCTGCTTCCGTTCATAGCCAAGGTAACTGAAAAGGCCATCAACACTCAGCTAGCAACCTTCTTCGAAGCTAACATCATCCTGGATATCTCCCAATCCGGATTCCAAAGCAACCACAGCACCAAGACCAACCTACTTGCCACCACTGATGACACCCACTCCCTCCTCCACCAGGGCGAAATGGTAGCCCTCGCCCTCCTGGACCTCTCGGCTGCATTCGACACCATCTCACACACACCCCAGCCACCAGACTCCATGATGCCAGCACCCAAGTCAAGGCCCTCTATTGGATACGCTCCTTCCTCACCGGCAGAACTCAGCAGATCAGACCCCCTCCCTACCTCTCAAAACTGACAGAGACCAACTGTGTAGTGCCCCAGGGCTCCTCCCTCAGCCCCACCCTATTCAATGTCTACATGGCCCCCCACGCAACCATCGTCAGGAATCAGGGCTCAACATCGCCTCTTACACCGACAACACCCAGCTTATCCTCTCCCTCACTTACGAACCCAGCATCACCAAACACAACTTCCAAGAAGAGATGAAAGCCGTCGTCACCTGGATGAAGAACAGCTGCCTGAAACTCAACTCAGAAAGGACAGAAGTCCTCATTCTTGGCTCCACTCCTTCCACATGGAATGACTCCCAGTGGCCCTCTGCCCTCAGAAATCCCCCCAAACCGACAGACTGCGCAAGAAACCTTAGCATCATACTGGACTCATCACTCACAATGAACCACCAGATCAACGCCGTATTCTCAATCTGCTTCATCACTCACTGCATGCTTTGAAAGACTTACAGATGGATCCCAACCGAACCCAGAAAAACTGTCACACACGCACTTATGGGCAGCAGACTGGACTACGGCAACGCTCTCTACGCCGGAATCAACTAGAAACTCCTTCGCAAACTCCAGACTGTTCAGAATTCCACAGCCAGACTGCTCCTCGTCATCCCCGTCACAGTCACATCACCCAACACCTCCACAATGTCCACCTGCTTCCAGTCAAAAGAAGAATTACCTTCAAACTCCTCACCAATGCATACAAGGCCCTTCACAACACCGGACCTGCATCTCTGAACAGCCGCCTATCCTTCAACATACCCAAAGACATCTATAAACAGTTAGCTCTCTTTGGCCACCATCCCACACATCAACAGGACTAGAACGGGAGGAAAGTCCTTCTCCTACCTCTCAGCCAAAGACTGGAGCACCCTCCACCTCCGGCAATCTCTCACATTGCCCCAGATCAGGAAGGACATCAAGACCTGGCTCTTCGGATGACCCCAGCACTCAACGGAGCCACCCCTTCCCCCCTAGCGCCTTGATGCCCTCACGGGTGAGTAGTTGCACTTTACCATCCCTGATTGATTGACTGATTAATTGATTGATTGATTGAGGGAGTTTGGAAGAGGGAAACATCTGTGGTAATTGTTTGCAGTATACTTCTCTTCATTGTACATTGTATATTGGAAATCTAAGAAAAATTGCATGTTTAAAATAAAATGGATGTTGCAGTTCACCTGTGTCAGGGCCCTTAAAGATGGAAATCCTCAGAACTGGAATGATGCACAAAGTGGTCCACCTCCTGACATCCCCAACTCTGTGGCAACAAATACTACACAGAGTTGTAGCGTGGTCAAGCGAGGGATAGGGGTGTAAGGAAGGGAACTGCTGGGATTTTGAACCTGTGGAATAAATAGTGAAGAAAATCAGTAGAGTACAAGATACGAGTCTACTCTCTGTAAGTCTCGCTAATAATCCGTAAATACCTTATAGATATGGAAAGGTTCGCCTAATTGAAAGAATTTCTGTGCCAAAAAACTTTCTGTAAAATTCTCCCTGCATCTACCTAACAGAACAAAAACAAAATAGAATCAAGATCCTGTACTCCTCTCATTCACTCTCCTGAATTGTATGTAATAATATCAGATATTCAGAACACTCCCATCAATCTAAAAGTCCTGGAAAGGGAAAAATCACATAAGAATATTAGGGAATCTATCACCTTTTCCCCCCAAATGGACCAAGACTCTCTGCTTCATATTGCATCGAAGATTAAGTCGGGTTCACCGGCGGATCCTTGCCCCCCCCCAAGATTTTTAAACTAGCCCTGCCAGTGATTAAGGCAGAAGTTCTTTCCCTGCTTAATCTCTCTCTGGAAACTGGAAGAGTTCTTAGGAAACTCAAGGAAGCCAGAGTAATTTCTCTACTTAAGAAAGCGAAGCTGATACCACCATTATGAAAAATGTTATACCCATCTCCCTACTGCCCTTTATTGCTAAAATTCTTGAACAATATGTTCTTAAAATTTTATCAGGGTTCATGGACGATCATCATTTACTTGGGGATAGGCAGGCCGGCTTTCGTGCCCACCATAGTACGGAGCTAGTGATGCTGTCCATCCTGGACAAAAGTAGGCTCACGGCAGATCAAAAAAAGCCATGTGCCCTGGTCCTTTTAGACATGTCGGCCGCGTTCGACACGGTCAATCATGACCAACTTCTGTCCAGAGTTCGGGAGCTAGGTATTGATGGGATGACTCATCAGTAGATTGCTTCCTTCCTGTCAGACGGGACCCAAGTAATTCAGATGGGCGACTGCGTGTCAGATAGAGGGTCCATAACTTGCGGAGTACCGCAAGGGTCAGCTTTATCACCATTATTGTTTAATATCTATCTGCACCCTCTAGTGATGGATCTGGCTCGGATGGACTGTCAAGTGTTTAATTACGCTGATGACACCCAAATTATCCTGCAAATTGAAATACTTTCCAAGCCCATGCACGAGTACAAGATATTTTGAGATTTGTAGTGAGTTGGATGACTAAGTATCAACTCATTAAAGGTCAACCCGGATAAAACTGAGGTACTGGCTATCACCACAGCAGAGAATATATGGTCTCACCAATTTTGGCCTCAGGAGCTGGGAGACACGCCGTCCCCAGCACCAGTGGTAAAAAGCCTAGGTATAAAAATTGACGCAAACTTCTCACTATCTAACCAAATTTCCACTTTGGGACATGTGTGGGCCTATTAAGGCAATTGAGGAAACTTTCATCTATCCTCTATTTTTCCACCATGCGTACGGTGGTGACAGCTTTGATCCTGTCCCGGTTAGATTATGGTAACGTGCTTTATATTGGATTACCAGATAAACTATTCAATAAACTTCAGGTGGTAATGAATAATGCAGCGAGACTGATTTTAAACTTCCGAGATATACAAGAGCTGCCCCCCTACTGCAAAAGCTTCATTGGCTCCCTATAAAGCAAAGGATCAAGTGTAAGGGACTTTGTATCGCCCATAAGGCTCAATATGGACAAGCTCCATGCTACATCAAAGAGCGTCTGGTGAAAGCCGTTCATTATGATCTTCCGCAGGGAACTTACTACTCTGTCCGCGATTTAATCTTACGAAAAAAGGAGGGCGGGCTTTTTCTGTCTGTGTTCCACAATTGTGGAACAGGCTCCCTGTCCTTCTTCGCTCAGAGAAGGCCCTCCCTGTGTTTAGGAAAAATTTGAAGACCCTCCTCTTCATTGAAGACTGGGCTTAACCCTATGCTGCTAGTGATCATACTTACCTAGGGGTGCTGTGATTTTCCTCTCTTAGCGCTTTGAGACCTGTCGGTATTAAGCGCTATACAAATCGAAATTAACATACCATAACATAACAGAAAGGAACATCATACACCATACGTACCGCTAAAAAAAGCAAGAAAATGAAAATAGTTTGGAGATCTGAGCAATACTGCTGGTAAAGCTTCTTAATTCAAAAGCCATGTGCATTAGGATGCCTCCTGCACACACTATAGGCAATGCAGGTCTCTTATAGTCATACACACTGGTTTTCCTTAATGATGATAAATACACAGCAGAAAGAAATGTATAGAGATTCCTTAATTAGGAAACTGGAAATCCACAGACTTCAATTAGCTCCTCTTCACGTTCACAATGAACGCTTATCGGAACGGAACGGCAGTGAACGTGGCCTCGGTGAGTCATGGGTTTATGTCCTTTTTAAAGGATTTTCCTTTTTAAAGATGTGTTTCCTTGCCTCTCACTAGGTATTATCCACTGCATACAGCACACTAGGCTCTCTACATCTAAATAGGTTTTTATACCTTCTACACTTTCAAGACCCAAGGATACTTTGTGTGTTCGATGAATGGAAAACCGCCATCAAAACACATTATGGGTTGTATGAATATACTGTCATGCCGTTCCGGTTGTGCGAGGCCCCAGCGGCCTTTCAGTATTTCTTAAATGACGTGCTTAAAGAATATGTGGATACCTTTGTGGTGGCCCCTTGAATACTTCCTACCTGGAAGTTGAGTGAATTTGTGTCTTTCTGGAACAATTTAGAACCTCTGCAAAGCAGCAGGATGCAAGCCTATTTTCCCCTGCTACAAAGTCCAAAATGGAATACCCGTCTCTCAATCCTCGAGACGCCGGCACTCAACGCGGCTAAGAATCCTCGTCTCACCGCATTTGGTGTTATCAAGCCCCGCTGCAAGAAACCGTCCGGGAAATAAGAGGCACTCCTGCGCCTCTCACCAACACTGACCTTCCCAGGAAAACCAGAGATCAGGATGCGAAAACACTTCCTCTGGACGAGACGGGCGAGAGACACCACACAGCCGATACGAGTCTCCCGGTCGATTACAAACTAGAGAATTACGCATGTTCATCGACGTGCATGTTCACCATTTATGCCATGATCCTTAGGGCTGCAGGCATCATGGGAATTGTTGTTGAATTACGCAGAGGTAGGCGCCTCTGCCTGCAAACCCTGACAACCTGCAAATTGTTTCTTTTTTTGCAGCATAAAATTCCACATGCTTTCAATACTGATAGCACACTCCCAGCATGCTTTAGATCTATGGGTTAAAACATTTACTATTTTTATTGTTATACCATTTAAATGCAGTCCGAAGTAAAATGTCTATGATGGCCATGACCTGGTGACATAAACCTTTTGCCAGGCCTTTACCTTCCTTTTTAAAACACACATGTCACCTCCAAGGTAGGCCCTAACAATCCCATCGGGCAGGGTGATTTGTATTTAAAAATTAGGATGTGTTTTTAAGTTTCATATGTCCTGGTAGTGAAAAACATCTACATCTTTTTTTCACTACTGTACAACCTAGCTTTGTCATTGGGTAACATTGGGTGTCCTTATTACATTCATGAAGTGCTAATATTTTATGGTGAACAGATAGGGATGTGAAGTTTGGACTCAAACAAATTGTAATTCCTTTAAAGGTACAGTCGGATTTCAGGACACAATTATGAAAATGCCACTTTTAGAACGTTGGCATTTTCTTGTCCGAACCAATTGGTGCCTACTGCCTGACTCCTGGATCACATGACTGTGAATAGTTAGCAGTTTGAGCCTGTGTACCCTTCCTAGACAGTGAGACAAAGGGGGGCAGTTTCTTGGCAGGTTGGGCCATCCTGGAAGGATGGGTGTGGCAGAGCTGTTCTTTATTCCACTTACATTTAAAGGTTCCGCCTCCAGCATAAACACAAAGGAAACTGACACCAGTTGTTTGTGACTTCAGATGTCTTGGAACCTGGGCAGGGGAAGGGAAGAACTTTCCAGAACTAGATGTGGGTAGAGCCAGGATGTCACCCCCACTTCAAAGGCTGGCACCAGGGATAAATATTGGACCTCCTGAACCTCCTCTGCAGTACACTCCTGGACCTGTGGACTACAGAAGAAGGACTGCCTTGTTTCCCAGGTGACTGCCCTGCTACATGAGACCTGCCTTGCTCTTCAGTGGACTCCCCTGCTGCTACCGGGGCAGTGTCCTGCAACTTGAGGCCAGTCTAGTTTTCCAGAGGACTGCTCTGCTATTTAAGGCCTGCCCTGCTCCCTGAGAAGGAAGGCTAAACCTGCTCCCTTCATCCTCTGCTAACCTGAGTGACTCTAAAGGGCAACAGGGGGACCTCCTGTTGTGAGCTACAGGGACACAACAAGCTTCAGAGGCCTCCTGGCACCTGTCCAGCTGACCTGCTGCAACTGGACCTGCCTAGACTTGCAACTGGACCTGCTTGAGCCCTGTTGGCCTCTGCTTGAGTGAGTCCCTGGTCCCGTAGAGGTCTTGGACCCTTGGCTGTCATCAGAGTGCACATCTCTGTGAGAAAGGAGAAATCCTGAGGTTTCAGGCTCTTCATGACCACAAACAGGCCTGTTCCCACCAAAACCCTGCACCCATGATGACCGCCAATGCGGAGCTCCAGTAAACCCAGTTTAGCTTGCTACAGAGACCACCAGCAATGACCGGCAACACAAGGTCTGCATCTGGCACTACAGCAACAACAGGCCCCAGTGAACACCAACGTGAAGCTCCCCCAACGACCCTCCGAGGCACCCGACCAGATCTTTGCGTTACAGCGATGACCATCTGTGATACTCTCTCTGCTCCTCGCGGACTACTCCATCTCAAACTGGACTCTTTGTGCTGAACTTTTAGAAGGTAACTCTTTCAGTAGGACTAACCTGGCCCCTTTATCCAGACCTTGCTCCATTACGGCAGGCCTAAACTTGTGACTTTCCCCTGGTCTAACAGGACGAGATGACCATGAGTGGGGGTTTATTCTTATAGGTGTTATACTTAAGTAAACCTATGAAATTGCAACACTTCGGCTCTCCTGATTGGATTTTTGACATTCTAGTATGATTTTATTTGTTAAAATGTACTATATTTTCTTAAATTGTTTTGTGATTTTTGTGTTTACACTTTATAACTGTTTGTTTGCTACATAAATACTTAACACAGTTTCTCTAAAATAAACCTGACGGCTTTTGTGCTGCTGTACCAGAGGGATTTTAGCACAGGTTAATTTATTGACTTTTGCGGTTCAATCTGACAATCTGACAAGGATTGTGGTTGTTGCCTGAGTGAGGCTTCCAACCCCCTCAACAAATACCTGATTTCTTACTCTCTTTTCTGTTGTTTCCCAGGTGCTGTGCCCGCAATGGTGTGTTTCATGTTACATTTTTACTGGGAATGGTGCATGATGACACACTGTGGGAGAATATTCAATGGAGCATGTAATGCAGCAAACAGGATATCCATCATGTTTGTGATTGAGTATCGTATTTGCCACACTCTAAATCAGACCCTGTGATTAATGCAGCTGGTTTTCCATTTCCCCTCCAAACACTCCTGGGCAGCAGCTGTGTCCAATATAGAGCTGTCTTACCCCATCAGCCACTCACCCCTCAAATCCCTCTTTATCACTTTTGTCAATTCCAAACAGGGTTTCTGTACCAAATCATTCTCCCCTAGGTGGATAAGGCCACCCTATGGCTGAGGCCATTTACAAATTAGCTCCCTTAACATTTCTAATAACTGCCTCTAATTCATTCTCCCTTGGCCTTTCCACAGTACTGTCACCTCATTAAAATCCAGTCCCAGTTGTTGACAGTAGCTTTGCCACTCCATTTGTACACGTGCCCACTTCACAGTGGATTATCTGCAAATCCAGATCTACCACACATAAAAGAGATGAGGAGGCAATTACCCCTGATAATATCCCAAGACCATCTCATCTAGAGTTTTCAACCATACCTAGGAGACCTAGAATAAATTAGTAGGGATACTTCTAAGGTTGTTTTATTGAGCCATTGCACGGTGGTTCCCATTAAGAGTTTTGAAAGTGAAAAAAATCATTGCTCCAATCCTGGTGTTGGATACGCAGTGGATGTTGTAGCACGCCCTTTTATGGAGCATGCCACTATCAGTACCACTTTAATCCCATATACGGTCCCCAGAGAGGGTGTTAATATTTGATTTTTACCTCCTCATCTATGTTGTGTGTTTTAGGTTTAGAGTTTTGGAGGATGGTTGAGGAGTTGTACCACTCGCCCCTTCTTTTATGTGTACAGTGCAAACCCAGATCTTCTTATTTTTACATGCCGATACTGCACATGGAGAGGATATCAGCATTGTCAGAGCACTTCCCAACCTCACCTTCATGACCATAAATAATCCCACATATAATTACTCCTCCATCATTCAAGCCTTTTCAACTCCCTCTCCTTCAGATATACTCAACCCTTCTGTGGCTGTGCCTTTCCATACGAGTGTATCCCAAATTGTTTGCCTTTTCAACCTGTCTTGCATATTCTTGGCACCCCTAGCACCTCCCTTATCATTACTTTCATGCCCCCTGCATGGACAAAATATGTCTGCCACCCTTTTCCTGTACCTCAACCATATGCGCTTGCCCTCATTGGGCATATAGCCTGCACCCTTGATATCTTCAGATTCTCTGCACAGCTGCCTGCCCATTAATCTGTTTTTACTCTTTCTCACTTTTATCTGCTTCGCCCCTTCTTCCATCAGCACATCTTCCCCTAGATTCTCCTCATGAACACTTCATAGTCCTTTGCCTCAATAAAGTCTGACACTAAATTCTCTATAGAAGATCAATATAAATGTTGCTCTGAACAATTGTAACACCAAGGCAGATGCAAACGCAACTCTCGCCTGGGTCACCATGCTTTCTGGAATGGTCAACAAAATCGGCCCCAACACTTCGCTCCTCTTCCCCTTGTCCTTGTCCAAACTCACTGGAGAATATTTCCACGTCCATACGATTGAATCATCATGTTGCCACACTGTTACTACATTGTAGTCAATCAAAAATCTCTGCCACATCTCTAAGTCTTCCTTCATTCTGCTAGTCATTCTTATCCTATGATGGGGCCTTAAACATTACCTCAACGAGATTGTCAGCTGTGTATAAATACTATCCCTGGGGCCACCACTCTACGTGCAAAGTTCAAATGTCCAAGCAATTTCTGAAGAAACCTCAGCTAGCATTTTTTCTTTTAATTTCCAAAGCCATTAGCTGTCATAGTTTCCTCAATTTATTCATCGACAAACGTGACACCCTTGCCTCCTATTGGCCCATATTTTCTCTTTTGTTCAACTCCTTTATTCTTGTCCTGCTCTAAATTTGCTTCTTCTGTTGCCTTAGCTACTTTTGCTTTGTCACTTCCTACTTCCAACTCTACCTTGTTGACTCATTCTCTTGTTCCACCTCTGTCCTTTTGCTGTTCTCATGTCTTCTCTCCTTGGACCCCCATCTCTTGCTCTACCACCTGTGTCAGTCTGTACAGCTCTGCATTTCTTCTTGGCTAGAAAATACTTCTCCGAGGACTCAAAATATTCCACCTGACACTAACTGAAACCCCTTCTCCCTTCACTCTCCCTCCTGCCTCTCACACTTATTCTCTCGCTTACATGCTCTGCTATGACCCATGCCCCCATCATCTATATTCACTCTCCTGTCTTCCTGCCACCTATCACCTACTCCATGACCTTCTTAGCCAAAACATTTGTCCAAATGCTCCATCACTTGAAGAAGGAGTGCACTGTCTACTTCTGCCTTCTCTTCCAGCTGCTAGGCGGTTGCCTTCTGCCAACCACTTGCTCATAGAGTATGCTTGCATCTGAGCCTCTGTCTCATCAGTCGGGATCCACAACTTCCTCTACGGTGTTGCCTCCCTCTCAGCCATCTTGCACACATATGGGTCCTCCCTGTACCTTTTTCAGATCACCGCGGAGCTGCACTGCTCTGCGCCCATTCCTACCTAACTTCTGCCTCATCATTCTTACTCTGTTTAGAGGCCTTCCTGCATTTCCTTTCACCAGCCTGCAAGGGTGCGCCATCTTCCTTAGATCCTGCCCCTGTGTGCTCCTTGTTTGTAGCATCCCCCTTGTGAGGGCTGGAAGTGTGTGGATCCAGCACAAACCTCTGGGCCATTAGACTTGAGACCCCCTCTTGGAACTACCTGCCGCTCTTTATGGATCTACTGGACAACTATTCTGACACCGAGCTCTAGGATGTGACACATCCTAGTTTAGAGTCTTTCTAGTGTTCTGACCCCATGCAGTCCTTGGTAGCCCATGGTGTTGCCAATGCATCATAAGCGCAATCAAGGTAGGCCCTTGCACCTTCTTTTAGTGGTACTCACACTCCATCTCTGGCATAGAGCTCCTGGGGGTGTCAATGACTTCAGAAGCAAAAACACTGCACACCTTCTTCTCCTGGGGGGGGGTAGCCAATTGCCAAGACTGCAGCCCTAATCCCCACGAACACTGCCTATCTTGGCCTCTGTGGAGGCTACATCTCTAGATGGGGACCTGCACCCGACAGATAACTTCCTGCCGCTCTCAGCACCGTGAGGGCAGTGCTTCATTTGTAAAAAGATGAGTGCCAGGGCTCTTGACAGGAGACTACTGCAGCCTGCACCACACATTGCCCTGCCATACTGAAAATGATACTAACAACACAATTACTAAGCATCCGACTCTTACAAGTGTGACAATTCAGACTATTCCAGGCCACCAAAGCTTTAAGAATTGCTTGGGCGGCATGCAATAGTCATTTTTAATTGCATATTGAATTAATAATTAGTCATCTCTAAGTGAACTAGGCATCGCCACCTTGTGGCTGACTGTCACAAGCGCTAGTGTTGATAATTAAGTGCCGGTGCCAAGCACCGAAAACTACTGGCTCAAATTAAGCACTGCGTGAGGGTAGCCTGGACCTCGACTTCGGATGGCATGTTATTCACGGCCATCCTTCCTTGAAGAGTTCTAGAAACAAAATGTTCCCTTCCCCTTTGGCTTGCGTAGTGACATGAGACACAGTGCCCACATCTTGCTTCCCCAAAGTTACCTGGGTATAGAAGGCGTATTCTTCCCGCCACCAAGAGCCCAGCTTCTACATGTGACCCCGGTGAACTGCGTTGAATGACATGGTTTTTACATAATATCCCTACTGATGTTTAAAAAAAATATCTTGGAACATACACTATGAAATATCATGCTGCAACATCCACTCTTCAATATACAATGGTCTGTCTTCACAGTCAAGGCTAATCAATAACACTTCCTGTGAACTAATTTGGGGTCACAAACAAGTATAATGTCACCTCTGCGGCAAAATGCTTTCAGTGATATGACACCGCTTGAGAATGGCAAACATTTTTCATGTGTCCTTTGTAGCCTCCAACCAACACTAGGATCCAAAACCATTAGTCTCAAAGCATTATATTCTGAGCTTTTGTTGGTGATTTTCCTGTCACACTTGCATTAGAGATGTAAGGTAATTATATTAATTGAAAAGTAATTTATAGCCATAATCTGCATGGTAAAATTTGCGAGCCACTGTGAATGGCCTATAATCACAGGGATGGTGGCCATGTCTGTGATTGATTTTCAATTAACGCAATTTTTTTGTGTGGGGGAAATGCAGCCCATTTTCCTTAAAGGAAATTAGGATACATTTAAAGAAGAAAAATGAAAAGTTAACGTTTTATTTTTTAAGTGTATTCAGTGTTCCATGGGACCACTGCCTGCTCTTAAAGATGTTGGCGCCCACATTCACAACAGGGAAGAGGTCCTTTGGGGAACTCTTACCGTTTGCAAATTGGTTGCCACCTCTTTCACGGAGTTGGTAAACTATGAATGTTTTACGACTGCATACCGGACGCAAAACATGCATATATGCCCCTGTGACTCACTATTGGGAAAAGATGCCCTTGCACGCCCCTTCCTAATATCAACTCACAAACACTATTTTGCGAGACGTTAGTACATGCTAAAAGCCATTTTAGTGGTCGAAAATGGCCTGATTTCCCCTTTGCGACGGCTAAAAACGGTTTTACATGTGGCCCGAGTCCTTTTGAAATGCCTTTGTGTGAATAACTGGACTTGATATTTTATGGATTTGGTCTAGTTTCCTTTTTCAAAGTATTATTTCCATTCTTATACATTCAGTTTCAAATGGCAAAGTCATTTGTTAAGGTATAGCACACACGCTGCCCTTCAGCACTCTAGTAGTGATGATATGATTTATTTTCCCTCTTTTTGACTGTATTACGCGGTTGTATGACGTTACAACGCATACTTTTACAACGCATACCTTTACAACGCATTTTTTACAACGCAACATCCATTACAACGCATTCCATTACAACGCATGCCATTACAACGATTTGTTTTAAACTACCTTTACAACGCCTTCCATTACAATGCATACTACCTTTACAACACATACCATTACAACGCATAACATTACATTGCATGTCTGGTAAGTATTGGATACTGTAGGGGTAAAAATTACTATTCTAACTCCAGGGGGTGCAACAGTAGGATAAGTGTTGGATAGTGTAGGGGTAAAAAAACTATTCTAACTCCAGGGGGTGCAACAGTAGGGTAAGTGTTGGATAGTGTAGGGGTAAAAATTACTATTCTAACTCCAGGGGGTGCAACAGTAGGGTAAGTTTTGGATAGTAATGGTATGCGTTGTAATGGCATGCATTGCAATGGTATGCGTTGTAATGACATGCGTTGTAATGGTATGCATTGTAGTGTCATGCGTTGTAATGGTTGTGTTGTAATGGCATGCGATGTAATGGATGTTGCGTTGTAAAAGTTTCGTTGTAATGGTAGTGCGTTGTAAAAGTTGCGTTGTAAAGGTTGTTTCCCGTATTACGCTACGTATGGCGAGGCAGTACGAATCAAATGACCATACAGCAATTATAAGTCTATTAGAGACAGATTAAATATACTTAATGAATTTATTAGTAAAATATTCATTTCTACTAAAAATACTAAGTAAAAACTTGGAGGTGCAGTAGATTAACGACAATGGACTAGATCGGTCAGTTGTGATGGTGATTAATTCAAAAGTATAAAGATAAGACATTACAAAACATTTGAAAAACAAAAATGCTTATATTTATTTTCATTTCAAGATCAGTAATTTAGGCTCTAGATCACATATCCTCTGCATAAAGATGACTAAGAAGATTTATGAGTTTACTGTTACACATCTAAAGTTCTTTCAGGGTCTTTAACCAGATGTATGTGGCTACTTCCCCGTAAATGATTATATCCACTTTATGGTATGCATGCTTTGTGGAATGTGTGTGGCTTTTTACTTGGCATGTTATCGAAGAAGTATCTATAAGTTTTCATCTTTTTAAAGTGCGTTATGATTGAATATTCTAAGTAACCGATTTTCATTAATAAAAATTATGTTTTCAGATTAACATGCTATCTACGAGGGAAAATCCTCATTCAACACAAAAAATACCCAATTTTCTTACCTTGTAAGAGATCAAGGGCCAGATGTAGGTAAATTCAAATTTGCTAGTCCTTAATAGCGAATTTTACCGATTCGCTATTAAGGACTCGCAAAATTGAATGTAGGTAGGAATCGCTAAAATATTAGCGATTCCTTAATATTCCTTAATAATGGATCGCTAATTGAGAATCGTTAATAAGGAATACTAGCCATTCGTTCCTATGGGCTAAGAGGCCCATAGGAATGAATGGGAAGATATTCACTATTTGCGATTCGCTATTAAAGAATCGCAAATAGCAGGAGCTATTTCAAGGGTGCCAGGGTGTCAAAAGCGATTCAGAAAAGGGGGTGGTGATGAACAGAGTGTCTGAATTAAGCAGACCACTCTTACCCAGTCCAAAGATCAGGGCTTGATCCATCACCGTTATTTAGCTCACTGCCCCATCCCAGCTCAGAACCTGGCTATATGCAAATTAGTCTGTCCCTGGCCCAGTGCATCATGGGAACAGGGCAGACCAAACTACCAAGCCAATTCTTCACCAGAAAGGAGACAAGCTACCGGGCACCGGTTTCTGGCATTTCAGCCTCGTCGGCCCGGCTTGCTTGAATCCTGATGGAGCAGTGAGCAAGGGACTCATGTCTGAGTATACCCTGCCACACCTATAGTGGCCAAAAACGATTCAGAAAAGGGGGTGGTGATGAACAGAGTGTCTGAATTAAGCAGACCACTCTTACCCAGTCCAAAGATCAGGGCTTGATCCATCACCGTTATTTAGCTCACTGCCCCATCCCAGCTCAGAACCTGGCTATATGCAAATTAGTCTGTCCCTGGCCCAGTGCATCATGGGAACAGGGCAGACCAAACTACCAAGCCAATTCTTCACCAGAAAGGAGACAAGCTACCGGGGACCGGTTTCTGGCATTTCAGCCTCGTCGGCCCGGCTTGCTTGAATCCTGATGGAGCAGTGAGCAAGGGACTCATGTCTGAGTATACCCTGCCACACCTATAGTGGCCAAAAACGATTCAGAAAAGGGGGTGGTGATGAACAGAGTGTCTGAATTAAGCAGACCACTCTTACCCAGTCCAAAGATCAGGGCTTGATCCATCACCGTTATTTAGCTCACTGCCCCATCCCAGCTCAGAACCTGGCTATATGCAAATTAGTCTGTCCCTGGCCCAGTGCATCATGGGAACAGGGCAGACCAAACTACCAAGCCAATTCTTCACCAGAAAGGAGACAAGCTACCGGGGACCGGTTTCTGGCATTTCAGCCTCGTCGGCCCGGCTTGCTTGAATCCTGATGGAGCAGTGAGCAAGGGACTCATGTCTGAGTATACCCTGCCACACCTATAGTGGCCAAAAACGATTCAGAAAAGGGGGTGGTGATGAACAGAGTGTCTGAATTAAGCAGACCACTCTTACCCAGTCCAAAGATCAGGGCTTGATCCATCACCGTTATTTAGCTCACTGCCCCATCCCAGCTCAGAACCTGGCTATATCCAAATTAGTCTGTCCCTGGCCCAGTGCATCATGGGAACAGGGCAGACCAAACTACCAAGCCAATTCTTCACCAGAAAGGAGACAAGCTACCGGGGACCGGTTTCTGGCATTTCAGCCTCGTCGGCCCGGCTTGCTTGAATCCTGATGGAGCAGTGAGCAAGGGACTCATGTCTGAGTATACCCTGCCACACCTATAGTGGCCAAAAACGATTCAGAAAAGGGGGTGGTGATGAACAGAGTGTCTGAATTAAGCAGACCACTCTTACCCAGTCCAAAGATCAGGGCTTGATCCATCACCGTTATTTAGCTCACTGCCCCATCCCAGCTCAGAACCTGGCTATATGCAAATTAGTCTGTCCCTGGCCCAGTGCATCATGGGAACAGGGCAGACCAAACTACCAAGCCAATTCTTCACCAGAAAGGAGACAAGCTACCGGGGACCGGTTTCTGGCATTTCAGCCTCGTCGGCCCAGCTTGCTTGAATCCTGATGGAGCAGTGAGCAAGGGACTCATGTCTGAGTATACCCTGCCACACCTATAGTGGCCAAAAACGATTTCAAGCAAGCCGGGCCAAAGACGGCTGTAATGCCAGAAACCGGTCCCCAGAAGCTTGTTTCCTTTCCAGTAAAGAATTGGCTTGGTAGTTTGGTCTGCCCTGTTCCCATGATGCACTGGGCCAGGGTCAGACTAATTTGCATGTAGCCAGGTTCTGAGCTGGGATGGTGCAGTGAGCTAAAAAACGGTGATGGATCAAGCCCTGATCTTTTGACTGGGTAGGAGTGTTCTGCTTAATTCAGATACTCTGTCCATCACCACCCCCTTTGTGAATCATAGGGTGTCAAAAGGGCACCCTTTTGCACCCCGGAAATGTGCATCTGTGCACATGTGGCGCACATACATGCCCTAAGGGCATGAATGTGTGCCACATGGCACTTTAAAAAAGCAAAAAAGTGCTTTTTTAAAGGAAATCGCTGATTACCACCAACTTGAAGTTGGTGGTAATTAGCGATTCCTTAAGGCTAAAGTGCACTTTCTTATGTGCCACTTACATTGCATTTAAGGAATCGCAATTTATGATTCCTTAAAGGCAAGAGCAAAATAAGGAATCACAATTTTGCGATTCCTTATTTTGCTAGTAGGTTCAAACTCACCTACATTGCTCTCAGCCAAATACCAATCGCAAACGCTGAAATTCTGTGAATTTCAGCTTTAGCGATCGGTATTTGGCCACCTACATCTGGCTCCAAATGATCAATCCCTGTAAGCTTTGAAATGACACTTGATGGAGCAGTCTGAAAAAGTAACAAGATGATGCCTTTAGGTGTTGGTTTGTGATGGGGCAGAAATCCGAGCGTGGCTGAAGATACGGGAGATGGTGAAGATTTTATTGCACAGCAGAGGTGAAGAGAGGATGGCATTTGGAGCACTATGTGTGACCAAGCAGTGAGACCGGTCTGTTATCAGATACACAATCAGGCCAACTAATATTCTGTGCTAATGAAAAACTCTGCAATGGCTAACTATCAACATTTTGAGCAATGGATCCAATCCCCTGAAAGATAGTGATTGCAGGCTGTGGGTGGGCAAATTGGTGTGGTAACAATGGTGGTTAACTGCATGAATAAGCTTATAATGTGTTTCAACAGCACCTGCAACCTGTGGGGTCCCGGGGTGATCAGGCACTGGTTGGTTATGCAGGCTGGATGGGAAGACAGACCAGTGAGTGATCCCTCAGCTTAACTGGTGAATAGCGGCAGGACCTCAGTACAAGCTTATCCTGTACTAGATACTCGTTAGCAGTATAGCAGCAGCCTGAGAGGAACACAGGCCTAAAAAGAAACATACTAGGAGCAGGTCCTCTCTCAAAGAATATCCCATCAGAAACCAGACAGAACCTAGCAAACGGTCTCCAATAATGCCTCACTTTCGATTAGATTCAATCAACCTCTATAGCTCCCAACTCTCAGGGCTGTCACTGCATTCCACCTACACCACCTTTCTTAGCAATCCTAAGTTGGCTCAGCACCTGTCATGGGGCACATTTGAAAGAACTGATGCTTCGGCATCGATGAGTCAGATTTCTTGCGCCTACTCCAAATGCCTTAACAACACAATGGATGTGCTGTATTTACAATACAATGCTCTACGCCGCAAGGATTCATAGATGCCTCGGAAATTCTGACGCATCTTTTGGCAGATTGCTGGAGTTGGTCGGAAGACTGACACAACTCCAGCAATGCATCCGAACACAGGCGAGTCCAATGTTAAAAACCCTGCATCAATCTTTAAGCCTGGATTGAGAAGGCATAAGGGTTTTGATGCTGTCAAGTCGTAGAGTGATGCAGTGAAAAGTTGTACATTTCACTGCGTCAGTTCCACGTGGCTTTTAATATGGGAACACCTAATTATACCTGGTGCAGGTATATTGTGACGCAGGTCTCTACAAACTGACGCATTGGGCCCAATGCGTCAGTTTGTAAATATGGAGCTGTATAAAGCACTGATTGCACCCCCGATGGTAAAAAAAAACATGATGCTGCGGTGGCGCTATCTCCTTGTATATATTCCCTTTTGTGTCATACTAGGCCTTTGTCTTGGTTGCTGTGGAGTGGCTGAATGCAATGGACCATAGCCTGCCCTGCTCACTAGATCCCCACAACTTATTTGAAGTTTTGGCGTGCGCATGTGGGTATGTGCCCTTCTAGGTCTTTACGTTTGTATGCCTTGACAGTGGCCTGGAGGCATGATGTGCTGTGCAGTTCCTGTGCATGGCATCCCCCAATTTGACAAAGGAAACAGAAGGCTAGAGGAGGTGTTTGCTTTTCACCTCAGACTTCCAAGCCGGTGTATAAAATGTATTCAAGTCCAATCGTGATCTGCATGTTGAGCCCTTCTCTAGCAGTTATGGGAGGAAGTGCACTGCCCTCTGACAGCTGAGGAAAGAAGCAATATGGCCTGACATCACACCTGTCACAGTGCGGCTGGGCGGAATTGCAAGAAAGATCAGGCCTGCAGCCGTTAAAGGGCTCAATGTCAGGGGGCAAAGCTTATATCGCCAAGCCAGTGAAGATATAAAAATGAGTTTTCCTCATACGTGCAAAACGACAGATTAACCAGGAATATGTGTGCACCTTATTCTTACAAAACGTGGCATGAAGAGAGATGCCAAGTGAAGCCCATACCTATAATCATTGTTTAATGCTTGATGCAAGATGACTTAAGATATCTGTTAACATTTATAGTGTAGATTGGCAACCGTGGTAGCACACGCCTCTGAGTTACTCTGCCCTTCTTGTTTATACCACCAAGCCCTCAGTGAAGGATGCACAGCAGTTTCATAAGGCGATAGCCATGCTTATTGGCAGTTTTGGACAATATTCACACTAGAATGTGATGCTGGAATTTACACAATAATGTATTGTTTCCGAGGTCCTCCTCTTAGGCGGAGTCCTTCCATCTTCACTTGCTCACTTCAAAGAAGTTTCTCTTTTGGCACATAGTGCCATGATTGTGGCTCATCGGCTCGGTAGGCTCGAGTTCCCTCAGTGTCCAATTGGTGGTTCCCTTCTGCTAATAGGTAAACAATATTGCTCTGTGATGAACTACTCGCTCTATGGTTGCATTTCCGCGGTTGTCTTGTGGTCTCTGTTTTGTTCATTGTCATTGATGGATGTTAGTAATTGACTAAGATGCTCTGGGTTTCCCAGCATGACGGGGCACAGATAATGCAGATTCTGACATATGACGGTGTAGTAAAAAGCATTCAATTTCAGACACAGCCTAAGATATAGGCACACACTGGCCCTTGTTAAAGCCTTCTTGTATGTCTTGAATTCTGCATGTTACCTTGCAAATAGAAGGCGCTGTTGTGGATATAATTGGTGTGTTAGGAGTTCGTCATTCTCTGCTTCTGATCCAGCAACTTTTGCTTCCTCCACTCTTCCTTTCTCTGATCGTTCTTTAATAAGAAACTTTTGTAGAAGGATGCTCTTTAGTGGCAGCCTACCATGCTTCCAAACCTACGTCCAACTGCATGCCTAGGCCCGAGTATTGTTTCTACAATCTCCTCTACTTTTGCAGCCTAGATTTAGAATATGATGTCTTTGCGTGCTCAGGTATGTTCATTGATGATGAAAAAGTTTGAAGGTGCTCGGGTTTAGCCAATGCAGGCCTGTCCTTTCCATTAAAATGTAATCAAAAATATGCAGCTGTGTTGAGTCCCTCATTATTTTTTGCCATTGAACATTTGCCAAGAAGGTAATCACAAAGTGCATGGTTTCGACATTTTTTAAAAAATTATTTTGGATTTTTTTTTTATAGTTGAGACATAAAACCCTTTCATGACACGTGTCAACCTACCTCTGAAAGTCAGTACTTTATGGCACTGTTGCACCAACATTTCAGAACATTCCGAATGTGTAAAGCCATTGCCGAGGGTGCCAACCATAGCTAATTCCACATCCCACAATTATAGTCCTGAGATGCATGCAAGAGTGCATAAAGAGAGAAGGGCAAATGAAAGGTGGCTAACGCCCGGCAAAACGTGGGCAAAGTGCTATTAGCCTCCATACAAAGTCGATTCCTTAGAGACAGACAAACAATTCCGAGTTGTCCCGTATGCATCAAGTTCACGATCAGACTTTGAAAGAACGTAGAGGACTCAGGACAGGCAAACATCTATAGTTAATTACCGTATTCGAAGTAATCTGATTGGCTGAGCCAATATTAACATTCTACAATTGCAGGTGTGCTTCTTCAAAAATTAATGATCGTAGAACTAATCCCTGACTTTTGAGGTTTTTTTCTTGCAAAACTAAATCATTGCTTCATTGTCCTAATGGAATGGAAAATGTATCTTGATGTTGAGTTTTACTCGTGCAAGGAAATCTTATTATTTATTCAGAAAGAAAGTCAGTCTGCAAGAAGACCTATCTGCATTGACCGGTGGCCAATATGTCACATCTAATAATACTCCAGGAGAGATTTCCATCTCTGCCCTTTTATGTACGTGGAGAGTATTCCAAATAGTTAATCACAGACAGAGCAACTTCGGGACTGAAGTGGAATGTTCTGTGTAAAATCAAAGCACACAAAGAGAAGCCCTCTAGCTAATATTCATGAAATATATCTGAAAGCAGACAACATCTTACTGCGTCTAGACAAAGGTAATATTTTTGCGAAGAGAACAATGTATAGATTACATAAGTTGCATTTGTGTACCATTCTTGAGCCTATACATAAATATATATAAGCAGATGAGTGCAATATATGTTCAAATGTACTTAGCGAGAGCATCTTATATATGGAAATGTACAGGAATTATGTGTGATTAATAACTGTTGAAATGGATGCACTGGCACTTTCAATTTTGAAGCTTCTAGAAATGTAATTTGGGATAAGTGGAATAGATGATGGAGGCATCTCTGCGATAACATTTTTATCTGTGGTTTTTATACATTAGCTAATGGAACTGTAGGATCCAATGTATAAGACGTTTTGAGAGCGGAAATATTGAAATATAAGATGCTCCTGGAACGACAGCACTTTATAAGCACATTGGTGCAAGAATGACATGCACTTTACAGTTATTTAGTATGAAAATCATACATAGTGCTAGGTGTCAAATATGGGACTTTGTGCAATATATATTTGATATGCACTTTCCTTGATGATACCTCATGTAAATGCATGAATGCACTTGATGGACAACGGCATTAGCACTTTTAAATATATGGTTTTATTTAAGATAAGATAATCAAGAATCACAGATACATTTCCCTATTTGCCAGAGTTATGATCATGCCAATATTAAAATGTTCTCATAAAGATCAACAAGCTTGTATAAAATGAATTTGCAAAACGATTAAACTGTACTTTATAGTAATATGTTTAGAGATTAGGATAATGAGCTGGTAGATCTGAAAAACCAAAGATGAGCACATATATCTATACAATGTAAAATGGAAGTATGAACTAGACTCCTTTTAGCAACATCATGAACGCTCTAGGGGACAGATTAACGAGGAAGTGTCGCAGCCCGGCAACGCAAGCCCTTTAGCTCCGCCACGCTGCAGTACTTCCAAAGCACAGCAATGCGACATATTTACAATAATATGTCGCATTCCTCTGCTTTCCCCTGCGGTAGCGCACAAACAGCTGCCAAGCACAGGCTCAGGCACCCTGGAACCATGGTGCAAGGATGCCTGCGTCATGGGGAGATTGTTTTTGTGGAGGAAGGGGCTCCTTCCTGCACAAAAACAATCACTACAGGCATTTCGATCTTCCAATGAGCATGCATTGAAAGAGGAAAAAACAAGTAGAAATGAAAACATTTCTCCTCGTTGCGCCTCCCTACGCCTCCCCTGGGGAGGCATAGCATTCAGACACATTTCCAGATGTACGATTCCTCATAAATCTGGAAATGTGTCTGGTTCCATGGGAACACCCACGGAACGCCCCTTTCACGCAAAGTGCTGCATGTAAAGGGGCCATATTTATGGAGCAGTAAAATACGCCACCAGCACATCACTACAAGTGACATACTGGTGGTGCAGGGGGCTTGTAAATCTGCCCTAGGTATTTTTAATGATGGAAAGTGGTGGTGGACAAACAGGACAATGTCATTTGAAAAAGACTGGTTATACTTGTGGACTCTATGGTCCAAATGAAGGCAAAATGCCGAAACACGTCAGCTGTCTTTTAATTTACTTTGTGATATTGTTCGCTACAAGAACGATGTTGAAAAGAGTATTGAAATAAAAGTTTTTTTTCATTTTTGCTAAATGAGCTACTCTCTTTGTCTTTCAGGCTACCGATTCTCCAAGGAGGCACCTTCAGCTTTATCACACCGACCCTGGCCATTCTGTCTTTGCCTCAGTGGAAGTGCCCAGAGCAAAATCCTCTTTCATCAAATGGCACATACACAAATGTATTCAATAATGTAGTCGATAACGTGGAACCATGGCAGTCACGCATCAGAGAGGTGAGCCTTGCATTGGTATTTCATTCAACATTTGTTCAGGACTTATAGTGTATAATCAGAGTTCCATTTGCCAATATCAGATATATGAAACTTAATCAGATAATTGTACCGTTTTAGAATACAAAGTATAACAACATAACAAAGCAACAATTAGCAATGAGCCTGCGTCAAGTGATACTAGAAGATTGTGAAATAAATAATGTGTCACAGAGTTGCAAAAGGGTAGAGGATGCAGCATGATGAATTCAGATGGCCAGTACAGCATTTCATTTACATCATCCCACAAAATGAACCTGGGCGGTTTGCCCCATTATCTGACCTCCATCTCAAAATTACTTGGTTATTGACCATTCCTTTACAGATCATCTAACCAGGAAAACCAAAACACCATGGTGCCAGCCCTCCAGCCTAAAGAAAGTGAAACATTTTCTTTGGAAATTAACATCAGAATAGGACTCTGCTTTCATCAGAATGGAGGAAGCACCTTGGTTGTGTTGTCTCCCCTGCATCACGCTAGCCCCACTGGATAAGGGGCAGACTGGGAACCAAAAGTAACCCTGGCAAAGTGTTTAAATCAGACCCTGCTCCCTTCCATCTTCGTACCTTACTGTCTCTTTCTAATCTCTTTCTTTCTCTCTATCATTTTTTTTACCTTCTGCTGCTCCTGCTGCCACACACCCAATGGGCATTACTCATAAACTGCATTTTGTAGTATGTAAAGTAGTACTACTTACATACTACAAAGTCTACACTGTGTAGGAAATGTACACCCGGACATAGTGAATAGTCAAAAGTAGTAAATTTACTACAAAGTGTAAGAGTAAATTAACATGTGTAGATATACTCAGACTCTAGAGCAGAGGTCTTCAAACTTTTTGATGCTGAGACCCCCCCGTCAGAAATCTATAAGCATAAGGGCCCCCTCCTGACCAAAATTTCTAGAACTTGGTACTCCTCATCATTGCCAACTATCAACAACCATAAACGCCCCCAATTTCCACAGCAAATCATTTTTACATTGGGGAAATAAATTAAACAGTATTTAGCAAACCAAAGGTCAGTACGAGAGCTTGGGGGCGTGGTCAAAGGTGTAGCTAAAACAAAGAGCCTTATTTATGACGCATTGGCGTAGGGCAGCTACGCAAGTCTTCTTACTGTGCTGCCCTACGCAATGTGAGAGGGCAGCAATGCACCTTATTTATGAAATATGGTGCATTCCTGTCCTTTCCCCCTGTGTTGGCGCACAAATTGCTGCCTAACTCTAACATAGGCAGCATTGTTTTTGTGCAGGAAGGGGCACATTCCTGCAAGAAAAGAATCCTGAGAGGGGTTTTCTTCTCTCTATGTGTGCTGCAGAATGCAGCACACATAGAAAGAGGAAAAACAAGGAGAAGTGAAAACATTTCTCCATGTTACGCCTGTTGTGGGGAGGCGTAAGGTTTTGGCGCTGCCGTGGGGTTTATATGGTTTTACAAATCTGGGCCAGTGTCAAAATCCAAGGGTGTTGCGTAAGCACACCCACTGCTATGGAACGCCTACTCGACATAGAAGCCCATTATGATGTCGGGCGGATTGCCTCCGCCAGGCTGGCGGTATCCACCGCCGGCCTGGCGGAGGCAATCCGCCCGACACCTATGCCCGGATTCCCCCCCGCCTTATTAGGATGGCGGGGGGGAGCGCGGCGGACGGAAAGACCATCCGCCGCTTTACCGCCGCGGTCGCCTTGCGACCACGGCGGTAATGGAATAATATGGTGGTGGTGTCCAATGGACACCGCCAGCCATATTACCATGGCCACATATAAGTGCCTTTCCGTAGCCACAATGCCACCACGGAAAGGCAGGCAGTGTTTGCTGTGGGGGCCGCCTGCGGGGCCCCCAGGTGATGCCGGTTTAGGGGGAGGACAGGGGGGTACCTATGGTACCCCCCCACATTTGCATAGGCAAAGCGGCAGGCACTGCGCGGTGCCTGCCGCTTTGCACATGCAAATGCGTTCACGAGTGTTTTACATTGTGGCGGGCGGTGCAGAGTGCACCGCCCGCCACAATGCAAAACATGGAGGACCTGCCCGCCACAGTGGCGGGCACATCCTAATTCCCCCTACGGGACCCCCACCCTTATGGCGGTCAGTCCCATTCTCCGTTAGGGTGGCAGGCAGACAAAGTCCGCCCGCCATCCTAATGAGCCCCCTAGTGTAAGGCAACGCAGCAACTTGCGCTGCTTTGTCTTACTCCATAGCTATGAGGCCATGCAAAGCCACACAGGATGACTTTGCGTCGCCTCATAGATATGATTGAGACGCTTGTGCCGCCAAAGCTTTAGAAAAGGTGACGCTAAGGCAGCGCAATCCTCTCATAAATCAGCCCTTCATATTTTGTTCGATTTTTAGGTCTTTCACCATCAGGTAGCTACACATAAAATAATGGGTAGCTTAAATGAAAAATAAATTTACTCAATGGGAAATGCACTGTAGCACACTTTAAAACCTCTATTATTTAATGCACTGCAGAGGTCTGTGTGTAACCAACTAGACACAGAATTAAATTTGAAGAATAGTGACGTGTATTTTTAGTGCTATGAGGTCACAGCCTGTGACAGAAAGCACAGTGAATGTGCACGTTGTTAATTTACACTTGCATTACACACATACCAATTTAGACTGCTACAAACGGTGCAAATAGTTTTAAAATAACATGGAGCATCCAAAATGTACATTTGAGTAACATAAGACCATAAGTATTATTTTTTTGTTGCATACTTGTCCCTTCAGCACCTCCCCAGGGGTACTAAGCACTGTGTAAATGCAGTTATGGTTAAAAGCATGCGCTTCACAGCCCAGTTGTTAACTCTTTGCACCACAATGCAAAAAAACACCAAATCTTTGGCATTACAATGCTTGGAGTGATTCAGGCAATTAAAGCCAGAACCACTCCGAAGCAACCTTTACCTTTGCAAGATAACTCATTGTGCACATTTGCCTGTCATTCAGGCAAGCAGGCACCCTGGCATGAACACTTAATTGAAGGATTGTTTTACCAGGCCTCTTCATTTTACAGCACATGAGTAAATTAACTTCAGATAAAGCATTTTAACGATCGGAATGAAGGGTCCTGGCCTTTATCCTAAAGGAAAAGGACAATTTGCATTCCAGGCAGACGTTAAGCCTGGAAATAATAATAATAATAATAATAATATGCTTTATTCAGCATATAAAATATGGTCATAAAAGATACAAGTTCATCAGCACATCAATATTAAACAAAGTTCATAAAGGAGCGTTACCACCACAACAATTAAAAAAAAGGAAACACATTATAAAAACAGTGCTCAGAAGCTATAAAACAACCTTAAAAAGAAACCTGCCCCTTTCAAGAACCCCTGGAAAGTCTTAGCTTTAAAGCAGTTCTTAAGAAATTGGAGACACAGAAGACGGTGGCAACGTCTGAAGACAGTTTTAAAAACAGCAGAGCCACACGGGCCTGCTTAAATCTGCGTTCCCTAAGAAGCCCCTTCAGAAATCTTCTCCTCCGATGCGAGTAATATGGACATGCGCGACCCCCCTTCCCAGACTCCACAGCCCCCCTGGAGGTTGTACCCCACAGATTGAAGACTGCTGCTCTAGAGTATGAGGCTGTGGCCTTCAACGGCTTCAACCTGTAGGAAAGTAGGATCTGTTTTCATGGTTACCCCACGTTTGCCTGGTGTCAGTGTGTTTTGACCTAGTCTGCTGTCATCCTGCTAATCAGGACCTCAGCAACTATGCTCTCTCCCCTAAACTGGTTCTGGTAAGTACTTTGGTACCTCCACAATTGGCTACTGGTGTACCCTTATAAGTCCCAAGTAGATGGTACTAAGGTATCCAGGGCATAGGTACACCAGGAGTCTCCCATGGGCTGCAGTACATATTGTGTCAACAATGGGAGTCCACTTGAAATGTGACTGCAGGCCTGCCATTGCATCTGTGTCAATTGATGCTTGCACCTCTCATGTCAGATATTAGTTTCTTATATCTGAATCACTGCACTTAAAACATATAAGTCACCTCTATGGCAGGCCCTTCAGTCCTGAGGGCAAGGAGCTGGATTTTAAGTGTGAGGGTGCCTCTGCTTGAGCAGGACACCCCTACAAACCCCAGAGTGGATTCTCCAGGCTTCGTAAGTGCAGTCAGTAATTTTAAGACATATAGGGGCTCATTACGTTGTCAGTAGGTGAGCCTCCGACCACTCGTAGGAAGCTCACTGATCAACTACGTAGATGGGACACGTGAAAGTAAGAGTTATTTACGTTAGCTGCATTTTTTAACTGCAGCTATTAGGGGAACTTAATTTTAAATTGCTTACTTCTTGTTCTTGGTCACTGACTGCTCCCCGGTCCACCACGGGTACGCCCGCTTGGTGTGGAGGGAGCAGCGGTCTCTGTTGTTTTCCGGATGGAGGCGGGGGAAGTGGAGCACCGACGTCAGCAGTCAGCTGACCGCAAAGGTTGAAATTCCATGCCCCACTCTCCGCGCAGCGGACGCGCGCAGCGGGTGCACCAAAGGCAAGCTCGTCTGCGCCCGTCCTCGACTGGCCGGGACCAGAGGCCCCAACCCCTGCTCTGATTAATAGCCAGTTTAAGAAATACTCTTCTGTTTTTTTACGAGGCATGCAGAAGTGCCCGAACACTAACTGCATCACTTTTAAACCTGACAGTACCATTCTTTCCTGCCCTAAGTGTAATTTCAGGTGTACCGCTATACAAGATAGCAGTCAGATGGCTGATATAGCTAGCAACATGAACCCAATTAGAACACCAGCAGCAGGGAGTAAACCCTAGGGAGATCATTTTACAGAGTTCACCTTTTTTAATTTAAATTGTAGATCCCTAGTAAAACACAAAGAAAATATCTTTGACCTCCTACACAATCCACAGTCACAACCTGCTGCAATACTCCTTACAGAAACCTGGCTACATGAAAGTTTGGGGCCCGATATTGCGGCTGCTCTCCCGCCCAACTACAAGATTGTTAGGAAGGATATAGTAGACAAATCTGGAGGCGGTATTGCTATCATTTTTAAACAAGAATATTCATCTAAATGGGAGGCTGTAGAACTGGAGAGGTGTGAAGCAATTTTTTTTAGGCTTCTCCTGTCTCTGCAGTTTACGCTTACAGGTCTTCTAGTATATCGACCACCTGGCCCTGTTGGGCACTTGACCACTAGCTTTCCTGAATTCATTACTCCTTTTTTACTCAATGCAGCTAATTTTACTATTTTGGGTGATCTCAATGTGCATTTTGATGACCCAGTTTGCAAGATTGGCACCACTTAGAAGCCATGAATATGTTTCTTTGTAACTCAGGCCCCACCCATAAAGCAGGCAATTTGCTTGATCCGGTTTTCTCAAATGTATCTAATGTTTTATGTCAAATGGCCCTTCCTTTAACCTGGACGGACCATTTCTTAGTAAGGTTTAAGATATAACTTCAGTTAGGGTCCAACAAGCCCTTCATTCCTTTGTCTAATCGCAAATGTAGAGATTGGAGGAAGTTGAATACTGACCTCTTCAACGATCATTTGGCAACTAATAAACCTGCCATCTCTTCTATTAAAGTTTCAGATGCCAACATCATCCAGACTTGGATTACGGATGCGGTGGAAGCATGTCTACCGTTATCCTTTAAGAAATTTAACAACCACCGTCCTCCTGCCCCTTGGTTTACTGAAAAACTAAAGGTTGAAAAATCAAGATGTAAAGCATTGGAAAGACACTGGAGAAAAGATTATGCTTCAGATTGTAAACATAATTATAAATTCGCCAAGAGAAATTATAATTCTCTTTGTCAAACTGCCCGTGCTGAATATGTAAATAGCACTGTTCTATCAGCTCAGAATAATGCGAAAGTACTGTTTAAAGTAGTTGGCAAACTCTCTGGAGCATCCTGCCAACCAATACCCATAGCACTTGATGAAGCACACTGTGAAGCAGTGGCAAATTTATTTTCTGAGATGATTAACAAAATGTATACGGAACTTGAAATAATAACCACTAAAGCTGAGCAGCAAAACCCTATTACATCTAAGGGTTTAGCATGTAAAAATTCTGAGGAGACTCCTCCATCTCTATCCTCTCATAAAATTACTAGCTGGCTCCCATTAGACTCTCAGTCCTTTAATGGTATTTTAAAGAGCCTCAAATCAGGTTCCCCCAAAGATCCACTCCCAGTGCAGATTCTTCAGAAAATAAAACCTAATATATCACAGAGCATTATGGAGTTACTTAATGCCTCTTTAAAAGAAGCCACCCTACCTGCAGAGTGGAAGCACGCGATGGTCCTTCCTCTCCTAAAGAAACCTAATGTGGACCCAGCTGACCTCTCCAATTTTCGACCTATATCACTCATCCCTGTTTTCTCAAAGATATTAGATAAACATGTGAACCAGCAACTTACACAGTTTGTGGAAACAAATAAAATCTTGCACGTATCCCAATCAGGATTTAGAGCTGGATACTCCACAGAAACCACTCTTCTGGGAGTTACCGAAACACTTAGTCAGCTCCTTGATAAAGGGGAAACGGCGGCGCTTATTTTGTTAGATCTAAGCGCCGCCTTTGATGCTGTGTCTCACCCCACACTAATAAAAGTTCTTCAGTCAGTGAGGGTTCAGCTTTGGAATGGAAAAAAGATTTTCTAACGGGCAGCACCTTTCAGGTCTTTTCGTTTCTTGCAAACTCTAAAACTTATAAATCCCCTAGTGGTGTAAGACAAGGCTCGATCCTGAGCCCTATGTTGTTCAATCTTAATGTAAGCCCTTTAGCCAGCATTGCAGAAGAAGCTGGGTTGTCCATCTGTTCATAGGCGGAGGACACCCAGCTTCTCTTTTCTCTATCGGCTTATGATGCTTCTAAACCATCATTCTTACAGACGGGGTTGAACAAAATAGCCAGTTGGATGCATACCAACTGGCTAACATTAAATGGTGAAAAAACTGAGGTTTTAATCTTGGGTAAAGATTAAAGCCTCTGGGGCCCACTTCATTGGCCACAAGAAATGGGTACATTCCCCAAGCCAGTCCAATCTGCTCGAAACTTGGGGATAGTGATCAATGGTCAACTGTCCATGAAGCAACAAATAACCAAGACAGCTTCTATCTGCTATACTATTTTGCAGTGGCTCCTGTAGATTATACTATGGATGTTGCCAGGCCCTATGCAAAGAACCGTAATCCAGGCCCTGATAAGGTCTAGATTGGATTACGGCACCATCCTGTATCTCGGAGCAAACAAGGATGTGATAAGCAGATTACAAGTAGTGCAGAACTCAGCTGCGAGATTGTTATGTCGCGTTCCCAAAACATCCTCCATTTCAGGCTCCCTGAGCGACTTACACTGGCTAAGAATCGAGTACCGGACTAAATTTAAGGCCCTATGCTACATGCATAAAATTAAATCAGGCACTGCTCCCCGTTACTTATGTTCTTTGGTCCAGAAATATCATCCTACTCGTCTCCTTAGATCTTCTTCCCAAGCTAAATTCTCAATCCCCAGATTTAAATTAGCACGCACGGGGAGGACGCTCCTCTTCTTAACTGGCCCCTGTGCTATGGAATTCACTCCCATGCCTGCTTTGGCATGAAACCAACCACAAAAGCTTTCGTAAAAACCTTAAGACCTGGTTGTTTAATCAATAAATCTTGTCTTTCTGCTGCATCCGTCCTTGGCACCGGGAAACCTCCGGGTAGCTGTGTGTCCTATACATTTAATTTAATAATAATAATAATTTAAAGTCCGACAGCCTAAATACAATGTAGGTGATCGTAGTTTAAACCAGGCGGTTGGAAGCAACACATAATCCCCTATGGAAGGCGTTTCTGCCGTGGGGATTATGATGTCGGTTTCTGACAGGCTCTTCATGTCGGGCTTTCCAACATTAAAAGCCTGTCGGAAAGTGACTTTGGGTCTCCCTAGCAAGGCCCCCACGCAGTGCAGGGATTAACAGAAACTCTCATTTCTCAATGGGAGCTTGTGCTGTGGCCGGTTTAGAACTACAGCACAAGCTTGCAAACGCACCATTTGTTTTTGCATTGTAATTGCGGTGTCGAGACTGCCAACTGGAGGTCGATCAGTCCAGAGACTGCAATGGTGTTGTGCAGATGTGAGTCCGCCCGACATCGTAATGTTGCCATTGTGGACATAAGTCATTACAAGATGTCTAACTATATAAGGGCTGCACAGAACTGGTCATATTTGGTATCAAACACGTTGGAATCATACCCCAACACCGATTCCAGTGTTGGAAAATGATCACCTTTACTGGAGGCCCCTTAGGGGACCCCTCTGTTCCCCAGATAACAGCCTTTCAGGGTCTGCCAGAAAGCTAGTGCTGCTGCCGACCACAGACACAATTCTGCCTTCCTGCTGCTGAGCCAAGCTCGAGCAGGGAAAGGTAGAACAATAGGCTTAATAGTGTTTCTATATGTGTAAGTGTGGGTGCGAGAGTGACTGTATATCAGAGGGTATGACAGCGTCTCTATGAGAGTATGATTGGGTGCAAAAGTAATTACATATATATATATATATTTGTTCGGTATACACTAGCTAACGGATCCGTCACAGAGCTACACGGGGGCCTCGCTGAGCCCTACAATGGGTTCCTCGGATATCGCGAGTGGGAGAAACAAAATGTTGTAAAGCATTTGCCACTACAGTAAACGTGCTTGCCTTTCATTTTAAACATACACAACGGAACAGAGAACCTCTCACCTGACCCCTTCAATTAGAATTTGTGCTTTTTAGATTTGTTCTTTTTTTATGTGTTCTAGCCTACAGCAGTTGTGATTGAAACTTTAAGTTCTATCAAACTCTTAGTGTTCACTATTTTTAAATAAATATATTGAAACTTTTTTATGTGGAACTTAATATAGCACATTTTGCTATTGTGTAGCACTGCAAGAAACGAGTGTTCCAATTAGTCGAAAAAGTGATACCTATTTTATCACTGTCTGAAGGATGAAATCCTGAAACATCCATGCAGGGAATCAAAGCAGTGCCCTGGAGGTTAAACATAGATCCACGCAAAAAGCACTATTCTATCAGATATAACCATATACATACACAGTAATGCCATGTGAATTAAATAGAATGATGCGTATAATCTTTTTTCTTTACCCCAATGTTATGAAACACTAGTTTTGATACACTGTTCATTTAATTTATTTTCACAAAGAGCCGCAATTCATGAATGGCCTTACAGCAGGAAGAATTTAAAAAGAAAACACTACTAAGACATATATCTCAATTGTATGCACATTTTAACATACTTTTCTTGGGAAGGCACACTCCTTTCCAGAGTGTTTTAGCCATATGACTATTTTAGACTCTGAAGTATCTTGTGATCTGAGCTTGCAGTGTTCCGTATAGAAATGTCACAAGCTACCACACTCTTCATTTGTGTATGACAACATCAGCTTTCATCCCTGCTAACTTTGCGCATGTCCTGGTGCCCTAATTATTCTTGTTAATCATAAAACCTAAATAATTAGGCAAAGGAAGGGGGCTGCCGCAGGCCCCTAGGTAGCATTAAGTATTAAACAAAGAAACACTGGTTTTCCTGTTACGAAAGGATCTTGGTTGCACTATAGGGAAGTAATTGGAGGTGCATGACACCCTGCATCCCCTCTAGACTCATTGTCACATTATTTGCTGCCCCAAAAAAGCCTGTAACACCATTACTGCTGCATGCCCCATCGCCTCTTCTTTTGTGTTCAGCCTATGTTGCAATTTGTGACCCTGTTCTTCCTGCACCATTAACTGAGACTTAGAAAAAAATTAAACATCACCCATTGAGAGTATGTGTGAAGAAAAGTAAGTAAAAGAATAAACAAAATATGTGGATATAGAAAACCCAACAGGAAGAACCCATTTTCAAGATAAATGCACAAGTTTAAAAAAGCCTGTGTTGGACCTGATATCCTTGGTGTGGTTTACCCCCCTACTTACTTTCTTCCATCCTCCTGTTTTGCTGACTTAGGTTTTGCAGCCTTTATGACTCTGCACACTTTATCATTGCTAACCAGCGCTAAGGTAATTGTGCTCTGTCCTTTAAACATAGTGAAACTAGCGTATACCCAATTGGCACATTTCCTTTACTTGCAACTTCCTAGTAAAGTGTTACTACTTGCAGCAGTATTTATTGTGCCACCCACTTAAGTACCCTTTTAAATTTTGGCTCAGACCTGGCATTCTAGCCTGTGTCTGCAGTTTTAAACTGACATTTCGATCTGGCAAAATAAGCCTCTCACCAGGCTGAAGCTTTTCTTTTTAATGTATATATGTCACTCCTATGGTAGGCCCTAGCAGCCCAAAAGGCAGGGTATAATACATTTGAAAAGTTGGACATCTACCTTAAATATGTCCTGGTAGTAAAAAAAAAAACTTACATTTGTGTTTCTGTACTTCAAGGCCTACCAATCCCATAGGATCACATTGGGTTCCCTGATTATATTTATTAAGTGCTGACTTTAAATTGGGAACAGGTAGGAATGTCACCTTTGTTGTCTTTGCAAAGCCTCTTAATGGTAAAGACAGTTTTTAATTACACTTTTATAAAGTTCAAGAAAAACAAACTGTACCTAGTCTCACATCAGTTAACAAACACAATAGTTATTAACTTATGATCAAGGAATTTAATTAGCATAACCACATTTTTTCCATAGTGTATTATCAACCTTTTTTTAACACGAAATTAACACATCAACACATATACTTTGGAAAAACCACACCTATAGTTAAAATCTAATTAATTTGAAAAACTCACCATTTACACAAAGACAAGAATTATGAGCAACAAATTGTGAATTTTACAGTTTGTGAAACTTTTGACAAATATTAAACAGTTCGTGGCAAATTAAAATGCTCCAGTTCTCACTTTTTCACATATGGAGCATCCTATTTGTCTCTATTGGCCATACTCCCACATTGAAGCTGCACAGGGGGTGAAGCACCTTATTTCTGTAGACCAAAAACATACACCTTTATTCACTAACATGTTCCCTGATTTCAGTGATCACTTAAGCAACTCCCTAGTGATCGATGTGGATGCATTTCAAACCCTGTGATTTCTGGTTCTCCTCAGGACCAACAGCTGGAATCAACTGTGAAAAAATTAGAGGACATAATAACAATAACGAACTATGTACAATTAACACAAGTACTGTATTTAAACTTACTTATACTTCCCTCTCTCGCAATTACAATTTGTACCAAGTTGGAATTGCTTATTCCATCATTATCCAGTTACTCCACTTCTCTAGAGAAACCAAAGCACACTCATAATTACATTCAACACTCTGTGGTATCATTAATTGTATATGTACCATTTCTCCCTGCATGATGTTGCAACTTACATGTTTGTTACATAGTGTGGAGCCTCAAATCCTTTAGAGTTACTCAGGGGTACATATAATCTCATATTTTCTCCTATTTTTCGAGGTATTTTCAACAGGCTTCTAATTTATGACTGGAGTCTCGGTCATCTCCTTCCCAATCTTTGTTTGATTTAAAAGGCTCACAATTAGTTTCAGTTTACTGCGCTTTTTAAGAAAACGTTATAGAAAAAAACCAAAGAAGAGCTTACTTCAACTCCTCTAAACTCCTGAATATCACGCTGCAGGCTCTTGTCAAACTTTAATTTATTCAGCGATGTCGTCTTCCAAATATTTTTACAAGCTGGGAGAAAATGAAAACAAATGTCCTTGCCTCACTTGGTTCACTTCTACTGCTTCTAAAATCGTGTCTCAGCTTGCGACAAGAAGGAAGTGGTAGCCCATGATCCTTTTTATAAAACGTATAAGTGATAGACTTCAGCACAGATGGCCGTGAACTGCTCTGCAAAGTATTTCACAGTCAAGCCTTTCTGCTCACTCATTAGAAAGGTGTTAGCATTCATTCCAATCCACAATTTGAAAACAGTGGCATCGAGTAAAATAAACCTCACATCTTTGTTAGCACTACCTTAACCATGATGCATCAATTGAAGGCTGACAACAGCCACACTGCAATTTCTCATTACTACGATTCCATCATGAGTGCGAAACCTTCACCAGGAGTGCATAGCCTCGGCCACAGCTGCAGAGTCTCTTTGTGAATCGGCCCTAGGTGTAGCTGGCCGTTGGTCTTTGTGTATTGCTCTCAGACAGTTAGACAAAGGGGGAATTGGTGTTGGCAGGGTGGCTATCTTTGACTTCATGAAGGAGGATGATGTCACATACCACACTTGCACACTCACAAAGGGTTTTGACACTAGTCTTTTGTCATCCCAGAAAACCAGAGGCCAGAGCACGAAGGCAGGAAATTCAAACACCTCTGGGGGTAAAAGTCTCTAGAAACTTCTACTTTATAAATGAGCACCGCAGGTAAATAATGGACCCTCTCTTCAGTACACCTCTGGACCTGTGAAAGTCTCAGAAGGACAAGTGTGCCACTCTGCAAGAAGGACTTCTACCATGTTGCCCTATTGCCGTGCTACTCTGCTGCTGACTGAAAAGGACTGAACATGCATCTTGAACCCAGGAACACTAGAAAGAATGACTACAAAGGCTAGTTGGCTGGCTTTCTAAGAAAAGCCTCAGAGACAGAAATGGTCCCAACCATCTTGATCTCAGGACCTGGACTCTGTATGACGTGTGTCCTACCCCCCAGGAGGTGCCACTCCAGTCCTGGATCCTTGGAAGTGGGCTTGAAAGCAGCCGCGGCCCGTGGAGGGAATTACGGTGGGGCAGGGAGGCGGGGAGGGTGAGGGGCGGGTGAAGGGTGCTAAAAACCGGCATATGGATAATTGCAGGTAAGTAAACAATTTAATTAATAAAACGAATTTCGTAGCGCGCACTGCATCGCATTTTGCGATGCAAGGAGGATAGCTATATCTGCAAATGTATATTGTGTTTTCGGGTGAGGGAGTAAACCTATATACAGCTATCTGCATTGTCCCAGATAGAGGTGCCAGTCGTGTCCTGGATTACATCCCCCACCATTGACCAGAATGTGTAGGATATCCGCGTCCATCAATTTACATCTAGGACAACTGATTTGTGCATTTTATGCAGTTGAGACGGTGCGGGGTAAGGTATGCCCTATGAAGAATCATATATTGAATATATTTAAATTTGGCGTTTCTGGACATCTTTTTGGGCAACTCCAGCACAGACGCCCATTCTTTATCCATCATTTCTTTATTGAGGTCTCTCACCCATTCTTCCCGTAATGGCACCAAGGAGCCCCGAGCATGCATTCTAATGCCCCTATATAACCAGCAGGTTAGGTGTTGTCCCTCTCCAATCAGGTAGAGTACATGCACCAGACCATGTGTGGGGGGCTCATTCCCATTCGGGGACCAGCATTTCTTTACATAATGAACAATGGTAGTGTGTATCATGGATAATGTGTGGGGAACTCCCTGAGCATGTGCGATGTTGCGGTCGATTAATGTGCCATCTATGTACAAGGCACCCACCATTGTCACCCCCTCTTGTATTCATTGTGCAATCTTTCATTTAGTTAGGAGCACCACTGGTGTGGGTACGCCAAGTATTGGAACGTTAGGTGAGTATGGGATAGTTTGTTTGGTGTATTTCAATGCACGTTTCCAAAACTGTATGGCTCTTTTAAGCAATGAGGGAAATTTAGGTGGTATTTTAGAATCAGGCAAAAGCAGTGTGGGCAGAGTTCCCAGTCCGAGTTTTTGTGCTGTATAACCGATTTCATTTAAGTTGCAGCCTGATAGCCAGTATGATAGCCATTGCAGCTGCCTAGTCATACAGTATGCCCGAAAGTCGGGGGCTCCCAGCCCCCCTTACTCTGGTCTCAGTTCTAATTTTACGAGGCTCACCCTCCGGCACCCCCTGCTCCATATCAGGTCCATGAGGAGAGTATCTGATGTATGAAAGACACTTGCCGGTATCAAAAACAGTATGTTAATGAAATAATACAATAGTCTGGGCAGTAATACCATCTTGGAGATGGTTATTCTCCCCATAACTGAAAGGGGCAGTGGGGTCCAGAAGGATATCTGGGCCCGTTGTGATCTAATTGCTTTCATGAGATTCTCTTCTAGGAGGTCCTGAGATATTTGAATTCACAAATATTTGAACGTTTGTGGTGCAACCAACAAATCGAGTTGTGTTACAAAAAGACAAGGGAACCCAAAAGGTATAGTATAGAGAACTTGGGCAGTATTATATTCTAGAGAACAGTGGTCCCTATTTTAGGAGCAGGAGTTACAAAACAGGGAATAATCATACTCCACACACCATATGCAATATGACTAAACAATATTGTAATGTGCAATGGTGTAGATAGTAATGACTTAAGTCTGTAAAATTCTAAAACACAAGTATACAGACAGATTTTACCTTGCCCTTTGGCCATTCTGTATTCGTTGTTGTGTCTCAATGTTCTGTGGGTCACGGTTGTGCCCACTTGTCATCTATTTTTTGAAACTCCTCCGCATTTTATTCTCATTTTGGAAAATAAAATTCGTGTCCGGCTGGACATAAGACATACTAGCTATTCAGAGTATGATTATTCCCTGTTTTGTAACACCTGCTCCTAAAATAGGGACCACTGTTCTCTAGAATACCAACAAATCGAGCGCACATAAGTGGACAAGTCCTGGATCCTCCCTCTCTTGCAAAAAGAATGCTTGTGACTTTGTAGCGTTAATCGCCAGACCCGAGACGCAGTGAAATTGCTGAAATATAGTAGGAATAAGCTCTAGGTCATTGGTTAGGTCTTTAATATACAGTATAAGCGTACACTATGTATGTTGTTGCTCCTAGTATAATCCCCTTCTTTGCAGCATCCCTCCGGAGTCTAATGAGTAGGGGTTCTTTGCTAAGACAAGTAATATCAGTGATAGAGGACAGCCCTTTCTTGTTCCCCTCGCCACTGGGTAGGGGCGAGATATGAGGAATCCAGTATGGACCCGGGCAGTGGGTACAGTGTATAGCAGTTTTACCCACTTCATATAACCATGGGGTATGCCGAATCTGTCCAGAAGTGCAAACATATATTCCCAATTTAGTGTATCGAATGCCTGTTGGAGGTCAAGAGAGATACTGCCAGTATCACAAAAGATCTTGGCAGTGGCCTCCATAACATAGTGTAGGCGCCTTATATTCAGGGAGGTGGTGTGACCTGGAATAAAACCACATTGGTCCTCGTGTATGAGTTTGGGATGGTGCGGGAGAAGCCGGCGGGCCAGGATCTTACTAAGTATCTTATATTCAGTGGATAGTAAGGAAAGGGGGCGATATCCTGACATGTCTTGCGGGTCTCTATTTGGCTTAGGTAGGGATATAACTAGGGCCTACATGGTAGTTGGTGGGAATAACTGGGCCTCTTGGGCTGCATTGTATAGACAGGGAAGGTGTGGGGTGAGAGTGTCAGCAAAAGTAGACTAAAATTCTGCTGGTAAGCCTTCGAGACCGGGGGTCTTATTACGAGGGAGTTCCTTGATGGCCGCCTTGATTTTGGCCCTAGTAATCAGGGCATCCAAGTCCTCCTGGGCGCTGTCTGTCACTTTGAGAATGTGTCTATCTGTTCCAGCAGTGCATGCTCTGGGGCGCTGTATAACTTCTCATAATAATCGCTAAATGCAGAGTTGATTTCTGTCTGTGTGTATACTATGGTGCCATCCTGCAATGCCACTTACGGGATTGATATAGGGGGGGCGTGTCGCGCAGTAATCGGCCCAGTAGGGTGCCCGATTTATCTGCTTCGGCATGTGCATGTTGTGTGTAAGCTCACTAGTCAATGAGGTGTAAATCCTCAAGGAGTTCGGCATGTCAAATTCTTCCTTCCTGTAGGTGTTTGTGAGTGGAGGGATCGGTGGTAGAATTCCTCTCCAGTTCTTGTAGGGAATCTTCAAGTTCCGTAAGACATCTTTGATTGCCCATCCCTCTGACCAAGTCCTAAGGAGCTTTGCATTTTTAACGGAAACGGCTCACTAAACCAGCGCATGAGAGCGATCTAGGTTTATGTCTAGAGTGGAAATGCAGTCCCCTCCCAGAACCACGGGATACCCGGCCAGTCCACTAGGACTGTGCTCAGATTAGGAAGGAGTTTATCCTGGTCATATTTCGGAGCATATACACTTCCTATTATGATGTGTATCCTTTCTAGTGTCCCATGGAGCACTGTGTGTCTCCCTTGTGGATCTGTTTGCTGCTCTAGTTTCACGAACGGCACCCCGTGCCTGATCCATATGAGTGCACCTCTCGCAAATGCAGAGTATGATGTAGTGAATAGCTGCTCTCTTCATTTTTTGCATAGTTATCTGTCAGATTAATTGGGCATGGATCCAGTGTCATTTGTGTACTGAGCCCATAACCCTAACGTACCAAGTTAACACTTTATATTTGCCCAACATTCCCATGTAAGCATCCGATCATAAGTACTGTAGTAGCCCCGATATACTCGCCATACATTATATGTTGCCAAACAAGGAGTGAGCCATACCCCCAAAAAATACAATGCAACTAAAAATCCCAATACTAGGGCAAGCATTAACACTTTGCTGGTCCAAACATTAAACAAAACAATCTTAAAGTCCAATCGGCTAGCTAATGCAGAGACTGCAGGAGGGGGTGGTTCCTTTACAGAGCATAGTTCCTTTGTTCTAGACAGAGCTCGACACTTACCAGGGCCCGTGTCACATGCATGAAGATATGGGGTGCCTAGGGGAAGGAAAACATTACAAGGCACATTGGTAAAAACATACTTCGTTCCAACACGGACTCTTGTCAGGATGAGGTATAAATCATCGCGTTGGATCTCCTATTTTCAGCCAAACAGTGTTTGAACTATTTGTGGGGTGATCGACGGAAACAATGGGTCATTACTATCAGAGTTGGGATGTACCATGTTATCATACGAGTGTTCAGAAGAGGGTGTCGGGTTAGGGTCACGCATGGTGGCCACCGCAGCCAGCCCGATTCTTGACCCAGCAGAGCTTGCTCCGGTGATGGGTTCTTCGCTGCAATTCTACGAGAGGATCTGGTCCATCGTGTTCTCTGACCCAGTGGCTGTTGTTGAGCCTATCGGGTACCCTGGTCTATATTGGCCAGAACTTGGGGGGAAAGGGTAACTTCCAGCCAGTCGTTTTCCACCTGTAGGCTGTCAGAAAAATAGGACTTTTGGTTGGGCAGGATTTTCAGACGAGCAGGGAATAGTAGTGCGTATTTAAGTTTCAGAGCTTGAAGCCTCTTTTTCAAAGGGAGATAAGAAGCCCGCTGCTTTTGAACCAATACTGTGTAATCGGGATATAGGGAAATCCAGTGGTTTTCATATTGAAGGAGCGCTCGTTCCTTGGCCCTCTGAGGGAGACGATCGCGATCCTTGTAGTTCAGTATAAGGGAAATCATTGTTCTCAGCTGTACTCCTGTAATCGGATGCCCCGTGTGCCCGTTCCACACAGAAGAGAGGTGATAGTCCTTCTGGCGCTATCTATTCTCTTAGCCACTGCTCCAAGAATTGTGTTGGGTTTGGGCCCTCTGATTGTTCCGTCAAACCCAGCACACAAACATTGTTGTGGCGAGCCCTGCCCTCAGTGTCCTCCACCCTGTCCTGTAGGTCGGCTAACTGTTTCTGTATTTGGGTAATGCTCAGAGGCTGACCATAGTAAATAGCTTCTTGTGGTCCGCCTTCATGAGAGTAAACCCAGTGGACAGGGTGCCTATTTGTTGTTCAATAGATTTGCGAGAGTCCCATATTTCCTGTAAAATTTAGTCCAGTTTGTCTGGGGGGGGGGGGTCTTCATTAGTCGGTTGGACACAACCGATCGAGGATGATTGTGAAGTCATGTCCCATTCACCCTGCGACTGTTGGTCAACAGGTGGCATCTCCCATGTCTTGCCTTTCGTTCACCCCATATAGAAGTAGCTAGGGAACAGTAAGGATACTGTTTGTGGCGCAGTTCTGTGATATTGGCTTTGGTTTGTCAAACAAAATGGGGTATAGGAATAGTAGTCAGATTCGGGATCAGGCACTCAGCCGCAGTCCAGGACTGCTGGTCACGTTGAGGATTTGGTCCACAGCATGGACCCACCGCATTCAGTCATGGAGTGGAGACAGGCCTAGGCTCCACTTTCCACAGCTAGAGCCCAAGGGGCTGCATTATAGCTCGGCAGCCCAACATCACTGTTATAACCAGAGCATCTTGTGCATGAACTCCAGGACCCGGTTACCAGTGACCACAAAGCAACTTATGTGCCTTCTGTGAAGTTTTCAGCTGGAAGGGAAAGGGGACCCAATCCAAGCTCAGCCGCAGCCCCCTGCACTATCCAGGGGATCCCGCAGATTTCTGGGCTTGTGGTGGCAGGTAGGTATAGTAACAATCCCCATGCATTTCACGCTAATGTCTGGGCCAAGGGGCTTGGTTGCTCCTCCTGGCACTTCACACAAAGCTCATAGGAGCGGCACCCATTTGTATATGCTGACCAGCGGTGCTGTGAGAAGGGCACTAGTCACACCTCCAGCCAAGCGTTCAAGGTGCAGCGGGGACATAGGGAGTAGCCCACATGGGGCGACCGGGGTGCCATGTGGCAGATTCACTGAATACGGCTGGAGGGGGCACTCATCTATACTCACTACGTACCACCAGATTTAAGCCTTTCTCAGTGGAAAGGTGCACAGGATCCGCAGTGCACGGGGCGGCTCCACCAAGGCAGCAGCCCCCCGTCACCTTGTCGGCGCCACCAACGGGAGGAGCACCCGCACCAATCCACTGTAGAGTCTCTGCCACCCAGGTCGGTGGTGATACAGTCTCCATTCCGGCCCTCGCCACAGGCCCCTCAGGTCACAAGCTTACGGTGGCCGGGTCTGCCTATTTCAAGGCGCCGGTCTCACAGGCACGCTCCAGTGTTCGGGAGCCTGGGCCCACGGTGTTTTAGTGGGTCTCCGATATGGCCCTGCTCGTCCTCAAGAGCACCACCGCCGCCGGCAGCCAGCACGGCCCAGCCCCGTACACAGCACTCGTCACCTGGGCCAGCAGGGAGCAACCACTCCACTCCACAGGTCGGCCCGCCTCGTCAACGGCATCAGGGGTCTCCGCTCAGGTCCTCACGGCGATAAGTGCATCAGGGTTAGCCGCCGCTTTGTGCTGCAGTCTGCAGCGCAGCAAGCCACGGCATCTGACACTCACAGCAGCCTCCATCCGGCAGTGCAGGGCTCCGCGTCAATCTGTGTTTTTCATCACTTCAGAGGCAGTGTCCACACGTTGGCCGGCACAGCATGTCGCCACCTAGTTTCTGCACCTTTAGCAAGGAGAATTGGATTCAGATGCCCCCCAGCGCTGGTAATGAAAGCAGGATGAGTGGGCCCTGCTCTGGTGCGCTGTTACTTTGTGGCCGCCATACTTGGCGGTTGGCCGTGCCCCCTGTTGTAGTTACTACTTGAATAGGGTTTCACCCCCTATCAACCATTAACCAAATTTACTACATTCATGTTCAGAAGTGAGGATTAGGACTCGTGTTTATGCAGTGCCATACAGGCATTTTGTGTTACACCGAAAATCCCAGATAAATTGTGAAATCTGCAATTGAAAAATAACTTTTGTACACAGAACATTAAATTTGACTCGAAATACTCTCTCATATTGGCTCTCTGAAAGTATGGGGGGCAAGACTAGTACAGAGAGTCTAAGAGTTGGAGAGTAATAAAGAAAGGATCTCATTGCATGTTTGTCAGAACAGGGTAGATTATTTACCACACCATTATCCCAGGGTGAAGCATTTACCACATGTGGTAAATACCTCGTATTCTGAGTGCTCATTGGGAATACGAGGCATAGCATGTGAAATCGGGTTTTTACACACCGAATTCCACATGTATTGGCTTTTTTGGGGGGGACCTTTTCCTCAGATAAAGTTTAGCAGGTTTGACCTATCGGAATTTATCAGGAGAAAACTGTGACGGTGTGATACTTATCACGCACCTCGTAATTGTTATCCCTATTCTTTACTTCAATATAGTGTGCGCCAGCAAGAGGCTGTGGTGTAGCAAGGGTGCAATGCACACTAACACAAGCAAATAAATTATGCCCCCATCCACCAATTTGATAACGTACGCTAACATGTGGCAAATTGGTCCTGTTGAACTTTTGGGTCCAAGTGTGATTGCACCTGCTGCTCTACTCAAAGCTATGCCCCAGGCCACGGCCAGCTTAGGGCACGCCATGTGCAAGGTAGCTTTTTTGTTGGTTTGAGAACAGCACAGTCAGCTTCCCTACAGTGTATATTGTTCTGCTTTATTTGTTTTTGCTAACTAAGGATTTTATGGACTTTGGTTAGTAGTCAGGGTGGCAGAAACAGCTCAAATCTATTCAGGCTACCAATTACTCTTACAAATAAATAATCTATTTGTGTTATGGACTTTCCACTCTGACTGAAAAGGTCTACTTTCAGAGTATTTTCTAAACATTATGCACTATACATTATTTACTACTTATTATGGACTACACTGCAAACTATACAGGTGAATTTCCACATCATGCACTGTTGTCGTGCACATCTTCAAAGCCTATCCCGTTTACTGAATGATCCACACTGAAGTTTCCCGAGAGAGCCAAAAAGCTGTCATTCTGCATTATAATTAAAGAAATACCAGCATTCAGTTCTTTGACAATCAGAGGAAACTGCTCTAACTACCTTGAATTTTGGTTACAACTTGTCATCCTTAGCTTTATTGCCCAGGGGTATCTATATTTCAAAATGTTAGCTTGGCATCTGTTAGAGAAAGGAATATAACAGGAGCCCTGATCAGCCACTTCCAACCAAAATCAAGCGCTTGTTAGCAGTTCATTCATAAAGAGCCTTACATTGGAAGGAGAATTTTCTTAAGGTTATTTTAATTGGAATACACACACTGCTGAAATAATTAAAACGTGCTGCTGTGCTCTGTTGCTGGTTCCTGCATAATGATTAGAAGTGCACTGCCAGATTTTCTCATGGTAACATGGAAAAGGAATTCCTGAGTAAGGATGCTGTTCTTTGTAACCTTTATCCAGATGACTAAAGTAGCATGCGATCCTAAGCCCTTGGGGCTTTACTAAATGAGAAAAATGCAAAAACAGTCCCTATAGCGATCAAACAACTATGCAATATATTTCTTTTTCTATTGCTTGAAGCTTTGAGGTTTTTGGTTTCTAAACCCGTTGTTGTCCTAAACAAATTAATGACTGCTCTTAGCACAACTTGAAATAAAGGCTGAGCCTGAATGCGAAGTCTATCCACAGCAAGGATATCTCATCTCCTGTCGCCAGACTGGTTTGTGAACATCTCGAAGCAGAGGTAAATAGTTGAAATTTGTCGAAATTAAAGGCGAACTGTACGTGAGGAAACTTACAGGAGAGTTTTTACTGCCTGCTTGGAGCCAATTAGGCCTAATGAGGACATATGATTTAAGGTTCTAATGCATTTTCTAAAATAACGTTCCATTGCTGTTCTTTCTAGAGAAAAAAAATTAAGAAAGGTCCAACATGAGTATTATTGTCCACTTGTTATGGTGAACTTGGGGCAGATGACACAGCACCTCCCTCTGCTCATAATTTTTATCACACCACTACGGCAACCCACAACATGCAGCAACAGATTTACAAGCCCCTTGCATCATTTTTGCGCTGCCGTTGCACCAGTTTTTGTGACGCAGTGGCGGTGTAAAAATGAAGCCTATTTACATCACCTTGTATAGCCCTGCGTCACATTATATCTACTTCGGGTATAATGTATGCAGGGTGTGCGTTCCCATGCAAAAAATCTTCCAAGATTTCACTGCGCCTCCTCTAGGACTCCACTGCTTCAAAACCTTACGCCTACTTGGAGCAGGCGTAAGGAGTGATGCAGCACAATACGGAGAGGACTCTCCATGCATTACTGGAGTTGCGTTGTGCTTGCGACACGACTTCAGCAATGCGTGACTTTTGTGCCAGAATTTCAGAATTTCTGACGCATCTGTCAATCCTTGCACCACGGTGCGCCATATTGTAAATACGGCGCATCCATGGTGGCACAAGGGTTTCTCAGGGTGGCGCAGGGAAAGTGACGCATCTCTCCAAATTCGTCACTTTCACCCAAATCTGCCCCTTCATTTGAAGCAATTTGAGTACGACCACTAGCCCTTTGTAAACCTGCTACAACTACGATGTTGTTGAAATGCCACAACTTATATCATCCTTTCCTACGGGGGTGGGGAAAGGACGATTTCACTGATGCCCTTTAGAAATTCCCTGCTTCACAGTGTCTGATGTTTGTAACAGAAACTGCTGTGCGTCTGTGCTGAAATTTTAAAATCAAATGAATCATCAAAGGCTGCTTATAAGGCTGCTTATAAGATAGTTCTATGTAGTTCTATGTAGGACGACTTCAAAACAGGAATGTCCGCCTCATAGGTGACAGTGAAGTGCTAATTTTCAAGTGCATTTTATGCATAGCACGGTGGCACCATGGCTTCAGAACACTCAACATGGCACCAGGGTGCACTGTCTTAGGTTTCATATGCCGCTCAGCTTCTGACTGGTATTAGATAGTTGGCTAGGACTGCAGCAACAGTATTTCGGCGAGGATTAAAAGAGAAACAGAAGTGCACTCACCGACCGCAGCGGCTTTACAGGAACGGGCTCTGCAAATGGAAGCATAGACATCCAGTCGCCTGCATTCCATGGGCAGCAAAAGTGAAATCACTGCCAGTGATGCCCAGTGACATCACAGGATTGAACCCTTGCGCCATCCGTATACACTCAGCAATCCTATATTTGCTCCTGAGGGCCTCGGTGATGAGCAGAGTCGAATCCACAGAAAATGAACGCGGGTCTTAGATCTCCATTCGCTCACACTTCTTGCTGCTACATTTAAGATTAGTTGTGTACAAAGTTGAAAAGTCAAGTGACTGACAACTTATTTGTGCCTTTTTTTGCAAGCTTAGCAAGTTGTGAAAAGTGGAAGCTCACAACACTTTTCTCAAAGTGAGGCATATTTTGCAACACAATGCAACAGTGGCACCATGAGCGGTAGCAGGTGTTCCAGCACCTCTTGGTAGCCATCCCTGAGCAAACCCCTTTGTGTGCAGGGGAACTAAGGGGCAGATTTATGAAGGCCTTGCGCCGCCGGTGCGTCACTTTTTCCCATGTTAAAAATGACGCACCGGCGGCGCAAGGCCTTCATAAATCTGCCCCTAAATGTTTACATCCCAAAATACTACCTCAGCAGTTTGCCCAAAGGTGGATGGATTAGAGACGGTGTTAAACCTCAATTTCAAGAGTCAATTTGTCCTGGAGGTATGACACCGTACACATTGTAAGAAAAACAGTCAGTTAAGTAAGAACAGATTAAATAATTAAAATCTAGAGCAGAAATTGAAATTTTGAAGCTATAGGAAAAATACTCAAAATGTATAGTACAGAAATCTTAAATGCAAATGAATAAAAACATTGCATGAAGCCTCTCTGAAAATAGCATGAGACACAATAAAGTGCAAAAATGTAAAAAATTCTAAATCCAAAGCGAGCAGCAAAATCATTATGAAAACAGACAACATACTTAATAGCATCGGACAGTATCTGCCTCATTCACAAAATCTGGGGTTTATAATCAGTTTTTTTGTATAGGAAATCATCAGTTTCTGCAAAATCATCATAGTGTGAGCCAAAGAATTATACTCTCAGCAAATCACAGCATGGTTCCATGAAACATCAATTTGCCGTAGCAACTAAGTACTATCCCAGTATATGAATAATGAATTTGCCCACTCTCTGCTAGTCATCCAAAGACTGCAGGACACACTAGTTACAAGAACAACTGTAAGAACAATGTCAATGGAAATAAACAAACATGACTCTGCTTGACTGTATGCTGCAGAAATGATTAACAGCGGATATGGAAGAGAAGGCATTAATTCTGAACAGGATGGTATTGAGATCTAAATTGAGGGCTAGTTAATATAAGCCAGGACAACAAACTTTAACAAGACATAGCAAATTTGTTTCAAATGTAATAGCACTATGTCAATGAATACGTATCAATTCAAGAGCAATCCCATGTTTTGTATGCTGTTAATAATGCACAAAAATATAAAATGCACAAAACCTTTGGTACCCCTAACATGTATTTTTCTCCACACCCTCACCCTTCCTTGCCATGTAAGCCCCCCTTCCCGGTCTAATTGAACTGCTTTTCATCAAAGCACAAAGCACTCTACACTTCAGCCCCCATCGCCGAACCCACCTCCAAGTCCTTGAATTGTCACCCTAACTAGAAGCCTTTTTCCAGCCTCAGGATATCTTGGGACAGGGACATCATTTTGCTAGGAAATAAATAACTCATGCAGGCAACAGGGTGCAAATTGTTGCATGTTTGAAGGCACAGAAAGTTGAAAAATCTTACCTATCTTCGCAAATGCTATGCTTCATATATTTGCTTCCATGGAGAAAAGGGATGCCAAGGGTAGTGCCAGAGTATCAAAGTGAAAGCCAGGTGTAGGAACCACTACTCCTCACTTTCATTAATTGACCTCCATGGATTGTAAAGTTTTTAACAATAAAATGACCTGTTAATTCTAGAGAGCTATCTTTAGAGACAGAGCATATTTTTTATTTTAAGACAATCATCAACTGAGGCTGGAAAGAGGATCATTAATTCTGGCCCAATATCTGGCATCATTATGGGTGTGGAAAACATTCTGCAATAAAATGTCCAAGATCATGAAGCTAACTGTGAATCAAGATAAGGAGGTATAACACAAGAGCACATACCATATATTTTGTCAACAACCAATGCTGCCTTGTCCATTTGGAAATTATGCAGATCATCTTCTGAAGCACACAGTTTCCAATAATGTTAGAAGTAAAGAAATGTATTTGCAAGGAATACTCTATTTGGTCTGTTAATCTGTTGAAGTCACTGCCATTACAGATGATAAAATATAATGTCTACATAAATATTCAATAATTTGGAGTTAGTAATACACCATCCCTTATTCTAGGATCCACTGCTCCGTGAGTACCAATTGTGACATTTAATATGGAATGGAAAAATATCCCACATAATGACATGAAAAGAAAGCTCTTGCTACCACCCATGTGCATCAGTTAGCACAAGCTCCCTAGAAACATCTAAATGGCCAGAGCTTTATTCTTGGCTGTCACTAGAATACTCAAAACATAGTCCAGAGAAGAGAATTCTCTGACTCACTGAAAGCTGAGAAAGCTCTGTGTTGTACTTTGTATAAGAAGACGCTTGTAGTCAGGTTGTAGGTTTCTTGAAGTCTTCTTTGATAATCCATGTCTAGCAACATCAAACAGGGATCATCCATGTACAACTGTAAACCACCTCTAGTAACTCCTATGCCAGCCCCTGTCAGCCCCACCAGGAGAAGCCTGCCTAGCTGCTCAGCCCATCTCCAACTGTCACACACTCATACACACAGGCACCCAGGCATTCAATTCATCACAGGCACACCAACATTCCATCACCATCTCTTGCTCTGGCTGAGCAGCTAGGAAAACCTAGGCAGATTTACATAGCCATGCAAATCTCAAGATACAACATTATCCCTCTCCTTTAAAAATGAAAACAACCAAATAAGAAAAGGACAATACTCAATACAATAATAGAATTTAAAACATCACCAAAGGAAGAACAAAGCAAACCAGGAAGAAGGGCATAATACGGCATAGTATAAACATGCAACAAATTTGCCCCTCCTACCTAATGAAGGTTGTAAAGATTCATTAAATAAACAATGAAAGTTGTTAAAATTCATTAAATAAAAATCATCACACATTTGCAGATAGGGAAGGAACTATGTAAAGACATATCACAAATGCAGCTAACAAAGACCCCATCCTTTCCCAAAACACATGAAAAGAAGGGTGTAATACCCCACAACGAACACCCAAACCCAGAAACCAACATCAAGGGTGAACAAACACTACAGATACACGTGTACCACAATATGGACCACATAAAGAGTACACACACACAGTGAAGCGCGGGGCGACTTACACAGAACAACATGTGACGCGCAGGACGACTTGCACACGACAACACCTGAAGCGCAGGACGACTCACACAGGACAACACGTGAGGCGCAGGGCGACTTACACACAACAACATCTGAAGTGCAGGGCGACTTACATAGGACAACATGTGAGGTGCGGGGCGACTTACACATATACAAACACATCTGACGTTCAGCGCAATGCGACTTACAAACACGCCACAAGAACTTGGGAACCACCCACCAAAACCAGAACGACCCTCAACTAGGGGAGAATCAGTGATGACCACCCACCAGAAGACTAAAACGTCCCAAGCTGTAAATAGCATAAAACAGTGGCATCACAAACAACTTATATGTGCTGTAAAAAAAATCATACCAAAACTTAAACTATAAGCAGTGCGTACACAATGTTCCCTCATAAAAACTCAATAGGCCTTACTCGACACACCGGAAGTGAATACCTAACCCGATGTACAAAACCCAGTAAAAGCATGGCTGACAACAAAAGCAATTTGACCCAAAATGAGAGCAAAACATGTGGACACCCAAGAGTGTGGTGGGATAAACATGAACATTCCAGTGCTGCACAAAACATAACTAACATGACATTTGGCGTTAATCCAGAGATATTTTCCCAAATACACAAAAACGTTGACCAATCCCTCAAAACAGACAATTCTAGTTTTGAAAAATCAGCAAAAAGACAGCCAGTCTCTTGAAAACGTGGCTACTTGTTCTGAAAGTGGAGAACACTGGGTTGAATCCGGACTCCCCACACGCTGGATTCTGGAACCTCATAACATGTTTCTGCCGAATACCTTTATATTGCTGAGGATGACTTTCACTTTTGCCACAACGAAGAAACTGCTACAATGCAGACACTCGAAAACAACCTGCGCCACTCTGCCTGTTGCGCTTGACACACGACGAATTGTTCATTTTTTTCCAAGATCATTTACGTATTAGGTGTCAGCTCACACTAATTCCTGTTTGGCAATTACGAAATGAAGCACCAATTGGAGAAAAGTACAAGACCAAGATGGCGGCACGTATTTTACATAATCCCGAGAGGCTCACGGTGCATACATGCACCACAGGATCTTTACAGCAGGAAAGCAGCGCCTAATTCGAAGCAGCACTGCACGTCAGAAGAAAGATGACGCAGGGCAGAAGAACTCACACGCGACGTGAAGGAAGAAGAAGGTAGGCAGGCGAGTTGCTTGGCTCGCGCTCTCGTTTTAATTAAATCCACAGTGGCAGTTGAACAGAAAATTGCGCAGCAATTTAAAATCCTCAAAACTAGTACCCAAAGATTATATCATTTTTTGTACAGCTGTCCTGGTCTCTAAACAAAAAACCAGTAGCGTGACCCTGTCATCCTTCGGCGCTCTGTCGTACATAGACGTTGATGTTTCACAGGACCACTGACACTGCGCTTGGAGATCTCATAAGTTCAAATGGTATTGGTCAGAATAAAACCAAACTTCCTGACAAAATAAATAATGTCCATACTTGTATTATCCTTGTGCTAAAAAAACGCCAAACTGTATTGAAGCATACCGTTCCTGAATGGCACATGTGAAATTCATCACATCACTTAGACTTAACACACAGTACTTTATGCCTAGCAGTATTTCCAAGCTGACAAAGAAATCAAGTGCAGAAACTGCTTTCCATGCGCAATGAAGACAACGAACATGGCACAACCACACGGCTCTTGTGTGGTACAAGTGAAAACATTCACTGAGTTAATCCATAACTCTTCTCTTGAACAGTCACTGGCAATCCTTACTTAACAGAGTTAGACCATAACTCTAATCTTGAACAGCCACGGTTCCATTGCGCAGTGGATTCACCCATACTGCAGATTACAAGGGAAGTGGTAGGGTAAAAGAAAATCAATTCATACCCTAACATACAGACGATACCTGTGGTCTTGTCCATGGAGTAAGATCAGGCAACAGGTTGAGGCCGTCCGATGACTGGACACTGGTGGAGCTGACTTGCCTATCACTCCATACTTTTTCTTTTTTTTTTTTCCTTTAAGTTACACTGGTTACAAAGTTTTCTTAGTAGTCTCTGGATTTGTGTATAGTCCTTAAGTACGCTTGGGTCTTGGTCCTTGGTCCTTCTCGCCAAAAATAATGTTGTACTTTGTATAAGAAGACGCTTGTAGTCAGGTTGTAGGTTTCTTCAGGGATCATCCATGTACAACTGTAATCCAGCTCTAGTAACTCCTATGCCAGCCCCTGCCAGCCCCACCAGGAGCAGCCTGCCTAGCTGCTCAGCCCATCTCCAACTGTCACACACTCATACACACAGGCACCCAGGCATTCCATTCATCACAGGCACACCAACATTCCGTCACCATCTCTTGCTCTGGCTGAGCAGCTAGGAAGACCTAGGCTAATTTACATAGCCATGCAAATCTCAGTATACAACACTCTGTATTGAAGCCTGGTATCCTGTAAGTTCTGAAAGGCACAACACAGTGTTGTAGCGCCACTGGGACCATTTACTTTTTCTCACCTTGTCTCCTAACACTACGCTTCAGGTTTCATTTACTTGGTTCTCTAATGGATCCGGAATTGTGCTGAGAGTGGTCGGATATAGGGGATCCAATACAGTTATCCAATAAGGAATTGGGTATCTACAAGCTAGTAATTAGAGTCATATATATATAACCCTCAACAGTAAGCTATACAGATACAGAATTATCACAGTTAAACCAAATCTCCTGAAAAAAATCAGGAGTACTAAAATCACACAAAACAATAACTCAGTTAGAGCTATGCAGACAATTAACATTCGATTCTGCTGTCCATCATTAATACTCAGTTAGAATGCACAATAAATAATTGAAGATGAGACATAGAGAGACAGAAACAGGATTTGAGGATGGTTTAGTATTATCAGTAAATTTAGGAAGAGTAAATACATAATATTAGGCATTTATTTGTAGGTGTGCAGAATAATCAAATTTAGTCTTTCGTGGGCCATCAATTACTATAGCCCTAGTAAAGTTCAGGAAAGGGCATGAACCATCGCAGCTCACATGTATTCTCCCATGAGAAAAAGAAGTATGGGAATAGAGAACACAGCGTATGCGTCAGCCAATAAAGTCAACAAGTCCGCAAAAGAGCTCAAACAGAGAAGGAAAGGGTCTCCAACAGGACACACACAAACTTGCTTCATCACAGAGTGTATATTAATCCTCAAATTCTGGGGTGACACCTCCTGGGTCACCTCATCTGGTCAGACCACTCAGTCCATTGATCAGTTCGTGTACGGTGATTGTCATGCAGCATATAGAAGACACTTATTATAGCAAAAAGGTGGTGACCATTCACGTAAGCCATTGAACCATCCAGTGTATATTATTTTCAACAACAGTCCTTTTGCAGAAGCCTATGAGTGAGTTCAAGAGGTCAGTTTCTCACGGCAGATGTTCCCAAATAACGAAAACGTTGCAAGTAGTCCTAGTATGCTCATAGAAACTCTCTCTAAGAAACATAGTTTCAGTCTACATTGTAAGTGTGCAAAGTTTTTTCCTTGAAAACCAAATGCAAGCAAGTAAGGAAAATGCAGGCCTAAATTGAATTTGGTTCATGAAATATAAAACATAAAATCATGAAAATACATTTCATTCTAGAGTCTTGAGATTCTAATATATGTCTTTAAACTCATTTGCACTCATGAAGCAATTTAGTTTAATTGAAATTTGCACATTTAACTATGGCATATTACTACATTTTTAAAGTATCAACGTATAAAAATATTTCAAAACATAGAATGTTAATGTCATTTCTAGTAATTCTCATTAGATAAAGATTAGTCTCGGAAAGTTTCAAGACATTTATTCTTATTATAAACGTGCAGCATCCTTTTCTCTTTCACCATTTTCACACATGCAAAACATGGATTTTTTTAAATGAAACTCCTAAAATACACACATGATGCCTTCTAAATTTATATTAGTTTAATTATTTCTTCACCCACATTATTTAATGAAGATGATTTCTGAATCTATTATAATATGTGAGACAACATATTTCACTTTTCTACTACTTGTTTAATATACCAACACAATTTCGCAAATCGCGAAACTATGTTATTTTATTGAATGGTTTTATCTAACCTACACTCTTCTGCGTGCTTTTACACTGCAGTAAGTCATTTCATAATCTGTTTTTTATAGTTCTCCAATTTATTTTAGCACAATTTGTGCATGTTTGTAATTTTTCTCTCAAAGGTGTCAAAATCTGTTTTATATGTCAGCTAGAAGGATTTAGCAGTTTATCTGCTTCATAATCAGTGTGCAGTTCACAATATAGGCACTCTAATAACAGACACGCCTCTGCTGAGCAGCGGAATACACACATTTCTGTGTTCCATCTTTGTCTGCCAATTGGTGAAAATTGTCATGGAAGCCTAAAAATACTGCAAAACGTTGACAAGACTTTTTAGACTAAGGTACCATGTGTGAGTTCGGCTACCTCTGCAGAGTCATAGCAACGACCCTAGAGAAAGCAAGGAAAATGGGACCCTAACTGCTGGATGGATGATAAATTACATCAATAATCAGCGTTCAGTGAACCCCTCAAGGAACAATAACACGTTTTACAAGATACACTGTAGAGACTAATACAGAGCACTTAACAGAGCAACCAAAAAAACCTTACTTCACAGAATGTATCAAAAAGCACCAAACCAAGCAAAGGAAATCTTGAGCATTTACTATGAATGAGCAAGCCCTGACACCCTAAAAAGCAACCCCATGCATCCAAACAATACTGTAAAACTTACTTTTGTTCTTCAAAGTTAATATTGCCAAAATATCCTTATTCAAACCCCTGGAGCCCGTACTGCCTATAAATATGAAAAGCATCACACATGGCCTTGGAATCGGGCTCAGTTGCCTCTTTCAAGCAATTCATGCTCTCAAAACAGACACAACTAACATGGTACTTGCTATCTTATTTGGGCAGTTTACAGCCCTCTGAAACACACCCTTATCACAACTTTTTAAAAAAACACCAACTGACCTAGTATCTTTTCAAACTACCACTCAAAAGTTCAATTCCATCTTCCAAGCAACACTATGGAAATAGAGATGGCTCTAAAAGTACACAGAGCAAACTATGTTTCTCTGTGACCATTAGGAGCACTGAATCAGCCCTAGCCAACCTAAGATGTTTTCTTCTTTCCATGGGGAAAAACAAGTAATTTGCACCTCAACCTCTCTGTTAGCTGCAAGACTGTCAACCACAAAATAATTCTGGAAAGCCTGGTAACGTCTGTGGGCATATTTAGATTTACCATCTATTGGATTAAATGTTTTCTTTCTAACTGCAGTCAAAAAGTCAGTATTAGTTAAGTTGTTTAAGGGTGCTTTGGCTTGGTTCATGCACCATGGATCATCTGTTTCTTTCAACTTTACCTATGTTGCCTCACCTAGCTACTCGACCATCCCCATGGCAACTTCCTAATCTATGCAGATAATAGGAAATTCACAGCAGGCTAGATATCCATTCAGATAATCTCACAAACATCACCCCACTTTTGGACCATGTACTACACTGAATGAAGAACAGTTTCATTTTTATGAACTGTGGCAACACTGAGGTCATTGTCATATGAAGCATTCAGGCCAACCTAATTAATTTGTTTGATTTAGAAATTTAGATAATGACCAAAACCTGTGTCGACCACTATTATTTGGAGATCCCAAATGAGGACACAACAATGGAAGACTAAACAAAAAGAGGTCTCCTTGTTGGGATACTGAAGCACTTTTCTTAAGGGCCTTGGGGAAAATGCATGTGTTTGGAGTGCGTATGAGTATGCTTGGGAATGAGTGATCATGTTTCTAGTGGGGTGGTGATTTTTAATTTTTGTATGGTACTGATTTAAATATTTGTGCTGTATTGTTAGCAAATGAATGAATATGTTGTTACAATCATGAAGAGAATAAGAATAAATAAACAATTAAGGATATGTTTATGAAGGAATAAAAAAATGATTCAAAAGCAAATTATACAAATTGACAATGTATGAATAATTAAATATAATTTTTGAGGAATACGCTGGGTAGGGCCCTGTTGGACAAGGATTGGGCCCCGTTGCTCACCTCTCCACAGTAGGTGCCTCGCAACACTTGTTTTAAGGTTTTTCAATTAAATATGTGTAAGAGACTGACCTGACTCCGAAGAGACTGACGTCTATTTATGGGTGCCCGCCTCGGTGCTGCCTGTGTTGAGCGTTTGAGAACGCAGATTTCTGTCACATGACGTGGTCCAGCACCACTGTGCAGGTGTTCTGGACAGCAGTATAACAGAAGTTGGATGGGCTATTGCTCTGAAATTCACCCTTTACATTGGCTAATTCCATGTATTGATGTAGATAGATTGAGCAGGAATGTTTATTTCATGTTTGTTGTTTTGTATCCCCGATGTTCCCGAACCTAAAATAACATATAAGGGGTGCCCTTTTTGTGAGGACATTATCAACAAGCACCTACCCAAGAAAGTTTTCGCTAGCCTTCAAAGTCAACAGAACCAGAATGCCAGTCTGTGCCTAGATCTCCACAAACACAACTACCTTTGGCTCACCCTGAGGGCTTTCTAATGGCTTCTAGTCGAAGCTAGGATCATATTTATGGCTCTGTGTACAAAGGGTGTAGTAGAGAAATGGCCTGAGTGCCTGCTGCATTTAACATGCAATTGTCAGTCATAGCACTCTGAAGTAATGGAATGGTAATATGTAGTGCTATATGAAAATTCACAGTAAAAATGGCCATGTGAGGTTCGTAAGGAATAGCACTTAATCATCGAAAAATCTGATTGTTGTTTCAATCTAAATTAAGATTGTTTGAAGCTTAGACTTTTCCTACGCAGGCGGGTGAAGTCAGAAAACTGCGGCCTTTGCGTAAGCAGACAAAGTGTCCTGACTTCCTATTCAGATGAAGATTAGCTGGCCGGGATCCTCTGCAGTGATGTTTTGCTGCGGCACGAAGCCGTTCACAGAGGTAAAACACCTGGGCTCCAAAGAAAGAGCGGTGAGAAAATGCCTGCTGTCTAACCGCTGCTTGCTCCACCCCTGAGCAGCTGTGTGAGTAGTTCTAGTTACTGGTAGCTAAAGGTCCACACTTTCATCTTACCATTTTGTTTAAGTATGCTAAATTTGCAAATTCGAAATTCAGAACTCGTACTGAAGTAAAATATATGTTCGTTTTCACTCTGAACCACTCATCCAAGAATATCTAATCATTTATTCCCTTTCACGAATTATTATTCAAATATTTATATTTTCCGAATATGATTAAGCTTCTACCTCCTGGACAGTTTCTTTACTATAAGCCACTTGGGAGGACTTTTGGAGGTTTGTGGGGCGGTGGAGCAGCTCAGCCACAGTCGCATCTGGTTTTGCAGCTGCTCTTCACATTGGGTAATGGCCACCACTTGGGTTAGGTGGTTTTATGGAGCTCTGAATGAAGTCGTTTGGAAATCTCCGGCTGCGCTCCAATAAATCAAGGAGAATACGCTGGGTAGGGCCCTGTTGGACAAGCATTGGGCCCCGTTTGCTCACCTCTACACAGTAGGTGCCCCGCAACACTTGTTTTAAGGTTTACCAATTAAATATGTGTGAGAGACTTACCTGACTCCGAATAGATTGACTTATGGGGCCCAGCCTCGGTGCTGCCTGTGTTGCGCTTTTCAGAACGCAGATTTCTGTCATATGACGTGGTCCAGCACCACTGTGCAGGTGTTATGGACAGCAATAATACAGAAGGTGAATGGGCTATTGCTCTGACAATTACCCTCTATGTTGGAGGTTTGCTTGCTGGGTCTGTTTGCACACACTTGGGCCCAAGAAAGTGGGCAAAAGATTTGAAGACTTGGCATTTATTGTAGTCCGATGGCTTACTTATTGTGATGGCTTGAAAGGTGGCTGCTGGGCCAGGGGTGGCGAGATGGGAATCACAAGTTAGGGACTGAGTGACAGCAAAGGTCCATGCTTTCTGTAGGGAAGGAGTATGTGGCATCTGGCGAAACCCTATGGTGCCCCTGTGGGTTGAAGTACTAGCCGCATTTGATGACTCAGGAGAACCTGCAGGATCTCCCATGGAGGTCTCGTTATGTGCAAGTGGCGATGAGACACATCTAGCAGGGTCCTCATGAGGAGATCTATTTGGCTATGGACAGCAGGGACACCGATAGATTGGATTTCTCTGAGGGTGATTGGGTGATGCCTTGGTGGTGTCACTGTCTGGCCAGGTCTGACCTGCCCTGAATTAATTTATGTATGTGTTGTGTGCCGGTCGGGCTTCCATGGGATGATCCTGGCCCTTAACTCCCCAGACCAATCTTGCCTCTCCCTACCTGCTCTCTCCTTCTGTTTCAAGACTCACCCACTCGAAACTCACTGTTTGTTTACTCATTTTGTTATTCTGGAAATGAAAGTATAATACAATTAGGAACATGCCTCCTCCAACACAAATGCAAAGCAGTTTGGCATATTTAAATACCAACTCCTGCTTTTAATTTGAATTTCACGCACATGACCAGAAATGCATAATAAGTTAAGTCAATGTTGCATAATAAAGCAAAAACCAGTTCTAATTAACTACGTTGATGGATGCATGGTTCTGCAATTAAATAAAGACTCATTGATAAGGAGTTGGTGTGTATTCTCTGGTGGTTTATTGGTTTGAATTTGCTTTTCTATACCGAAAGCACGGCCCAGGAGAGACGAATTTCAGATTTTCAAGATAACCAATTATGATAAAAATAAATACAATGAATCTGGATAAAACTCATTTCATTACTGGTTATCATAAAAATCTAGCACATATCCTGCCCTAGTCATGATATCTAATGAAAAAATCTTCAATAAATCGTTATCATTGGAAGATGATAAATTTCATTGTGTGTGTAATGTGAAAATGGTGCATGTGTAGGTTGACATTAGTTTCTATGTAGCCACCATTCCATGTAATACAATTACACACACTAAGGGGCATATTCACAAGGACTCAACTCCTATTTACCCCCACCCTAACAAAACAAATGTGGAGCCAGATTTAACAACCCTTTGACAAGCTGGTGCAAACTGCAGACACCACCTGTATTCCCGCGATAACTGCCCCGAAATTTATCTCCACTGTGGACACCACCAACTAACCCTAATGAGATGCTGAGTATGCGTTCCCGTGCAAAAACACACGAAAAATCCACAACACCACTTTCACAATGAAATGCAAGATCTGCAATGCTAAATAAAAACAGGCGATAAGCTGCGGTAGCAGCAGGGAATTAACACCTACTCATTGCTGGTGTAAAGCAGGACGACTACCTGCATCATGAAAGAAAGCCAAGCCAAGAGCCACACCGGAAGACCCACAGATGCCATGGAGACAATGACCATGCAACGCAGATACCCATGAGGGCCACACCACCCACTGCAACCACCCGAGGCCCACCACCACCCCCAGGACCCATACCGCCCCCCCCCGAACACCACAGAGGCAACGTACACAAAGACAGCGGGCCCACCGTAAACGCATCTGCCGCTCTCAGTCATGCAACTCACGACACTGTCAATGGGCATGCAGCCCAACTACATCCAACATGACACACAACATGCCAATCGACAGGACATGACAACACAACTCCATAATGAATCTGGCCTTACCATGCCCACAAACCAGCCACAGCATGGCACCACAGACACACAATAGCAGGATGTGAGGAGGGGCATGGAGAAGGCATGAGTGAGAGCAGCGAGTGACAAAGGAATGTGAACCTACCTAATGTCAGGTGTGGCGTGGAGGTGCCGGACAGACCACAGAGTGCAAACCACGGAAATGGCCATGTGGAGACCAACTGCTGCTGCATGGAGTGCAGTGGCCAGTGGACGCTACCATGTCACCACAAGCTGTGGGGCAGAATGCGGAACGGTTGCACGTTATGTCTCTCCCTGCATGCGGGTGCGTAGAGGGTTGGACCTGCGTATGCCAGGTCGGCGTAGGGGTATGAACAAAAAGCCAATCACCCTGGACTTGGTTCTCATTTGGAATGGACCAGGCGTCAGCCAGGGCGATGCCTCAGCCCGCCATGAGTCCTGTTCCAAGAACAGCGGGACCTGCATCCCTGAGCACCTGCTGCACCCTGGGCCACTGGTCCCCACACCCGCCATGCCTGCCCCAGCACACCAATGAGGTTCCGCACACCTGCCTACACCGGCATGTGGCAAACAGGGCCCATCACGTGCCAGTGCAAGCTCCGAGCACCAGTCCCGCGACCTCTGCTGCGGCCCAGTAGGTCCCACATGTGGAACTGTATCCTGATTCCTGAATGGCAGTGGCCACAGCACCAGACCCCCATCGATCAGTGAGGCTTAATTCCATATGGCAGGCCGGCCACACGAGGTGCCACTAACCCTGCTCAACGCCAGCCAGCACAAGTGGTGCCACTAACCCTGTTCAACACCAGTCGGCTACACGTGGTGCCACTAACCCTGTTCAATGCCAGTCGGCTACACGTGGTTCCACTAACCCTGTTTTATGCCACCCGGTGACACGTGGTGCCACTAACCCTGTTCAACGCCAGCTGGCAACACGTGGTGCCACTAACCCTGTTCAACGCCATCCAGCTACATGTGATGTCACTAACCCTGTTCAATGCCAGCCGGCCACACGAGGAGGAGGGCCCAGGCCTGCCCTGCAGACCAGTCAGGCCCACAACCAGCAGTAGTCGCGACTCATGAATGGCAGAGTCCCCACCAGTGAATGCCCGGAGAGGAGTAAGAGGAAGATGCGGCTCAGTCCGGACGAAAGCCAGATCAGAGTCACGGAGGTGAATGAACATTATCAACTGACCTGGTGCCATCAACCCTGTTCACCGCAAGTCCACGTCCCATGGTGCCCCTGAACTGAACGCTGCCTCAGGCCTACACTGCGATCGAGTAGGTCACATACAAATTAGAATTCAGCCTTGATTCATTTATGACTTACTTGACGTCATTGTACAGGCTACATCACAGACTGCATCCCCTTTCAGCCCCGGTGCCACTAAGTCTGTTTCCCGGCACCTACAACACATTCTGTTTGGACTCTGGTGGCGACTAAGTCGATGGACTTGGGGTTGCCATCACCATCATGTCAGTGACTGACTTTGTGGCGAAAACGATTCTGTGGCATTCCATTCCTCCATTTTCTGCTTCCAGATAGCCTCCACCCTCTGCAACATGCCCTGGAGGACACCTCCCACTGTCCCCCGCAACCCTCTGCCACATACACCTCAGACATTGATGATGACCTGCTCAGGTCACATGGCCTATCTGACTGCACCACAAGTCGGCATCCCATGGCGGTAGGCCCATGCAGGCCGCTGTTCATCTGAGCCACTGACTCTGTGCTGGCACGTCTGGGACCCCTTCTGATATATTGGTTGACCTCTGTGACGGTGGTCTTGGGCTCATCAATGCCATGTGTCTGTGGCTCTGCGCTGTCCGCTGCTTCAGGCCTACACTGCGGTCCAGTAGAACACAGATGTGGAACTGTGTCTTAGGTAAGATGTGGAGGAGTTCACACCATTGGACACGCCTTATCGCAGCCGGCATCCCCAAAAGCACTGGTGCCACTAACTCTGTGCACAATGAGTCATGGGCACTTTGTGGTTGTACCTTTGTTGCGTCTGAGTCCATGGCCTGGTGGTTTTCTGCATCATCCACAAGCTGTACCGGACTTGGCGACCAACATGTGTCTGTTCCATATGTCTCCACCATTATGACTGTTGCAGCGTGGTCCTAGACTCTGCATCATGCCCTGGGGGTACTGCTCCCACTGTCCACCGAGACACTCCATGGAAGCTCCTTTCACATCTACGAGAACCTGCTCTGCACGTGACCTTGCTCCATTGCCCCGCAAGTCAGCGTCCCGTGTCGGTAGGCACGTGTAGGCCGCTGTGCATCCCGGGCCACTAACTCTGTGCAGCAGAAGTCATGGGGCCTTTATGGTTGAATGGTTGTGTCCTTTGCGATGTACATTGTTGTCGATTTGTGACAACACCGGGCAGCCCTTGCCTGCTGGTGTGCACACACCCCACACACATCCAACACAGGTGTCACTCAGTATATTTGCCTGCTAATAAATGTGGCTGTGTGCACGTGCACGTAGCTATTCACACCATCTGAGCAAGTGTGTCTGTGTGGTCATTGTGTCAGCATGATGGGCACAGGCCCTGCAACATCACAGTGTGCTGTCTTCAGCGGACATTACCATGTCACTTCAGCGGTGGCAGTGACCCTGGACATGTTGCTTTGAATGCACCACCCTGCATGCACAGGCGGCGTGTACTGGTCCGGTGTATGTCAGGTCAGCGCAGGGTGTGCAGAATCGGCAGGTGGAGCAGGGTGTGGCTCGGACCTGGCCTTGGGCAGAAAGTGCGGTAAGTGTGTCTCTATGTTGAGGTGTAGTCGCCACCAGGACCACAGTAGTCGATGTTGCAATGTAGCATGCACCATGAGGGCATGTCCACAGGTACGGGCCATGTAGGAGTGCTATATCACACAGGGCCCTTGCACACGCATGCCAAGTGTCTGGTGTATCAGCCCTGTGGATGCATGAGTCATTTTCATGGGCTCAGATGCAGCAGGATCCCAGCCAGCCATGGGCTGTACACCTGTGTCTGCCCTGTCCGGTCTATTGGCCTACGCTCACGTGGCCCAACACCTTCAAAGGGCAGTGTCACAATGTTCCCAGAGTCACAGACATCCCACCACACCACGCCAGGCCCTGTGCATCTCCTGTATGCATGCAGATGGTGAAGTAACTGTACGGATGAAAGGACCTTTGTGTGAACTATCAGGCGGTAGCACATCTGCAGCTTCGAGCAGGAACTGGCATGTGGTCAGCACCCCCTGACAGATACAATTGCATTTGCTTGCGACTCTCAGACTACGCACTGCCCGAAGTGAGACCAACGTGTACACATCCCACATGAAGTAGGCCTTGGTCGTAGTATGGCCTTCACATGTACTCCCACCCCATCCCAGGCCTGCACCCGTTGCACACAGACACTGTTCTTTGCACCGGGCTGTGCCATTCAATCCACAGGACTGGCGCAGGGCAGGCCAGTGCCACTTCTAACAGAGCCACTGACGCCATGGCAGACCATCCCAAACACATGCCCGGATCCAGTCACGTGGACCTGTACCGTGCACGTCTGCTCCATGTACTGGGGGCACTGCCATTGGCCGTCTTGCGGATCAGTTACCCGCTGAGCTTCTGCCTAGAGGACGTCACCTGCGTTCAACCTGTGCTGCATTGTCGCTCGTGCATATTTGAGTGGTCCATGGATGTCTGCCTCTCCAACGTAACGGTAGCTGACCTGGATTACGACATGTGTATGTGTGTGCCCCCTGTTGGTCCACAACCAGGAGTGTCACCGTGATGCCCGTTGTGGCATGCATGGATGTTTCGTAACACAAAAGAGAGTACAAAGTTCCCCGGGAAGAGTGAAGGAGTAGAGGTGTGTGTGCTAGGAAGTGGGGGGAATCCCCTAGTTGGGACTAAAACCCTCACACACCCAGCAAGCTAGGCGTCATGCTTCATCATATGGTATACAACCTTTTGTTGGCGGTAATACCGAAAAGCAGGCCGATTGGTCCTGCTCAAGTTTTTTTGACCCCAAAATGTTCCCTGAGGTACTTCTCAGTCTGCTTCCGATGAACCAGTGGGATAAGGGTATGGTACCTTCGGCGGCCCACGGTCCAAGCCGTTGCACCTACCCCCCGGACAGCGTCTCGATCGAGGCGCTCAGCAGCTGGTCCAGCTGCTGAGCGCCTCGATCGAGACGCTGTCCGCCAACAAAAGGTTGTATACCATATTGCAAGTTTCCAACTTTTATCACTTCTTTAATTATTTCTTCACTGTGTGGTACACTACACCGAGGTCCTGAGGAATTGCCATTATGGCAAGAAACATGTCGACCATACAAGAGGGTAGTAGCTAACTTGCAAGGATAGCTCCAGGGCATTTAGCTCCCTTCCCACTCCCTTTTAACCAAGGAAATCTACCACAAGAATAAAATAGGTTGTGGACTGATTTACCTTTTTTAACTTTACCATTCACATCACGACCACACTCCCCCGCCCTCTCACACGCACGCACCATATGGCCGGGACAAAAGATCTCCGATAAAGAGCCCCGGTTTCGGGAGCCCGTCAGACATTGCAGCGCCAGTTTGACGAGGAGCAGAACCCATATGATGAAGCATGACACCTAGCTTGCTGGGTGTGTGAGGGTTTTAGTCCCAACTAGGGGATTCCCCCACTTCCTAGCACACACACCTCTACTCCTTCACTCTTCCCGGGGAACTTTGTACTCTCTTTGTGTTACGAGTTTATGGACTTGTACTCTGGACCCCGCTAAATATCGTCCACCCTAGTCCCTCCTTTGCTCAAATGCATGGATGTTTGACATGCACGCTGGACACTGGACCTGGGAGATTGCATGAGTCCTCGTGTGCAGAGAGCACACTGAGCCACTACCCAATTGGGCTTTGGTGCACATTGGGTCTCGTGGTTGGAGTCAGCACAACTGTCTGTGTCAGCTGATGGATTCCATCATTGACATGTCAGATGTAGTGGGCGGCGAGCACTCATTGGAGATGTTAGCTTACGCAGCTGCAGTCGCGTTCATGGGCGAGTGACAAGGTACCTGCAGCCACAGCTGGATGTGACCCATTGCATGTGTCCCGACAACTGGTTGCATGTTGGGAATCTGGTCTCATGTCCCGAGATGACGGTGGACATGGCTGCATTTGCCTGGACTCCTGATCCATGCGCGGACAACTGACGCGGGTTGGCACATACTTGTGTTGGTGATGGATTCCCCCTAAGTGGACCTGGGCGCTGTCCTACATTCCTCATTCAGACATGCTGCTTCATTGGTCTGCATACTGTGGCACTTCTCTTGGCTGTACTGGCACGCACTTGTTGATAAAGTTTTCACACTTTAACTTGTCTCCAACTGTGTTGTGTCTTGATTTGTATGCCAATGAGTTTGTCACAAACTCCCTGGCTCCCTGCCATACGTGCATTGCTACCCCATCAGGACTGTGGGTTTGTACTTAAGCATTGTCATGTCTGCGTGTCGTGCTTAGCCAGATGCATGAGGCCATTTACCGGCCACAGGCAGGTACACTTGTGTCCTGTGTTCAGTTGTGCAAATGTTGGTGTTTGTGCCACATTGTGTTCGAGGTTGTGGTGCTCTTCTTCCTATGTGTATGTGCTGCATTTTGTGTGCGATGTCCCTTCTGCTCTGATGTAGCTCACCCTTCTCCCCTTCAGGCAGTTTCGTTTCCACTTCTGTTCTTGTACTGTGGTGTGATATTGCCGGGTTGTGTGACTTGTGCTCTTGGGTGGTGTTGTTCGTCTTGGGCATGGTCTGTCTGCAGTGGTGCTGGTCTTAATTGTGTATGTGTGCCATTGTGCCCATCTTCCCCGGTCACTGCTGGTTCCTGTCCCTGTTGCTGTTGTGTCTGTGTTGGGCAGTTTCCGGTCCCCGGTCCTGCTACCGTCTCCAGACTGATGTGGTCGACACCATGTCATCCAGCTCCTAGTGTGGTGCTGGCCTCCCACCTCTGGTGTGCATTGCTACATTTTTGTTTTTGGCGTGTTTCTGATTGTTTGTGCGTTTCGCATCATTCCGGATGTTCTGGTTTTCTTCCATTGTCCACCTCCACACTCAGGCAGCATTCACCTTGTCCGAGATGGCCTGCCATGTACAATGTTTTGTTGCCAATATGGCTTGTGAGGTTGTTTGCTGGCTCGAGTTGCCTCCATTCTGCTTGGCTGTTGTTTTCTGTTTGGATTGTTGCTTTTTTTCAGGCTGTTGTTGTGCTTATTCCCACCTGCCATGTGTGTCGCGGACCTGGCAGTGCTTATCTCTGCTTTCCTCATCGCAAATGGGTTCTTCGCATGCTTTTTTGTGCTGTGGTTTGTGTTTTTATCTCCGTCGAGGTGGATGTATTGCGGACATTGGCAGCGGTTTCGGCAGACTATCGCATGATACCGCCTTGTTGTGAATTCCACATTGACACAGGGTTATTTTCCCGTGATCGGCTGCGATGTGTAGAGGTGCGTAAGCATTTTTGGTGATGTTTAGCACATGTTCTTGTGAATATACCCCTAGGAGAGATAGGTTGTTGTTGCTGCACATTCTCTCAGGATGGGGACAAAGCACTGTTAGGCTTCGCCTGAAACAAAGGCATTTCCGCAGAGCGCGTTATTCAATAGATTGGTTATAGAAGGCTGAAGTTTTTGGTTGCTGAAGAGGTTACAGTTTGTGGAACACAAATAATGACTGGTCATGTTGGAGAATGGTGTCATAAACACGTTTACTATTTAATGTAGTATTCATTAGTGATTCGTAATAAAAGAAATGTGAGGTAATCGTGGACCTTATAAATATTAACATATCATATCAGACTTTTGAAAGCCACATTCCTAGTGGATGCCTAAAGAATAGGGACTATATTGACACCTATGCTACAGAGAAACCATGATGGGGTGTTAATTATCACAGGTATCTAAATGCGCTTGCCAACTAGCGTAAGGTTTACACAGACGAAAAACAGGTGAATGCGGTGCCACAGGTGAGGGAAAATTACCCCTAAACCCTCAGTTTTGGACACTAGGGTCTGATTGAATACAACAACAGGTCCTATGAACACGCATGGGAGTAAAAAGACAGTGCAAACCAGTTTCAGTTGATTAATGATGAAGACACTGGTATCCTTTCTTTGTAATGTTCACTTTTAATGGTGTGTTGCTTAACGATCCAACCAACACGTGTTTCGTCAGTGGGGTGTAAACCCTTGACTTCTTCAGGGCTGAAAACAACGTGGAGAACAACTTGTGTTACAATATATTTTCTGAAAATATGAATAGTATAAGCAAACACCTTTAAGAATATTCACAGTCAAAGGTGTACCAGGAAAGATTCCTGTCTATGAGGGGACCATTATCAAAAATGGGGTGACCCAAAAACGGTCCTGGACCTGGGTACTGTATGGTATCAAAAACAATGGTCCTAAACCTAGATTAAAGGTGATTGAAACACAATCCTACAATCCTTGCTTTCTGAAAACTTTTTGGAGCCTCAACAATTTGCTCACCGTATTAATACATTCATTTTAGAAAAATCTGCAACAACCAAGAAATTATTTGATGTAAGGGGTTTTTAATTCCACCATATTTGAAATGCAGCAATAGAATCTTAACTAAACAATTAAAGGTACACAGACGAGGTTACTCCTAGAGACGTGCAAGGGGAGAGAGTGCTCAAGTGATGGAGGGGTTGAAGAGAAGTTTCCAAGAGTAGTGGTAGAATCGAAAGTTTAACATTTCCAGCTAGACTGATCTTGCACTTTCAGTCCTTTCTGCAACCTGGCCACATTTAATTTCATTCCATAAACATTTGTTTCTTATATAATACACAGTTGAATTCTTGTGTAGCAAGTTCTATGAACGGGGACGTGGTCCAGGTAGGTTATGGATGGGCGTCAATGTTTCGACCTGACTTAAGGGCTCAGAGGTGAGTGGGGGCCTCAGCCTGCGGGTCTTCTTCAGGACAGGGTGAGCAACCTGGGTACCAGGGTGGTTGACAAAGTCCCTTGCCTAAGGGTTTAAATGTAGTGGGTCAAGGTTGTGCACAATTTAAAGGTATATGCAAGACTGTAAGGTCTTTGCACAAGTGATAGCTTACCCGTGGGCTCTTGTGGGTAATTCTGGCTATGACCGTGTGTCCTTATCAAGGGTTCAAGGAACTTCTGAGAGGGCTCCTGCGTATTGTCAGGAACCTCACATCTGATTGAAGCAGGGAAGAGAGCGTCCTCATCTGTGAGTGAGAGGAGCTGGTTTGGAGACATACCATGGGTACAATGTATGTCGCCCCTTCTACACGTGTAGTTCGCCTTTATCATTAAATGGGGGCTGGCAGACCATTTGGGCCAGGGTCAAGAGAGGCCACTGTCATGCGCACCCCCCTAGACAAAAGCGCGAGTGAATGAGCCATCCAAAGGTGACAGGTAACGCGTGGTGTAGCCTTAGGTGGCATTTGATGCAGCTGCTGAATAAGGCGAGAGGGCCGTGGTTAAAAACTAGCCTGGCAATAATATGGGGCTGGTAACGGAGGACCTGGCTCTTGTCTTACCTTGTTAGAGTGACAGACAGCATCCTCAGTCCGCGCGGGAAAATGGCAGATTGACTGCTGGGGCACGAGGACGTTAAATAGCGTCCCACTAGCGTGTGATTCACGCCGGTGGGGGCTATATTTTAACCAGGGGTGAAGAAAGTCTCACTAACGCTACAGCGGGTGGTGATGAAAGTGTCTTGGGCTTGACCACATGTTTACACTAGATACAATTTACATTAACCATAGTGAATTTACAGTCCACATTAATCATGAAGTTTCCAGACCAAATAATCGTAGTCTAATGTACATGACATCATTAAGTATGATTACAGCACAAAGGTGTCTTGTGCGAGAACACGCTTTCATATTCACAATACATATAATTACCAAAACAAGGACATGGTGTATTTACAATTTGCACGATTGCCAACAAATTAAGATACAGAGAAATTACACAGCTGGTGCTCGCACACATTTTCATTGTCCATTGATTGAATAGCCATATGTATTTACTATTCCTTAGCCTGGTGAGGTGCATATTCACATACATACATATAATTAAAACAGGAACAAGGTGTATTTACAGTTTGCACGATGGAAAACAAAAATAGAGAGAAACTGCACACAGGTGTTTGTGCGAGGGCTAGTTATCATATTCACATACATATAATTAAAACAGGAAAAAGGTGTATATACAATTTGCACGATGGAAAACAAAAATAGAGAGAAGTTGCACGGCTGGTGCTAGCACACACATTCATTGTCCATTGATTGACTAGCCTTAGATGTACACTAACGCCTTGGCATGGTGAGGTGCATTAGGCAAGGCGCTGCATGCGTCCAAATGGTTAAGGAGGGCGGTGGAGGAGGGAGTTTTGAGTGCTGGAGGGGGAAGGAAGGGCGGTTATGGTAGGAGGAAAAAAGGGAGGAAGCGGGAGGGGAGGCTTAATAGTCATTTCTGTCATTATGTGTTGAAATTGTAGGTGCATAAGGCCTACTGGATAGTACGGTCTAGCCAAGGTGTATTCAGCCAATTAGGGGAAACTTATGTACTGCACAGTGACCGTGCAGCATATGGGAGGACAACTGGTCTAGATCCATGAACAGTGTTGGAGGTCTTCCTAGTCAATCGTGGGTCCTCAACAGTTGTTCAACACCAAGACTTGTTTACTTATCTCCTCATACACATTCAGGCCATGTTTGATGGTATCAAAGAGATGTATGACTCTGCATTCACGAATGCTGAGGATATTGTTAAAGTCTCCACCCCTTGGCTTTGGTTTCACCTTTTCTATGACCCACCATTTCAGCCTATCTGGTTCATGTCCGAAAGTGGTGAAGTGGTCCACCAGGGGTGCCCCCAGTGTTTTACATCTAATGTGACTGCAGTGCTGTAAGATTCGACACTTAACTTTCTGGATGGTTTGTGCTATATACATGAAGTTACAAGGGCAAATGATAGCGTAGATGACCCCCGAGGTGTTAAAGTTACTGTGTTCCTGCAGAGTGTATGTCTGGTTGTTATGTGTGAATTGTTTGGTGTCTTTTACCATCGGGCATGCTTTGCATTGCCCACATTTTACGTGGCCTTTAACAGGAGGGATACCCCAGAGGGCCGTTTGGCTGATGTTGCTCGCTGATGGTAGCAGAGACTTAACAACATGATCTCTCACGTTTTAGCTTTTTTAAATGGGTGAAGGGGCGGAGGTATGTAGCCCAGTTCATCTGCGATCAGGTGCCAGTGCTGATTAATGATCTTCTTGACAGCATTACTCTTAGTGTAAAAAGTGGTGACACATACTAGGCGTTCCTCATTGTCTTTTTGACTGTCTGGGTTCCAGGAGGTGTTCCCTGTGATTATGCCATGCGCGTTTGCGTGCCTGTTTAAGCAGTCTAATGGGGTATCCTCTTTCAATGAGGCGTGATAAGAGGCCCACCGACTCATTGAAGTAGTCTTCCTTTTTAGAGCAGTTCCGTCGTAACCTCAGGAATTAGCCAAATGGGAGGTTATCCCTGAGGTTATGCGGGTGGTGACTAGAGTAGCGTAGTAATGTGTTACGTTCGCTGCTTTTCCTGTATAGGTTGGTGTACAATGTTTCTGATTCCACCTTTATTGTGATGTCTAGGAAATGGATTCTAGATCTATCGTAGTCTAGGGTGAACTGGTTGTCTGTGGAACATGTGTTTGACTACTTGTGGAAGGATTTGAGCTGTTCCTCATTCCCTTTCCATAAGATGAGCACGTTGTCTATGTAATGACGCCACAGTTCTATGCAGTCAACATATGGATTGGAGTTGTTCAGAACATGTTCCCGTTCGAATGAGTCCATGAAAATGATCGCTAGGTTGGGGGCAAAGCTGGCCCCCATAGCCACACCCTTAGTCTGTACATAGTGTTGGCCCTGGAAGCAGAGGTAGTTTTTGGTCATTGCAATCGGCAAAAGTTCAATAATAAACGTAGTTGGTACGTAGTGTGGTGCTGGACGTTGGTTCAATGCTGATTCCATGCAACTCAATGCGGCACCCTGGGGGATGTTGGTGTACAAAGCCGTGATATTCATTGTAGCCAACAGGTGATGGGAATGATTATGAGGACGTAAGTCCACTAGTTGTATGGTTTGCATTGTATCCCTGAGGTACGTTGCAGTGTTCTCGGCTAGGGGCCTGAGAAAGACATCAATACATTTGCATGGTGGTTCGAGTAGAGAACCACAACCTGAGATTATTGGCCTCCCCGGTGGGTCCTGCATTCTTTTGTGTTGCTTTTGGGAGGGTGTATATGGTAGGAATCCTGCGGTGTTTATTGTTCAGGTATTAAAATTCATTGTTGCTAATGAAACCACTTTCCAGGCCCTTGCGGGTGACAGTTTCAATCATCCTACTGAGTTCCTTTGTTGGGTCTGACCTCAGTTTCTCATAGTTGCCCGCAATGCCTAGTTGGGAGACGATTTCCCCTTTATAGTTGTCACGCTTCTGGACAACAATTGCTCCCCCCTTGTCAGCAGGTTTTATGACTATTGAGGTATTATTTTTGAGGGTTCCAAGGGCTTGGCGTTCAGCCTTAGTGATATTATATTTCACATATTGCCTCTCTGAGAGGGATTTTTCCACATCACGCAATACCACTTGCTCCTAGGCCAAGATTTTTGACGGCATGAGGTGTGTGGGGGGGTTGAATTTGGAGGACTTTCTTAGTCTGCTCCTCGAGAAAGTTGGGTGGTGAGGAACCTTCAGAAAGTAATGTTTTAGTCTTATGTTACGGAAAAAGTGGTGTAGTTCCATCTTCAAATTGGAATTGTTCGGCATTGAGGTAGGGACAAACGAGAGGCCTTTTTCTAGAATTCTCTGTTCATCGGGGTTTAGGGTGTAATCTGATAAGTTAATCACAGGGTTCTGAGGTGAGTATACTACCATCGGTAATGCTGCCACCTGGTCTGTATGTCTCCTGTTGAAACTGTGTTTGTTTCCTGGCTCTCGCTCTGCCCCTGTTCCATGTTGGTACCCTCGGGCCCCTTGGTCTCCCCCAGGGACGGCCCCTCCCTCGTTGATTCCACCATTTTTTATTTTTTATTTTGCAGAGTTTTGCAGAGTTTTATATAGCGCAAACTAGACCCGAACCAAATCAGGTATCAGAGCGCTTTACATAGCACCAGTTACGTTACATGAGGACACACTTTCATTTTAGGCACGGGGAGATTAAGTCATTTGCCCAGAATCACAGGAGGTTTTTTGGCGTCGTTACGGAGAATCGAACCCAGATCCCCATATCCGAGGTCAAGCGCCTTAGCCGTTAAGCCCTCTCCCCCATTGGTCTTCCTCTTAAAAAGGCTGCTTGTCAGTGTTTGGAACGGCTGTGGACAGGAAAAAACAAGATAACTTCCAGGTTGTGGAGGGGGTCATTACTTTTTTGTTTTTCACAAGAAAAAACTCCCACTTTGGGAGTTTGTTTCTGACAAACAAAATCATATCAAACGTTTAATGGACAATCTTCAAAACAGATGACAGCCACTTACCAAAGTTTTAGAACATTGAAGGGAACCATCAAGACAGGTATTCCCTTCAATGTACAGGGATAGTCGCTGGGCCATCTCTAAATTTTGTGGGTGGAGTACTGTCAAGATGGCGGACGTAATGCCCTCCGCTGGCCGAATATATATTACTCCATGTGTGAAACTCAAAATCAGTGTCTTAGACTTTTATTTCTAATGAATGTTTGGATGCATCCTTCCACCTCAATGGGAATTTAAGAGGGCCTATTTTACATCTCAAATATACACTCGGTCATCACACATTTATTTCTACATCTCATCCGTGATTTGCATACACAAATCAATCCGCTTTTGTTTTGAATTGCAGAACGCATTTTTTTTTGTCACACCCATGTGTGAATTCTATTAAGTTTGCTTATGCTTGTTGTTTTTAGTGCCAACACACCAGAAAATTAGTAGAACACAACAGGCACGTAACTATAAATTCAATTCTGCAGTTATGCTGATCTTACTAAACACACACAAAATAAACACTACTATAGTTCAGAGCGAGTTACTGAAATAAGCAATAGAATCAATGTTCAATAAAGTACACAGAACATTATGTGGGAAATATTCCTAACAGCTTGTTTTTGAATCAATTTCGAAGGTAGGAAAACCACATTAGAAAAAAAATACAAAAACAATGTTTTGTTCAAGGTGTGCACATTGCAAGGCGGTGCTTTTACTAGATGTGTTTTACAGTTACATTAAGATCAGACGTAATAGAAAGGCAGACCTACAATAACAAGAGCTAGTGACATAGGGGCATATTATCAAGCCTGTGCGATAAAATTATCGCCGCTTTATCGGCCGAAAACGGCCGATAAAGCGGCGATAATGGGCTTGATAATATGCTCTAAGGAATTCCAATCGAAGCCCATGTTAGATGTGAAGACATCTAACATGGGCTTCGATTGGAATTCCATAGAGCATATTATCAAGCCCATTACCGCCGCTTTATCGGCCGTTTTCGGCCGATAATCTTATCGCACAGGCTTGGTAATATGCCCCATAGTTTTCTATAAAGATAGCAGTAGAAAGGGAAATGAGCATTGGAGGGAGGGGCTTCCCAGTTTCCTTGGCTGATGTGCTGTTCTTCTCGCAGATGGGAAATGAGTCAGGGTTAGTATTTAATGATGCGAGAAGAAAGGCTTTTATACTCCACCTTGCTTCCTGTCTCTTCCGGCCTTTTTACTTGCATCAAAACACACACACAAAGATCTGCATACCACCTGTTAAGGCACACGCTCTACATGTCGGAAACATATACTCTTAGATAGAGCAAGATTCATGGTCGCATTACATCTTAAAATGCATATTTATCACAAAGACCACACTAATATTGAAAGAGAAATCAGAAAATAATATTAAAATCATTTTGTTGTGGATCTTGTTTGTCGTTAATATAAGAACCATAAATGCTATAAACGTACATTTGACTGTGGATGATGAAAAGATGTTGGTAGAGAGGCTAGTTTAAAGGACAGCTTCACTTGTCTTTTCTATACATTTTAAAACGATTACATAGATTGAACGAGGATCAAGTACTGGGTCAGTTTGGCAACGTAATTTGCACCAATCTGTTCAATAGTGAAATTAGCAAGGGCGAACTTAATCAAATAGTACTTGTTAGTAGGTGCAAATAACTGTTTTGAGCAAACTGGCTCGTGCAACACACAGCAGAGCAATTTACTAATCTATGAACTGAAGAGGAATAAGTATCCAGAAATAATTTCAAAGCTATTGAATTTAATAAACTATTCACAAGTTACCCAACAACTTGCCAATTAATTTTCATGAATTTGCACTTTTTCTTACACACTTTGTGATATTATTGTATACAAATATGCACAAGGGTCGGATCCATCCTAGAGTTTTAGGATTTCCAGGCCATTGATTGCAAACAATTAAGCTAAAGTGGGGTATGGGTCCAGCACGCCTGAAACAACAATAGGCTTGATCATGATCTATAGGTTATCTTAAGATAGGAACTTCAGAATTCCATTCCTTCGATCCTAGCGTGAAGAACTTTCTATGCAAGTCGCATATTACTAAGAGCAATATACTACTTCCTAGGGACCTAGGTTCAGTCTATTTCCGCTTTTGTTCCCTAAGAGAGGTGTAGACCGAGGGTCAGTTTCAGAAGAAATCGTGCACTTTCATATAATGGGTAGACATGAATTTAATAGTTTGTATGCACTTACATGTCTTAATATATAACGATACGTATATACCATTATAAAAGATGTTCGGGAAGTTTTATACATGTCATAACTTCTTCATCTTCTGTACAGTACAATGACCATATTTCATGTTATCCACATTTACCCCATTACATTTGAAAAAACAAGCTAAATGCAACTCTGATTGTTTTCATTGCAAGAAACCATCTGTCCAGGATGTGGAAATATTAGCCCAGTGGTCATGTCATCACGGGTGGGGGGTTTCAAGTACCGTCCATAAAGTTTCCCTTCATGCATCAACTACTGCAAACATACGAATGTGCGTGTGTAAGTAGTGTATTATAAAAGTGTTTCAGCATGCATAAATTCATGTCATTTCAGTCTCAGTGTACCTGTACAAGAGGAAATTATTGCATCTACCGAAATCTAACTAGAAAAAACTTGACATGTACAGATCAACCAATATGTACATACATACTGTTGGTATTGAAACTCTTGGACTGCTTTGTTTCCAAGGTCTGAATATTCTGAGATTGCATCTTTCTCAACGTGTTCTTTCTGCCCTCATCTCTTGCTAAGAAGTCAATCCAGTCAATGCCAAAGAATGACAGTAAATCATGGTTTAGATCTTGTTTCTCTTGCCGGTGTCTAGCAAATGTAAGAGTGTGGTCCGCATTTATGATGGTCCTAAGATGTTCAAGGACCCTCTCCTTAATAGAAAAGGTAGTTCTAATTATGCTCCACCTGCTTGGAGGACATTCAAATATATATATAATGGCAGGGGTCTGTGTTGAAGTCATTCTGATGTTACGGGCAGTGGGATTCGTGTTTATTCTTGTTTTGAAGCTTGATTTACAAGCCTTGCATTTATTGCACTGAAAAAACTCTTTGTTCATCAAGCCAGCTGTTGTTACTCTGTGCCCTGAATTGGCTATGTACTTTATTGTTTGACCCTGTTCTCAGGCAGGTCGCCCCACAGCCGCCGCGTGGCCCTCCTGTGATGCTGCTCCTGTGCCCCTTGTCGCCTGCCCTGCCGCTGCCTAGTGCGGCGTGTGCCTCCTGGTTCCACCTTGGTTTGTGTCCATCGCTATTGTCTATAATTGTGTCCTTGCCGTTTTTTTGCACTCTGTGCTTGATTGTTTGTACTTTTGCCTTCTCACTCTGTGCCTTGATTGTGCCCCTTCCCCTTCCGTGCCACCGGTGTCCCGCTGTGCCCCGGGCCTCTCCCCATCCTCCCCCCCGGTATCCCTCGCCACCCTCCCCACTGCTGGTGTCCCTGCGCCCCCGCCCCCCGCTGCTCCCATTCGCCGCCCCGCTCCCACCTCCCAGCTGCTCCGCCCTCCCTCTCCCCGTCATATGGAGGCCGTGCAGCGGTGAAGGGAGCGACCTCTGACCCTGTTCTCAGGCAGGTCGCCCCCAGCCGCCACACGGTCCTCCTGTGACGCTGCTCCTGTGCCCCTTGTCGCCTGCCCCTGCCGCTGCCTAGTGCGGCGTGTGCCTCCTGGTTCCACCTTGGTTTGTGTCCATCGCTATTGTCTATAATTGTGTCCTTGCCGTTTTTTGCACTCTGTGCTTGATTGTTTGTACTTTTGCCTTCTCACTCTGTGCCTTGATTGTGCCCCTTCCCCTTCCGTGCCCCCGGTGCCCCGCAGTGCCCCAGGCCTCTCCCCGCCCTCCCCCCGGTATCCCTCGCCACCCGCCGCTAGTGTCCCTGTGGCCCCGCCCCCCGCTGCTCCCATTCGCCGCCCCGCTCCCGCCTCCCAGCTGCTCCGCCCTCCCGCTCCCCCTCATATGGAGGCCGCGCAGCGGTGAAGGGAGCGACCTTTGACCCTGTTCTCAGGTAGGTCGCCCCCCAGCCGCCGCACGGTCCTCCTGTGACGCTGCTCCTGTGCCCCTTGTCGCCTGCCCCTGCCGCTGCCTACTGCGGCGTGTGCCTCCTGGTTCCACCTTGGTTTGTGTCCATCGCTATTGTCTATAATTGTGTCCTTGCCGTTTTTTGCAGTCTGTGCTTGATTGTTTGTACTTTTGCCTTCTCACGCTGTGCCTTGATTGTGCCCCTTCCCCTTCCGTGCCCCCGGTGTCCCGCTGTGCCCCGGGCCTCTCCCCATCCTCCCCCGGTATCCCTCGCCACCCTCCCCACCACTGGTGTCCCTGCGGCCCCACCCCCGCTGCTCCCACTCGCCGCCCCGCTCCCACCTCCCAGCTGCTCCGCCCTCCCTCTCCCCCTCATATGGAGGCCGCACAGCGGGTGCGCCGCTGGCGTGCCGAAGGCGCGCCAAAGGCAAGCCTGTATGCGCCCGTCCGCGCCTGGACCACGCCCAGCGCCTGAACCCCTGGACCCTGTGCCCCCCGCAACGCCAGACTGCACTACGACCACAGCACCCTCCACGCACTCAACACCGGACAAGACCACCCCTGCTACCGGGCCACCCCAAAGCGCACCCAAGGCCCCTTCACCTGCCGGAACTGCAGATTCACCAGCATCCAGCCAACCAAACCACCAACCGGAGAACCCAACCACCTTCGATGTATCCTCCTCAACACCCGCTCCGCTCGCAAGCAGGCCATCGAACTCTGGGACCTCCTTGACTCCAACGCCCCCGACGTCGCCTTCTTGACGGAGAACTGGCTGAACGCCACCTCAGCACCAGACATCGCCATAGCCATCCCACAGGGCTACAAGATCTCCCGCAGAGACCACACCAACGGAGTAGGAGGGGGAATCGCCATCATCCACAAGGAAACCCTCAGAGTCTCGACCAGCACCGACGACACCCTCACAACCGCCGAGCACATGCACTTCCACATCCACACCGACCCCAACACCACCCTCAGAGGAACACTCGTCTACAGACCACCCGGACCACGACCACAGTTCAGCGACACCTTCGCCGATCTCGTCAGCACCCACGCCCTCGCCTCCATGGACTACATCCTCCTCGGGGACCTGAACTTCCACCTCGAGAACAACAACGACGCCAACTCCGCAACCCTGATCGACAACCTCGCCAACCTCGGACTCAAACAGCTCATGACGACACCCACCCACGCCACTGGACACACGCTGGACCCCATCTTCTCCACAAGCCCACACATCTCCTTCAACCACACCACCAAACCCCACTGGACCGACCACAGATGCGTCCACTTCACCTTCCGGAAACCCACCACACACCACCGCACCCAACAGCTGCCACGACGCTGCTGGGCAAGGTCACCGAGGACCAACTGACTACCACCCTTGCCCTGAAACCCCAAGCCGACCCCACTGACCCCAACACCGCCGCAACCAACCTCAAACAGTGGATCAACGACTGCGCCAACACCCTCGCCCCTCTCAAGACCTCCACAACCAACCACACCAACAAGAAAGCCGCCTGGTTCCCCGAGGACCTCCGGATCTCCAAGAGCACCTGTCGTAAGCTGGAAAAGAAATGGATCCACGAACCGAACACCAGACAGCCACACAGCCCACAAGAGCGCCACCCGCAGACACCACCAACTCATCAGGATCGCCAAAAGGACCGCCTTCAAGGACCGCCTAGACAACAACGCACACAACACCAAAGAGCTCTTCAGCATCGTGAAAGAACTCTCCAACCCCAGCTCCAACACCAACGACATCTCACCATCACTGGACCTGTGTGACTCCCTGGCCACCTTCTTTCACTGCAAGATCACCGACATCCACGACAGCTTCAACTCCGACAACCCCGTACCCATCACCGAGTCCACCACCCCTACGACCACCACCCGCACCAGTCGTCTGACCGCCTGGTCCAACATCAGTGACGAAGACACCATCAAAACCATGAACTACATCCACTCCGGATCCCCATCCGACCCCTGCCCTCACCACGTCTTCAACAAATCCAGCACAACCATCGCGCCCCACCTCTGGACAACAATCAACAGTTCCTTCGAGACAGCAACCTTCCCGAAAAGCTGGAAGCACGCCGAGATCAACGCCCTTCTGAAGAAGCCCAAGGCGGACCCCAAGGACCTCAAGAACTCCCGGCCCATCTCCCTGCTCCCGTTCCCGGCAAAAGTGACAGAGAAGATCGTCAACAAACAACTGACCCGTTACCTCGAAGACAACAACATCCTGGACCCCTCCCAATCCAGTGTTCGCAGCAACCACAGCACGAGACCGCCCTCATAGCTGCCACTGACGACATCAGGATCCTGATGGACAAAGGAGAAACAGCCGCCCTCATCCTCCTGGACCTATCAGCAGCCTTTGACACAGTCTGCCACCGCACCCTGTCAGCTAGCCTCCACGACGCCGGAATCCGAGAGAAGGCCCTGGCCTGGACCACTTCCTTCCTCTCCGGCAGAACCCAGAGCGTCCGCCTCCCACCCTTCCGCTCGAAAACCACAGAGATCATCTGCGGCGTCCCACAGGGATCCTCACTTAGCCCAACGCTCTTCAACATCTACATGGCACCGCTCGCCCACATCGCACGACAACACAACCTCAACATCATCTCCTACGCCGACGACACCCAGCTGATCATATCCCTAACCGAAGACCCTCACACCGCCAAAGCCAACTTTCACAGAGGAATAAAGGCCGTAGCTGACTGGATGAAGGACAGCAGACTAAAGCTGAATTCAGACAAAACGGAGGTCCTCATCCTCGGACCCACCCCATCAGCCTGGGACAACACCCTGTGGCCCACATCGCTAGGCACAGCCCCGGAACCCACAGACCACGCCCGCAACCTGGGGGTCATCCTCGACTCCACCCTCTCCATGACCAGGCAAGTCAACGCCGTCGCCGCTTCCTGCTTCAACACCCTCCGAATGCACTGCAGAATCTTCAAATGGATCCCTCCCGACACGAGAAAAACCGTCACCCAGGCCCTCGTCACCAGCAGACTCGACTACGGGAACGCCCTCTACTCGGGAACAACAACCAAGCTCCAGAGACGACTACAACGAATCCAGAATACCTCGGCACAACTGATCCTCGACGTCCCCCGACGCAGCCACATCACACCCCACCTGAGAAGCCTGCACATGCTCCCCACCAACAGGAGGATCACCTTCAAGCTCCTCATCCACGCGCACAAATCACTACACAACACCGGACCTACATACCTCAACAACCGGCTCAGCTTCCACACCCCCACCCGAAACCTCCGCTCAGCCAACCTCGACCTCGCCACAGAACCTCGTATCCGGAAGACCACCGCCGGCGGCAGATCATTCTCCTACCTCGCCACCAAGACCTAGAACGCCCTCCCCACCAGCCTATGACAGACTCAGGACCTGCTGGCCTTCAGAAGACTCCTCAAGACCTGGCTCTTCGACCATTAGCGGTCCCCTCTCCCCCCCTCCCCAGCGCCTTGAGACCCTCACGGGTATGTAGCGCGCTTTCGAAATACAATGATTGATTGATTGATTGATTAATGTTCTAAGCTTCCAATAAGGGATCAAAAGATGTTGCTAACCAGTTCACCTATCACAGTATCCATTTTCACTCTATGCCAATGGTTTGTCATTATGATTTCTTTACTGATTCATCATTATAAGTAATGATCATTCTGGCTTGTTGCACCTGCTTGGGTTCATCCTTTTCGGTCAGTAAATTCTCCCACTGCAAATTGTCAGCTTTAATGCTGGATATCTTTAATACTTTTTTAGGATATCCTCTCTCCTCAAATCATTTCATCAATGCAGTCCTTTCTCTCTCAAATCTTGATTCTGTGCTACAAGTAGATTAGGATCTTAATATTTCAATGCAGGATATTCTCCACTTGATGTTAGTCAGTTGTGTCTACGTGTGTGAAGTACACAATTCCCTGCAGTGGTCTTGTGATGTAAGCTGGTCTGGAGAGTATTGTGTATTGTTTTGACAGAAATGACTAGGAAGTCTATTTCTGTTTGAAGGATGGTATATGTGAATGTGAGGTCTAAGTTGTTGTCAGAACTAGTGTCCATGAATTTTTGTAGTGTGTCTCTAGTTCCATGCCAAATTACATATAAATGAACTCTATAATGTGTTCATAGGATTATGTGTTTTGACAGATGTCCATTCTCAGGTGACCACACGTGTTGTGCTTCCCACCACCCCATGAAGGTGTTTTTGTAACTCTGTGCAAAGCAACTACCCATATCAGTACGTGACAATTGCTTGTACCATTGATTATTAAAGAGGAAGATGTTGATCCCAAAGCAGAATTTGAGAATATGTAATAATATTATGAAGTGGTTGTACAAGTAAATGAGTTTATCTCTCAAACAATATCTCCAGGCTTGTACTCCAAGGTGGTAATGCAGGTTAATAGGGAGATAACATAAATTATTACTAGGGTATAGTTGGTGCCCCTTGATATGTGTTGGATTTCAGGAAATCAGTGCTGTCCCTGCAATACAATGGTAGGTTTAGTACATATGAGGTCTAAATATACAATGGTTGTAAGAAATTGGAGTATTTGTTGAGGGGGTAGGAACCCATCTCAATTAATACTCACAATTCTTGTCAGGATGAACCACTAAAGTCACTAAATAAACCTGTGCTCAATCCCTTGGTAGGTTTGGCACAGAGCTGTCAGGTATAACTTACAGGCAATGTGTAAAGTATTTATGCAGAACTCAAATAGTAATAAAGTTGAAGCACAACAAAAGAACAATTCCAAGAGAATTTGTAAAATTAGAGAATATTTGAATAAATAACAAGACATGAAAATAACAAAATTCTGATAAGTAGAACAGGAGATCTGAATTTTTAAAGTTTGGGTTAAAAATCTAGCTAAAAAGCACTCTGCACCAACTGTAGGTCGCAGTCAACTGTTAATGGTGATTGTGATGGATCGCCGGTCACATACAGGAACCAGGTTTGTACCACTGGAAAACTTACCTTAAGACTTGGAAAGTCTTCTGGAGAAAAAATGGGTATTGAGGAGTCATCGGCTGGGCAAGCTGCAAGCTGGATCATAAGTGGTGTTCAACTATGATGAGGTGCTGCAGGATTCCAGTGTGATCATTGACAAAGGTAAGAAAGCTCTAATTGGCTGAAGTACATTCCCAACGTCAGTCTGATGTGGCTCCGCTCCTGTCTCCTTGAGGCCTTCTTTGATCTAACTTAGGAACTTTTCTGATAGTCAGATCTCCTTCAGAGGGACAAACCAGAAAGTTGGATCATGCCAATGATTCAACGGCTTCAGCTCGACGGTGATTCTGGTCTCCCCCTGGTTCTTTAGAAGAAATGTTATAAAAAGTATCTACAACTCAGCTCATGTAGTTTGGACAGGAAGAGTACACTCTAACACAAGCTAGAACAGTCGAACTCGAAGCTGAGGAACCAGGTTCGAGTCTCAGTAGGGACGCTCATCATACTCTTTGTCAACCGCTAAGCAAGTTCTAGGTAGCTTCCCACCTCCCACCGGGTTTGGAGACAGCCTGACTAGGGAAACAAAGGGAGGCAGGCTGAGATGTAGACATCCTTTGAAGATAAGGATGGGCTGGGAACAGCCACAGGCTATCCTGCTCAAAGAGCATAAACACCTCTTGCAACTAAAGCCCTCTCTGGGAGTGATACATATCTCATCACAGGGAAGTCATCGGAAGTCAGATGACAGTTGGACATTGGCAGGAGAGGCCTTTTGATTTTAGGCCGGTAAGAGACAACTTTCTAAAGGTGTGTTTTCTAAAATAGTAATGTAAAATAGGATCTTATCATTAAATTTGCCTTTAAATTACTGTTAAAATGAATCCTTGCATAATTTTTTCTAACTGCTCTCAAACTTAAACATAGCATTACAAATTGTTATAATGTAATCCAGTGTCTTCCTATGTGAGGGTCAGCCTTGCCACAGTGAAAAACAACTTTGGAGGTTTTTCAGGAGCTGCAAAACATTTACAAAATTCACAGCCAATCTGAAGTGGTGAGCCTGGAGACATGTCTTACAGGACTACTGCAGTGTGTGGCATTATGAATGCTGTAGCCCACTAGTGGCATTTAAGTTATCGGCCCTGGGTACCAGTAGTATTATATCCTAGGGACTTATAAGTTACAGTAAAAATGCCTATTAGGTGTATGCCAATTTTACCATGTTCGAAAGGGAGAGTAAAAGTAGTGTTCTATAGCCAATAAAAATGGATTCAGGTCAGAAGGCAAAACATCCAGGGGAACACCATGTAAAGGATGGGCATGTGTCAGTGGATGCACTTTTCTAACAAGTTCTAGCCCTGGGCCCATGCTGGTGCTAGTCTCAATCTATTTACTATACTTTATCACAAATGCATTGGTCCTCTGATGTACCTTTCTTTGTCATAGTGAAGGTTGAAAAATATAGAATTTCCTACTGTTGGCCACTCATTGAGGACCATTAATTGGTAACCAAATCAAAAGCAAGATTTCTAGAGAAAGAACATTTAAATGCAAACAAGTGTATTAGAGAATGAAAATCAGTACAAGTAAGTAACATCTTTAGCAATTTTGTCATGCATACTAAAGCATGCAGTGTGACTCCAAACATTTAGTCTAGTTAAAACAAGAATTCATAAAGAATAGTTTCAAAGCAGGAGGATTGTTCAATACTATTCCCACAGTAGAGACACAAGAATCAAGTTAAAGTCCACTAGGGGAAAGTCCAGGGACAAAAGGGAATGGAGCATTAATCAGAAAGTCTAAGCCTAGACTCTCACCAGACAGCTACAAATAGTCCAGCAGATAAGTTCATTAGCATAAGGGTAATGATAAACACAAGATAATTTGGCAGGCAGGCAAGAGTCAAGGGAAGCAATAGACCAGCAGCAACAGCCACAGTTTTTAAAAGCATCACCAAAGAGTTCTCAGGAAAGATCACCAAAATGTCAAATAAGAAGAGGGTAGCCCACTCCTCCTGAGTCCAATAGTCTTTATAGTGCAAATTTGTCACCATGACATCATAGTCAGTCCACGATGGTCTGACCATCATGTGATTGTTCTTTCATTTACCAGGTACAAATTGATCCTCCAGCATATTTTTCCATGCGAAACAACTGTACATTAAATCCTCACAAGTTTGTAGGAAAGAAAGCTTTAACAATGTTGCTGTCCATGGATACGGTCCAAAGGTCAGGTTCTCACAAAGTCCACACAAAGTAGAATTAGGAAAAAGTGTCTGGTTTGTTTTCAAGGGGTGAGTCATGATCAGAACAAATAAGCAACATTTGGAATTGTGTTAGAGTTCATTGCACACATCAACGAAATAATGTAGCCTAAAGAGAAAAGTTAACTCAAACATCTTTTGAAAGATTATATTTTTCATTAGTGCAAAACTCCCAAATTTACATTAAAAAGCATTATGAAATGACTTAAATATATCATATTTAAGCATTCTGTGATGTTTGTCAGTGATTAATAAAGAAGAACTGTGATTATGGCCTACTGCTATAATCTCAAACGTTGCAATTCACAAAATATTTTTTAAATATATTAAACTAAAATCGTTTATATAAATCTAGAATCTATAGCATATTAGGCATTTATGATGAAAATGTCAGATATCTAACATGTAGGAGTACATGCATCAAGGTAGGATTTTGCGAGTCCTTAATTTATGGAATTGCAGTTAAGGACTCACAAAAGCCTATGCATGTAGAAATCGCTATAAAAATAGCGATTCCTAAACATTCTTTAATTGTGGCTCTCAATTTGCGGGTTGCAATTAAGGAATCGCTCCCCATTCATTCCCATGAACCTACAGGCCAATAGGAATGAATAGGTGATTGCATGCGCAATTTGCGAGTGCCAATAGGTATTCGCAAATTGCGCATGCAATTTCAAGGGTGCAAAGGTGTGAAAAGGACACCCTGTTGCACCCCTGCAATGGTGATGTACACCCATGTTGCGCACACACATGCTCCAAGGGCATGTGTGTGCGCAACATGAAACGTTTGAAAAATGCACTTTAGTGCATTTTTCAACGTTTTAGCAAATTACCGACCAGTTTAATTGCTCGGTAATTTGTGGCCCCAAATAGTGAACTCACTATTTAAAAAAGTGATTCTTGCATTGCGTTTAAGGAATCACATATTGTGATTCCTGAAATGCAATTGCAATTTAAGAAATCTCAATAAATGTGATTTCTTAAATTGCGAGTGCCTTACACCTTGAAGCATCGCAAAAGCCCTTTTTGCGGGCACAAATGCCGATAGGTGCGAATCGCACCGTTTGCATTCGCAAAAAAGGTTGATGCATGTGCCTGGTAATGTATAAGAATTGCACCAGCATAAAGTTGTCACTCTGCAAGAAATGGTTTGTTTTCATCTTTCATTTTCAGAAACATCTTTGTTAGAAATATAAGATAATTAGTTATAAAAGTCATCTTCAAAATCACTATTTTATTATTTCTACCATTCTCTAACTAACCAAGAACACTGATATTTAATCTTCTCACAGGTGCACTTTTAAACATTGTTGTCTTTTTCGGTCATTTTTCTTAATCAGAATAATCAATATTTTATCTCTAACGCACATTTCTAACACAGGTATTCTCTAAAAGACTTCTGCTAGATAACACAATTGGTGCGCCAATTGGATTTAAACGATCTTGCTGTCTTTTATGTAGAAGATACAAAACAAGAGGCTACAGGTTTGCTAGTGTAGAAAAAATGGACTCATGTAAACCAATTAAACCCTGATCTCTCCAATGATACAATAAGATATGAAAATTATTAATGTTATGTTTGTATCTAATGCAGGATACCAACTTGTAACAATCTGACTGCTCAAGTTGGTAGTATGCCTCTTTCAAATATTTGTTCACATTCCACAGGAGAACATTTTCTTATCGTAAAGTTTTATAGTCTTAAGGGCTAACTATGAGTTTGGTGGTGCATGAACGGACAGCCACACTGGCAGCCCGCTCCCACATGCCAAACATGTGGTTGCTCTACCCATTAGCATTCAGCGTACCGGCTGTGAGCCCATTGCGATCCTGTCTGGATGATTATCTCCACCGTTTGATCTTGCACCCAATCGTCAAGTCTACTTGAATGTGCCTTCAACTATGATATATTCCATCAAGAATTGTGGTCCTTGTCATGCCATCAACCCTATGAAGGTTTTTCTACTTTGTTACTAATCTGGATATTTTCTTCCTGTTGGAATCATATTGGAGCCGTTCCTGCATCATTCTGTCGTTGTCTGCCCTCAATTGTTCAGGGCTATTTTCCTGGCTATCTGACCCGGGCGCATCTCATTCTTTTTGCTCTCACACAAACTTTTCACCCTGAAGAAGGTGTGACCCACAGTTGGGTCTGACACCGAAACGCACGTCAGAGCTGGAGGCCCTGTGCCTTCTTTCTTTGCATCTTTTCCCTTGAGAAGAAATTGGATTATGGACTGCATTAGTGATTGAAAATATGACCACTGATCTTGGATTTCCCATACTATTTAAAATTGCCAGATTTTTTTTTTATTGATGGGAACTACATTAGTATTATGTGACTATGTTCAGCACTATCTAATGTATTGCTATCTGATGGAATGTATGAGTATGTCTGAGTCTGCCTGTCTGAAAGATTTTGTGTGTGCTACCAAGGATGCGTGTAGAGTTTGTTGCCATTCATTGTCTTTTATGTTTTTTCTACTATGTTGACTAAGGAACATACATAAATATGATATCCTTAACTCACAAGTTTTTGTATTATAAATGAGAAGAGTACCATGTTAGGATTGGTCTCTTATATCAGTGACGTATAGCACTTTATTAAGAAATAGTTAGGCAGAGTTGTCTTCTCTGATTGTCTTTTGCACTACCTACCAGATTACCAGTTGCCTCTGAAAATGAGCACCACAATGGGAATGACAAAAACAGTTCCTGCACGGCATGGACTGTAAAGTCCATGCCGTGCAGGAACTGTGGGTGCATGAATACAGGAGGCACATGTTTTGTCCCCCTGCATACATTCCCATGCAAATGGGCATCCTTTGTTTTAGGACTGCCAGCCTTTTCATAGAGGAAAGAGGAAAGACCTCCATGACACCACTGGCGGTTCTTAAACTCATAATATGCATGGTGGTGCTGCAGAAGCACCACCAGCATATTACTGAGAATGATGTGTGGGATTTTCTTACTTTGGGCATTGATTACTACTGCCTTGGCCACAGGTGTGTGCATGTGAAAAACTAGGTTGTTGGTTGACCTGGGTGTAAGCCCTGGTCAAGTAACAACCACAAACCGTGTCATGGTGAGGCACAAGCTAACCCTAAATTAACCTGTGCTCAACCCTCTTGTAACTTGGCACAGAGCAGTCAGGCTTAACTTAGAGCCAAGTTGTAAAGTATTTGCACAACATTTCAAGCAATAATAAAGTAAAAAACGCCAGAAAAATAGGATTCCACACCAAGTTAGAAAAATAGAATAAAATCTAAATATATAAAACAGGACTAAAATGACAAAAATTTAATCAGTAGAATGGGAGTTATGAATTTTAAAACATGTTAGTGAAAATAGCGTCAAAAAGCACAAAGTGCCAACTAGATATGTCTGGTCAATCTAGAACTGGTCAAAGTCACACTTTGAAGTCAACAACAGTGAAGGAGCGCAGGTGGGCTACAGGGACCAGGTTATGCCCACTGAACTCTACCTTCTCAAATCTGTGCCAAGACTCCCGTTCGTGATGGTTGGGGTCGTGAAGAGAAGGGAGAGTGTCAGGGGAGGCTGCTGGAATAGCACTAAAAGCAGATCAAGTGTCATGGGCGGGTGTTGCTGGAGCTTGGGGTTGATAGTACCATGCTAGCGGTAGATGCTGTAGCGTGAAGATGCAGCTGCCAACAGCCAACAGGCCCGTTCACCTTCATGAGGAGCCCAAAAACTTAAATACAGTTCCCTGAGCCACACCAAGGGTCCGGGACCTGACTGGCACCACTTGGGGATCAGGAACTTACATCAGCTGGATTCATGGGCTGTTGCAGGATGTTGAGAAGCCTTTTATGTCCCTGAGGCTCAGATCAGGAGGCCAGCAGACTAGCCCTTGGAGTCAGTCTGGTGTCCTGGGTTCAAGGGTGAAGTCGCAGAACCAGTACTCTTCTCACTCAGGCAAGAGGGCAGCAGACAGCAGATCAACAGGGCAGTCATTCCTTCAGAGCAGTCATCCAGCAGAGTGCAAGTCCTTTCAGCAGACAAGCAGTCTTCTTCCAGGTCCAGACGTGTACTGAAAAAGTGGTGTCTGAAGCCCAGTATTTATAACCAGTTGTGCCTTTGAAGTGGGGAGAAGCTTCTAGAGGTTTGCCTTTGAAGTGCACAAGTGCCCTGCCTTCCTGGCTCTGGCTCCAGACTACCTAGAGGGGTATGCAGCCCTTTGTGTGAAGACAAGACACATCCTATTCAAGTATAAGAAGGTTAGGCTCAGCTCCTCCCGGTCCATTGAGTCACACCTAAGCTCCCCATTATGTCTGGATGTTTAGGGGGAATGCACACAACTCAGCTGTCTGCTATACCCAGTAATGTGACCCAGGAATAGGCTGTAGGCACCAAATGGCTGAGGCAAGAAAAGGACAATTTTCTAAAACTGACATTTTCAAACTTTTAATTTAAAATCTGATTTCACCATAAGGTAGGAGTTTTCTTTACAATTCCAGAGATACCAAACATGAAGGGGTTACATGTTCCTGTTTGTAAATTACACATAACATTTAATAAGGTTCCTCCAATGTTATTGTATAGTAGAGGTGGGCCTTGCATTAGTAAAAAACAAATGTAAGATTGTTTCACTCCCAGGACATATAAAACTTAACAGTACATGTCCTCCATTTTAAATACATTGCACCCTGCCCTCTGGGTTATCCAGGGCCTACACTAAAAGTGACTTTTATGTAGTAAAAAGGAAGTTTGGGGCCTGGTAAAAGGTTCACTTTGCCAGGTCGAAATGTCAGTTCAAAACTGTACACACCCAGGCTGCAATGGCAGGCCTAAGACATGCTTAATGCGCTCCTTTAGTGGGGGATACAATCCGTGCTGCAGGCCCACTGCTAGTATTTAATTTACAGTCCCTGGACACAGGTAGTGTCACTTTACTATGGAATTACAAGTAAATTAAAAATGTCAAGTGGGTATACGCCATTTCTACCATGTTTTCAGAAGAGAGCACAAACACTTTAGCACTGGTTAGCAGTGGTATAGTGCACAGAGTCCTAAGGCCAACAAAAAATGAATTTAGCAAATATAGGAGGAGTGAAGGCAAACCATTTAGGGATGTTCCTGCAGAAAGGGCCAAAGTCCAAAAGTGCAGTTTGTGGCTTGAGCTTGATTAGTGATAAATTGTTCTAGGCTAATTTACCTCTTGCACCACTCTATTGGCCACTGAAGCAGTTGAGAGACTTAGATGCTTGACACCCAACTACAGAGCTACTCAAAACTGTTGATGAATTTCAAGCCACAATTGCACCTAAATGAGCATATAACTCTCGCACAAACTCATTGATGCCTTAGAAAAACACTTCTTCAAGAATACCAATAACCCTGACAAGTAAAAAAAAAACGTCCTATTCCAAGCACACCAAAGACGACTACACCATACATCTTAAACTGTATTTTGTCAATCTGCAAGTAGAAAAAGAAACCAATGATGTAATCAAAGGTATAGATGTGATAGGCTCCTCAGCAGTCCCTTGCACTCCAAATATCTTTAAATCCACCTTCCTAATGTCCGCTGTTGCCCTTCCGATGGGAGAGAACATTCACTCATTCCACTAAAAGGTGTGTTGCTAAGTGGCCTGAAAGTATCTTACATTAAATCGATTTTACAAAAGCAGGTACTGGGCCAGGCTGACCCTGCAAACTACAGATCAAATGAACTCTTCCTGGGTATATCAATCAAAAACGAAGCACTCTCTTATATCTCATGCATTATCAAACAAACAAATCCACATCAGAGAGATCAGAAAGATATAAATCTTGAAGAGCACGGAATCAGTACTGTTAGAAATGGGGGTCTCTAGTTGGCAGAGTTGGTACCTTTGTCGAAATAGGGACCCTTGCTTCCAGTCAGGGTAAGAGGGTACCCCCTTTAGATAACCCCTGCTCACCTCCTGTGTAGCTTGGCATGAGCAGACAGACTTATCCCAAAGGCAATGTGTAAGGTATTTGTACTCAAAACACACAGTAATACAGTGATAACACCACAATTGGACACCATGCTAGTTTAGAAAAATAAAGTATCTCAACAAGACAAAAATCCAACATACATGAAATAAGAATATGACATTAAAAAGGTTTCTAACAACTTGCTCCATAGAAAACTATGTATGTGTGAGTTCTCACAAAGTCCCTGTAGTTGCATCAAAATTCACAAGGCCAAACAGCCACAGAGAGGGGAAGCGTTGAGAAACAAAGAGATGTGTCAGTTTATGAGGCTTTGGGGAGGTGATGCGACAGTTCTGCACGCAGGAGAAGTGATGCGTCCAATCTGTTCTGTAAGGGGAAGGGAAGCATCGACTCCAAGACGGTTCAGGTCCGTGGGTGATGCATCAGGAAAACTTGTTGCACAGGTACGATGTGTGGAAATCTGGTATGCGTCATTCCTCAATGCGACGATGACGAGTGGTGCAACATCGGTTTCTTCAGCCACGACCCCATGATGCGTCGATTCTTGCAGCCACGACAGGTGCTGCATCGGTTTGGCACTGGTGCAGAGATGCATGGAGATTATTCTCACATGGCGGTGCTGCCGCAGGAAAAACAGCTGCAAGAAGAGCGATGCATCGATTTCTTCAGGTTTCCTACGGCTCCCAACAGCAGGAGCAACCTCCAGAGGCTCAGAACTGAAACAGGCACCTCCTGGCAGGTCAGAACTCTGAAGGTGAAGTCTTTGTGTCCCTGAGATTTCAGAACAGGAAGATAGGCCCTATTCAGGTGCAAGGAACTCCTCCCACTACTCTAAATTCAGCCAAGGTCAATTCAACTTAGCTCTGAGTCATCTAGGAAGGTCCAGGCACTTCTCAATCCCCCAAATGGCTGTCTACAGTAAATGCACATCTCCAGCCCCGTCACTCCAAAACCAGACAGTCATTCCAGAAACAGGCATCAGCACACAGAATGGTTAAACAAGTAAATGCCTACTTTCTAAAAGTGGCATTTTCAAACACATAATCTAAAGGCCATCTTTACTAAATGATTTGTTATTAAATTCTAAGTTCAGAGAGCCTAAACTTTATTGCTCCATCTTATCCCAATGGAAAGTTATACTTGTAAGATGTTACAAAGTACCTCCCATTCTATCCTATGGGACAGATAGCCTTTTAATAGTGAAAAACTAAATTGGCAGTCACACACACCACCCCATGTCCTACGTTTCACATACACTGAAGCCTGCCCACGAGGGTATCATGGGCCTACCACAGGGGTACCCTACATGTAAGAAAAGGGAAGGTTGGGGCCTGGCAAGTGGGTGCACTTGCCAGGTCGACATGACAGTTTAAAGCTGCGCACAGATACTGCAGTGGCAGGTCTGAGATACCTTTTCAGGGCTACTCATGTGGGTGGCACAATCAGTGCTACAGGCCCACTAGTAGCATTTGATTTGCAGCCCATGGCACACTCAGTGTACTTCACTAGGGACTTACCAGTAAATCAAATATGTCAATAAGGGAAAACCAATTGTGATAACAATTTACACAAGGATAACTTGCACTTGACACTCCCAAAGTCTAACTTTATTCCTACTAAAATTAGACTTTTGGTCTAAGTTAGACTTTTGTTCGAAACTAAGGTCATAATTTCAAGTTTAGTAGTAGTAAAGTTAGACTTTTGGTCTAAACTTAGACCAAAAGTCTACCTTTACTTCTCTAAATGCCCTTTGTGAATACTGAAAGTTTCGTCCCAGACTACTTTTATGAATCAGGCCACCTGTGTTTTGATAACAGCAGGTTGGACAACCAGCATCTAACAACTAATGCCTTAATTACATCAAACCTTGAGACTCTCAACCTCCATCAAATTGTATTGGGATCTACCCATTGTGCTGGACACACACTAGACGTCATGTTCTCCCCTCCTTGATATGTTGTGGTAACTGGCAACTCCTTAGTTATATGAAGTGACCATCACCTCATTATATTCAAGATCAATCTTCTGGCCAGAACAAACTCAAAAACAACTCATGACACAAAAGCATATATAGACTGTAAAAGAAACTGGACCTGCCTACAATGAATGCCTTTGTCACAAAATTCACAACCAACACGAAAACACTGGATGCTAATGCTATCTTCAACTGGCCTTCTGCAAGTAAAGACACACAAATACCACTGAAGAACTCAAATGAGACCAACCTCAAAAAAAGTGCTGTATGGAACAATGACAAGATCTACGTAACCCCCTTACCAGACCTGAGTAATGTGGATGGCAAACAAGCGATCCAAAAAAAGGACGATCTGCAAGACCTCCATTCAACAAGACTTTATGACTGTCTCTGCACCTCAAATAATGGGCAATCACATACAACTCAAAATGGAAAAGACTGAGATCATGACGTGCAGTGATACAATCACCTACCTACAACCATGCGGCCAAAAGTATGCGATGTCCTGCCAGCATCATCAAGAGAAGTGAGGATCTGGAGATATCCATGGACACAGAACTAACTGTGATCCCACCTGCCAACAGAATTACTAAGAAAAACTTACAGTCTATGATAACAACGAGGCACATTACCTTATACTTGGGGTACTTACAAAACTTATAAGCTACATCAAGTAAGGGTAGTCTGTGCTATATAAATATTGCGATACAATACTTCACAATCCTTGATTAGTTACAATTCTTAGGTAAGCTAGTGTTACTGTGCTTTGTAAATAAATAGAAACAAAGATAAATATTGTATGTGTGATTATGCTAATACTAAATTTGATTGACAATTTTGAGATCACTTGGTCATATTTGTGACTAATGGAAATTCAGTGTAGATAAATGCAAAGCTTGTCCTAAGATGATTTCGTAGTTTCTCCTTTTCTTGCAATTCTTCAATGCTTAATGAAGAACCTTACCAGAATGTTTACATCTTTGATCTTTGTCTTTGATTCTAGATTCAAGGTGCTATAATCGTTTCCTCCTTGGTGCAGATCGTGCTTGGATTTTCAGGTTTGATTGGTTTCCTGCTGAAGTTTATCGGGCCACTTGCCATTGCACCTACAATAACACTGGTGGGTCTGTCTCTGTTTATCGAAGCTGGAAAAAAATCTGGAGTCCACTGGGGCGTCACTGCTATGTAAGTCTAACCAAACTTTGAATTCTGTATGCAATTTAAAACAAAAAAAATTATGATGAGAATGTGCTCATTAAAATCTAACAAAGATTGTTTGCTGCCTCACCAGCCTCATCTAATCAACACTTTTCCTGCATATCTATACTTATATAGATATAGTGATCTGTTTAGAGGCCATCCACATATTACTTCCACCGACCACAGCATGCGGCAATGGGTCAACCTCCTTCTGCCATTAGCAAGCCTACTTTGCGTGTCTCTGCATTTTTCCCTGATTAAATGCACACATTCGCCTTAAAAGAAGGCCACTTTATTGCCAAGGCTCAAGAAACAATAAGTTTCTTTGCAATGTGTTTTTCTTTCTATACATGACTCTGTTTTATTTTTTCAATCATCGCTGTGTGTTTAAACTCTTTCTTGCATTTACTGTAATTCAAACCCAATACACTTTCTTTGTGCTAACGAGAATTATAATTCCTAGTGTTTTGCATTAGAACGTTATAAGGTTCCTATACCTCTTCTAAGTACACTTATCTACTAACAAGCATGTCAAATGTTCCATTTACATTCTATGTAATGATTAATTTATTTATGAGTATTATATATATTACGGTATTAAGTAGCTGCCACGACATCTATGCTTTCTTCTTATGCCGGGCATATTGACTTTGCCAATGCTTGTCATTAAAATTGTCACTAACATTCGAGTATGCTAGAATAGTGCGAGCTGTGACGTGTTTGAAAGTATATTGTATCATTCACGCTGGCATATTTTGAATTGGTACTCCTTAGATTTTCTGTGGCTGAAAATATGATTGAATGATCTACTTCCATTGGCATTTGCGACTCCGATAGCGGATACAACATGGACTTTACCTTTTCATGGAAACAACCATTATCCTGATCTTTGATCAGTCGCGGCCGGTGCAGGTAATAGTGGTGGAGCTGGGTGGGGGGTTCGGGGAGTCGACCTACGACCGAATTAGGAAATTAAAATAAATAATTAAAACCACATGCTCACTGCTTCGCCGACTTTGGCGATGTGGCCAGCGCAAGGCAAGTGGTTTCATTTATATTTTTTATTTTATTTTTCCTCTGCCATCTTCTGTCGACTTCCCCCCTCCCTGCCCTCTCCAGCCCAAACTCTCTTACCTTCACTGGCTGCGACTGTCTTCCATAAATGCAACTTTAGCAGATTTAATATTCTAACTACAGGCCCATCAATACAGCAATGCTATTCATGTCTACATTAAAAAATCCTCATAGTTCAAGAGTTAATGTTCGTTGGACTCCTGCGGTTATCTTAAGTTGAGAACCTAGTGAGCCAGACTCAGCCTTCCATCTTTCTCTGTTCTGTAATTTTAGAGTCATGCTTTGGGAGTAATAATAACACCTTTTATTTACTGTGCTTAGACATGGAAGAAGTGTAGTATGAAGATGAAAAAACAACTTGCTATGTATTATGAATAGTTACAGTTCTTGCTACTATTTTCTAAGTATAAGAGGGAATGCACTTGGGCAATGGGATAATGCTGCTGGTCTAAACAAGGACATAACTGTTTAGGAATTGCTCACTTAACATGTGTAAGACCTGACAGATTTAGGGTGGTCTTCCCCCCAATATTTTGTCTCCCTCCTCCACATTTCTGACCTGTTTTTAGGACTCTGTGCACTTAGCCACTGCTAACCAGTGCTAGCATGCTTGTGCTCTCTCCCCTACACATGGTAACATTATTTCATCCCCAATCGGCATATGTCATTTACAAGTCTCTAGTAAAGTGGTACCTCCTGTATCCAGGGCCTGTAAATGATTTGCTACTAGAGGGCCTGCAGCACTGATTGTGTCACCCACTCAAGTAGCCCTTTAACCAAGTGTCAGGCCTGTCATTGCAGGGCATGTCTGTACAGTGTACACTGCCATGTCCACCTGGCAAAACAACTCTTTTGCCAGACCCTAACCTCTTTTTATATATATAAGTCACCCCTCCGGTAGGCTCTGTATAACACAGAGGGCAGGGTGCAATATATGTAAAAGGCAGGACATGTACTATTAAGTTCTTCATGTCCTGGTAGTGAAAAACTCCCAAAGTCGTTTTTCACTACTGCAAGGCCTGTCTCTCCCTTAGGATAACATTTAGAATTACCTAATAACATTTTACATGTGTAATATACAATTGGGAAGCGATAAGATCCCAAGTCTGGTGTCTCTGGAATCCTAATTTAAAATCCCAAATCATGGCAAAATCGGATTTAACATTACAATTCCGAAAATGCCACTTTTAGAAAGTTGACATTTTCATACTTTAGCCTGCTCTGTGCTAAGTTACCAGAGCATGAACACAGGTTAATTTAAGATTACCCAGCCTCCTACCTAGACCAGGATTGTGGTTCCTGATTGTACAGGGTGACTACCTCTGCTAACCGGAAACGCAAATTCCAACAATATGGATATAGAAATGCATCTGCATATATGATGATGTGTAGCCATTTATCATGCTTCTCAAGTATGATATATGAACGAAACATGTTTCATTATAGGTTAGGTCAAAAAGTGAATATCAAATACATGTATGTGCGAGTTAGTGACAGTACGTATGTTTTCTTCCTGTGTTTCTTATTTTAGGACTATTGCACTTATTCTTCTGTTCTCGCAGTACCTAAGGGCTATTGAATTTCCACTCATGTCCTATACCAAAGGGAAATGGAAAACATTCAAGTATCCAGTATTTAAGCTATTTCCTGTAAGTAGATTATGTTTTAGCTGAACAAAATATGTTTTTAAGAGTGCTTTACTTATAATGTATAAAATTAAAGATGAAAAAGTAAATTTTCGTGACTAAAATCTACGTGAATTTGTAAAAACGTGAACATATATTCCATCATTGACATCACTGGGAATACAACATTTCAGTGGCAAAGGTGACATCATATAATACATATTTATGGCTGCTTCTAAATGCGATAGGTTATGACTGACCATCAGAGCTCAACAATGACACTATACAGTGCTCTGCTGCCTTACAGCTAGGGCACGCTATGCAAATGTCACACACATACATACATAATATCTTTTTTTTACCCCTAATTCTTCCTCAAAAAGTTGATACTATTGATAAAGAGAAGGAATATCAGGAGCTTTTGTGGGGCTGGGTAAATAAACACTTTAGCTTCCTCATTATTGGAAATCATAGTTTTGCTTTAAAATCTAAGAGTAAATGTTTACCACATGAGGGCAGAGCCCTCAAAAAAAGTGATGCCTGGAGAATAGTGACCCCTCTACCCTCCCCCGACTTCTGGTGGGCATGAAAACAAAGGATAATACTAATCACCCCATTTGTGCTCGATGGATGTGCATAAAAGTCTTCTTGGCAGGAAGTTGTTATCTTTCTTAATGTGTACCAACAAATATGAGTGGACTGTGGAAAAGTTCATTAAAAGAAACAACACTGGAAGCAAATATTAGTAACAGAGTTGCTGAATGTTAAGGACTTAGGGCCTGATTGCGAGTCTGGTGGTCTTTCAGAGAGCCACCATGCCATCACCCCACTGCAAGACAGCCATACCAGTAGTCAGACCCCCACCGGATTCTGAGTTAATCCTGTGTGGGAAGTCCTGCTGCAGCAGTCCCATGGCATTGCGTATAATTGCCATGAGACCGCTGCAGCCTTTTCCTGCACAGAAAGAAATGCATAATGTTGTGCATTTCTCTCTGTGAAGGATCATGGATGCAAAAATTGAGGGGGCACAACATGTGCCCCTCTGCATGCACCCCCATGCACAGATGCCCCCTGAGTTTCCTCACTACCACCATTTTCAAGGTATGCTCAGCGCAATGAAAAGGAAGGCAGTGCAGAAACTCTTAATATGCTTGGTAGTGCTGTTGCGGCACCACCAGCATATTGCAGCCTCAGACCACTGCGTTACCTCTGCGTAGTCCATTATTCCCGGAGGTTGTGTCATCCCTGCGATGGTAACACTACCGCACTTGTAATACAGCGGTCGGACCGCCAGCATGGTGGTGCTCTGGCCAACACCGCTTCTATGGCAGTCCGATGTACCACCATATTCGTAATCAGCTCCTTAATTCTTCTGTCTTCTATGAATTGCTCTCTTCAGTCAGGAATAGCCAGAGCAGAGTATACACATGCAGAGATGATGCCTCTTTTAAAGACTTTTTTGTGATTATCTGTACTTCTTCAAAGGGTTGCCCAATTTACCCTATCCCTCCCTCCTACAATTATGCAGCATTACTATCCAAAGTAGATCATTCAGTACCTAAGCCGTGACAGATTTCCAGGCTGTTCACATGATTATTTATCTAAATGCCAACCAATGCTTGTAATGAAAATCTTGACAGATCCAGCACCTCCTGTACCTCTATGGTATTGCAGTGTAATATTTGAAAGATCCACATTTTTCCGAAGGCCACTATCATCTTGTAGATCTTTCTGAACTGTGAAGAGAGCCAAGTCTGGCTTCACTGTGTTACTGGAAACTGGTGAAAAGTGGCAGATAATTACTGTCATCTAACTAATGATTTTCACCTGATTTGTTCTTTTAGCAGCCTCAAATCTTTCATGTCAGACAGAACCCAAATAATAGGTATTTTACCTTTTTAAGTCATATCCAGCAATCACCTATGAGTCGCTCAATGATCCAGACACTCATGTATTGTGTATGATCTTTACTTTGGGTTATTTTCCATTCTGCTTTCATCATATGCTGATGAAACTCACTCTATGTGTGTCTTGATGTGGGAGAAGCATCATTAGTAGCTGAACAGAAGGACTGTTTTGAGACTTTTAGTCTGTGAATGCATATATATCCTGTTAACTGTTTTAGTGTGGAGGACGACCAGAGTATGTCTTCCACACCACCTTTGCTGTGCAAAGGGCGGCAACTGATCATCATCCTCCGTGCTTGAAAAAAAGATGTTTCTGGTGAAAACACCAGAAACAATTTCTTTTTAAATATCAAAGTCAAGATATTAGAACACAGGGCCTGACATTACAGCAAAACAAAATGAAAGCAGACCACACTAATGGCGAGGTCTTCTTTCACTTGTGTGTGGTGCTGAAGGCATTACTCCGCCCGAGTACCAATCAACACAAAAATGCAGAGTTGGAAAGAGGACAATGTCCCTTTTGCAGTGCTGTCTCTTCATACTGGATCCCTACTTGGGGATCACACTGGGCGTGTGATCCTACCGCCAATCTCCAGGGTAATTTACTTCCAGCTGGAGCAACCCCTTGGGCTTGGACCTCTGCTCCCCCATCGCAGGCAAATCAGTAGTTCTGCCCCCTTGTGTGGCAAATAGGAGATGTTTCTCCCAATATGTCCACCAGGGAGCAGAAAGCCCACTACGCCACCAGGGAATACCTTTGATTTACTTTTTGAGGGAAGCAACCTTTTGGACATGGGCCTGTGCTTCCCTTTGACCTCTAAGCACAAGACACTTTCTTCCCCCCTTCCTGGAGGGTGGATAGGGTGTGTTTACCTCAATATACACCCCAAGGGGCTAAAAGGTGCGCTAAACTACTAGGGAATATTTTTGAATTACATTTGAAATGGTACTTTTCATCTTCTTGTGTTATGGAGAATGCCAGAGCTGTTTAAAGATGTAGGGAACATGTTTAAATGGCAAGGCACTCTTTTCAAGGCATCATGACACTAAATAATGAGTTTCTATGTGTGAGGTGACAATACCTTTGACCACTCAGGGTTTAGCCTTATTTAAACACACATTTGCTTGAATGTACTTCTGGGTCCACGCTGCAAAATATCAGGAACCGTCAACTAACTGTTCTTGACACAGGGAGACAGAAAAATATCTCAGTTCATGATTTCTTATACTTTTTACCAAGGAAGATCCTATCTGCTCTGCTACTGATACTTTAGCCTGTGGTAAATACTAATGTTCAGTGCGCATTTATGGTCCAATTGATCATTAAGCATTGTGACCATAACCGTGACCCTATCATTCTAGGGTGTGTAGATGACACTGGAGAAGGGCGGGGTACTGGAGACATTTCAGTGTGTAGTGTTACTCAAGGCAGGGGATCAGATTATGAAGAACATTCAAACAAAATAATACCTACACCGGTTAAAAAAGTATCACTTAACTCAATTAAAATAATTAGACCATACTCTGAGTGGTAGCAGCTACAATACTGCATATGTGGAAGCAAAGATGAACGAGTCCTCTCTGACACAATCTAGTTTAAGAACAATGCAGCACCTTATCACATTCTGGGTTTCACAATTTCATACATTTTCTATTCAAGTCTAAAGTTTACTGCATATTAGATCTGCTTTCTCGAGCACTGAAACCTCAAATAGGGTTTGAGGACAACACAGTCCTGAATTGTGAACAAGAGTATATTCGATCTTCCTACTCAGTCTGTGGATATGTTGTCTCTTCACATTTTTCCCAAAAGGCTGACAAGGATTGAAATTGCCATTTGCAAAGTTTGCATTAGATTTATTGAATGTATACTTCATTTGTGTTTCCATATTCCATGTTTTTCTTTTTTAATTGCATTAGCACTTACAAAAAACGTAGGTCCTGATTCACAAAGGTAACTTACACTTTCGAGGGAGTTTATACTTTGCAGTAAATTCAATACTTTTGGTTTACTCATTTCGGACCAAGTATAATCTTCTCACAAAAGTGTAGGTTGGTGGTCTCCACCACCTGAGTATATTGATTGGTTTGCTCTTATGTAGGTGGTTGATGTTCCTTACACATCTGCTCCCTCACGCTCCCTAAACCCCTCTTACTCTTCATAATCGCATTCCCTTTTGCAATAAATCTGCCCTTCTTTAAGCCACTCCCACATTTACTACTAAAACCTACCTACATGTGCAGAGACTCCGCCGTCGGGGCGGAGAACTTCGCACTCATAAGTACAGGTAATGTGGAGGCAAAAAACTCCACTAGTAGTTTGTAAATTTCAATCAGTAGTGTGTTTTGTAGTACTGCAAAATGTATTACTATCTGCGGTTTGTCAATCAGGCCCTTAATGTACAAGCCGCATATTGAAACCTGTATGTCATATAAAATTCAATTTGAAAAGCGCAATTGCCTAGTAAACTCAATAATGATATTTCGGAATAGAGAAAATAAATATACACACTGCATACTATGATCAATTTTAAAGTTATAAGAAAGCATTAGATTTCGAAACTGCTGATCTATAATACTGTATTTTTCAGAGCTGCGTTTACACTCATTGAACTAATGTATGTTTCTACCCCTTGACAAGGTGCTGCTGGGTATGTGTGTCTCGTGGCTAATCTGCTATCTTCTCACGCACTTTAATGCCTTCCCCGGCAACCCTGAGGAATATGGATATGCTGCTCGGACCGATATTAACCTTGACGCAATATCAAATGCCCCCTGGTTTCATATTCCGTATCCCGGTAAGCTGAATTATTTATGTGCACATCTATACTTGCACTACGGAGTCATTATGCAGATTATAATGTTTCAAGGCAGCCTCTTCATGAATGAGCAGTGTTGTATGAAATTTGAAAAAAAGATGTATTTAATTCTCTTTTGTTAGATGAATTTACAACCTCAATTTCAGAATTGCATTGCATACCATATCCTCCCATCTTGCATGCACGCGGCCTCCAAGTGGCAACAAAAACATTATTTAAACATGTACATTTATAGTAACAAGTCGATGTTTTTAAACATATCTTAAAATTAGTGAGCACAGCAAAAGAATATCGTTTGCACCCACCAACCCCCTACCATATTTATTATTTGCCTTGTTTCAGTAGTTTTCAAAGCCCAATATTATTCTTAGCTATCTCGTTTGAAGTGGTCTCTTAGGCAAGCCAGTAGCATCAATATAAAAATAAAGGACCTGGGGTAGATTTATTAATATTTGACGGAGCACAGCAAGACAGCTTGCTTCGCTCTGTCAAATAGAGAGGGCAAGAATGTGCCATATTTACCAAGGTCTGACACATTCCATGCTCTCTTCCTGCACTGGCACTATGTGCTGCTTAGCGCCAATGCAGGTACCCTTATGCCATAGTGCAAGGGTGGGTGCGTTGATGGCAGGATTGTTTTTGTGCAGGATGGTTTTCTTTTCTTAGAGGCATGTTCCTCTTTCTATGTGTCCTACAGAATGCAGAATAGAAAAAGTAAACAATGAGGAGAAATGCAAATATTTCTCCTTGTTGTGCCTCAATCAGGAAGGCGTACAATATTGACATATTCCAAGGTTTTAGTAATAAATGTAAATCTGGGAATGGACCACAAAGCATGGGTGGATGTGTAGGAATACTCATTCTCCACTCATGTAACATCTTCCCAGTGCAGGTCACACAAGGCAGTGACTTGCGCTGTGCGTTACAACAGATTTACCAAGCCATGCAGGGCCATGCTAGGTGGCTTTGCAAGGCTTGGTAAATCTGTCTTCAGGACTGAACTGCCCTTGAGTCACCTTGTGTGACGCAATGGCAACACAACCCTTTGATAAGTCTGGGCCCCAGATGCTTTGCACTGAGTATGCATTACCTTCATAACATAAACAGGACACAAAGAGCTATGCTGGAATTTACTATTCAACGTAAATCAGGATTTGTGTTGGATATGTTCCCTAAGTAATGCAATGGGTAATGCGAAGTTGCAATATGTGCTGGTTTGTTTTACTTTGCACCTAAGTGTGCAGTGCATGTATGGTACATGGGCGATCCATGCAACAACCCATGAGTTTTGATGAAAATCTCTATCCAGGGTGGCCTTAAGGGCAGTGTACCCGCTGCCGCAGCACTGGTAGCTGACCTGCAGAGAACACCAACCTCGGGGCACTGTGCTTAGCAACAACCTACGATTTAAAAGCACCTGCTGCAGAGTTCCTTGTGCTTCCTGCTTTCAGACAGCGATAAAAGTGTCAAGATAACTCTTGCGATTAATGTTCCTACTAGGAAGAGAGACTAGAGTGTTTTCTAGGGGCAGTTTTGACTCACCATGAAGCAGGGCAGAGAGTTATTGTGCCTGATGCAAACAAACGATCTGTATTTTATGTGGATAGCTGAATGGATTTGTAAAGCCAGCCTTAACCAGCTCTTTAAAACAAATGAAATAAATGTATTTGAAAGAGGGGTTATGGAGAGATGAGGGGCACTTTTTCTGGGTGGTAATGAGGCAATCATAGGAGGAGGCTGTGGGCGGCGCCAAAATAGATTGTTGCACCAGGCGCCACCAGCACTAAAGCCAGCCCTGTCTCCATCTATAGACACTCATAGACAGGCTTTGTGCTAAAATATCACTGCCTCAAGGCAGTCATAACGAGGAGAAACTATTAGTTTCGACCTGTTTTTATTTAACAAAGAGTAGTGATTTACCTCTTTAATGAGTGACCCAGAATGCAGTGATCTTTAGTGCATTTCATAAGAGAGAAAGAGATATACATCTTGCGGCAGAATTGCACAATGTGCAACCAGAAGCCTAGGATCAATCACGGTTCCCTTGCTTCACTGAAATGGGTGATCTTATCGATTACTTGACCTCATTGTGCTAATTTGTCCTTGATGGCTACTTTTTGGTGCGTCTTGAACTACATCACTTCGTGATGTGCACTATAACAGCACCTGTCTTGTGCATGGGTTACTAGACTATGCTGTTGCTGCCCCTAGAAAAATAATATATATCATATATAGGGGGCATAAGACAAATGACTTGTATCTTGGTTCACTAATGCCATTGTTGTCAAGGCAGATGTGTCGGGCAATTCTTCAACATCAGGTTTTGAATTTTGGATGTCAAGGTAACATTTAGTTTAATATCATCTGTCATAAATAATATATCATTAAATGTCATCCCATTTGATATAGATTTTCTATCATTAACTCCAGTGGAAAAAATATTTTGGCGAATGATATTTACAACATGTTATTTATGTCAGATGATGTTCTGACTACCTCATTCTGGTACTACAACATGTATAATGTATAATTTCTAAGAGGTACCACTTAGTGGGCTGATATAATCTAATGTAATAAAGTGAAATGTTTCCACAAGTAAAAAATGTACAGTTTTTTAATTTGGAATAGAATAAGTCCTATTTTTCCAATTTCAAAAAGACATTTTTTGCACACTTTTTATGTCAAATATTTTGATGTCTCATCTCATTCTTTGACTTTGGTGCTCTGTTAATTTGCTGGCCTGCCCAACTCTGCAAAACAAAGAAACAATTCACAAACGTACCTGATTGCACACTGTGTTGGGCATATTTTGCTGATGACTGCACAATGGGAAACACACTTTACAATGCAGCCTTTACCATGAGAGGTCTTTGTCCCTCAGTTTTTAACACACATGTATCTTCACTGCACATGCCTTTACCACACATGCCTTTACTGGTCATGTATTTACCATGCATATTGGTCAATATTAGTAAGTATGTGCAAGCAGTTTTAGAAACTTTACAAATACTAAATTATATTTATTTTAAATATATTTAATATTTAATAAAGTTGAATTGAAAGTTTTTTGATGGGATGTAAGGGATTCTGAGATTTGAAGTGATTATTGGAATTAACAGGATTTCACTCACAGAAAAATTGCTTCAAATATTTTAGCAGCACCAAAACAACACTAAAGTCAAGAAATCAATCAAGTAAGAAATTTAAAACAATGTATTAAAAGTGGAAAACATCAAAGACATAAAAAAGACAAAACAAACAAAAAATCCATTCAGAGGAATAGGAGTTGTGATGTTTTTTATTTTTTATTAATGTCCATTAATAGTATTTCACTGAAAGGTATCCAGAGCATAACCTAGAGGTCATTCATGCACCAAAGAACAAAAAAGTGACTGACTAGCTGCTCAGCCTCACAAAGGCAGTACGAGCTGGGGAAGAATCAGTTACATTGTTGGCGGGTGCACAACTTTTTCTGTGAAATGAAGCTGGAGCTTCCATCACCTCTTCCTGGTCATGAAGAGTATAGTACACTGTCATAAAAGATGACGTTTTGAGCACGTTCATGAGTCATTTGTTTGAAATGAGCTTTCCTACTTGAAGCAGGCTTTTAGACCTATCAGATGGGATTGTCCAAAGCGATTGCTGCAGATTTGGACCTGCAGCTGCATACACTGCAGTGGAGGTCACATAGGTCAACAAGTCTTCACTGCAGCCCACAAGGGGCATCTGACCTCCCCCAGCTCCATCTTCTGTGCACGTTGACACTGGTGCTGCAGAAAGGTTGGATATGCCAGTTTACCCATTTTTCCCATATTTAGGGACAACAGCACACACACCGGGAGTTCTTAAGGCCTCCCAAACTATACCAGCAATCTAAGTCCATGTAAAATAAGCGAATCCCTCCTGTTATTATCCCTCAGTGTAATACCGGAAGTATGCGAGGCTGAGTTGACCCGGCCTGCATTTCAATGTGCAAGTCACAACAGATTAAAGTAACAAGCACGTTCCAGCCCGTAACTTGCTGTTACAATTCGCGTCATAGAGAACATTCGGTTCTTTAAATGAAAATCCTTTGCTGACAAGACTGCAGTATTAGAAAATGAACACCAGAGTTTTATAATGGCGCGTGGGTCAGTAGAAGCGACATCTACTACTGAGAGAATGTGTTGGAATGTCCAAGCACTGCCACTGAAGTACTAAGCCACATTTTCAGTATTCTGTTTTAATTGCTGGACAAATCGTATGAAGCTGATGACATGCGTTATTTGTCTCTTTAGTGCTGGTACGCTGACCTGTCTGGGAATGTACAATCAAGGATTTTATTAGAGAGGCCAGAGTGGATGTCTCGCTCACTTATTGTGCTGACAGTGTTTATAATGGCTTCCTCGAGGGCTTTATGCGAAAGAAATGAGAGCCGCATAGATGTTCCCTGGCAGCCATCTTTTGGAGAAAAGACTCTCCTAAAAAAAAACAAGCACAAGCGCTCCTCACACGGCAACAGGGGAGGGAGGGGGGCTGCACGATTCCCTTGCGGGAGCGATAATTGCTAGCCATGTGGCAGCGCTCGCTCCCGCAAGTGAATCACCCCATGTGCATGCGTTGCCATTGAAGGCAATAGGAACACGTGCACCTGTTTGGCGATTACTAAAGGTCTCTTTTGCCTATACAATGCATGTGCGCTGGGTAGGCGAGACCTATAAAGGGCTCCTGCAGGTCTCTATAAGTGTAATATGCATATCATTTTTGGAAAATCAAATGGTCTTGGCTATTTCCAGAACTAAATCTGAAGAAAACTAGAAAAACATCAGAAAACTGACTGTGGCATAATTACATTATGATCAATCAAAAATAAAATTAATTGAACAGTAGAACTATTTTTCAGCAATAATTGTTAAGCCTTAAATTTGGGGTAGAGTTTGGTTTTTTAAACGTTAGTGTTAAAAGTAATTTATGTCACAGTAGAGGATTATTTTAGAGGTTGAGTTATGTTGTGGATAATGTTATGTCTGAGCGTTGGGATAGGTGGTGGTTTGTGGTAAGTCATGGTTGTGTTTGGTCGTTTTTAGGGAATTTACTACTGTAGATATTTGTTATTATAGTTTTCAGGATTTCCAATGCAATACAGAGCATTTTCATAAAAAAATTTAAATTCCTTCTTGGTAAGTATAGATCCTCTATAATTATGCATTATTGCATAATCTATATATTTACATGAATAGAAAACCAAAATGTGTGACCTGGTTTAAATTTGTAATTATTAAGTGGGTCGTGGTGTCCTTTCATAGCTCATCCACAAATTTCATTTTACTGGGAAATGTCATTTAGCTTACTTACAGAGTATATAAATACACTAGATTGCTAAATGTAGTCCCTGTTATTAATATTTAATTATCATATCGGCATGCCCTTGACGAATACATACTGACCTGGCAGTCATTAATAGATGCTCATTCCTGACATGTTTGTGAAAATGTCCATGTGCTGTTAATTGACTTGTCCGTAACCAAAGCTGAACAGCTGAACATACTTTTGCAGTACATTGTACAGTGTTAATGTACATAAAAATGACTGTCAACTTCTTGAAAATAGTTATTTTACAGTTTACAACAATTTATTGTATTAGGTATGGGATATGTGTGCATGAAATTAATTCTCCCTATCAGACCCCACTGCCCAAACGCCCCACAGTGAAGGTCCTCTCTTACGTGCTTTCTATCTGTGCTTTTCAATTAAGTTTTCTCAACAGGTGATTGCTGCTGTGCACTGTGCATTTTACTTTTGGTGATAGTTTTCTTTAAAAAAAAAAAAGAAAAAACACCCATCACTGAGAGACTGGGAACACATTTCACAAAGACAATAAATCGTCTGGTCATTGTGCTTTACATAACACCGAGACCACCTGTCGGAGGATTCAATTATTACCAACACGCAATTCGTTAACTGTCCACCATATGTCAGGTGATGCATGTGAAGAAGGCATCTTCTATTAACTTGGTCAAATAAACCTTTTTCGAGGCCTAAGCCAACCCTTTTAATATATATGAGCCCCTCCTAAGGCAGGCCCTAAGTGCCTATATAGAAGGCTGCATTATATTTAAAAAGTGTCCTGGCAGTGAAAAATCTCCAAAGGCTTTTTCTGCTGTGGCAAGGTTAGTTCACCATAAAAAAACACAGGGTTACATTATGACACCTTATAATTCATAACTTCAGTTTGGGAATAGCTAGGCCAGTGGTTCAGGGACTCAAATTAATTGGAATGCAAAATATTATATAATGGTAAAGGCAGATTGTAAAAGACAATTTTGAAAAAGGCATTTTTAGAAAGTTGTCAGTTTCCTGCTCATAAGGCTCTAATAGACCTTACAAATAGAATCCCTAACTGTCCTAACCCTCCAAGTGGTGGCCATAAAGTCCTGGACAATTGGCTGGTGTTAGAGTGCATTCGTTCCCCCTCAGAAAATGCAAAAAATTGACGCTTAGAAACTTTTGCCAAACTTTCAGCAAAAAGAACCAGAGGTTACCACCAGATCGCCCCTGAGCTGCAGCCTCCGACATCAAACTGCCGGTCATACACAACTTGCTTGTTTGCCCCGCTAAAAGGATATTCTCTAAGTCTGGATGTAAAGGATGTCATCAGGACCTACCCCAAGTAGCTCTGCTTTGTCAACGTCTTCCTGGGCTCAAACATTAGACTTCACCCACTTGTAAATCCCTGTCTTTGATGCAGAGAGCCTCGAACTCCCCACTGAAGCTGAGATTCCCACTGAGGTCCTGCAGTTCAGTGCACCAACCCGTCCATGGCCTCACCTAGGAGGATTTTGTCCAAGAAAAAGACTGGGTCAGAAGGTACACTTTCTACTAGACAAACCCTGGTCCCAGTATCCAATCTGCACTCCATTGCTGTCAGCATTTACTTTTGACTTTGACCCAGTCTATCGCGACCAAATAACCGCACATGGTGGGCTGCACTTTTTCAAGCTAGAGTCACTCCTTAAAGTTTGCTAAATTACATCTCTGGTTCCCTACATCTGACTTTGATTTGTTTGGTGTCTATTTTTCCATTAAAATTAATATTTTATATAATTTTATGAATTGGAGTGGGATTGTTATTGTGCTGTATTTTCTATGTTTCTATTGTTTTGGTAGTGATAAAGGCTTTATACATTTCCCCTAAATTAAACCTGTCTGCACTGTGCTGCAGCTATCAATGGTTCAGCTCAGGTTTAAATTGTTGAGACCTAACTGGACCCGGTACAGAATTGTGACATTATTATTTAGTGGGGACGTACATGCCCTCCAACTATTAATCCTCTTTCTGACAGAAGCCCTATGCTTACCTATGATGGGAATCTACAACTCCCAACTCCCTATAATAATCTAGGACACCTTGCATCAGTTACAAATTACAGTTTTGCAGCTGTCTGTAAAAATCTCAAAGTCACGCTTTAGGGGGGCGGAGCTTGACCACCGACACTGATGGCTACATGAAGCCGGAGCTCCTCGGTCCCCGGCCTGCTGGGGAGAGAGCCTGATGTCATCCTGGGCGATATCAAAGCCCTGAGCTATTATGTACCTGCCCTTTCACCCCCTGGAGGGCTCCAACATTGTGGATGCCCTGATTGGGGTGCTGTGAGCCTAAAGGGGAAGCAGATGCAGGGGAATGCGGCCCATGCAAGGGAGCCAAGCCTGGGAATCAGACTGAACACGGCTACCCGGACTTGATGTCAGGAACCCTGCACACCCTCGCTATGGCGATACTGGCTGTTATATCTGGATGGCTGTGATCTCTGCCAGGAGGCACCCCACACCATGACACATTCAGTGCACCCTCTCGAGTCGCAAAACTCCTGGTGGCCCATGTGGGCTGCACAGCACAAGAGGTCCTGGTCTTGGCCCCATTGCATGCCAGATCGGCCTACGCTTTGTGCTCTGACTGCCAAGTAGGCCCAGAGCGCCGCTCATCCTGGAAGCCCAGATTCTGGATTACTGCTACCATGACGGCCTTTCCTTTTGCATGGCAGGGAATAGCCCCAGTGATGTGGGTCTCGTCCCCTCATTGACGGACGACAGAGGTAGGGAGAGCCAGCCTTGGAGGCCATACAGGGGCTGCTTGTTCTTCTCCCCTCCTCTATCGTGAATCTCCCCTCCTTCTGGACTAGGGGGCCATCCCCGACTGCCTCGACGGCCACTACCTATTGCTAGGACCCGTCTCTCTCTTCTACCCCTGGGGGCCTCCCTCACTTACATGGAGCAGAGTATTGTTTGGGGCTGCTTGGGGCCCACCTCCTGGCATTTGTGGTGCCCCTCACCCCTCTTCACACCTCTGGACCCCCATAGAGGACCTTGAGAGGCCTACTTTCACCCCCTATCAGACTGCTCTGGACGTGGCTTACCCTAAAAATCCACCGAACATCATTGTTGGGGGCCCTGTATGGCCCAGGCCTGTGACTTGCTCCCTGTTTCTTCAACCTCAGCTTCTTTGTGTTGGCAAACGGAGTGTCTACCAAGTGACCCTGAGACACTGATATGCTGTTGGGAAGCAGGACTGCCTTCCTCTAACTGCTCGCCAGCTCCAGTGCTGTGCTCCTGGCCCTCCCCGGGGTCCATGCCCGCCCTGTGATTACTGGGTTTCCTTCTGGGGGCATTTTCTTGTTGCTGGTGTGAATACCAATCCTGCTCCTCTCCTGCAACAGGCTGCCTCTCCTGCATCCGCCTGCCTGCCCTCATGACCTCCAGGAAGATGCCAGACAGCTGCTCCTTTCTGAGGCAGTGGCCCTCCACAAGCCTTCTGCAACAGCCCCACCAGACCACCTGGACGACCCAATGGCTCACATCCTGTAAGGAATCACAGCAGTTTGTCATAAACTTAAATCAATGGATGCCAAGATCATGTACCTCTTCTCCGACAGAAAGTTAATACGGGCGGAGATTAGGGTGTTTCAGGGAAGCACAGGTGGTCAATACCACTGACCGGAAGGATTAACTTTTAATGCTTATCCCGCAAAATTATGGACCTGGAGGAAAGGAGCCGGAGAGATAACATCCACTTCCTAAGATTTCCGGAGCTGGTGGAGAAGGATTATGTTGGTTAATTCCTCAGTGACATACTCCTAAACCTCCTGAGGATACCCTTGCAGAGGAGGTCAAACATGCTCACTGGGTCCAGGCCTGTCGCTCAATGCCTGCTGAGAAGCCTCACCTGCTCATTCCTTGTTTCCTGCTCCAGGTCCAGCAGATCCTGACTTCAGCACGACTATGGCCCTTATGACTATGAGGGTCATAAGATTTTCATCACAGGGGACTACTCGAGTTAAACCAACAACATTTCGGGCCTTCCTGCCTCTGCATCCAGTCCTGCGCAAATGGGACATCAAGTACAGACTGTTGGAATTGGCGCATATGAGGATTATTATGGATTCCCGCTCCAAGAAGTTCCTTGACCCAGGTGATCACAGGTTTTTCCTTGACTCCTTACAGGACCTTAAGTTGGACATTGCCCCACCTGCCTCTCTATCTCTGTCCACTGATGGGGACCCAGCCCATACCAGGCCATCAAGCCTGCAGTGCAGGCTGCAGATTGCAGGAGCAGCTTTTCCCCACACCTTCCAACAACTGGAAGGTCTGTGCCATCAGGGCAGTGATGAAAATTACGCAGGTGTTTGGCATGGACAAATTCCGTTCCCAGCTGAAGGCCACCAAGGCACTCAACCCAGCTCAAGAGGATAGCAGGAAGTCCTCACATCCGACTGCAATGCTAACTAGCTGAGTACTGGGATTGCATTCGTTTTTTCTTGCCTCTGCTGTTCGGGTCAACCCTGCTATTGACTTCTTTGTGCATAAGGGCCTGACTTCCACACCTTTGTGGCCTACTACCTCCTCCTGGGACTGGTTTTTTGGGGGAAGACTATATGAGGGCACTCAATGGCTCACTGTTTTTTGTTTTCTCCATTGGGAATTGTGCTGATTTTGATGATGTGGTTGCCTTTGTTTGCTCTGTCTCATTCTCATTGCTTCAAGGCAGTGGTTTTGCATGGTGCCTATTGCGTGCTGTTCCCTATTGTTGCATAATACTATGCGTTACAGCTTGTATCACTGGGTTGTCTGCTGTGCTGCAGGGGACCCATATACTGGTCCCTAGCTCCATGGTCGATAGGGGTTTATTCCCTCCGACTTCCCCACTTCCCATCACTGTTTGGATTGCCCGTGGTACTGGCCCTGCCCCACGTGATGATTTCCTCCGTGTCTCTCACTGACTAATTTCCCTCCTTGGTGTGGTGTTTCTCTCTCGGGGGGGGGGGTTGGTGAGGTTTCTTGGTTGTACAACTTCTCACTGCCCTCCCCTCTGGGACTTGGGGTGCTATTGTGATCCTTGTTTCTTCTGCCTCGTTCTACTCCCCCAAATTGTATGTGGAGTCTCTATGTTATATCATAAGAGTCACCTTCTGGGGCCTTCCACTACCCCATTTCCAGCTCAGCCCCTTGTTACATATGTTTTTTGGGGCGGATTTCCCGTCCTCACTCCCTACCAGTATCGCTCACTGTCCTCCCCTCCTTATCTGTCTCTCTGGCTTGGCCCGTCTTTGAGGCCCCCAGGCGGTGGGCTTGTTTTTGGCTTCACAACTCAAAATATTTCTCCCCTTCACATCCCTCATGCATAGGGTACCCTGTCCCGCTCCCTTGTTCCCCTCTCCTCCCCATCCTTTACCATTTCCTTCCCCATCCCTTTTTTTCCTTTCCTTCTGTTCTACTTCCTATACCCTCCTACTTCCTTTTCCCCTTCCCTTCTCTCCCTACTCTTCCTCCATCCCTTTCCTCTCTTTGACCCATGTCCACCCACTAGCTCCCTTCTGTCTCTTTGCAGCCTCCCTGCCCCCACTCCTCCCAGCCCGTCCTCCCTCCATCTCTTTTTCCATATCCCCCCTGTGCCCATGGTCTGTTGTCTGACTTTGGCACCATCTGATGGCCCTGTCTAGGTTTCAAGAGAAAAAAGTTCCTAGCCTTTCTGAAATTGAAGTAGGCCGATATTGGCCTCCTGTCGGAGATACACCTCCGAAGGACCAAGACTGACAAACTTTGGTGGGAATGGGTGGGAAAGGTGCTCCATAGCATTCGTGCCTCTCTGCGGCTGCCATGGGATGTACCTATACATCGCAAGTGTCGAGTGGCTATCCTCTTGCGGAGGTCGCTCCCCTACTCTGTCCTTAAGACGTGGTTGAACACTGAGAGGAGATATGTCTTTACTCACCTAAAGATCCTAGACCGGGTCTTATGTGTGGGCTCAAACTATGCCCCAGTGGGCCCCAAGAAGGCCTTCCCTCTTTGCCTCAACCGTGGACTCACAGGCCTGGACTCCACCCCCCTGAATCAGGGGGGACTGGAATGTGACCTTAGATCCAGTCCTGGACTGCACAGGTCTCTTCAACAGGGTGGTCAACTGGGACAGGGCCCTCATGTATGATGTTCAGGATGATCATGGTCTACTGGATACCTGGCACCTACTCCATTCTGGTGACAAGTCTTACACCCACCTGTTGCCGGTGCATGGAACTCAGTCCCTGCTTGACTATTTCTTGCTCTCACACATTCTCCTACCCATTGTGGTGGATGCCCGCATCTTGGAGAGCTTGCTATTGGTACATTCCCCGCTGTGCCTCCTGCTCGACCTCGGCCTGGCTCGTACGGTCCGGAAACCCTGGAATTCTAATACCTCCTTCTATTGCGCACCTGATTGGAAGAGACTTCTGCAGTTCACCCTTGCTGTATATCTGGTAACAAGAAAGGCTCAGCTGAGTCCTCATGGACACTCTGGGCTGTGGTGAAGGCTACTCTTAGGTCAGTTCATGCGGGATGCGGCGCTCCACGATAGGTGATGGGCAGAGTTACAAGTCTCCCTGATAGCATTCATTTGAAATGTTACCTAAACACTCAGTGAGGGGTGGAATTCCCATCCGTCACACTGCTTTCACTGATTTTTACCACTGGAAACCTGTCCCATGTGAATGATACCACATGACACCCCAGAATGCACTGCTTCTTTCTGCTACTCAAGTAGATTTTGTACTCGAAAGGCAGCTTTCGCAACATGAGCGGCAACTTTCTCAATGCAAGCGGTAGCAACCTGCGGTGATCACTTGCATTGAGAAATCTCGCCAGGAGGTGGACTTACGCTCATTGTTATTTGCTCACCTTAGCCAACTTAGTGTTGATGAGTCACGCACAAGAAAACTTTTTGTCAAATTTGGCGCTCCGTGAACTCCACCAGAGGAGGGGAGATTACTGCCCCCCCTACTTGGAACCTGACCCGATGCTAAACAGACAACCACATGGATATACCAAGTAGGAGCCTGGAAAAGGCATGCATGGGTCTCAATGGCCTCTTCACCTTAGGCTTAACATACCTTCCACAAGCTCTGCTCCTACGATTACAAGCAGGGCAAAAAAGCTGGCTAGTTACTTGCAGCTGAACTCCTCCAGTGGATGGCGGCTCCCGTGGTCTCAGCCTTTAGAAACCTGTTGGGTCCCCTAGTCAAAGTCCCCTCCAGGGGATTGTGGGCACCTTTTCAGCTTTTTTTAGCCACCTCTCCACCTCAGTGGCAGTGACTGATGGGCTGCGGATCCACCTCTTTCTGGATGTGGTCACTGCCCCATGGCTGAAATACAATGGCAGGGCTCTGCTCTGTGGCCCTGTCACCAAGAAAGAGATTGGGCAGATTATTTCTGCGGCTCTCTATAGTAAAGCAAACACAAGCAGATGATGAACGGAGCGCTGAAACTTTTCAGACACTCACCCCCAGTCACAGATCTGGGTAGAATCCATCATCATTCTCACATCTCATTGTGTTTGCTCTCTATAGTAAGGCATCCAGGGAGGATGGCTTCCCAGTAAAATGTTATAAGTGGTCAGCTAATGATGCAGGTGAGTCACTCGCAGCAGCTTATGCCAAGCTATGCTTCCCAGACCGTGCAAAGACCCCCTTTCATGTGACAGATTTCGGCCTATCTCACTTCTGAATCGGAATGTTAAGATCCTGGTGAGTGTTATGGCCGCCCAGCTCAAGAAGGTCCTCCCTACCCTAGTCCACCACACTGTTGTTGGATCTGTCCAGGGCCTGTTCTCCTGTAACCACTTGTGCACCCTGGCACACATCCTCGGACCAGGCAAGAGACCTACTAGGGGAGGCCCTGGCTCTCTTCCTGGATTCCGAGAAGACAGTTGACTGTATAGAGTGGATATACCTCTTTTCGGTGCTGTGCTGGTTCAACCTTGGAATGATTTCATATCCAAGGTTTAGTTGCTATATATTGAATTGTGGGGGCTTCCTCTCAATGCCCCTTCTAATATGACGTGGTCACATCAGGGCTGCCCCCTGTCCCCCTCCCTGCTCCCCTTCCTCCTTGCCCGGGAGCCTCTGGCCTCAATTGTGCACCAATTACCGGATATAGTGGGTGTCCCGATCTCGGGCTGTCCCTCCTCTGTTCTCTTTTATGCAGACAACATTATGCATACTCTTGTGAATCTCGACTGCTCACTCCCTGCCCTATCCACTCTTTTGAATGATTTCACGCTGATAGGTCACAAGGTCACTAGGAGGAAGAGCGCAGCACTTACCTTCTGCCCTTCAATCACAGTGCTGGCGATCCGGGGTTACCAGTTCTGCTGGACATTGACCTACCTCAAATACTTGGGGATCTTGGTGAACAGAGGACTGGAACATATGACGAAGGATAACCTTGAGCCCCTGAAGGAACGTACAAAAGTGGACTTTGAAAAATTGATGCATTTCAATCTTCCCCTCTGGGGTCTCGCACAGGTGGTCAAGATGACCACTCTGCCCAGATTCACATATTTGCTGCAAATATTGCCCTTCCAGGTTCAGCCGCCTTCCTCAGCTCCGTGGATCAGCTCATCAAGGGCTTCATGTGGGGCTCAAAGCGCCCACATTTGGATATTTTCAACTGATTGCACATAGAAAGCATGGTGGGGTGTGCCTCAATGGAAAACTATATCATGACACTTCATCTGGCACAGCTTGGCTATCTGCTTTGTGGTGTAGTGGACCCCTTCCTGTGGGTTCTGGTAGAATGCATTCTCTCTGTAAGTTCATCCAGATTTTCCCCGTTCTATGTATATGTCGCTATCAGGGCGTGCTCTGCCAACTCCATGATACAGGTGATGGTGTTCCCTGGAAAAGGGATGATGGTCTTCTTTCGATGGACCACTGTTTACAAGCCGAGGTGCTACTATGGCATAATGCTGATATCCAGATTAGGGACTTTCTACCAGACTGGCCAGAATGGAGGCGGACGGGCATTGAAACAATCTCACACTGGATCACAGGTGGACATCTTAAGTCCTTCCAGGCCCTCCAGAAGGAGTTTTGTCTGCCCCAGCATCAGTATTGGTAATATCTGCAACTCTGCCACTGCCTCCGTAGCCACATGAGGCGCCACAGTGGAACTTGGGGTCCCCCACATTGTAGCCTATTTTCGTGTATGGAGTAGTTACCGCAGCATGATGTCAAGCCTCTAAAACCTACTGGTCCTTCAAAAATACTCCCTGCCCTAATCAGCCCAACTACAGGCATTATGGCAGGCAATACTTTAGGTGAAATATGACAAGGAGGACTGGGTCGAGATCCTTGAGGGTCCCCCTTGTGGGGTATGGGAGGCCTGGATGAAGTTCTTTCTCTTTAAATCAGTGAACAATTGGGACAGGACACCAGCGAAGCTAATACGTGGGGGCATCCTCCACCAATCACTCTGTTGGCACTGTGCACTCCTCAGTTGCAACATCTTGCATGTACTGGTCAATTTCCCCAGCCTCCGAGGGTTCTAGGTGGAGGAATCAAGGCCTGTTAGCCCATACCATCACTCTTCCCTAACCTCTCCCCCACCCAATCGTGCGTTTGCATAATATGACCGCTGCACCGCATGGGCGCTGAGTTATGGTCACATCTCTGACTTCGGCTAAACTGTGTGTCCTTCAGTGCTGGCACTTCCCGCATATACCCATGCATGCAAAATTGCTGGTGAAAATGTTTAAGTGGTGTCCTACGAATGGCTCATATACTCCCTCAATGACAAACTGGATGTCTAACTTCAGGTATGGGCTCTATTCCTTGAGGACAAGCTGGTGGAGATGTGGCTTGGATGTTGGAGCAGGCTGAATGTTTAATGTTTTATGCTTGGGTAAAGTGCCCTGGGTCGGTCGTCGCCATCCAACCTTTCCTAGTTTGTGGCTGTCTGGAGGGAATGTATAAACTATATCTGTCACCCACCCCAGACGTGTATTGGAGACAGGCTGCTGGCACACAGAACTAAGTTAAGAGCAGAGAAATGCCCACTTTCTAAGAGTGGCATTTCTAAAAATAATAACCTCAAATTAAAATGTACCACTGAAGAGGATTTATCATTTCTATTCCATAGATATGAAACATGATTTAGCTACTCTATACTGGTCAGAAAATGTAGCTTAAATGTGTTTTAAGGTATTCCCAATGCTAGCCTATGAGAGGAGTAGGCCTCACAGTAGTGAAAAATAATTTAGCTGTCACTATCAGGATATAAAACATTAAAGTACATGCCCTACCTTTTAGTTACACAGCACCCTGCCCATAAGGCTATGCAGGGCCTTCCCTTATAGCTGGCCTATGGGTAATAAAAGGGGATGTTAAGACTTAGCAAGTGGTTTTAAATGTCCAGTCAAAGTTGCAGTAAACTGCACACCCAGGCTTTACAATGGCAGGCCTGAGACAGGGTTGGAAGGCTACTTTTGTGGGTGGCACAATCAGGGCTGCAGGCCCACGAGTAGCTTTTGGATTACAGGCCCTGGGTACAAGGTATCCCACTTAACAATTAATGTATAAGTAAACTAAATATACCAATCATGTAAACACCAATGTCACCATGTTTAGGGGAGAAGGAGATGCACTTTAGCATCGGTTAGCAGTAATAAAGTGATCAGAGTCTTATGGCCAACAAAAATATACAAAAAAAGTAAAGGTAAGCAGGTAAAAAGTTGGAGGAAGACCAACCTATAGATTACAGGTCTAACAATTACATAAATATAGATACAAAAGTTTAGTAAAATCTTAACATCTTGGCTGACACTAGACAGAAAAATGACCTCTTCCTCGTGACACCCAAGCCCTGCTTATTGAACATTCCTCTGTGAAACATGTGCAGGACATATGACCTTATATTTCACCATGACATGAATGTGTTAATCATTACTGAATCCTTTCTAATAAAATATTCTATTTATAATATGCTGTTCTTCGGTTCCACCAGGCTTCAAAATATTTTTTAAAAACTGCCAACACTTGTATACGGATACATAGCGTTCACTTTCAGTGAGAGGCTGCTTTAGAATCAGGTGTGTACTTGTTTATTGTGATTCTAATCCTCAATTTTCCAAATGAGTCTTTAGAAAATACAATGGCAGCTTTGTATTTATTTAGCAGGAATGTTTAAGACATAAATATGTATTCTTGTACTATGATCAATGTGTTAATGATTTTCTTTACATATGTGTAGATTTAAAAGCACTAATCTAAGTCTCATTTTATACCATTGTAATAAAACAACATTATAGATGTATTAAGTCTCTAGGAAAAGGCAAAATATCCAAACAGTCTTTACTGCTTCGAATCATTTATTACCATTAAAATGTCTATATTGTAGCATGTTCCTAGCTTTCAGAGGTTTGCTGTACCTGTTTGTTCCATACACAATGAAACCGTATTTTAGTAATGGAAAATGTCTACAAAAAACAATTGCTACAGTGTGGCATTCAGAATTATGATAACAAGGCGCATCCATGGGCCAGGGATCTATACACCAGTATTTTTCCACATATTACCAATCTGCAATGAAATAAACAATGGCCATCCAGCTGCTGTGGAGGCTCAACTAGTATTCTAAACCCAGAAGGTCTCCTAATTCAATGTTACACACTCAGCACTTCCTATTAATCTTCATGACACATACCTTGGTCATACTCAATTTTCTACTTATTTTAAATGTCTGCATCAACAATGACACACAACCAGTTTATGGTCATGAGTAATTTTGACCTCTGGTCAGACATGCCAAGGCCATGTACACAAAATCTATTGTGCAGCCTAGAAGGCCCACCTACAATCCAGAAGATTTCAAGAACCACCCACAAAGTGGATCATGTTGAAATGTTTCTCATGAGAACCCGTCACCATGCATTTATCTTAATCAGAATATTGAACAAACATTTTGACAATCACAAGCGCATAATACCAGACCCACGCAATACCAGTTGATAAATATTGATAAATGATGATGGAGATCATCGTCATTTATTAAACATACAAGGACAAAAGCTCCTGTGCATCCGGCACCCCACCTGCCCCTCTAATTTTATTTTTGTTCCTGATGGTTGCCCTGTTTTTTTGCTTTGGGCAACAGTCTGAGTTAGGATTCCCTAATATCAATGAATGCTCTCTAAATGTAGATTGGTGCTTCACAGTACCACTCCTTGGGACATGCTAAGTAGGGGACACCCAGTTGGTCTCCTGATTGAAGTTATTACTCTTCTACCCATGTAAATTCATGGGCCAATATGTCCATTCATGGGCCAATGGGTCCACTTTGTGTTTATATACAAGCAATATTCACTAACATGCAATATTCACAAACATTACCCATTGCCATTGCAGTTCAAACATTCAGGAAATTAGTAAAATTAGTTCTTATTGCTCATCTTTTCTGTATGGATATATAGAAGGTATGCACAGGTTGCCACCACAGGACCCCACCGAGAGGGTTGCCAAGAGTCCCTACATAAAAGGAAAGGTTGCTGCTTTCCCAGACTTCTCTTTTAGGAGGCAAACAAATCATAGAATCAGTATATGAAGGTATAGAATCTTCATTTACATAACTAATCTTACCCTGCTGCAATTTTCTTCACCTGAGTATTAATTGTGATTATCTAAAACATTGTTTAATTAATCAAAAAGTGGGTTCACTGTGAATTGTGGGCTCAGAACACAAGTATTTCAAGCAATGTAAACTTTCTTCTGCTGGTACGAGTCCTGTAAAATAACGGGACAGCACACATACAACTTAAACTACTCAGCACTCTGCCTTAAAAAATACAACCTGCACTATTTTTCAACATAATCTATAACATCTCTTACATATAACAGACCCTTTCCATGCTGATTCAATGTCAAGCACAGGCAGTTGACTAAACCTGAAAATCATCAGTGCTCTCCTTGTTTCTTAGGAACCTCAACTTTCCCTGAAGCAAGCAGCATTTTTTTATTGAAAGTGAGTTTAATCATCCTCAACTTATCCATATCATTCACAACCAAATTTAACCTGAGGTATGGTTGTATGATAGTAGGTTATTTAAACTCATTAATTGTTTCATAAAAAATGTTTTAACAGTGTGCATAACATCATTATGCCTTTTGCATTTGGATCACAAATACACTGGCCTGTTTTGTAGGCCACATTACTGCCTCTTCTTAACGTTCACTGCTCCCATTCTCATTTGCTGAACTGTCTAAGCTAAGCTGTTGACTAGGACACTACTCATGAACAACTGCATGATACAGTTCTGTAAGAACAGAAAGATACTTGAAGGTTGTTTTTCAGTCACATAGACTGCATAGCATGAGGTTGTAAGCAAAGCACTGCACCTTCAATTAATCTGCTTTTTTCGTCCATTTAAATTCATCCTCTCAGAATTTTCCACTATCTGTGAAAATCAATGTATTGTATGTCTTAACCTAAATCCCATAATCCCTTGATGGATTTCTGTAGTACTATCTTTCCATATGGAGCCATTGATTCATCTGGATTGTAGAAGATTTGGGTAATTTAACAATTGGCTTTCAATGCTTCCCATTACATTGAGAACACAAGGAGATGATGGACAAAGCGCTGGAACTTTTCAGACACTCATCCCAATCACAGATCCCGGTTGAATCCATCATCGTTCTTTAGCTCTCTTCAGTTCAGACCCAACTATATGAAAATCAGTCTTGACCCTGTGCCTCATGATAACAGTCCAGCCCGAACTGCCAAGCCAGGTCTTCCCTGGACCGGAATCCAGCATCCTGGGACTGGTTTGGGGGTAATACCCCTCATCAGCCACGCGAGCTTGAATCCAATAGCAAAGTGAGCAAGGGACCCACGTCTGGGCATACCCTGCCAACTTAGGGCGAACAAGGCAAACATAAGGATATCTTGGATGGAGCACTGGATCTTTTCAGGCACTCATCCCCAGTCACAGATCTGGGTTGAATCCATCATCGTTGCTTAGCTCACCAAGCCACCCCAGTTCAGACCCAGTTATATGCAAATCAGTCTTGACCCTGTGCCTCATTGGAACAGTCCAGCCCGGACTGCCAAGCCAGGCCTTCACTGGACCGGAAACAAGCATCCGGAGACTGGTTTCTGGGTAACATCAACTTCCCATTAAATTGTGGCATCCATCAAATTCCTGACAAATGCAATATTCTGTTCCCTCATAGAGGGAAATTAGAATAAGTTTGCCCATGTGTGCCTGTGTCTGTCGTCCACATGTTTTATCAAACCTCCTGAAAATAATAAAAAATTTACTGGTGTATTGTTTTGAATTGCACGATCTACTTCATACACCAAAAATCGAAATGAACACCACTCCCAGGTATATGTAGTTGTATGTTATCTGAACAATGACCCATAATCAATTAAAAGTTACACACCGAGAGAAAATTCTCCCTATATGGACCAGCTTTGCAGCAGGCAAATGAAGCTCTGTTGTGACCAGGATTGTCACCTAGAAATGTAACGCCACTTGAGGAAATCCGACTGGAATTTACTTACTTAGGCCCTCATTATGAATGGCCCATATCATTCTGGTTTATGCAGTAACCACATTCCAGATTCATGAGTTTGACAGATAACACCACACATTCACATTTTCCCCAGATAAATTAGAACCTGCCAAATTACCTGTTAAGTAATTTCTGGGACGTGTGGATTTTGATGTGGTAAGCATCAAATTCTGCATTATTTCACACTATCAGGGACAAACTCTTAATCAGATGATATTTATGGCACCCAATCAATTCCGCCTCTTACAGTGTTGGATTTGATTAAGCACAGAAATATCAGCCCAGAAGCAAGCAACTCATAAATGAATGAGTGCCTTACTCACTTTTTATCGTATGATGCACGCAATTGATGTTACTGCATTTGAAGAACTTTGTGAAAGCTGGTCATTTGTACTTAGAAACAATCTAAAGATGTTTAATTCAAGTCGCTGTGAATGGACCAATGCTCAGGAATGTAACATGCATTTTAACAAACTCTTATGAAGAGAATCAAACAATGGGCATAAATGCTAATACTGCTCTGTACCAATCGGAAACACCCTTGATGACAAGTGGAGAGACACCTTCTTGTACCCCGCATCCTACTTTTCTTATGTGATGTTGGAACTGGTAATCTTGGCGTGAGTTTCACCTGTATTTTTGCCTTTGCCTCCTGTATTTTTACTGTGTTTTGGACTTTGTTTTTGCTGGTATAGTTGCTTTGGACACTTTGTAAATTGAGTTTATGGATTGGTAATTCCATGATTGCCATATTTGATTTACTGGTAAATCCCTAGTACAGTGCACTGTATGTGCCCAGGGCTTGTAAATGAAATGCTGCTAGTGGACCTGTAGCACTGATTGTGCATTCCACATGAGCAGCCTGTAAATGTAACTCAGACCTGCCACTGCAGTGTCTGTGTGCAGTCTGGTACTGCCATGTCGACCTGGCAAGTGCACCCACTTGCCAGGCCCTATCCTTCCCTTTTCTTACATGTGAGTCACCCCTCAGGTAGCCCAAGCCCAATGTTCCCATGTGGGCAGGGTGCAGTGTATGTGAAAGGTAGGACATGTCCTGATGTGTGTGACATATCCTTATAGTGAAATACTGCCAATGTCGTTTTTTCACTATTGAAAGGCTATCTGTCCCATAGGATAGAATGGGTGTTCATTTACAACATCTTATAAATATAACTTCCCATTGGGACAAGATTGGAAGGTAAAGTTTAGTATGCCTGAACTCAGAATATAAAGATGCAACCTTTAGTGGGGATGATTTTTACATTCGGTGTTTGCAAATACTACTTTTAGAAAGTAGGTATTTTCTTGCTTAGCCATCCTGTGTGCCTCAGTTAGGTTTGTGTATTGGCTATCTGGCTTTGAAGTGACAGGGGCTGAATGGGCGCATTCTGTTCAGATGCCAACTTGGGGGGTAAGGAGTGACCTGCCTTTCCCCTTCGTAAGGAACCGACGCATCACCTCCCCTGAAGCAAGGAACAGATGCATCACCTTCCCTGTGTGTAAGGAACCGACCTTCTCTGCAACCCTTTGTGCTTGTGTTTTTGATGCATCCAAGGTACTTTGTGTTGAAAGTTTTGCATCTATAGTTTGCTATGAACAGTACAATGTCTACCCTTTAAAAGTCATATTTTGATTACTGTATTGTGGATTTTTGTCGTTTTGGATTAGATAAAGGTTTCTTCTTTTTCTAAACTGGTGTGGTGTTCATTTGTAGTGTTTTCACGGTATTAATGTATGTGTGCACAAATGCTTGAGAAAATCCTTCTGACAAAAGCCTGTCTCCTCGTGCCAAGCTACCAAAGGGGGTGAGCAAGGGTTATTATATAAGTATATCCCCCTTACCCTGACTAGGAAGAAGGGTCCCTACATGGACAAAGGTGCAAGCCATTGCCAACTAGAGAACCCCATTTCTAACATATGATATATGCTATCACTGTGCCAAAGCAATGAGCCGTATATCCATATTCCCTGTGATAGACCTTATGGGATGCCTGAGAAATAAATAAGAGTTAACACCATCCAAGAGATCAATTTGCAGTGTAGCACAGTTGGCTATACAGCGAGGACCTTAACTAACCCCTTCCATGCTCATGACGAACTCAGCTCGTCATGCAGTACAGTACTCCTGTGCTCATAACGAGCTGAGCTCGCCATGACCACACCCGTTTTTATTGCTGTCCAGCACAGCAGGGGAATCGCTCTAGCAGCGATGCGGTTAAGTCAGTATAGGGTTGAAATGTAGGTATATTACAAATTCAAAGCCAAACTAAGGTATGCAAGTCTCAAGAATATGTTGTAAAAATACAGAATCACTACTGGCAGTCCAAATCCTTTGATAAAGTTTAGTCTCAATAGCATTAAGCATACAAGGAACTTAGTAACAGCAATGCAGACAATAATGAACAAAATCTGGTGATCAGTATATGAATTTCAGTCCTCTTGCCTTTACATGAGTAAATCTAAATTACCTAAACTAAGACTGAACTAAGTAGCATTAATTGGGATAACCCTAATTAGATCCAGTAATGCAGGAAGGCGTCAGCATTGTAGAGACATCTGTAGAAGTTCTCCAAAATCAGGAGTATTGCAATCATAAAGTCACACAATAGAAATATAGCAAAGAAGTCTGTACCCCTCTGAGTCTAAAAGGAATCTGCCTAAAGATAACGTTTGAACACCAAGGAAAATGCCACAGAACATTAGAAAATCCCACATCATGTGCCACAGTAATGTTTCACCTTTTCATACTGAAACTTGACAATCTTTCTCGATACTCCTATTTCATGGTCTGAACATCAGTACACCCTTGGATTCCTCCCTTCCCTAGATGTAATATGATTTTGTGTCCTCCCTTTGTTTCTTAGCGCCTCTTGTCCTTGTTAAAAGTTCTCGTCCCAAGCCTCACTATGGTTCATACACAATGTGCATTTTACTAATTATGAGATCATATGAAAGCACCTGCAAAGGAGAAGAAAACATTGCAATATGAGCAAACTTTCACATCGAAGGTTAAACTTTGCAGTCCAAATGCTTAAGTACTTTGGTCAATCTAACTTAGCAAAGCACTTCTATACACATCTAAATGCATAGTTATGTATACAATAATGCACGACACTATTCAAATGACTAAGTGAATATATAAGAGTTAAAACTATTCAAACTACACAAATGCAGATATATATGAAAACTGCAATTTGTTATCACTAAAAGGAAAACATTCATATGCACACTCATGCAAATGTCTTAATTATACAGCAAATTCTCCTTCAGCATTTTAGTCAAGTGCACCACTTCAAATTACTGATATTAAAGCACACAACTATATGGGACTACATGCACGTATATATGGCATAGTCAAGACATGAAAGAGTAGAGACAAAGATTACACTATTCCAACTGCAAAACCTCTATGAGTTTGTCATAAAGTTTAACAACTATGTCAATAACATCAAACATCTGTCCACCCTCTAACAACAACTCATGTATTTCAAAGAAATTCCCTGTAATTCTTCCTGTGTAATCTTAAGAATTTGGGGCCCCTGGCAAGAAATATTTGGTTGTCCTTTTCTGAATCCTATGAATTTTACTACTTAATTTCTGTCAATTCATCATCATCATCTTTATTGTGTAAATATTTATAATTATTACAAAGATAATAAGTATACCGTAAAACTACAATGCCAATACATTCGGTAGGAAAAATTAAAATTGTAGTAAATTACATTTAAAACATAAGTGACACACAAATGTAAAACCCAAGATAAATCTTTCTTATCACTTGGGATTTGGTAAGCATGCTCAACCAAATCCCAAGTGATAAGGAAGATTTAAAATCATTCATTTATGTATGAAATGAAATGTCAAGTGCCCTAGTGCGCAACTTATTGTTTCTGTTCTCAAGAAGAGAATCAAGCAGCTTATAGTTCCACCTGCTGGTCCTAAAAGTTTGATATGCTTGCAGTGTGATGTAGTACAGTTTGCCAAATAAATGGTTTCCGCTTGTTTAAATATCTGGGAAGCACGCTATTTGCTTAAAATGCCACTTACTTGATCATGGAATAGATACATATCAATAAAGTGCGACGTGTCCTATGATTAAAAATATCCTATGAGTTCAGTAAGCTATTCACTGAAGGTGCCACATGCTAAACAAAAAGTGCTAAAGGACAGAATAACTAACAAAATGCAGTGTGCCCGGTGTTGATAACATAACATAATGTAACCAAGTGCATCCGTTTATAGCTATCATTAACATTAGCTCTAAGTTGCTGTTCCATAGTCCTACTCCTCGGTTGATGAGGGGTGCAAAGGGATCTTCCAGCTTCAGCAAAGAACTTGCCAATCCGTACTAGTTCCATTGTGACTGTAGTTGTATAAATATATCTCAGTGCCTCTTTGCAGGTCCTTTTCCCATTCTGCAAGATTATTGTTTTTAGGAGCACTTGACTCTGGTGTTTCAGTGCTGGGATACTGTGGTATTAACACAGACAAAACTGCTCTTGGCAGATGGGAATGTTTTTCCAATGTTGCCTGTATTCCAGTATAGGCAGAGCTAGAATCCTGGTTCACAGTATTTTCTATAGGGATTTTCTTCTCAAAGCCACTTTCAATTATGGTTGGCACAAATTGTCCTCTTGTGATTTGGCAAGGCCCTCCATGCCTAGGGGGTTTCTAATTTGTTCTATATCCTGTACCCTCGATATGCACATGCCTTGCACATTTGCCAGCCTCTTTAGTCTGTCCATTGTTATCAATGGATCTGTTGTTCACTCTAGGGGCAAGGTTAATGAATTTCTTGCACTACTCAAAAACTTTGCCTAACTGCTCTTCGTGTCCCAAAATATCATATTCAGTGCTCCTCTTATTGTATCAAGGATCTGCCTTAGACACACTAAAGTAATACTTAATCACATCTTTTTTACATTCGATGTCCATATTCAGAAGGTTGAATTCTAACAAGATCAATGAGTGCCTGGTTGATTTTGGGATACTGAGTATTTTTCTATATGCAGTTGTGTGACATCACTCTTCTGACTCGGTGAGTATGCCGGGGAAACTCAGGTGACGATACGTTATTGTCGGTAGCAGTTCCGCCCACATGACTCGTCGAATCACCTCTGCTTAATGGCATTCCAGCTTGTGATGTAATTAGCATAATGTATACGAGGACTTAGCAGCTTTATCAACTAGTGCCTTAGCCTGCAGGGTGGATTTACCTGTGTCTGTCAGCCAAATTCCTGGATACTTTTATTTACTGGCTGTACTTATCCATAGCAGGTCCAAATGCCATTCCAACTGATATTTCTTGGTTTTGTGGCCAAATATCAAGGCTTTAGTTTTTGTGACATTTACAAGCTGACAGTTGTTGTTGTTATACAGATGATGTAGTATGTCCAAGGCACTGTTCATGCCAATGATGGTTTGATCCAATAACACCAGATTTTCCACATACTTCATGATAGGGAGTCTGTTGGTGCCCAGCTTAGGCAGGAAGATATTTCCACTCAGCAATTCCATGTCTAAGTCCACTGTATATTAATTGAACAAGGTGGGAGTGATGACATATCCCTGCATTAACCCTTTATTGGTATAAGTCTTTTCAGTAGCATAGTTCTGGGTGATCTTGGTCCGAACCCATATATACGTGTACAGCTCTGTAATGGCTGCAAGGAGCTCCCTCTGTATTCCCCATTTTGTCAGTTTTGACCAAAGGATGTTACAATTAATGCCATCAGAAGCAGAGCTGTAATCAACAAAACAGGCAAAAAGAGGCATAATGTAGTTTCTCTAGCCTTAGCTGCCAAACAGGAAAGGATGATAGCGCTATCCATAGTGGGAAAAGTTGGTCTAACCCCATCTGGCATTGAGGTATAATCTTTTTCTTACTGATCCAAACCTCCAGCTCATTCAGAATCACTTTCAGGAAAGCCTTACCTTCAACATCCAGTAAGGTAATCCACCTGTCATTTTCCAGAAGAGAATTGTCTCCCTTTTTATGTATAGGATGCAAAATGGAGCCTTTCCATGAGGCTTGTATGACTGATGTTGAAATTCATGCTGTGCATATAAGTAGTCCAGTAATCCTGGTCTTTGTTAAAGATGTTACCTGGTAGGCCATTTGGTTCAGGGGCCCTAGCTTTATGAATGCTCTTCAAAATACCCTTTGTCTCCTTTTCAGTTACTGTCATCTGGGACTCCTCCAAGCCTTCTAGATTATTTTCAAGTGCCTTTTTGACATAATCCCTGGTTTTATCAGAGTCAATGTAGAGTTTTGTTACCTAGGCCACCCGTTCATTAAATGATACAGCGTTCTCCTTAAGAGTTCTGCTTGTGAGACTGTTTATGTATGCCCAAAATACCCTTGTCTAGCAGGGAGTGTATGTGCTTCCATTACTTCTCTATTTGTTTTTGTTTTATGATCAAGGTAGTTATTTTGTGCAATTTCCTTGCCTCTTTCAGCATGCTTTCCGTTTGTGAGCTCTTCTCTCTTCGATGTAGGTGCTCAGCCCAACGTCACTACCTTCTTCTTTCTTTGAATTCTTTATTGTGCAGATGTGACAAGGGCCTACTTCTTATGTGCACTCTTTGAGAGTTTCAACACTTATGTACGATCAAGGCTTCATATAGCTTTCCCAATATTGCTGTCCAATATTTCACAAAGGTCTGAAAAGCACAATCTAGTTTCCACTTTGAGTATCTGGCCAGGCATCCAGGGCCCCATTCAATTATTTTTACATTGAAGGGAATTATTTCTGCAAGCATCATCGCACTAACATTAACCACAATAGAAATTGGATGATGGTCGTTTTCAGTTCTTTCTTGCACCTGATAGCTTACGCATCTGCTTAGGAGCTTCCTACTTAGGAAGATGCAGTACAAGGTAGATATGTTTTTAAAAGTGGACTTTCTTTTACCCTCCACAAAGCCTGATTTATCAGTGGAACCCAACTCAAATTCACTAATGCTGGCTTTCAGAATGTTTTGTCCACGGTCCCCTCTGCTTTTCTCATGCCTCAAGCGTTGAAATCTCCAGCCACAAGGCACTCGTGCCCCGGATGGTCATAGAGGAACTCTGGTGTGTAGACAAAATATTGAGTGAAAAATATCGAGTTGACAGCAAGAATATTGTGGTCAAGAATATCGACTTACGGTAAGTAATATTGATTTTTATAAATATCAAAGTGTTTTATATTGTTTGCAAAAATATAGTGGTTAAAAATATTTTTATTAAATGTAATTAATATTATATGTTTTATTATATATGTCATATATTTGTTGTAATTTTTTTAATATTGTTTCTTTTTATGATTATTTAAAAAAAATATATATATATAGTTTAACTGTTTGAGTGTGAATAGTAATTTTGTCTCTCCGCTATCCAACACTCCCCTAATGTTTAACTCACTGGAGCGGGAATGGTAATTTTTACCTCTTCGCTAACTAGCACTTGCCCAACTGTTGCACTCACTGGAGTGGGAATAGTAATTTTTACCCCCTCCACTATCCAACACTTTCCCTACTGTTGCGCTCGCTGGAGTGGGAATAGTAATTTTTACCCCTCCGCTATCAAGCATTTTCCCTACGTTTGCACTCACTGGAGTGGGAACAATTCATTTTACCCCTCCACTATCCAACACTTTACCTACTGTTGCACTCAATGGTGTTAGAATAGTAATTTTTACCCCTCCACAATACAACACTTTCCCTACTGTTACACTCATTGGAGTGGGAATAGTAATTTTAACCCCTTTGCTATACAACACTTTCCGTACTGTTGCACTCACCGGAGTGGGAATACATTTTCTTATCCCTCCGCTATCAAACACTTATCCTACTGTTCTATTTAGTAGAGTGGGAAAAGTAATTTTTACCCCTCCGCTATCAAGCATTTTCCCTACTGTTGCACTCACTGGAGTGGAAATAGTTCATTTTACCCTTCCGCTATCCAACACGTTCCCTACAGTCAGTTGCACTCACTGGAGTTGGAATAGTATGTTTTACCCCCCCCCGCTATCCAACACTTTTCCTACTGTTGCACTCACAGTAGTGGGAATAGTAAATGTTATCCCTCTGCTATCCAACACTTTCCCTACTGTTGCTCTCACTGGAGTGGGAATAGTAATTTTTACCCCTCCACTATTCAACACTTTTCATACTGTTGCACTCACTAGAGTGGGATTAGTTATTTTTACCCCTTTTCCCTACTGTTGCCCTGATTGTATTGTGAAATGTATGTTAAAATATTTTTTAATAGTTCAATGTTTTGCTTTATTATATATATATTTTTTTATTATTTGAAATTAATAATATATATTTTTATTTATTATAATTTTTTTAACTTTTAACATAAATTAAAAAGTAATAGTTTAATTGTGCTAAAGTAAATATATATGTATACATTAATATGTTTGTGTATTCATTTTTTTATTAAGTTTATTTGTTATATTTTATTAAAATTTATATTAAATGTTTTTTATTTGTTACAATTATATTTAATGTTTAATAGATTCAATATATATTATTGTACTTTATATTCATATTAAAGTCGATATTTTATACATCTATATTTTTACATCAATATATTTTAGTCAACATTTTTGTACTTACCTGTTTAAGAATAGGAGTTGATATTATAGTTGTCTATATTTTTTACACTATATTTTTAACATCGATATTTTCTAAATCAATGTTGTGTCAGTGAACCAGATACTCTTATATCAGATCAGTGATGTCTATGACATTTGCTTCATCCACATCTCTACATGGATTAACATTGAGATTTACCACTATGATTGCGGTGGAGATGCTGTCTATTGTTTTGCCATTTATGCTGAGAATCTTCTCCAGTCTTTTATTCGTACCCGCAGATCTAGTTTCACATACAGGGAGAGGCCTCCAATTGGTCTTCCAAATAGATTTTTCTTATAAGCCACACTGAGAATTGCCTGGAAGCCAGGAATGGTGCTGAGCATAGTCAACCACGTTTCATACAGGCATATGATGATGTCAGTTTGTAAAAATTCCATGGAATCTTTATTAGGCATTACAGAGTTAGGGCCTGCCACGTTCCAACTTATTATACTAATCATGGAACTTGAGGCCCTCTCCCTAGGCTTTCCTCAACCCCTTTGATTGTAGGACTGCTGGTAACTAGGCCCAATCAGATTGTTCTCCATGTGTGAGGGCTGATGCGTATGTGGTGCAGAGCCCCTTCTCACCTGGACTGTGAGGTTTTTTTCCCCGGGCTGGAGAATGATTTTTGTAGAGCCTCTCAGAATGTTTATTGAATTTTTGTTGACGTGGATGAAGGAATCTCTGTGTTAAGATGTGGGGAAATATTTCTGTTACAGAGTTGCTTATGAGTATGCCCCAGTCCGTAAATTGGTCTTTTTCTGCAAAGATGTTTCAGACGTCAGCCTTGTCTGTCCATTCAGTCAGTATACACTCTCTTTGGCTAATCCAGGGATAGTTCTTAAATTGTACTGTAGGAAAGTGAGGATATGCTCTTTAGGAGGAGTAGCATGTTAGAACGATTCAAAGTATCACAAGGCCCTCTTGTTTCAAAGTCAGGGGTAAAGATCACTAGAGCAGCTGAGGGTGTCATCAAATTGTCTTCCTTTTCTTTGGAATGCCTCCATCCATGCTTTTGTGTTCGCAAGTATTAAATTGTTGCATATCTGGTCTATCAAGTGGAGATTTCTCCCTCACATAAGGTGTCTGTTGAGTCTCTTGTGATGTTCCTCATTGGGTACCATTTCATCGATTCTATCCCCCTGATCTGATTACCCAGTTGCATGTCCACTGAAATTCCATTGGGTCTAGTTATGTTCCCTGAGCAGCAGTTCCCCTAACTGGCTCATATGGGATGGTGTTCTGCTCAGCTGAGGTGTCATATTCTTCCCTCTTGTGTTGCCTGCATTCATTGTAGAGGAGATTTCTATGTCCTCTACCTGTTCCAAAGGCATGCTTTGGTTAAGGAGATTATGGGAGTTCTTTAGAGGGTTACTATTTTCCACCCCAGTTTCTGCCAACTTCATCATCTCCACAATAGTTGATTGTTAGAGACTCAGGCAAGTTATGAAGTCTGCAGTGTGAGCACGTGTATCACGCTGCTTTGTCCCTTCCAGATCACCTGGCCCTGATCCTCCCATGAATTCCGACAATGCTCCTGGTTTCCCTATGGACTTCCCCAATGGTTCCCCCTTGTTCGCCTTAATTCTTGTGTAGTAGTTGTATATGGTGTTATTAGTTGTGGCCAGACCACGGACTTGGGCCAGTGAGCCCCTGGAGAGATGCTGGATGGCTCCCCCATCTTTATCTTGGATCAAACTCCTCTCTGGGAGGCAAAGGGGCTGGAACTGGGACTTGGCCTCAACCATACCTCTCCGCCCCCCTAGCTGCTTCCACCCTTTTGCTCTGAAGCCCAGATATACCGGATCTGCTTTTCTCTGAGCCCTCACTGTGTTGTTATTGTTTCTGCAGGCCTTTTAGACTCTATGAGATAGTTTCCAGTTGGTGCAAAAAGCAGAGACCTCCTGCCGAGGCTTGCGTATCTGAGCTGTGGGCCTAACTTGCACTGACCAGGGCACCCAAGAGCATGCAGTCACTCGACCCATTTGAGCTGACATATACACCCCGCTCTTGATCTGCCTTGCACTGTCTTAGTGAGCTTATGCTGCTTTACTTTACTGTTGGATAACTTAGATTACTTTTAGGTTCCTTTTAGATTGCTTTTTTTGTAATTTTAGTCCCTTCGGTCCCTTCTTGGTCCTTCTAGGGCAGCTCACTTGGAAATGAAGGTGCATTTTGGGCAGGAGGCAAGGAGAGCACACGAGGCCTCTATATCTTTTCGCAAACTACACCAGCCTATTACTGACCACAACAAGGGGTCACAGCCCAATGCTTTGTGCCCTACACTCGTCCTGCACGCCATCCTGCCCACTCCGTTCCTGTCTCCCCTTCAGGAACCTTCAGAGGGCTTACTCCTTTCCTCCTTGCTGCCTCCCCATGCCTGAATGCACATGGGTTGCCTCACATGGGACTCCTCCCAGGGAGGGGGGAGGGTGGCGGCACTGGCGTTGGAGTCCAGGAGGGGCCTGGAGCTGAGGAAGATAGAGGTAAAGATCCGCGGTCCGCCATCAGTACTGCGTCTGCATCTAGTACGAGCAGGATAGGCGGGGTGCAGCAGATGAGATGTGGGAAGTCAAATTTACTGAGACACGCAGTGTGTTCCGCAGTGACTTAGGGCTTACCCTTGCTCCCAGTCACTCCCGGTCACCACACCAAGCACAATCAGCAATACAACAACCTCCAAGCATTCACGGCTCCGCGGAGCCCAAACGCGGCTCTCTTCTCCTCTACCACCTTGCTCATTGCGCCTCCTAGCTGATGCAACCAGCACTACTAGGCGAAGGAAAAAATATCAAACAGTATTGAAATATTTTGTAAAAATAATTGCATTTATATAGAGCTTACTACACCTGACGAAGCATATATGTTAAAGATCAAGACATATACAAAAGTAAGATAGACACAAGGTTTGCTTTCCCAGGGGGACCTTCAAAGATTGTGGTCCTAGGCAATTGCTCACTTTGCCCATGCCTTAAAATGTCTCTGAATTCATCACGTAAGCCGAAGCATTGATGTGCCAATTCTAATGGTAATGCATCCTACTAATACTGAGACTCTAAAGGTGAATGTGTAACCATCAGCCTCACCATCAAGTGACTGATAAGGAGAACGGGAATAAGAATAAACCCTGTTTCAACGGAACTCTATAAGTTTAGATCATGAAATCCCATTGTAGGTGTTATAAAAAATGTATTCTGCCAGCCCACCTAAAAAACGAATAGCACATCTTCCTGTTTTTTGCTTGATGTTCACCATGATGGTTGTTGTCCTTTATGACATAGATTATTCTATCATCACGTACATGAGACTGACAGAGACTTTTATTGTTTTCCTGTAGAGACTCAGACATTGCATGGCCTTCATGTCCCATGCTTCATACCACTCAAGCTGAGTTTTCTGGACTGGTTTTTCGTTGCCAGACATATTATGTTGAAGACTCTGTGCATTAGGCACTGTACAATTATATCAAAGAACCCTCTTTTCTCATTTACAGAGCACAGCATTATATCAGAGGCAGGTCTCCCAGATCCTTTTCTTTACTCCACATTGATCAGACACTGCAAAACAAGAACAGTATACTGGGCCTTTTCAGCACTGGCACCACCCCTGTGGATTGCACTGCGTATACACATAGGGGTAACTGATGGTCACCTGAAGATGAGAAATTCTATTAAAACGAGTCTTTCTCCATAAATTACCACATTAATCAGTGGCTTGTTTTATCTATTATTAGAACATTTGAATGTTGGGAGCTCCATTGAAGACAATGGAGTGCTCCCTGCTTCTACGGGTGTTAAAGGCCCGCAGAGCAACATTCCAGAGGTGTGGCGCCGCGGCCAGGGCGACTGACGCTGGAATCTGGGGACCACGGTTCGATCCCCGGCTCCGGCGGCAGGTCAGCCCAGCACCATGTGACTCTGGGCAATAGCTCGCTTAATCTTCCCGACGGCCCCCCAGCGCCTAGAGACCCTTACGGGTGATTGTGCGCTTTACAAATGTGGACTTTACTTTTTTTACAAAGGCCTCCCGGAGCTCGAGGGGATTTAAATCCCCTTGAGATTCGAGAAGCCTTTGTTTTATGTGTTATAACATTCTGCCCTCTAGTGGCAGAATGTTCTAATAGCCTTATAGCCCTTCGTAGCAGGGCTATACCGGCTATTAAAGTCCCATCCCTTGTTAAAGTCCCTCGCCAAACGCCGGAGGGGCCTTTAATAGCAGGTATAGCCCACTACAGCCGGCTATAAGACTATATTATTGTCCTGTTTTGTTACCAAACGATCATACAAATTACCACAGAAGCAAAAATTTAGAAATGATAACATCTTGTTAGGGGTCAATGGCCAGGCCGAATTAGAAAGTATTGATAATTGAGACTGTTTTTGAGGGAGGAAAATAGAGGCAGAGCCAAGGATCAGAGGATCTCAAGGGATAGACACTATATTAAGCTAGAGGAAGGGAAGTGTAATATAGTATAATCATACACAGGAACCTGCAATCCCATTATAAAAGTCTGCCTTTATTTTGCTTATTACAGTTGAGTTGTGACTTCTCTAGTTGTGTGTAATAAAGGAATGATGTAGCTGCTCAAATGTAATGTTCTTCCAGTTGAGTTCTGACATCATAACGCCTACTGCCAGAGCCAGCAGCCAAGGTGGAAGCCAGAACCCGTTTTTTTGTCGGTAATGTTTTCCAAAAAGAGTATGTGATCTTTAGCAAGGAGATATTTATGGCATCAAGTTTATTTTTTCCATGCTTTGGGTAATTAGCAGAAAATAGAATGTCTGCATACTTCCATACAATTCGAGCTACAGCATTTGTTATCTAATTCACATTAAACTGATTCCAATATTTTCTTGCAAAAAATACTGACTGCTTTTTGGTGTGTTAAATTTCAGAGTACAGATTCAGCCATACATTTAAAGGAAAATACAATTCACCTAAGATTTCCATGGCCTTTGAAAGGAACTTGACCTTTAGCCTCATTCCCCTACATGGAACTTCGTAGTGACTTCCAATATCCTTATAATACATGGCAGAGGGAGCTTCATCCCATATGTAACCAATTGCCAAAGCCTGATCTTTAAAGGCATTCTAACCGAATAATAGGCCTGGACAGCAGGTAAGTGCCTAGAACGAGGGGAGACCTATAATGACTGGTTTGGATCGAGGAAGAAGGCCTATTTAAAGATTCACACACAGTTCATCCACTACAGGGAAAATGCTTTAAATTAAACAGGGCCAAATATTAGTACAAACATTTTAATTTTGGAAGAGAATATTGATACCAGTTATCATTTGCCTTCCGTTGTTGTCTTCAACAAAGGTTACCAGATTACAATGTTTTGATTTGCCTTATGCCAAAGAATGCCACTCCTAAAATGAGTGCTTTAAACTGTAACTCATTTGCTTGCAAAGCTACCTCTAGGGTACAAAAGCTTATGTGTGATGTTTTACCTTTACTAATTGACAGTTTTCGGCTGAAAATGGGAAGTGAAGAAATATGTTCAAAATAAATGCCAATCAACCACTAAGCCTATTGAGGATAAAGTTACTACCTTGAGGGCAGTGTGAAAGGCAATATTTTACATTAGGTATTCCTGACTCCTGTGTTGCTATCATTAGTCTGCACATGACATTTTCATATCAGAGCGAATCTGATAGTCAAATATTTGGAGTCCAAGATTTTCAATGTTTTTTTAATGCTCCTTAATAAGTACTCAGCAGGCCTGAAGCTGTTCTAAGCAAGTCTTCAATCTGATATTCTATTTGCCAATGAATATCCACAAATATTTTTCTACATTTTAAAATAAGGAAAAATTCTGCAGGCTCATGAGAACATTTTTATCACATATGTTATTAAGCTTATTTATTGCAATAGAAGAGCAATAAAGGCATAACTAAATACACTTTTTAACGTTAATCTGCAAAGAGAATGATTAGGAAATAGGCACTGACATGATTCACAAAGTGTAAACAGTCCCCAGAGAACACATTCCTCTTTTTTGAATCAGTTGCCGCCCCACCTTGCTGGTCGTAGCTCATCAATGTTTTGCGAGTGCAGTTGCAGTCATTTATGCCCTTTCACGCTCACCTTCCTATTTGTGGTTCGCAAAGGATCGCAAAAGCCCTTTATCAAGTTGGAATTAATATGGCCAGGGACTGCCTACCCCCCCCCTTCCTTTATCAAGCATTATTAACATGACATGAGAGGGATTTCTTTGGAAGCGGGGGTCGTACAACCCCCGGCCCTATTTATTAACCATAAAAATAAAATAAAATTAAAATTAAACAATATTTACATGATTACGCAGAAAACTTTCCATGACATTGATTACAATTGATAAATACAGATATCAGATGGCTAACATTAACATAATTCTAGTACAAGGTATTTCATATCCGATTCTAACATATTAACCATAATTATACAGTAATTACTTTTCTGCGTATCCTATTTGGGACTACGGCAAGGTCACTAACCGGTGTCAGATCCTCATCAATTAACCACGCCCTCCAGTCGGAGTGCGCATGCGCAGAGGGCCTGTTTACCGTGTGGGGTGGCCAACAAGCCTAGAGAAAGCGTGACTCCCCCGCACCCATGTAGCCAACAGGCTGTAACTGCCCCTGGAGTTCTAGGAGAAACCACTTGTCCCTCCCCTTGGGCGACCCCATTCAAGAATTGCGCCACCCTCTAAGGACCTTAAATTAACTGCTCACCAATCATGACCTTACCGCCTGACCAAGGAATAGCACTAAATAAGATGATTGATGACCTGTAAATGGGATAAAGTTCTAAGGAACAAAAACATATTAGTACAACACACCTGTAATCCATTACATCTGCAACAAACCTGTGAAAAAACCTTCATAAATCACAATACCAATCATCTGCTTCAGGGGATGGTGGGTGGGGAATAAGAATTACAGCCTCTCTAGAGGCTGGAAGGGGCAGGCCGTGGAGTGTGAAGTCAACGAGGCAGACTCCCGCGCTCCCCGGCCTTTTAACCCCTTGCTTGCCAGCCCGGTTCTAACCGGCCTGGCCGTAGCTCCCTGGTGACCCGAAAGTGATTCTATCACTTTTAGGTCACTGGGAGAACCGGGGCCAATCGGCATCAAGGCGCTCCTGTCGCGTCATTGTTGTGCAACAGGCTTGACTTTGCCACAGGGAGAGGGTGGGGGCCTGTGCGCCCGCCATACTTGTGGCGGGGCCGATGCCGGCCCTGCCTTTCTATATGGCCAGGGACTGTCTAAACCCCCCTTCCTTTATCAAGCATTTGTAACATGACATGAGAGGGATTTTTTGGGAAGCGGTGGTTGTACAACCCCCGGCCATATTTATTAAACATAAAATTAAAACAAAATTAAAATTAAACAATATTTACATGATTACGCAGAAAACTTTCCATGACATTGATTACAATTGATAAATACAGATATCAGATGGCTAACCTTAACATAATTCTAGTACAAGGTATCTCCTATTCAAATTTAACATATTAACCATAATCATACAGTAATTACTTTTCTGCGTATCCTATTTAGGCATACGGCAGGTCACTAACTGGTGTTAGATCCTTATCAATTAACCACGCCCTCCATTTCCATTCGGAGTGCGCAGAGGGCCCGTTTACCGTGAGGGTACTTCCCCCCCCGGTTACCCCCGTACGCTCTATTAACTCCATTAAAGGGGACACTTGCATCTCTGTGCCGTTTACTGGCATCATAGTGCATCATAGTGCAGGTGTAGAGTGGCCAACCAGCCTAGAGAAAGTGTGACTCCCACCTTGTGGCATAGTACACAAAACACACTACTCCTCCCACAGCATTTTATTTAGTTGAGGTACCCGGTAGAATAAAGTTTTCAAGAGGAATCCTTAACCTATTGTAAACCACACTACACACATCTACATTGGACTAGGGCCCCTCACACCCATGCACCCTTACGGCAAGGAACAAAAGATCTCAGGCAAAGAGCCCCTTTAAGGGTGCCCGTTGGGATCTGCAGGCTCATATGATGAAGCATGAAACCTAGCTTGCTGGGTGTGTGAGAGCCCTAGTTCCGAGAGGGGGAATCCCCCTCTCCCCTCCCCCCACTGACCCCTGTTTAAATTATCGTGCCAGACATTTCCAGCCTCGGCCCCTTGTTGGTGAAGAATATTTCACTAGGAACTGTGTACTCTTCTTTGTTTCACATGTGATCAAAAGGACCAGCTATCCTGCCCAAGCATAATTCTTTTGCAATCTTTGTTGCTGCCACCCCAGGATTGGTCCTTACAGAAAGTTGTTTTTTGCAATCTGGTGTCCCTATGTAATCCAATGCAGGAATCCTAAAGCCATACAGAAAGCCTTCTTATAAGGTCCTAGCCGTGGCATGATCTGGGTATTTGTTTAACCAAGGACTCATATCCATAACGTCAATGGGTGATTGTGTTACCAGATGCGTCCTTTCCTCACTCCTGTTTCTTCTTTCCTTTATATCCTGATTTTTTGAGACATTTTGATTCTGGGTGAGATGGGTTAGAACAGATAGAGCATGCATGCCTGAACTTACAAGTGCCTTGGGCCCTGGTGCATGTCCGTCTATTAAAATCCCAACATGTCCCTTTCTGTCCCCCACCGCTCCCTGGACTAGGGGCCGTGCCCGAGGCTTAGGGTGGCCGAAAGGGCTGAGAAGATTGAAATGTGTGACCCTTGTTGAAGTTTTGCACTGGGTTACTCGGCTGCCCTGGTCCAAACTGATACAACCATGCGATCATGTCGACTCGGTCCCAGGAAAGTGATGGGTCAGATGCCCTAGCCTTCCTGAAATTCCTGTCATATTCCTTCCACCCTATGCCCCCATATTTGTCATGAGACATAGTAATCCTGCTCTGGTAACAAGCTATCTCTGCTTACATGTTAGGCGAACGCTCAGCTGTTATTGCCATAAATACTGAAAAGGCCCTAATCCAGTTGCTTAAATTCTCCTCTACCCTGAATTTCAACAGTTCACTGCGCCATTCACTAGGAAGCATCCAATCCTTCTGTTTCCTTGAATACTCCATTTCCATTTCATAAACGAGTAGAGAGAACATATTAATGTAAGCACCAGACCATACCAATTCTTTCACTTCCTGTGTTACATGCCTGGCCAAATGTTCCCTTCCTGTGCGTGACTCACCCACGCCCAGTAATGGCAATGTCACTTACTTACCTATTGCAACAACTCCAGCTGGCTCAGTCAGCTTGTCCTTACCATGGCTGCTCACTGGCACATCTTTGTTGTTTCCTGCTAAAGGAACACCCCCTGTTGGTTGCGGGAGAGGTGGAGTAACTGGCCCTTCGCCTTGCGTCCCGCCTGGTGTTGCAATAATCTTTGCCACCATCTTTTTTACCTCAGCTAAAGGGTCCTCCCCTACCTCCTTTGCCCCCACTGAAGTTGGCAACATCCCTCCCCTCCCTAACCAAGGGAGAACTGCCGCTATCTGTGCCACTAATTCCTGTGGGACCTGATTGATGTCTGTTGGGGTACCTGATGCGACACCACCCTGCGGGCCCACCCCCACCGGGACCATTGTGACAGGTGTAGGGACCACTGGGACAGGTATAGGGATCACTGGACTAGGTGTGGGCACCATGGCAATAGGTGTGGGGTCCACCGGGGTAGGTATGGGGGCCATTGGAATTGGTGTGGCACCACCGGGATAGGCGTGGGGACTACTGGAATACTTGTGGTGACCACTGGGATAGATGTGGGAACCACCGAGTCTGGTGTGAATGGAACCCCTGAGGGACCCCAGCCCGAAGGAACCTCACCCAGATGATGGACTGGCACGGAGGCTTTTTCCTGATACTTCCCCTTCCTGGGCCTAGCCCGCCTGGGAAGTGGATTCAATTCACCCCTGGGTTTTGGAGGCACTGTGGTTCGCTTAGGTCTCCCCACCACATCACTCTGCCCTTCCACTTTTTCTCTGAGTTCTGCAAGGCTCTGCCCCGCCACGCTTACTGACCATAGCTCCTTGGCCAAAATTGCAAGGTCACTTATAAACTGATAATCACTAACACTGCAAACACAATGTTATCTGTACCTAAGCGTCTTCTCGCACTGAGAGCCTCCCTACAATATTTGCCTGGCCTGGAAACCTGTCCAGGTCCTTACCTGAGCACTGTTGGAGGTACACAAACCAGCCATAAGCACCACGCAACTGGAGCAGCGCCACACCAGCTAACCTGGGTGTTGGGCGAGTAACCTCAAGCCTGTGCGACCCACAGAAGCAGTGAAATGCAGGCCTGTCTGTGACGTCTGTGAGTGATGTCCTCGTGCCCCGTCCAAAGCGTCACTACGGAGAGCTTTTAAAATATGGATTCTATCACTTCTGGGTCACTGGGAGACCGGGGCCAATCGGCATCAAGACGCGCCTGTCGCATCATTGTAGCGCAACAGGCTTGATTTTGCCACAGAAAGAGGGTGGGGGCCGGTGCGCCCGCCATACTTGTGGCAGGGCCGCTGCCGGCCCGCCTTTCTCTTTCCCAACTTGTAAAAAGACTTGTATGTTAAAAAATCCCTTTTGTGGTTACAGGCTCTCTAATTTTGCAGATTGCAGGGTTTGCAACCACAAAAGCACTGTGTACATATGGCCCTACATTGGTTGTAACACAGCAGGTCCCCGAATTTGATACTACAAATGTAACTAGTCTGCTTTAATAATTTAGGAGCTGAATTACGAAGGTAAACTTACAGTTGGTAGTAAGGCTACCACTTTATCAGAATTCACAAACCACGTACTGAGTTTTATGACTCCACACTCCCTATACTTATTTGTGCTGAGTTCTTTGCACCCGAAGACTCCGCATTTGGGGCAGAGAACTCTGCGAATAATAATTATAGGGAGTGCAGAGTTGTAAAACTCTGCATATAGTTTGTGAATTACATTCTTTAGTGGGTGTGTAGTACTACAAAAAGTACTGTAAATAGCAGTTTGTGAATCAGGCCCTTACTCCAGCCAGCAATGGGTTGAGGCCTGACGATCCCTTTGCTTTTTTCCTGTTAGCTTAAATTCTGTCTCCTGCATCACAAAGCCACCTGAATACCTTTTTGAGCATTTATTTTTGCCTTGGATCCAATATACTCTGCACTCTTTCCTGCTTCTGTAGTCTATACCTCTTTGTTGCACATTGGTGTGCTCTCCATGCCACGTCTGGTGTTAATTATTGGCTTTCTTCCTGTTTTCATTTTCTCTCATGACACTGGCATTTGTGTCCGTTGGGGTAGTTAAGATTATCTGGTATTATCCCCGGCTGCAGTTTCTTTCAATGGGAGCAGGGACTGCGCCCACTGTATTACTGGGCCGTCAGTGGCAGGCCGCATTTCTTTTAAAATGCTAAGTAACATCAGTAGGGATGTTACTTAGCATTTTAAAACAAATGTGGAAGCCTTGCGCTAGTCCTGGTGCTGCCTGTCAGATGACGCCCTGAGTCAGACATGGGGGTCAGACAGGACAGGCAGGAAGTCAGGCATGTTTCTTGTGACACATGCGCTCATATTGAATTTATTAAACTGAGCTGATACGGTGGCAGCCCTGTAGTCCCTGTTTGGAGGCTTTTAAAAAGGCCCACAAATGACGCCAGGCAACGTCATTTTTACACACAGCCCCGGACAGGTACAGTATAAGCCCTGTACCTCCCGAGGCTTCAATGTCTAAAGCTCTGCATGATGACCCTTCCCTTTCACAAGTCGTCACTGGATGGGGAGGGATCATCAAGCATAACTGACCCCACCCATCTCTGTGACGAGTCAGGAAAGGTAGGGTTTTTTTCATACTGCAGCGCTCAACAACCCATATTAATGTTTTTTTTTATTCAGGGCTTTCATATAGTACACAAGTCAGTTCAAGTCAATTCAATGATGTGCTGGTGTCACGCATGGTCTCATAAGGAGCTGAAATGTTCTCGAGGGAAGCACCTGGTGGTGTAATGCTTATTGGAGCATCGGACGTTTAAGGTGGAATTTGGGTGGGAGTGCGAGGGGCGGAAGATGAGAGAGAGAGAGCAAATAGGGAGTAGAACTTCTTTACAGGGAGGTGTGATAGTAATTACCTAACAAGGGATGTGGACTGGGCTAAATGCAAATGGGGACACAGTGATTATTACAGAGGGGCCGGGGATCACTGCAAACAAGGGCTTGAGATGACTGCAGACCTGCTGCAGACAGTGTCTCATGTGCCTCACTCAGTGGTCGTAGTGTGTGGTTTCTAAGGGGAATGGTGTGCCCATATTTTTATATAATTTAAGAAAAAACAGCTGCCCTGCTCTCTCTGAAAAGACAATCGTCCGAGGACAGTTAGTTGTGACAGCTAAAATGCTTCAACTGAAGCATAAGGCATGGAGTCTCCTGTGCTGGGAATCTGAGGGAGGTGCAGACAGCTAAACAAGCCTTCTTGCCAGGGTGCCTGCTTCCCTGAAAGAAATATCAATGTGCGCAACTGGTCATTCTGAAATTATAATGGATGCTTGGAAGCTGATCATGGCTTTAATTGATGGAATGACTTGAAGCTTTCTGATGACACAGACTTGTTTTGTTTGAGTGGGGTTGCAAGGGAGATGCCTGCTGAGCTCTACAGTGTGTGCTTTTAAAGGACAGTCATAAAAACATTGCACTACATACAGTTGGGTATTACTAAAATGTATGTTTTGGAAGTATTTGTTTATCTAAAAAATTAGCACATTTTATAGCAGCCTATCTTATGCTATGTGGACATGATGTGTTTTTCTAAAAAATCAATTATAATTGTTTTGTTGATTAATTTCTATCCCTTTGAACCCCTGTCCACTGCCCTGATCTTTCTTTATTGATGACTTGCTCTGCACAACATTTATATCTTGGTCAGCTCTTCAGCAGCTGAGGCCCAAATCTGGCACCGCCCAGGACTGTCACAGTATACTTACTCATCAAATTCAGCAGGAAATGCCTCTTGAAAGACCTCATGTGACTAAACTGGAGTTCTATCTGCATAATTCAAAGCAAAGCAGTCACAAGTTATATATGAGGAACAGTAATCACTGCTCTTTCCCTAAACATTGATCGTTGGTGTTCACTTTATCAGAATATAGGCATATTCATGTCCGCACACGTATAGAGAAAAGTTGTGTTTAGCAGATAAAAAAAAATGGCGTTTCTGAGGACATGAATTGTCAGTTGCATACTTCAGCTTCCCATGCAATCTCTTTCCTCTTGTACTGTGCATGATTTTAATTGAGTCACCTTCAGATGTTTATAACGAGCCACCATTGAGAGCTCGTCGACCAAAGGTTGAAGGCAGTGCAAATTCTCACAGTGCCTGTCAGTGAGTCAAAAAGCTGTTCAGAATAATTGATCATCCAATCCTTGGCCTCTGTGCTGAACAAACAGTAAAGGTCACTTACTCTAGTTGCAATTGTGATTCTGTGCAACTGTGTAACTGTGTGTGAAGGAAGTACACAGTTGCCAACATTTTGAGAAGGCAAAAGTAAATGAAAATACAGTGCTTGCAGGTGAGTCAGTGCGTTGTATCCTTTGGAGTTGTAAAGGGAAGGAGATGCAACGAAGTGCATTCAGGAAGCTTCTTAAGATAAGATATGCATATGGACAAGATGTGAAGAGAAAAGGTGCCCGGGTCTAACATTTAATGAGCATAATAGGCATGATTGAGACACTCTGAGAACCACTACCCCTTCGACAGTACGTTTAATTCATACAGCCAGATTCATCAACGGAAAATTCATCACCCCAAATGCAAAAATCGCAAATTGCGAAATCGCTAAATTGCGAGGAATTGCATTTAAGGAATCTCTATTTGAGATTCCTTAAATGCAATTCATGAACCATTTTTGAATTACGAAATCGCTATTTTTGGCCGCTATTTACCGCAAAGTCTGATTTCGTGGTAAATAGCGAAAACTAAGAAAAATGCACTTTAGTGCATTTTTCTAAGTTGTATGTTACACACACACATGTCCTTTGGACATGTGTGTGCGCAACATCAGTCTACATTTACATTTCAGGGGTGCTACAGGGTGTCCTTTGGACACCCCTGGCACCCTTGAAATCGCATCCTTATTTGCGATTAGCAAATTGCTAATCGCAAATAAGGAATGACTCCCCATTCATTCCTATGGGCCTTAGGCCCATAGGAATGAATGGGGAGTCATTCCTTATTTGTGATTAGCAATTTGCTAATCGCAAATAAGGAAGCTGTAAAAATCGCAAATAATATTGCGATTTCTACATGAATCCCGTTTTGCGAGTCTTTAATAGCGATTCCTTAAAAATCGCTATTAAGGACTCGCAAAACATGACAATGATGAATCTGGGGTATAATATCACAATTTCAGGACTGAAACATTTTATTAATTTGATTAACCATCTTGCTTTCCCAAATTTGCTTGAAAATAAACAATTTGCCGGCTTTTTAAAAAAGTTTTCTAGGGGAGGACCACCCCCAAAGCCCCCTTACGACAGTTAACCTCACTTTCTACGCTCACTCGCCACAGGGTCAACTTGAACGTTTACGGCTCACCCCTTTCAAATGTCACTAGCCACCACTGATTATACCATGGTGATAATCATGACAAGGAACTTATCCAAACTGAATCCATGAAACACATACTATGTCGTGGCAATGGTGAATATAAGTGGGATTTGTGCACATTTAATTGGTGACAACATAGTCACAGATTACCGATGGTCAGAGTTTGTTACTTAAAACTGTTTATTGGAGGCATGTGGCTCTTGTGTACGGATTGTTATACAAGACTACATTTGGCTTCAGATGAAGCTTTCACAGAGTTGTAGATGTTGCAGATCATTTTGTCACTACTGTACAATAACCTGTCTCACACTGATTTTAAACATAGGTAATTTGTGAGGAAACAACGTTTGCATAGCGTCTCATGTATCCATCCACACCCATTCATCAGTAGCGGTAGGTGGTGGGAGTGGATGCCGGGCGGTGACGCGGGGAGGGGGAGGGGTAGGGTGGGGGTAGTAATCTATTGATTACGGAGGATTACAGGTAAGTAAACATATAAATAAATAAAATGAATTTCGCTGCATGCACTGCATCGCATTTGGGCATGCAGTGCGTGCAACAAACTTCGTTTTATTTATTTATATGTTTACTTACCTGTAATCCTCCTTAATCCATAGATTACTACCCCACACCCTGCCCCTCCCCACGTACCCGCCCAGCAGCTACTCCCACCACTGACCGCTACTGCCATTCGTTCATTTACCTTTTCACACCTGTGCTTTCATCTGTTAGTCCGAAGCGATACCAAAGGGGATGATGGACGGAGCGTTTGAGCAAATCAAACACTCCCCCCCAGTCAAATGATCTGGGTTTAATCCATCATCATTCTTTAGCTCACTCCACCACCCCAATTCAGACATAGCAAGATGCAAATCAGTCTGACCCTGTGCCTCATGGGAACAGTTCATCCCGAACTGCCAAGCCATGTCTTCATCTGTTAGTCAACCCTTAATGGGACATTCAAGATCCACCGGACTATTACCCTTCATTGACCCCCCCATCCATTCACTTGTGCCCATGCATGCACACAGGCTAATCAGCCATCCAATAAAATAGACACACACTCAACTGCACACTCATTCTCCTTTCCTCATATGTGCAACCATTTCTCCATTTATCCACCCACACACTTGAATTCATTCATCCTTGAAGCCAGTGACATACGTCCAATCCATGCACCAAATGATCTACCCAGCCACTAGCTACCAATCCATAAACATCTGCACATAAACAAACACACCCATCAATACTTCTGCCCATTCACCTTCTCATCCTTCCATGTACGCATTTTAACAACCATCCTCGCACAAATACCAGTACACTCAGGGGCAACCGCCACATACAAAAAGTGGTGGGGCAAGGAGTAGGTAGTGGGGGGAGCATGTGAGAGGCATGGAGAAGGAGGGGTGAGGGACTGTCTAAAATAATAACAAAACTAAAAAAAGTTAAACTTACCTGCTTCCATCCGTCTTCTGCGTTGCTCCTCAGCTCTGGGACTTCTCTGTCCCTGCAGACACTGTGAATACATCACAAACTCACTGTCCAATCGATTGGCCTGAGCAGGCTGGAAAGACGCTCTGCTCTAGTGAGTCTGCGGGGTTTCTCTAACCTCGCTGTTCAATACACAGGGGTTAGAGAAACCTAAGTGCGAATGTGTGTTTTGGTCAGCCTGAGACAGCCGGCCAAAACACATATGAACACTTAGGGAATGCAAGTAGCACTCCTCCTCCCCCCTCCCATGCTTCAGCCCGCCGCTCCCTGCACACAATGGCTGAGCTAGCAGCTCAATGTGAAACAATAAAAAGATATATGCTTTTATTTTTTTGCTGCTGGCTCTGAGCCAGTGGGGCGATGCTCCTCCGCCATTGAGGAGGAGCCGCCCCTGAGTACAACCCTAAATCCAACCTCATGTATTCATTCATTAATCTGCACTCATACATCTGTTCATCAACCCAGACGCATCATTCCATTCATCTATAGCAAATCACAGATCCTAAATATTATGTACTTACTTTCAAACTCAATTTCTAAACACATTTATCACCATATTTACCCATTCACTCACTAAAACGTACCTATCCACATCCATTCATCTATCCATCCTATACCCATGATTGGAACATCCACCCACACGCTTAATATCATTATCCAACCACCATATATTTATCAATCCACTAAAATCCCTGCCTTCAGTCCCCAAATTCATAGCTTTGTCCATTGACCCATACTAGTGCATTCATCCTCCATCCTTGCATTATTTAACATCTATTCTACGTCCATCCTCCAAACCTTTATCCATCTGTTGAACCTGGACTTTTCTGCAGGGTTACCCCAGATTTTTGCCTTCTCTTGACTTACTGTCCTGAACCTGTTTTTTGGCCTTTAGGGCTCTTTGCATTGCCTCCTGCTAATCAGTGGTAAAGTGCTTGTGCTCTCCCTTAAAAACATGGTAAAATTGTCCTACACCTGATTGATACATTTAATGTACTTGTAAGTCACTAGTATATGGTACTACATGTGACCAAGGCCTGTAAATTAAATACTACTTGTGGGCTGAAGCTCTCATTGTGGCATCAGCTAAAGTAGCATTTTAATACATGTCTATGGCCTGTCACTGCAGCCAGTAGTGCAGTTTTTAACTGGCATTTTTGCCTGCCAAATTAAAACTTTTGTCAGACCTAAGCCTTCCTTTTGAATAAGTATACGTCACCCTTAAGGTAGGCCCTAAGGCTCAGTATGACAGGGTGCATGGTATTTAAAATGCAGGACATGTGGGTCCAAGGTTTACATGCCCGGGGAGTGAAAAATTCCTAAAATAGTTTTCACTGATATAAGGCTTTCTCTCACATAGACCAGCACTAGATTACCTTATTTTTACTAGTAACTTCAGGTTGGGTCCAGACAGAGATGTGCTGTTTACACTCAAATAAATTGCAATTGAAAGAGGCAGGATTTAAATGAATATTCTGGAAATGCCACTTTTAGAACGTTGGCATGTTTCTGCCTAAAACAAATGTACTTTTCTGCCAGTGTTTCAGGGTCACATGACTGTGAGCGGCTCTTCTGTGGTGTTTTGTGCATTTCTTCAAGACATGAAGACAAAAGGGCCATTGTTGTGGGGTAGGGTGTTGCTTTCCTCAGCAGGTTGTCCTTGGGGGTTGTACTCAGCCTTCCTGAGCTTTAAAGAGGTAGTCTTGGGGCTTGCATGCCCCTTCCTGACTTCTAAGAGCAACTACTGCTCCAATGCGGTAGACCTGAGCTTTTCCGTCCGCCGCAATCAAATAACCATGGTTGGTGTTATGTGCTTTTTGGCACTATTTTCACTAGAAACTTTAAATCGTAGTTCTACTAATTGGATTTTTACTATTTTGGTGTAATTTTAATTATTTACATTTACTCTAGTGTTCGTAATTGGTTTTGAATTTTTTTTGTGTTGTATTTTTTTCTTTAATAATGTTTGTGTGTGCCATAAATTCTTTACACATTTGCCTGACTACTATGTGCCATATACGGTTAAGCACGGGTTAATTTAGTGACTTTTGTGGTTCACCCTGTGCTTTGTGCCAAGCTACTAGATGGTTATTGAATTTTGTGGTTTACCCTGATAGTGATTGTGTTTAATATTTCAGTGGGACTTCCGCCCTTCTAAGCTAATAACCTAACTTCTTACACCACCCATGTAGGTATTAGCAACCACAAATCCATGTCATACATCCCTGTACTTAACCTCATTTATGAGTCCAATGATCCGCTTACCAACACCCTCATTCTTCTAACCTGCCACTTAAGTGTGCATGCACTGTAAAAATCTAAGATCCATTTGCTTCATCAATCCATGCTTGTTTTACTTGGTGGAATAACTGGTTCTAATGAAGTGTTCACATGTTGAGTATTAATTTCTGCTGTAATATCTTGCTTAAAACTGTACAGTCAGGGTCTTTCTAATTTTTGCTCTTGGCGTTTCCAATGCTGAAACCATGGCCATCTTGTATAGCCCCATCCACCAGTCTGTCCTTTGATGAAGTTTTAATATATCGTTCCAAAGTAAAAAAGGAGAGGAGATTGTACGCCATCACACGTCCTCCCAAAGTGGAGACCCAAAATGCATAAAAGCATGGTGCTTCTACAATGCTATTTTATCTGTGTTATAGTCCAAATCACTGATACCTAAATTACAAAGATTCTGGTGTGGATAGGGGTAAGCCCAATCGGAGAAGAAAACCAGCCTTGTTGGAAGAGGAAGCTTCACTCACATATTGTGACATGCTTCATCATAGGCCCTGGTAGGACAATACCACCAGGGCGGACTTGACCTCCTAGTAGACGTGACGGTGTAGAGTCAACATATCGAGTTTTTAATTTCGACTAGACATAATATCGAGTAAAAAATATAGAATGGACATAATATCGACTAGACATAATATAGACTACCAAAATATCGACTAGAACATTTTAATATCTAATAGAATGGACACAATATCGAATCAAAAATATAGAATGGACATAATATTGACTAGACATAATATAGACAACACAAATATCGAATTTTGGGTAAGTTAATATAATATTTATTTTTTGTGTAATATAAATCTGTAGCGGGTTGTGGGTTTGTAGGGGAATAGGGTGGGAAGTAATTTAATTATAATTAATTAAATATGTTATTTTATTTATTGTTATTTATTTAGAATTAATTGGTAATTAATTATTAATTGGTAATTATTTAAAATGTAATTGGTAATTAAGTTTAATTGATTAATTGTTAAATATTTTAATTTTAGTAATTTATTTTCTGTAGCGGGTTGTGGGTTTATAGGGAATAGGGTGGAAAGTAATTTAATTATAATTAATTAAATATGTTAATTAATTATTTGATTGGTATTTATTTTGAATCCATGTCAATTAATTTTTAATTGGTAATTAATTGTTCATTGATAATACAATTTTATTATTTGATTAATTGATATTTATGTGAATAAAATTATTATATTTTTAGTAGCGGGTTGTGGGTTTATAGGGGAATAGGGTGGGAAGTAATTTAATATAATTAATTAAACATGATAACTAATTAATTGGTATTTATTTTAAATAAATTGTTAATTAATTTTTCATTGGTAATTAATTAATTATTAAGTGGTAATTAAAATGTATTAATTGTTTAATTTATAATTATGTGATTTATATTAATTTCTTTTCACTAGAGTGGGGATATTAAAATTTACCCCTATGCTATCCAACGCTTTCCCTACTGTTGCACTCTCTGGAGTGGGAATAGTAATTTTTACCCCTATGCTATCCAACGCTTTCCCTACTGTTGCACTCACTTTATTGGGAATAGCAATTTTTACACTTACGCTATCCAACGCTTTCCCTACTGTTGCATTCGCTGGAGTGGGAATAGTAATTTTTACCCCTACGCTATCCAACGCTTTCCCTACTGTTGCACTCTCTGGAGTGGGAATAGTAATTTTTACCCCTACGCTATCCAACGCTTTCCCTACTGTTGCACTCTCTGGAGTGGGAATAGTAATTTTGACCCCCTATGCTATCCAACGCTTTCCCTACTGTTGCACTCGCTGGAGTGGGAATTGTAATTTTTACCCCTACGCTATCCAACGCTTTTCCTACTGTTGCACTTGCTGAAGTTGGAAAAGTAATTTTTACCCCTACGCTATCCAACACTTTCCCTACTGTTGCACTTGCTGCAGTTGGAATAGTTATTTTTACCCCTACGGGATCCAATGCTTTCTCTACTGTTGCACTCGCTGGAGTGGGAATAGTCATTTTTACCACTACGCTATCCAACGCTTTCCCTACTGTTGCACTCTTTGGATTGGGAATAGTAATTTTTACCCCTACGCTATCCAACGCTTTCCCTACTGTGTCACTCGCTGGAGTGGGAATAGTAATTTTTACACCTACGCTATCCAACGCTTTCCCTACTGTTGCACTCACTGGAGTGGGAATAGTAATTTTTACCCCTACGCTATCCAACTCTTTCCCTACTGTTGCACTCTCTGGAGTGGTAATTGTAATTTTTACCCCTGCGCTATCCAATGTTTTCCCTACTGTTGCACTCTCTGGAGTTGGAATAGTAATTTTTATCCGTACGCTATCCAATGCTTACCCTACTGTTACACTCACTGGAGTTGGAATAGTAATTTAAACCCCTACGCTATCCAACGCTTTCCTTACTGTTGCACTCGCTGGAGTTGGAATAGTAATTTGTACCCCTACGGTATCCAACGGTTTCCCTACTGTTACACTCACTGGAGTTGGAATAGTAATTTAAACCCCTACGCTATCCAACGCTTTCCTTACTGTTGCACTCGCTGGAGTTGGAATAGTAATTTTTACCCCTACGCTATCCAATGCTTTCCCTACTGTTGCACTAGCTGCAGTGGGAATAGTAATTTTTACCCCTACGCTATCCAAAGCTTTCCCTACTGTTGCACTCGCTGGAGTTGGAATAGTAATTTTTACCCCTACGCTTTCCAACGCTTTCCCTACTGTTGCACTCTTTGGAGTGGGAATAGTAATTTTTACCCCTACGCTATCCTACGGTAAAAATATTGTATGTGTTTTGTAAATAATATCTATATATATATATGTATTTAAAATATATATATATTTTTTTGTTACATTAATTATTTCTCAATTTTACGTTTATTTAAGTATTTTAAATATGTTTAAATTAATTTAATTTATTATTATATTACTTTTAATTTACTTTTAAGACATTTAAAAAATAGATATTTTGACAGTCTATATTTTTTACACTCGATATTTTGGAGTCGATATTTTTGTACTTACCTGTTTGAAGATAGGAAGTCGATATTTTTGTAGTCGATATTTTTACTTCTATATTTTGTCCTCTCGATATTTTGTCTGTCGATGTTGTCAGTGATACAGACGTGACAGAGGGAGCTCTTAAATTTTACTAGAAAACTGCTCTGTATTATGAAGAGTTATCCAGAACAGAGAACATTTGATGTTGTCAGGGGCTTTTCCATCAAACTATTTTTGTATTTCTGTATAAGGACTCTTACTCATGCCACATTACCCCAGTATCAGCTCCTCATGATGCCTATCAGGCTCTCCATTTCTCTATCAATGCATTATATGCTGTTCCATTTATGGGTTTTCTTATATATAGACCTCCTGGGCCTAGAGCTGATTTTGTACAACATCTGCTTGGTATTTTGGAACCTCATTTTGGCTGTGAGCATGTAACTGTATTGGGAGATATTAATTTCCATCTAGAAAATTTAGAGACCAGCGAAACTCTTTCTCTACTTGATACCTTGTCTGCCTGTGGCCTGCAGCAACTAGTTAAGGGTTCTACCCACCAGGCGGGCCATACGTTGGATGGGGTTTTTTCGAATGATTGTCGGCTGACTGTCGATGCCCCTATCCCGCTCCCCTGGTCGGACCATTTCGCAGTCCCCTTGAACTTGGAGGTCACCTCTATAAATAACATCCCGAAGGGCCCTAGTAAAATGGACTTTAGGCGAAATTTTAAGAACATAACTAATGACTCTCTGGCTACCCTGATTCCCATTTCTTCGAGCTTTTTGGATGAGGATGTGTGTTCAGCGGTGTCTAAGCTAGAGAGCTCCATTATTGCAGCTATGGATGAACTGGTACCTGCCTCCCTACGCTATTCTGCCAGAAAAAGGCCGTCTACCCCCTGGTTCTCTGAGTCATTAAGACTTCTAAGACAGGGGTGCAGGAAGCAGGAGCGACTTTGGAGGGCCAGCTGGTGTGGAATTTTAGTTCGTGTACTGAACATCATCTACGCCATCTTGCCGACTCACGTATGAACATACACGACAGCCATTTTAGGTACCATGGTCTCCCTGTTCACGATCGCCCGTCAGCACACTTCCCTGAACCTTGCAAGCCTTCCCCGCGCACCCTGGCTGCCCCCGCACTCACAGCCACAAGTCATGAACCCTCCCCTCCCATGACTCTGTCTCAGGGAATCACACCCCGCCCCTGACCAACACCTCCTTTCCGTCAATGAATACGCCTCCTTTGATGACCCCTTCCTCTGAGCCCGACTGCCTGTACGAACCGCTGGTCATCCCTTAGCCCGAGGATACAGTTTATTGCCCACTACTGTATGCACTCGCCTTTCCTGAAAGAGGCCACTATTGATCATGACCTCCCCGCCCCCTGAGATTCGATCAGGCGCACACATTCCAAAGGAATCGGCAGAACACTCAGCTGCGTGATAGCCCCCTCCCAATCATATGAGGGGAAAGGGCCTCTACTGTTGTCATGTGTTGGTATGGGCCGGAACTGGGGGGTGCCGGGGATGTCGTTCTCATACTTCACAATGTCTTTGTTGTAATAAAGAGCGTCCACATGTCTTGAACCAGGGTATAAAAGACCAGGTCTCAGAGAGGTTGAGAGAGCACCTCGAGACGATACCTTGTTGTCCGATCTGATGTGTTCTACTCCGTCGGAATAAAACTTGTTTCCGGTCTTCCTGTCTCCAGCGCCTGCCTCTTTATTGGATAACTTCGTATGGTATTAGAGGCGTCTAACGCCGGGCAAATTTAACTTAGGAAACATCAACAGAATAGCCTGACCATTTTTTGAATTGATCTTTTTCAATTGGCGTCCCAAACGCGGGGCCCATCAGCGACACGTGGATCCAGTGGGAGAGGTCCCGACGACAGAGTGAACGACTGCAACGATCGGGAGAGCTCCTGTCCGATAGACCCTCGTCTGACAGCCGATCATCTGAACTTCACTGATTCCGAGCAGACCTCTCCCGAGTGATCTACGGTCCTGACTGGGAACCACCAGGAGTGCCGCGATAGCAACAGAGAATAGAGGACGATCGGGCGCTGGAAGCGGAAGACGAGAAACGGTCCGTGCGGACCGGGTAAGGTCGTGACGCACGACAAATTGCGAAATTGATTGTTTGATTGTTTGAAAATACTAGTATTACTCGTCTTATTGTCTCTGAGAGATTCTCTATTTGCAAACAAGCACAGAGTCGCCATACTCTGTTTAGTCTTTGCAGATAGTGAAGGATAGGTAACGCGGACTTTTGTCCCCCATTGTAATCTGCCATGCCTATTTTTCTCTCCATTGATTGATTGTTTAAATCGGGCATTTAATTGTTCGAAGTTGGTTCTCTTAAGGATCTTCTCTGCCTACAAACGGGGAAGAATAGGAATATTCTCTCTCCCTTTGCAGATAGTGAAGGGTAGGTAACGCAAGCTTTTAACCCGTCGTGCCTATTTCATTCCTCATTGATTGATTGTTTATCCAAACATTGACTGTTTGGAATTGGTTCCTTCTGGAGGTATTCTCTGTTTGCAAATAGCGTAGAATAGAATATTCTGTCCAGTTTTTGCAAGTAGTGAAAAGATAGGTAGTGCAGGCTTTTGCCCCCCATTGTAACCCGTCATGCCTATCTTCTCCCCATTGGTTAGTAGTTGGGTCAACCCGGACCGCTTATTAGAGATGAACCATCCAGCTCCACTGGAAGGCACCCCTAATAAGGACATGTTTACTAAGCAAGGACTAGTCGCTATAGCTTATAGTAAGTTATGGCATAAATATACAAAAAAGGATCCTGAAAGTCAGTGGCCACTGATAGGTTCTTTTGATGAAAATAAAATAAAAACATTAGAAGCAGCTGTAAAAATAAATAAGGCAACGCCCACTATGCTCGATAGTATTGGCATGTGGCGCAAAGAAGCAGAACAGCGAAGGAAAAGAGAAGAAGCAAAAATAGTGAAAGAGTTACGTAAAGCAGCCCATCTGGCCGCAAAAGAACTAGATGAAGAAATAAGAAGAAGAGAGGAAGTTAAACAAACACAAGAATCAGGACTGGCAGGCCAATGCCCTGTCAGGACCACCCCTACGCTCTACCCGGAGATGCCCTCCAAACAGCGGGCAAATGACGAGTTACTGCTTGGTCCTCCAATTATCTACATGCCCCCTCCTTATGCTCCCTGCCAGCCTCTAGCACAACACTCACTGGTTCAGAGTGCAGTCGAGGGTAACCCTAGCGCTAGTGCCCCGACTCTTGGGGCCTTCGCACCAGCCGCATTGGTAACAACAGCAGATGAACATGAGACTAGCAGGCAGCTAACAGCCAGCCCAAATAGGTTGAGCAAATATGAGCGAGATGGAATCGACCAGATAGCAAAGACCCTGGGAGAAGGGAAGGAGAGCGAAAAATATACGATGAATATGCACAATTCACATGCCGGTAGTCACAGACGGCATTTCATTTTACGGTTCAGCTACCACACCCTGAACGCCTATGAGGATAGGTACCAGAATAAGGGTCCTGCTAAACTGACGGCTCTATATAGAAGGGTCGATGTTGGAGATGGGACTGAGAGCGATGTGATGGACCTCTTCATGCAAACGCTTGAGGTTTTCCGCCACCTCGCGGTCAAGATCAAAGTCCCTGAGACGATTGAACCCCCATTAGAAGCAGCCAACACTATGATGCCTATCAGAGAAGCCGCTCCCTACTGGGTTCCCCCAAGAGGTCAGGGAACAAACGATGATATCAACCACGCAGATGCAAAAGGGAGGGTTGTGTACAACTGGGTTTACCAACCATGGGATCGGCAAGATATTTTAACTTTTAGGCAAACCCTGCCCGATTTAAGAAAGAACCCTACAGCATTTTATACAGAACTAGGCACAGCCTTGGGCTCAACCATAATGACTCTATCGGACATTGATTTGTTTTTCGGGTTGTGTCTGCCGGCCGATGTGTGGAAGCAAATCCGGAAAGCCGACCACACAGACCTGTTCGGACACACCTGGAAACAACTCAATGAACTAGATGGGCAGCGAGAGCCCGGAAAGAAACCTGTAAAAGACATACTGGAACTCCCCGACAAAATAGTGCAGAAGCTAAAGACGCTGATCCCAGAGAAGAAGGTAGACTGGTCGGTAGTCACGGCTTGCCGTCAGAAACCCCAGGAAGACGTATCAGAATATTTCTCCCGATTTGAAACGGTGTTCTCCGACTACAGTGGCCAAGACATGACCACCGCAACCGGACAACACCTATTCGAGCAAAACTACGTAAAAGGGCTATCGCAAGAGGTCTCCCAAAAGTTACAGACGAGTGAGAGTAGTTGGGGAGCCTCCAAACCTGCAGCTATCCTTCAGATGGCTCAGTATTACGAACACCAAAAGAACGAGAACGAGAGGGCGACTGAGAGAAAGAAAAAGGACTTAAAGGAACGAGTGATGATTGCTCAATTGCAGGGAGTGACTACAGGAAGGGAACGGTATAGGGGAAACTACCAGTCGAATGCCCCTAGGACTTCGCCCCCTAGAGACCGCAACCCCACACCTGGCGCTCCACGAACCGACCTCGATGAGAACCAGTGTGCATTTTGCAAAGAATTTGGACATTGGAAGTCTCAATGCCCGGCCCTTCGGGAAATGATTAAACACAAAGAGACAAGGGACATGACAAATGGCCCAAAAACTGGAGGGCAGGGGCGAGGGCAGACCTACGACACCACCAATGACAGACCTGGCAGACCAAACACATTTGACCGACCCCGACAAAATCAGTGCCAACAGTCCGACTGCAACAATGCTCACGACTCTGCATAGGACTGCCAGGGGCAAGGGAGGGATCCAGTCGAGCTCTGTGTTGACCAGCAAGGTCCTTACGTCACTGCTAAGGTCCTGGGTACAAAGTCTCCATTCTTGGTAGACACTGGAGCGACACGTAGTGTATTATCAAAGCGACTGATTCCAAGGGCACCCTTGTCTGGCTCACACATTACATCGATAGGTTTCGATGGAACGCCCTCCACTAATCCCCTGTCTGTACCTATCTCCTTTGACCTAGGAAACAATCCCACTGACACAACATTTTTGCTCTCCTCCAACTCCCCTGACGCCATTATGGGTATTGATTTACTGAAACATTTCCGAGCTACTATTAGGTGTTCCCCGGATGGAGTCCGAGTCATCCTGTACAATAACCCGAGCATGTCCTACCCCGCACGACATATGTACACCATAACAGATGCTGACCTATCCTTGCTCGATACCCTACCCCTGTACCTATGGGCCAGAAACGACTCGGATGTAGGACGAATGATGATCGATCCTGTACACATAACTGTTCGACCAGATGCAATACTCCCGAAACTCCCACAGTACCGGATATCGCCCGAAGGCGAGAAGGCGTTGGTAGCGATTATTCAGTCCTTGGTAGATGCAGGAGTGGTAGAGGAAGTGGTTAGTAATGTCTGCAATAGCCCTATCCTACCCATTATTAAGAAGCAAGGTGAGGGAGATGAGAAAGCGTACCGCTTCATCATCGACCTGCGAGAAGTCAACAAAGTGGTGGTGCCACAGTACCCCGTAGTCTCAGACATCGCCACCATTCTGACTCTCATCCCATCCACTGCCACCACCTTCACCGTTATTGATCTTAAAAATGCATTTTTCTCTATCCCCATCCATCCAGACAGCCGTTATCTCTTCGGCTTCACTTTAAAAAACCGTTCATACCGATTTTGTAGAGCTCCCCAGGGCTACACTGAAAGTCCCAGCATTTACAGCCAGGCCCTCAAAAGACAGCTGGACGCCGTCCAGCTACCAGATGGAGTGGTGTTGATCCAATATGTCGATGATATCCTTTTGGCGGCCGACACCACTCCACTTGCAATCACAGCCACTATCCAACTCTTGCACTTTCTTGCGGAGAATGGCCACAAAGTCTCCAAAAAGAAACTGCAGTTCTGCCAGCCCCAAGTGACATACCTAGGCCATCTCCTGTCCAAAGAAGGGAGGAAACTTACGCCCGACCGAATCCAAACCATCCTAGACACCCCCATTCCAAAAACACAGAAGCAAGTCCGTTCATTAGTGGGCCTTATCTCTTTCTGCCGACAATGGTTACCGACTTTCAGTCTCATCATAAAACCCCTACTTTCCCTGTTGGCCAAAGATGTTCCGTTCCCACTCCCTTGGACTCCCGAATGCCAAGCATCCTTTAAGGAGTTGCGGGATGCCCTTTGCTCGGCACCCGTTCTAGGAACACCAGATTACTCCAAGCCCTTCTCCCTTTTCACTCACGAAAGGGAGGGATGCGCATTGTTTGTTCTAACTCAGCCCATCGGCGCCAAACAGCGCCCTTGTGCCTACTTCTCTGCCACTCTTGATCCAGTCGCCAGAGCTCTACCTGCCTGCCTTCGAGCAGTAGCCGCTGCTGCTGTCTCTATCCGCCAGAGTGAGGGAATTGTTCTTTCGAACTCTCTCACGGTATTAGTACCCCATGCAGTTGACACCCTTTTGAACCAGACTAAGACTCAACACCTGACTAGCGCACGACTAACAGGGTACGAATTGACTCTACTTGCACCCCACATCACTCTGAAGAGATGCACGACATTGAATCCTGCTACACTGTTACCCTTGCCCGAAAATGACCCCGATGTGCCCCCTATACACGACTGTGTGACCCTCACGGACGAACAGACTAGGAGTAGAATTGACCTCCGAGACATTGCTTTTACAGATCCTGATGGAGAACTATGGGTAGACGGCTCTTGTATCAAACTCCCAGACGGCACCACTTCAGCGGCCTATGCGGTGACTACAGCCCGAACAGTAGTTGAAACAGCTCGCATCACACAACGATCCGCACAGGCGGCCGAACTAATTGCCCTCACACGAGCATGTATCATAGCAGCAGGAACCACGGCGAACATTTACACGGACAGCCAGTATGCCTTTGGGGTGGTTCATCATTTTGGGCTCCTGTGGAGGGAAAGGGGATTCCTGACATCCCACGGTACGCCCATCCTTCACGGAGATCTAGTCTCCGCCCTGATTGAAGCAGTTCTTCTCCCCAAACAATTAGCAGTGATCAAATGCCAGGCACACAAGAAGGTGACAGATTTAGTTGGACAGGGAAACGCACTAGCCGACATCACTGCCCGAACCACAGCTGAGAATAGGACAACGACACGCATGTATGTGACCAGGTCACAAGCAGAAAAATGGACTGACGCTAGGGAAACAATTAGGGACATCCAGTCGGCTAGCACACCTCTCGAACTGACTGAATGGGCACGGGTGGGTCTAAGGGACGATGAAGGCTGCTGGCGGACAAAAGACACGAACAAATGGTTGCTGCCCATCTCATACTTGATCCCCATACTGACAATGGCACACTCCCCTGCACACATAGGTTCTGCCCCCATGATTGAACTCATTTCCAAAGTCTGGCACAACAACAAGATCCCCGACTCAGCCAAACGCCTGGTCCAGCAGTGCCTTATTTGCCTACAACACAACCCCGGGAAAGGAACTGTAGTACCCCGGGGAGGGTTTGGGATCCCCGACCACCCCTTTGAGGTCCTCCAGATGGATTACATCCAACTGGAGAGGTGCCAAGGCTTGAAGTACGTATTAGTCATTGTATGTGCCTTCAGCAAATGGGTGGAAGCCTATCCGACCCGTGATAACACTGCCATGACTACTGCCAAAGTACTACTGAAAGAGTTTTTCCCTCGCTACGGCCTTTGTCGAATTTTATGGAGCGACAATGGCCCCCACTTCATAGCTGAAGTTATCCAACTAATCCTGAAGGGGTTGGGGGTAAGACAGAGGTTCCATGCAGTCTTCCACCCCCAATCCGCTGGCCTGGTTGAACGACACAACGCTACACTGAAACTGAAACTGTCAAAAATAGTGGCCACCACAGAACTTAAGTGGCCAGATGCCCTTCCACTGGCATTACTATCGACGCGCTCCACTCCCACTAAGCACCACTTGACCCCCTACGAAGTTGTATTTGGGCGACCAATGAACCTCTGGACTGCCCCCAAGCCGACCTCCATTCACGACGTCCCCGACGTCCTGCTGTCAGATTATTTATACAAGTTGACTAAAACATTGTCTGTCATTCATCAACAGGTGCAGCAGGCCATCCCCGATGCTTCCAGGGGTCCCGGTCACGATATCCAACCGGGAGAGTACGTCCTAGTCCGGAATTTTCAACGGGCGAAGAGTCTGGAACCCCGGTGGACGGGCCCCTGGCAAGTACTGATCACCACTCGGACGGCTCTTCGAGTAGAGGGGAAGAAGCACTGGCTGCATGCACACCACTGCAAAAAGGTTTCCTCGACCCTGGCCACGACAGACAACGTCAGCACCCAAGAGGAGCTCCTGAACAAAGACCGACCATCACTGAACTGTTATCCTGATACCGAGGCACTTGAACTTGCAAAACACTCTGATCCCACTGTGCCATCCTGAGAAGGGTATTTCCTGCGTCGAAAGGAGGGAGCTTTGGCTAAGTAGGCCACTGACTAAGTTAAAAATCTCAGAACGGTGACCCAAAGCAACCAAGGGTTATCCGGAGAGAAGCTAAACAAAGTCTGTGGTTCTGCCCACTACCGAGCACCTTGAAGATGAAGATGATGGAAGCGCCAGATAAGAAGATGATGGAAGCGCCAGATAAGAAGACGTCGGAAGCAACAGGAAATACCCACTACAGGAACCCAAAGACTGATAATTTGCACAAATCAAAGACAATCGCTTTCTTCATTGTCTTCCTCTTTTGCCTCCTCCTCATGACTTCCTTCTGGATCTTGGAGGAAAGCACACCCGCTCACCAGATGTTGCCAACCACTGTCCAGCCAACCACCATGAAAGAGCACCACCTGATCACCCTTTCACCTCAGCTCCGAGAAAGGCGTAAGGAGTTCTGGAACAATTCCTTGTTACAACTGTTGCACCAGCACAACCTTGCTGCAAATGCCATGAACTGATGGATCTGTGGGTTGCTCCCACATGCTACCGGACACTCCATCCCCTTCATCCCTTCTCCTTTCTCAGTTCACGGCTCCTGCCTCGCCTGGTTGATCCTCATGCAGGAAAGCCACAAGGACAACGCCGCTTCCGGTCAAGCAGTGTCACACTTCTACTATGGGTTCTGGCTGAACAAAACAGGAAAGACGTCTGCCCCCTTTTGTCCTGCAATTTCAGGTTCAACCTTCCTTACAAACATCCCTGCCAAAGAGAGGGTCGAAATGCAAGTGCTCCACAATCCAGCCAGACCCACCTTCTCCCACCTGCGGAAACAAACGGCTGCCACCCTGACCGTGGCCCTGTCTGTCATCAATGTCACAGGACTCGTATGCCTCGAAGGACAGGGAACGCAGCTGGTGGGTCACAGTTCTTGTCGCATCACCAAAACATTGGTCTCAGCTGACCCCCCCTCCTTTGTTGCTTCCCCGAATATGTACTTTGTTTGTGGCACCAAAGCTTACACTTGGCTCCCAAAAAGCTGGAGGGGTACGTGCTACATCGCCTTCATTCTTCCTCCCACGTATGTGGCTCCAGCCTACCATCACCGGCAAAAGCGCGCCGGAGACATTGGACAAGCCGACTCCACCGGAGCACAGTTCCTGGATGCGGCGAAGGGACTTGTTCCTCTGTGGGGCCCAATGGCAAATAGCCGCGCTATCCGACACCTGACTCAGGCAGTAGAAACAACCATTAACATCACCGCTGGCATCCTCGCCAACAACACGGCTGAGCTTCAGGCAGTCCGCCTGGTGGCTCTTCAAAACCGTCTTGTTCTAGATGTGGTTCTGGCCGACCGTGGAGGAGCATGCCGCATCATCGGCTCCAGCTGTTGCACCTACGTGCCAGATAACTCACCTTCAGTCTACAAAGCAATCGAACACCTCCACAGACTGTCCTTAGAGGTTCACCAGGAGCAGAAAGGATGGTCGCTTGGAGGCTGGTTCTGGGACACTTTAAAGGACTGGGGATGGAGATTGTTTACGTTTATATTAATACCATGATGCTATGTGGGTGTTGCTTAGGTATTCAATGTTTACCACCTTTATGTGCACTCATTTCCAACTGTATGTGCCCTAAGACTTTGGACTTTAAAACTGAGCACATGAGTCCCCTATACGAGATAGAGGTGCGTGGTCTCATGGGGATCGATCCGAACTGACAAGCTGGCGAGACATGTTAAAGGGAGGACTGTGGAATTTTAGTTCGTGTACTGAACATCATCTACGCCATCTTGCCGACTCACGTATGAACATACACGACAGCCATTTTAGGTACCATGGTCTCCCTGTTCACGATCGCCCGTCAGCACACTTCCCTGAACCTTGCAAGCCTTCCCCGCGCACCCTGGCTGCCCCCGCACTCACATGCACAAGTCATGAACCCTCCCCTCCCATGACTCTGTCTCAGGGAATCACACCCCGCGCCTGACCAACACCTCCTTTCCGTCCATGAATACCCCTCCTTTGATGACCCCTTCCTCTGAGCCCGACTGCCTGTACGAACCGCTGGTCATCCCTTAGCCCGAGGATACAGTTTATTGCCCACTACTGTATGCACTCGCCTTTCCTGAAAGAGGCCACTATTGATCATGACCTCCCCGCCCCCTGAGATTCGATCAGGCGCACACATTCCAAAGGAATCGGCAGAACACTCAGCTGCGTGATAGCCCCCTCCCAATCATATGAGGGGAAAGGGCCTCTACTGTTGTCATGTGTTGGTATGGGCCGGAACTGGGGGGTGCCGGGGATGTCGTTCTCATACTTCACAATGTCTTTGTTGTAATAAAGAGCGTCCACATGTCTTGAACCAGGGTATAAAAGACCAGGTCTCAGAGAGGTTGAGAGAGCACCTCGAGACGATACCTTGTTGTCCGATCTGATGTGTTCTACTCCGTCGGAATAAAACTTGTTTCCGGTCTTCCTGTCTCCAGCGCCTGCCTCTTTATTGGATAACTTCGTATGGTATTAGAGGCGTCTAACGCCGGGCAAATTTAACTTAGGAAACATCAACAGAATAGCCTGACCATTTTTTGAATTGATCTTTATCACTGGGATACACAGGATAGGGAAACCCACAAAATGCTTCTGAGGGAATACAAGGCTGAGGTCATGAGAGTTAAGCAGGAATATTTTTCGAAGCTTACCACCGACCTTACCTCGCCTAAAGAGTTGATCGTTGACTCGTTGACCTCCCTGCAGACCCCGTACCCCGTCACGTGCACTCAGCAGCTGTGTGACGATATCGCCCTTCATTTTCATACAAAGATTACCGAGATTGTCTCTACTTTAGAGCTACAAAGGGCTTCAACTCTTTCTCTCCCCACTGAATCTATTTCTCCGCTAGTATCTGCTGGGCCCCCTACTCGGGTATGTCTGTCTATTTTCCCCCCTCTTTCCCTACAGGAACTGGATGTCCTCCTGACTAAGATCAGATCGGGGTCTCCTCTTGACCCTTGTCCTCTTAAAGTCCTTAAACAATGTAAGGAAATGTTCCTGCCCCCGCTACTGGAGATCATGAACAGGGCAATGCGGGAGGGCATTTTTCCTCCTCAGTGGAAGAGAGCGGTGGTTAAACCCCTATTGAAAAAGCCTTCCCTAGACCCGGAGGTTCTTAAAAACTTTCGCCCCATTTCATTGCTCCCAGCTCCTGCAAAGATGCTGGAAACCCATCTTAATAAACACCTTGCATCATTTCTGGAAACCTCTGGTCTCTTGGACCATTCGCAGCATGGATTTCGGAGGGGACATAGTACGGAATCGGCCCTTACCATAGTGCTTGACAACATCCGCACTACAGTAGATAGGGGCATGAGTACCCTCCTTATCCTGTTAGACCTTACGGCTGCGTTTGACACCCTGTCTCCCTCGGTGTTAATATCTCGGCTGAGGGAGATTGGGGTGGAGGGGCCAGCCCTTAATCTGTTGGCCTCCTTCCTGGACCAGAGGGAACAGAGAGTCAAGCTGGGGGAATTTCTATCTCCATCCAAGCCTGTGCAGTGTGGGGTCCCTCAGGGGTCGGCATTAAGTCCGACCCTGTTTAACATCTATGTGACCCCACTTGCCAGGCTCTTTAGATATTTTGGGATGGAGGTAGTCTCCTACGCCGATGACACTCAGATCATGCTGTCTCTCGCCCAGTCTGTCCAGTCTCCTGCCTCCAATTTTAGACACTGTATGGAGGCGGTTGCCCAATGGATGATTGACAATTCATTGAGGCTGAATGGCGAGAAGACAGAGATCCTAGTGTTCGGCGGGAAGGATGACATTTGGTCTGCTGAATGGTGGCCCTCATCTCTGGGGACCTGCCCTGTTCCTACGCTTTTGGCCCGAAACCTGGGGGTCATGATTGACCCGGTCCTTGCAATGGGTCAACAAGTAAATAGGACTATCTCCACATGCTGGGGCATTATTAAGATCCTGCATGAAGATCAAGCACTATTTGTCTCTACAAGCCCGGAAGCAAATTGTGGTTGCACTGATAGCTTCCCGGCTTGATTATTGCAATGCTTTATATGCAGGAATAAATAAGTGCTTAATACAGCGTTTACAAACTGTTCAAAATGCTGCAGCTAAGTTTGTATTGGATTTGCCTAGGAGGGCATCTGCTACTGCCGCTAGGAAGTCCTTGCATTGGCTTCCGATTGAAGCCAGAATTTCCTTCATGGTTCTTTGTTTGGTCTATGGGGCCTTGACCAGAAAAGAGATGGGAGGAATAAAAGACCTGTTGGTCCCATATGCTCCTTCTAGAAACCTCCGTTCTTCTAAGAAGTTGCTATTATCAGTTCCCCGAGTTTGAAGAGTTAAGTGGGGAGGCAGAGCTTTTTCGAGCCTTGCCCCTAGTTGGTGGAATACTTTACCCTATGAAATTAGGTCCCTGCCATCGATGCAAGCCTTCAGGAAGGCCTTGAAGACATGGCTTTTTGCCACAGCTTACCCTTAGTTTTAGGGCTCTGCCTTATATGATTTTATTTTATAGCCGCCTTGATGCCTACGGGCAAAGTAGCGCGTTATAAGTTTTTATTCATTTCATTTCATTTCATTGTAGGTGTGCTTCTAACCGATGACTCTATTATTTGGGAATGCTGTGTAGTAATAAAATAAATAAAGATATATTCAAGGCTAACATCTATCTTTGCATTGAAATGTAGGAAATGGGGTTACTAGTTGTGTGGCCTGCACAACTAACAGGTTTGCAATCTGCTTACTGGGAACCGGGCACCCCGTTGTTGCGCTTGACTCTCTCAGGATAGTGAGGTAGAGCACTCCACGGCCTACTCAGGTGAAGTGGTGTGCAGGAGTAATCACTGCTCCCTGGCATGCAATAATAACACTCAATAAATATTTGCCTAGGCAGTACGTTTTCTTTGCAAAAAAGGAGTAGTACATTTATTACACACACACCACTAAATACTACGCAATAATTCACAAATATGCACATTGGCAGATGAAAAATACCATATATGACTTTATATAATTCCATTGACCCTCTAAAGGGTGAGTCTATTGGTTTTGTCAAGGTTCAAGAGTAACAACCTACTTGTTAAAATCATCATTATGTACTTAAATGCAAGCATGAAAAATAATAATCTTCTGTAAATGCAATTATTAATGTTAATATAGTGTTTTCATGTTGAGCCTAATCATTGACATCATCAAATTAATAAAGCATTTAACATGAGCAAAATATGTGTTTGTGTATATTTTATATAATTTTCCACCATTAAAATGCAATTATAAAAGCAGTCCTTAGAGAATGTCACAATGTAATGACATTACATTGCAACCATAAACCTGGCTCCTAGAGGGTGCTTCAAAGTGTGTTAATTCTTTAACAATGTTCAGGCCTTCACAACTTTAGCACAGCACTCTCACCTGTAGAGCAAAAGCTCCAGTTTTGGGGGAGCTTGAATTCAGTAGGAAAATCCTGGGTAGGTTACTGTTTTGAGTCCCACCCAACATAGGGTGGGGAGTCATCAAGTCCTATTTGGGGGAAGGCTGCGCACTTCATATTGTTGTTGGTGGTGACCCCACCATCCTCGGGCCACCACAAAGGGAGAAACATTCACAATCTGGACCAAAACAGGCAACAATGATCCAGCCCCATAGGTCATTGTGGGGCACTCCTTTGGGAGCAGTGCATATTTTATTGGTGGCTCTCCTGCTGTGTCCAGAGAGAGACGCATTTGTGTTTTTTCTGCATTCTCGCAAATACCAGATGCACATGCATTTCCTCACTATCCATTAGAAATCTAGGAGAGGTAGGTATTTACTGCACCCTACAGGCTTTAATTTTGAGTGCCCCAGATGAGGTTGATGTATTTTCCAGATATAGGTATATATCAGTCTATACATTACCTCATATTTCATTTTCAAATGGGACATTACATGAGGAATACAGAGCCAACTGCATCCAACCCAGCTCATCAAAGTTATTTCTTGGCTTTTTTCTCCTACAAATTTCGACAGGTTGGACCTGTCAAAATTGACTTTGATAAAGTCGTAGGCTGCAGTGTTTATCGCACCCAGATATTTCTCCATATGGAGAACTCGGCAGGGCTCGGAATTTCAGTTGCTGTGCAAACTAGTTTGCAAAGGACAGGAATTTTAACTCATATTCAGCAGCGGTGCGTCCATTGGGGCGTAGGGGCGTAGCCCCCCAGCCACCACATGGACCCGCATCGCTGCCGCCGGCCGCAATCCTTCTCTAAATAAAATAAATGCATTGCAATACATTCATTGCAACAATCAGCCGCCAGGTGGCCTGCTGCAGTTGCGCAATCCCGATAGTTGTGCAATCCCGATGGGGAATTTACAGTGCGCATGCTTGGGAAAGTGGGATACTTCCTCAAGCATGCGCACTGTAAGGTCCCCATCGGGACCCAGGGGTGCTGTTCGCCTGCCACAGCCCGGGTTCACAAAGGGCGACAGGGCGAGCAGCAAAAATGCCCCTCTAGCCAATCCTGGCTCTGCAGGCAGTGCCAGGATTGGCTTGTCAGCCCCGCAGCTTCCATCATTGGATGCCGCGCGTGGGGGTATTTGGAATTGGCTGGTTTTGTTGTGACGTGGCAGCCGCAAGCTGAGGAGCTAACAGGATGTGGAGCGCATCAGAGCGGCGTGACTGCAGCAACATGTGGTGGGCCGTCAAAAATCGCCATGTGAAATATAATTATTGCCAAGCCTCAGGTCACGGAGCCGGTGACCGATCTAGCATCGGCCGCCCAGGACAGACTTCGGTCACTGGTCTGCAGACTCACCGAGGACTGTGGGTCGCGCTATCCTGGGTCTGAGCTGCGCTGGCAGCATAAATCAAACAGTTCAGTAATACCACGCATAATACTGTTGCTGAGACTTCTTTGGGCCGGCAGCATTCACGTGGCATGTCGTCATGTAGCCGATAATCACCCATTTCTTGTGTTCGATTACTGACAGCCTGTAGGCAGATAATCGGGCGGCAGTTATGTTTCATATTTTGTTGCAGCCGAGTGCCCAGACCGCTGCCTGCGCCCAGTACGCCAGTTTAATTGGTGCCACAGTGCCAGCCTCTTCTGAGAACATTCATTCACTTGGTGACCAGAGCTATCCCAGAGGCTGCAGCACATTAAGTTGACCCGAATGTCACACCCTGGTGTGCCAGCGTGCTGCAAGATTCTGTACCGGCCAGCTTGCCTCACTCAGGTCTGTGTGCTTGTTGTATATTTACTTATGATAATGATTTACAGCATGAGCCTCAGCCTGTGGTTCACTGCTCACCTCAGACGGTGGTGGCGCCCCGGCGGGCTTGGCTCAGCTGATACTCACTGTATTGATTGATAATAGCAGCTGAGATCTGCGGGGGCGCATCTCAGCTGGTAGTTTGGGTGGACAGTTTTGTTGTCAGCAGAACGGACCCTTTAGTTTTTTTTAAGGTGCAACAAATTTCTGGGTCTTTCTGGTGATTAAACTATGTAACCTAGGGGCATTTTACGGGAAGGCTAATTCAGTTGCAGCAAATGTTGGAACACATGCTTGCCTTCGTTATATCTTAATGAATTTGCCATCTGGGACACGTTGAGGAGTTGCTCGTACTGCTAGGTTTTCCATTTGCATGGCCTTGGCTGGTTTCACTGGATAACTACTGAAGCTGGGTTTTTATCTTGCATATTAATCAAAACTTCACAGACGAGCACAAAAATATGAGTTACTGCTTTAATTTACTTGCAGGAAGAGTCACTCGTTTGGCAGTAGAAAGTCACTCATACACACACTGAAAGCACAAGAATGTCACGCATAAGCAGTCTGAAAACTTGCCACCTATGCTGGTCATAAGAATTAAACACTCACTGCAGTATTTGATTGGTTTATTGTCTGTCCAGTCAGGTGCTGCTCACTACAGACTAGTAAGTGCTAATAGTACCTTCTCAAATCCTTACTTAATTTACTTTCACTTTTAGTGCCTCATGATCTTGAGCCAAAATAAACCTGGCACTAGGTTAGTGCACTTCTGTTTCTGGCGCTTTGCGCTGTTTTAAGATATTCTTAGTATTTCTCGTTGCTCAAATGAGTAATTTCTGATATTTATGTTTCCCTCACCTTCATCTTCATTGCTTGATTTTGCTCGTGAGAAAGTGTCACTCATATTCGTTGAATGTCACTCATAAATACACTGAAATGATGAAAATGTCACACATAAGCATTCTGAAACCTCGGCAGCTATGGGTATTTCGTGTCTGACTCGGCGCTGATAATTCCAATGCTGTGCCCCGGAGTTGCCGGAATGTTCACTCTCTCCAAGGTCGGTGCTGAGTGCCTCGAGCTAAGAGCAGGTGATGCGCTAGAGGTTGTTTAGGTACCATGGTGCATTCAATGAGAGGCAGCCATCTGAAACCACATCCGGCCATACTTTGCTTGGTATCGGTGCCATGGTATTAACGCGCAGATTGGCACAAGTGGTTATTGTAACGGTGAATAACAGAGACGTTTTTCACTGCGGGGTTTCTGAATGTCATGAAAGAGGCAAGGAGAGCGAAACTCGAGATGTCTATGAAGCCACTGAAAACCCCGAGGTGACTGCTCAAATCAACATATTAAATAAAAATACCAGGCCTACTGCCACCTGCCCGACCACCCTTCTCCACACCTCGCCTAATCCCAGCCCTTTTCCGTGCCTCTGCTGGAGTCGGAAGCGCGCTCACAGCAGCAGTGAGAGGGAGCAGCCTGTCAGCACGGATGGTTTTGTCCTTGCAGCGCAGTTCTACAGAGTTGATGTGCGTAAAAAAGTATGGGAACTATGATCTGGGACTCACTCCTCTAATCTAAGGTAACTTTATTTTCAAATCAATTCCTGCCAGCAACGTAGACTGTGCGATTGCAGTATTTAGTGGAGTAGAGTGGGTCTTTTGAGTCTCTCGAATCTATTATGGCCCAATCTGTTCGAGGAAAACACCGCACTATTTCCCTCTTACTATTTCTTTTGCAGCCACTTAAACGGAGAAGGGAGCCTGAACTCAGTCTCTCACGTGGCTCCACTTTATTCTGGGAAACAAGAAAAGTCAGCGAGTGAGAACACTTCGCTATTCTTTTGGTAGGTCCAATTCAGTTGTGTCTATTTTTATTAGCACGTTTGCTTAATGCTCTGGGTGCTCGCAGGGTGTTGTGTGTGTGTGTGTGTGTGTGTGTGTGTGCACGTGGTGTGTGGGTTTTATTTCATCTTCGGCTCTGAGCTGGATGGAGTAAGGGGCAGGCTTTTGTCAGGCAGAGGGGCACTGAACTCCAGAAGCTCATTCACGCCCCAGTGCAGGGGAACAGTATATGCTGCGGTGACTTGTTACAATATCAATTGTGAACTGCCCGTTTTGAAAGTGCAAGGTGTCACTGCAGCTATATTCAAAGGTCTTTTTAATTGTACCCCCTAAATGTTTAAACATCCTTTCGTTTTTTACTGCAGTGCGTGTGTTGTACTAAAGTATGTAAACCTTTGACCCCTTTGTTTACTGGGTAGTGGGTACCAGTGAAGCCCCGGGTAATGTTTGTTGCCACCCTATATTCGTCCCTCTGTCTGTCCCTCTCTAAAAGACGCTGGAAATTCAGTTGTTTAGTTCGGCAGATTGTTGGTCCGCAATAGCTCTGATTCACTTATTTGTTTGAAAGTCAAGTTTTTTTCTCAATGGGCCTTTGATTAAGATGGATTAAATGATTTTAAACTGACCGGCAACAGGGTATTTATTCAAATTTTGTGATAAGGTTTATTATCAATATTATTAAACACAATTGTTTTATTACATTTATGTATCGTTACATGGAGCACAGAGGGGCTTCCTGGCACCTTTATTAGAAAACAAAAAAAATGACCACATTTCTTGTCAAATTAATTCACGCTAAGCAACAAACAACTGAAAATGAAAGTGACTTTTATTGGTGTGAAAGCTGTGGGGTTCTCTGAAAGGAGTGAAGCACTTTGAATTAAATAACTAAGCTCTGTGTATGTGGTAAGGTCTTCAGTGTGTCTCACTCTCTCTCGCTTTCTTTTTCACACCATTTTCCTCTGCACTCTTTCTCTCTTTGAAACATGCTCCCATGTTCCTCCCCATGTATTCCTGGAATCTTGCACCTGCATGCCTCTCAAGCAGTCGTTCTCCTCTCCAACAGTTTCCATTCTCTCCTTTTTGTGCATACTCCCTTTCATCTCCTCTACCTTTCCATGTCCCATGCGCACAGAACATGCCCCTCCACTCACCCGTGAGCACTGCATCCTCGTTTCCTTTCTTTGGGTACATATTTGACAGTAGTGTGACCCCCTTTATATGCGAGCTCACAATTGGCACACTACCATTTTCAAGATGCTCGCAGAGAGGCCAAGGATGAATGTGCCTGTTGTGTGAATACCTTTATCACCAGTGCTCAATTTGAGCAGGTGCTTTCAGGTGCCCAGCACCAGCACTTCTTTTACAGGGCCGGGGCTACGATTTCTGTTCCTGCAGGTGATGGTTTCAATATTAATTGCCCAATTTAAAATAAAAAGAACCACACACTTTATCATACATTGGTGCTGCGTGTCGTGAACTCTTTACACACATTTGTAAGAGTAGTTTTTATCTAATGAAATATTGTTTAGCCTGTATCATCCACAAAGGCAGTGTAGTTGCTATTCCCTTCTGCTTTTAATCATGTTGCTATTTTAACAATGTTTTAATTGTTTTGATGAATTATGAAACTGTACTGTATGTGGTGTTAAGGATTTTTGAAATCTGAAAAAAACTTGAGGATGATGACTAATAGTCGCTAAACAAACGATAGTCTGAAAAATGATAGTGGTGAATTCACGGGCTGGTTTTTTATTGATTTGTTTTTAGCCTACGCCCTGACTGTTGGCCCTATGGTGTCGTTTGTCAGTGTTTTCTTTCTGTTTTTCTGTCTTGGCCCAAGTCTGGCTTCTGATAGGCTTTCAGTGTTAGCTGTTAACTTGCTGATCTGAAGGCTCGAGTACCCATTAATGTTTGCAGCACATGGTGGTTTCTCACAGTACACCACATGTCGACTGCCCCTCCACCTTTATTCATGTTTAAGGGTAGGTTATGTGTATTTGTAGAGCGCTCCGCCGCCCACGAGGGTATCCAGGCGCTGTGTACGGGTTCAGCCACGCCTAGAGGACCTAGGGAGAGTTATTCGAAGGAGTTCTTCTTCAGCTGTATGTGTGGTGGGAGTAAAACACAACTTGTTCTTTATCCATCACATCTTTTATTTTTGATGTGCGTGTAAGCCACTGCTAATCGCCCAACATTGGCCTCCGAGCACCTGGAGGAGTACATACAGAGCCGGCTTTAGGGCGGTGAGACGGGTGCAGCAGCATCTGTTGCTGACCTTGGTTGGGGGCACGGTGTAAATTACTTATGGGTTTAAAAGGACTGTGATTCTGGGCAAATCACTTAATCTCCCTGTGCCTGAATGTGTCCCTGTGTAACATAACCGGTGCTCATGTAAAGTGCTCCAATACCTTTGGGTCGAGTTTGTGCATTAAAAAAAAGGCTTATTGTATGTTGATGGCAAGGAAACCAGTCACATCTTTTCTGCTGGTGCGTTTGAATTACAAGGCTCATCTCTCCCGTTTTGTCGCTTTCACTCAGAGTTTTTTGGGAATATCCTGATTAAGTGATTTGTAATTAATCTGTCACACATATATTCCTCATTGCTTTCCCAGTGACTTCCCAGCCAAAAGACAACTGGATCCCCTTCCAGCAGTATCTGAGTCTGAAATGTGTCTCTGTTATGTAATGCTCACCTTAAATTTAGCCTTTACTACTAACATCAGTGGCACCTCCTGTTGTGGTTGTGGGCAAAGTTTTATAATTGGGTAGCTCATGTGCATTTTCATGACTAATAGGTGGGACAGATGCTAGTCTATAAGCGATCCTTGGGGATGGTCTGAGAACGGTTCAATACATTTTACTCCTCTGCATATACCATTGTTGCTTGCTTGGCATCAGTCATGGGTCATTGACATCCCATTCTAGTTGCTAAATATTCTGATTTAAAGCTGTGAAAACACAAGGAATCTATTTACTCCACATCAAAAACTGTTTATTGGTAATGGGGTAACAGTCAGTACCAATGTTGTAGGGCAGGATCTTGATATGGCTGCCATCCTTCCATCATGCTGCCTTATCCATGGTTGCTGAGTCCATCTTAGAATAACTTCACTCTGTCAGTGCCACCAATTGCAATGATTTGATCTTTCCTTGTGTCATCACCCACAACAAATTCTTCTACTCTTAGAGCTGAGATTTTCATGAAAGTCTTATAGTCTGAATTCAGCACCTGAGCGTAATAGGACGGAATGTATGAAGCTCTGTGGTTATACTGAATAAGCAGCTACCTATGTTATGCCATCTATTAATGTAATAACTGCACTTTCACAATTGCTTTATTAACCTTCCTGCTTTCTCAAATTTGCTTGAAAATGCACAATTTTTCTTCTTTTTTTTCAAAATTTTCTTGGGGGGGGGGGTTATCCCCCCAAACCCCCCTTTTGGGGTTCGGGCTCGCTCGCTGCGCTCGCTCGCTACCTGCTGTATGCAAATCACTTTGCGCCTCACCACTTTAAAATGTCACCCACCGCCCCTGCTCATATTCATAACTAGGCACTACATGCTGCACGGTGATGTATTCCATACTTCAAAAACATTAACTTAAAGTTATTTGGGCATATATGATAGAGTTCCAAAACATTCTAAACCCGCATTACACTCAAAATTACTTCATCAGGCATAGCAGGAAAGGCAGGCTAAGAGGAATAGCACTGCTCATCTTACCCAGCGTGGAAGCATTCATGTCTTGTTACCGGGTCCTCTGGTAAGACATAGATAGCCATCTGTATAGAAAATTGAGAGAGTAGATGCATTGGAGTCAAACTACTCCTGCACAATAAACGCAGTGCTCCCCATCCACTCGACCAGGGTTGGATTGGGATTAAAAATCGACCCGGGCACGATAAAAAAAGTGGCCCACATTTGCATATTGCCTTTGCAAAACACTGCTTCAGGGAAGTTTTATATATATAAAAAAGGGGGGGGGTAAAAAATGCACGGATTAGCTTGCACTGGTGAAACACACCTGAATACAAGTGAGGCCGCTTTTGCTCTGGCCCCCTGCCCCCGCTCAATAAGCATATGTTAATGGGCTAGCCCCAGCGAGAGAAAGGGAGTGACACCTCTGCCCTTTGATAAAAGAGAAGTAATTGAGGCCAATCTGCCTCCAGAAGGCCACCCAGGCACCCACTGGGCCGCTGGCGGCATCCGAACAATGTAGAAACCGCCAAATCACCCCCAGACTGCTCAAAAAAGCAGCCCACAGCTGGAACTGGACATCGGCCCCTCGGGCATTGCCCGAGTGCCCGCGTTACCAATCCGACACTGCACTCGACTACCTCGTTGAAGTTAGAAATTAGGGGCCGCTGAGTAAGTTGAGTGGCTTGCCAAACGTTTCAAAATCAAAAGGAAACAGCATAAATTGTATAAGAGCGGATGCACATTTTAATGAATACAGAGGGTAGAAACCCTGTACATATATATTTGTAGTTCAACAACAGATTTGTGGACAAAGATGTTAATACATCTAAATATGAGATCTGCCGGTCTCTTACTTGCCCTATTTTGGATCCTTTGCCGAATGGGCTACCAGTTGTAATAGTAATTAGCGATTCAAGATGAAAAGAAACCGAGGGCTCCAAAAATATGTAGGAGCGGTGAGGAGGTGAAAATGTGAAGCAAAACAGAAACAATTAAACGCTTGCACAGCCAATAGGTAGGGCTTTTGTGTGACCACATGTTGACACAGGAATTCATAAGTACTGTTTACATATATTGCAGTCCCTAATGCTGTTTATCTCGCATTAAAGTCTGCCCAATTCGCTTTGTTAATGCTGGGGAAACAGTAGCAAACAATGGTTTCTTTTACTTTAAAATGCATATAGGAGAAAAAGCATTTAATGCGACAAACTGCGTGATGTAGTGTACTTTTCAGGTGTAGGTTTTTAGTTTCTTTCATCACATGATAGTAAAATATGCTCAGTAGGCACACAACATTATCAGATGGAATAATGGAATCTGTCAGGAAGTTTCAGGACATATGGCCCGTCAGGGCACAATTTCCACATGCATCCTCAAAGCTTAATTGTACCTTATCTCTACGTAAGAAACACTACTTAGTTACAAGAGGATTTAGTTATATTTTCCCTGTCGACATCTGATGTGACTTATAAATCAAATTCTATCAGGCCAACTCCTTCTTTGATCCTTTCCTTTCAATGTTGATAAAATGAGCAACATTAAACTGTGCAACAGTCACATCTGTAGTTTTCAGTGCTTAGAGTTGAGCGGCCTGCAATATAAAGAAGCACTTAAAAGTAAGTTAATAATATTAGAACTGATATAATACTCTACTAACTTCTCACAGTCAATGCCTAAATATATTTTTTAATATTTGCAAAAGGAACGGGATAAAGAATTCACAAGCAACATTTCACAAGAAACAGGTCTCTGGTTCCATCCAGATTAAATGTAAATCACCACAGCATAGTAATAAGAAAGGAACGTTCTGGAAAGCATATGAAGGAGACGTTTTCATTTGGCTTCCAATTCTCCTAACAATTACTGCTGAGTATCTAAGTATTTTAATAAGAAAACAACCAATATTTCCTTAAAAATTTACATCAGAAAAGTAACTGTAACTTGCGCCCCCACTATGCAATGTCACAATTATGTAATGTCAGATATTGTAGTGATGGTATCAATGATTTTATAGTACGACATGAGTGATGTATTATGTGAGGTATGTCACAGAGCATTTACTATAACTTGCGGTCCGGCCTTCACCATTTGCAGTGTTGTCATCAGCGAAGTCATTTCAGATATTGTAGTGATGTTATCAATGATTCCTAACTATACCGTCACTATAACCATTGTTTTTTTCATTGAATTTCTGTGTTTTTTTTAAATGTAAAATAAGATGGCTATCACTGCTGCACATGGCCTTCTGCTGTGCAGAGTGAGGTTGGGCACTGGGCCAGACTTGTTGCCAGTCCCTGCAACCACCCACCCAAGGTTGCCCAAAACCTTGCCTTTGACTGTGTGCATCATGGGGTTGAGTGTAGGGCCCGGCCTGCAGACGGACCCTGTGACCAACCCTTCTCTGGCATCCCATGTGGCCGGTCACATGGCCTGGTGCCCTCAAAGGCACCTTACCATCGACAGCACACATGTTTGGGGTTAGGCGCAGGGCTGACCTACACCTACACCCTGCGACAAACACCTGCAGACATGCATGTCTGACAATGTGATGTAACAATATAAAGGGTGTCATTTTATATAAGGTAGAACTACTGACTTTGTGAATGGGGCAGAAGACCAAAATATAAAAATCTGGCATAATGGTCTTTGTGAAGGGGTCAGCACATTAGCACATATAAAGCTGACCTATTGACTTGTGCTGGACCTTGAGAAGGCATTTGATTCCGTGGAATGGCCATATCTCAGGGCAGTGCTAGAGAAATATGACCTGGGGGGATGAAAACATCGACATGGTTGGCTTGCTGTATCAAAAACCCACTGTGCGGGTACTTATGGGCAAGTTACTCTTTGATGCAATTAGAGTGCGAAGGGGGACTAGACAGGGCTGCCCCCTATCACCGCTACTTTTTTCCTTGGCCATAGAGCTTCTCGCGGCGTTAGTGAGAACACGGGGAGAGGAATGGGGGATCCCATTGGCGGACGGCTTGCATGTGGTCTCGCTATATGCAGATGACCTGCTTCTATACATGAGAGATCTGACCCGTGTGTCGCAATCCCTATCAGATATATTTCGGACCTTTGAAGACATGTCGGGACTAAAAGTAAACTGGGCAAAGTCAGGTGCGTACTCCTTTAGTCCAGATACACAAGAATGTGTCATCCGCATCAATGGAGGGAGACTCGCCTGGTACCCCACTACATTTAAATATCTCGGGATCCACATTTACAGGAACCCATCTGACATACTGGAGGGAAACCTGATGCGTGCCATCTCCTCGCTGCGCACGCAGATAGCCTTCTGGAAGACCCTACCTCTAAACGTGCCTAGCCGTATAGCGTTGTCGAAGATGATAGTACTACCGAGGCTATTATACCATTATGCCAATATTCCATTGTACGTCCCGGCCCGGGTGTTTCGCGACTTAGACACTATGCTCCGGAACCTTATCTGGAACGCTGGAAGACCCCGTGTTGCATTGGCAAAACTCTATGTGCCCACTGAGGCTGGGGGACTTGCGGTCCCCAACTTGAAACTTTATTATCTGGCAGCACAGCTGCAGTGGGTTTCGAACTGGCTGAGTGGGAAGAACTTGGATGATACTGCCACTGACGCCGCTGTTTGGACCCACACACAAATCTTCACATTGTTTCACCCCCTGACCAGGGTGCCATGCCCGACGCAATTGCACGTGGCAGTGGCTCGCAGATGCTTCCTGCGTAGCCTGAAACTGACCAGAGAGGTGAAACCCTATGCTCCGGCGCTCCCCCTATTGGGCACCCCCAGGATGGGTGGAGTGGCGACGTCGGCTATGCTGGAGAGATGGACGGACGCCGGAGTGGAAACAATGGGTGATCTTTATGCGGATGGGGCCCTGCTTCCTTTTGAGGGGCTGGCTGAGGGCACAGGTCTACCGGCCGGACAATTTCTCCTCCACGCATCAATATTACGCACGTTCGCGGACCCCTGGGGTGACATATCTGAGGAGTTACAAACACATCATCTCATACAATACCTCCATGTCATGGGTAACGGCTCCCATGTCATTCACTGGCTAGCACAGGCACTCTTGATACACACGCAACGCTCCACACAGCCATTGCGAGACAAGTGGGCGATGTCCCGGGGGAAGGAATGGACGGATAAGGAGTAGGCAATGGTATTGGCTAGCCCTGTTGATATCCCACGCAACTCCCGTTTCAAAATTATACAATTTTATATATTGCACCACGCATATCTATCGCCAGACAAGATCAACAAATATTTCTCGACCACCACTGCTGGGTGCCCCCGATGCTCCCTGGTTGGCGCGGACCTCTTGCATATGCTTTGGGAATGCCCCGCTATCCTAACATACTGGAATACAGTAACGACCCTACTGACACGAAGCGCTGGCGATGGTCTACCGCACACATGGGAAGCCTGCATCCTAGGGTTGTATAGGAGGACTAAACTGAACAAAGTGCCAGCTAGGTTCTGGGACCTAGGACTTATTACGGCTAAGCGCCTGCTCACCAAGCGCTGGAAAAAGAGTGAACCCCCACGCATTAAATACTGGCACACTTCCTTTACTAACTGGGCGAGAGCAGAAAGCATCACATTACACAGGGAGGAGACTGCGGGCTTGAGGAAATTCCCCATCGCACAACTCTGGGATGATACCCTGCAATCTTTCCAACAGGCAAGTTTGGATCAGGGAGTCACCTAGCTGTGGCCCTCTCTGATCCAGCCTGGATCGGCAGGTGTGACGGAGAGCCCCGTTCCCGCCCTGTCACTACCTAACTCTAGATAGACACACTAGAGGCATCGTATGTCTGTGTGGGGGGACACTGCTACGGAGGCATGTTACGCCATCTACCTGACACCCACGTATTCCTAACGTTAACACCCTAATGCCTGCCGGATGCCGCTAGGCCTATCTCCCCCCCTCCCCTAGGCGGGGACTGTACCCCGCGGAGCACCTGACACCCATTGGCTTGCTCTTGGGCCCGGGCACTTCCCTTCGAGGCCGCACGTTAACACCCCCCATGACACTACAGACCTCTTACCCATCCTGTTTTACTCATACCATTCTTTTTATTTTTAATCTTCCCCCTCATCACTTCATAATGTTGTGGTCACTATCCCTTCTCCCTGTTTCGTCCCGTTCCGTTTTCTCCCCTAACGGTTTTGTTAAGATGTTATGGTGGTTCTCTCCACCGACACGCCTGTTGTAAAACGGTATATATTGCATTGGTTGATGGCCTCCTTCAGACACTCAGTACTCCTGACTACTCACTACATTGGGTGACACACCACACACTACCTATTGGGAAGGACATAGGGAAGCTGCGGAATTGCTGGGACATGCCGCCTCCCGCCAAATCTCACCTCACAAAACTCCAGGCTGCATCACTCTGGATGCAGAGTGACATTACACCCATTCCAGCCCCAATAAATATCCATATTGTCCTCACAATTCTACTGAACGATCTGTGATGCATAATGATTATCTTGCTATGCGTTATCATTGAACTGTATTGTCGCTATGTTACCATGCAACATATGTGTGTTCTTTCCTCTTAAGCATCACATACTTGTGTACTGATTATCAATGCCAAAAAAAACAATAAAATATATTCAAACAAAAAAAAAATAAAGCTGACCTATTGACATTGATAAAAAAATCACAAATAACCATAATCAATTGTAGAGTTATCAAATTCACACATTACAGTGTTAAATAATAGTGATAAAATATATTCAATAAAACATTTTAAAGAAAATATTAACACATCTTTGAATTTTTGTTAACATTTTTCAGGCCACAACGTGCAGCCATAATTACAACCTCTATTGGTCCATGCACAGTAGCTGAAGAGTGTACAGCTAAAGCTCAGAGTGCTTTAAAAAAGATGGTAACCTCTCCTGAGGTCAGGGATTCAACGATCCAGGAGATGTTTGGTGTTTTTTTAATGTTGTTGGGGGGCTTCTGCACTCCCTACAGCTAACTACAACATTGAGGTGCCCGTAAAAGAATCAGTGGTTCAGGGAGGGGTCCTATCCACCTCCTCCACTCATTGTAATTTTCTGCACCAGGAATGAGGTCCCTGCGAATTCTAGGTGGATGCAGGAAGAAGCACACTCACCCCCTCGCCTTAAAATAAATTATCGGCCACAGAGGATGGGGTCTCCAGGGCCTGTCCAAGGCTTGTGCAGGGAGCCGTGTTCCTTCCTCCCCTTAAAATAAACTAGTGGTCCACAGAAATGGAGTCCCTGGGGCCTCACAAAGGCTCTTGGAGTGGCACAGCAGGCCCTCTCCTCAAAAGCTTTCAAGGCACTTACCTCCTGGGCCCTGTCCCACACTGAGGGATTTATAAAAAAAAAGTTGGGAGAACACCTTTTTTTACCAGTGCCTCCACAGATCCGCAATACCAATTTAATTGTTGGCTCCTCAGGGATCCCACTCCCACCAGGCCCTGGGGTGTGGGGATGTCAGGGTATTTCCTTTTAGTTTTTTACTTTTTCCTAAGAGAGGGCAGTGAGGCTTGAAATGGCTGCTGCCTCATCTTTATTAATCTTGTGATAGCCAATCTGATCTTATCTCATGATCTATTGGCTTCATGGATCCTCCCCAGAATGATACATACATACATTTTGAGACTTAGGGGTCTATTATGATGGCAGGTGGACTTTGTCCGCCGGCCATCGCCCCGGAAAATGGGACCACCCAGTAAGGGTGCGGCAGTCCCGCATGGGCAATTAGGATGCGCCCGCCACTCTCGCATTTTTTGCATTGTGGTGGGCGGTGCTGTCAGCAGGACTCGCCACAATACAAAAGGGCATGTGTGCATTTGCATGCACAACGTGGCAGGCACCGCGCAGTGCCTGCCACGTCATCCATGCAAATGCAGGGGGTACCTAAGTTACCCCCTATGAGCCCTCCATCCCCCAACATCCTGGGGGCCCGCCACAGGCCCAAAACTGGGGAAACGGTATGCCTTTCCATGGCTGCTTCCCGCTGCCATCATAATATGGATGGCGGTGTCTAGCAGACACCACAACCATATTCAACCCTTTTCCGCCCGGTCGACTCGTTGACCGGGCGGAAAAGTGGTGGACGGTCTTCCCATCCGCCTTGGTCCCCCACCATCATAATATGCGGGGGAAATGGGAGGCGGGCAGGGAATGATGTTGGGCGGATTGCCACCTCTATGCGGGCGGTGGCGATCCTCCCGACATCATAATAGACCCCTTAATTTCTCAACACTACTGAAAGGTTTGACGTAAATCACAAAAAGCATGCAAAGTTTTAGCTTTCTGCCAAATGTTGGTGGAATTCCATTTAGCAGTTTGGGCTGTATCGCTGTCCTATTTTCCTATGGGTAAATGAATTCGGAAAAGTATTTTTGAGACCCCACCTTTTTCTTGGCTCCAGCTTGATGTATCCCCCCAAAACTTTCCAGGAAGAAACTGAGGTGGCTGAGACTTCTTTTTTTGGTAAGTTTCATAAAGATTCAGCAAACAGTGCTAAAGTTATTAGCATACCAAAAATCACTTTTCCTATGGGATCATGGTGCTAGTTATAACTACCCAGTGGTGACTGCACTCCGTAGCAGTGTATAACTCATTTCAGGCAGAAAAAAGAACCCAACGATTTTCATCTGTCAGAGCTTGATCACGGGTGGAACACCATAGAGAATATACTCCATAAAAGTATATTACATATAGAAATTGGACATGATTGTTGCAGGACTTTTTGTAACTACATTTTCAATACAACTGCTATTAACTTGCTTAGCCTAATTAAACATCTTGTCTATTTAATTGTTAAATTAAACGATAATCACAATTAAACTATGATGTCTGCAACAAAAATAATAAAACATCAGTGCAGATATGTGTCTATGAATAACATGAAATGGCGCGACAGACAATCAATATCAATCTAAATTTATCTACTATAAAGTTCAACGATCCCTAATTTCACAACTTTCAAACATTAGCATTAGCATCATGTCTAAGTCAACAAGTCAACAAGGCCGACTCCACCATCGCACCCCAACTCCGGGACGTCATCAACACCTCCTTCAACACCGCCACCTTCCCGGAGAGCTGGAAGCATGCCGAGCTCAGCGCCCTACTGAAGAAACCAACAGCGGACCCCACCGACCTCAAAAACTTCCGCCCCATCTCGCTCCTCCCTTTTCCTGCCAAAGTCATCGAGAAGATCGTCAACAGACAGCTTGCCGCCTTCCTCGAGACGAACGGATCCCTCGACCCCTCGCAGTCCGGTTTCAGAGCCAACCACAGCACCGAGACCGCCCTCATCGCAGCCACCGACGACATCCGAGCCCTGCTCGACAACGGGGAAACAGCGGCACTCATCCTCCTGGACCTCTCTGCAGTGTTCGACACTGTCTGCCACCGCACCCTAGTCTAACACCTCAGCAACATCTGCATCCAAGAGAAGGCACTGGAGGGGATCATCTCGTTCCTCGCCGGAAGAACACAGAGAGTCCGCCTCCCCCCGTTTCGATCCAAGGCCACCAAAGTCATCGGCAGCGTCCCGCAAGGATCATCACTCAGCCCCACCCTCTTCAACGTCTACATGAGACCTCTCGCTGCCATCGCACGCACCGCATCGCAGGCCAACACAACCTCAACATCATCTCCTACGCCGACGACACCCAGCTGATCCTCTCCCTCACCAGGGACCCCGACACCGCCAGAACCAACCTACACGAAGGGATGATAGACGTCGCCGAATGGATGAAGAACAGCCGCCTGAAACTGAACTCAGATAAGACGGAAGTCCTCATCCTGGGCCCATCGCCCTCCGCCTGGTGGCCCCAGCCCTGGGCACCGCTCCCAAGCCAACAGACCACGCACGCAACCTGGGCTTCATCCTGGATTCCTCCCTCTCGATGACCAGACAAGTCAACGCCGTCTCTTCATCATGCTTTCACACCCTTCGCATGCTTCGCAAGATCTTCCGATGGATCCTGACCGAAACCAGGAAGACCGTCACCCAGGCCCTCGTCACCAGCCGACTGGACTACGGAAACACCCTCTACGCCGGAACCACAGCCAAGCTACAGAATTGACTCCAACGCATCCAGAACGCCTCCGCCCGACTCATCCTGGACATCCCCCGACGCAGCCACATCTCCGGCCACCTGAAGGACCTGCACTGGCTCCCCGTCAACAAGAGGATCACGTTCAGGCTCCTCACCCACGCACACAAGTCTCTCCACGACCTGGGCCCCAAGTACCTCAACGACCGCCAGACCTTCTACACGCCCACCCGCCAGCTACGGTCTACTAGCCTCGCCCTCGCCGCCGTACCATGCATCCGAAGAGCCACCGCCGGAGGCAGATCCTTCTCCTACCTGGCGGCCAAGACATGGAACTCCCTCCCCATCCACCTTCGGCTGACCCAGGACCACCTCGCCTTCAGGAGACAACTCAAGACCTGTCTGTTCGACAGTAGCGGACCCCTTCCCCCAAGCGCATTGAGACCCTTCCGGGTGAGTAGTGCGCTATACAAGTGTTATGATTGATTGATTGATTGATAAGTGGGCAAATTCATTACCCAAATATGGTTTCTGTATATAATATAAAAATAACGTAGTTGTGTAACTGCATATAACAAGAAAGATTTATTAAAACTTGTAAACACAAAAAGCTCAATCCCAAGTGAGAAATCTCATGAATCAAACAACCCAAAGCACATATATATGCCAAGTCGACATCTCAGTATGATTAATCGAGCAGAAACAATATAGAGAGAAAGAAAAAAAGATAGGGAGTGATGAAAGATTATAGAAGAAGAATCTCAAAATCTTAGTTTAGGAAGGCACATGGTGAGGGGCGTGTAGTTAGTAATTAGTGTAAGGCCTCACTAATGGTCATGTTCCACATACTGTTTGGACGACTGACCGTTTTCGGGCTATCCTGGGCTTGGGGAGTTGTTCTTGATGTGGGTTTCTTAGTTATTGTTTTCCCTTTTTTGTTTGTTTGGGTGTTTACAGAGGATGGTGGTACATACACTGGGGCATTGGTGGGGGGGCTACCTCATGACACCCCCGGAAGAGTTCTTGTATAAAAGATGGATACACATAACACTGTGAGGTTCCTCACGTGGATCATCCACGGAATGGAAACGATAGCAAAGCGTCATAACATATACTCCTACCTCCAAAGCAGGGATATGCACACCGCCTTTCTCCCAGAGACACATCTCAATGCGGAGGAGGCTGGAAGGGTGCGGAAGACGTGGCATATTTTTGCGACCACCTTCTCGCCTTTGCCAGAGGGGTTTTAATTTGGGTGAAACCTGGGGTCCCTTTCCTACCTGAATGTACATGGCTTGATCCGGAGGGAAGGTACGTCCTGCTGAGAGGCGGATTTGCGGGGTGGGAGGTGACCCTAGGCAATATCTATGCCCCTAACCAAGATCAGATCGGTTTACTGGAGACCTTCTCTGCCTCGCTGGCCCAATATCTGACGGGTTCCCTCATATTGGGTGAGATTTTAATTGTGTGGTGGATATTTTCATGGATCCTTTGCATCCTCCCCTGCCAGGGACCCAACCACATCATACTGCATCAGGGTTCCGGGCTTTGTTGTCCCATTGGGGGTTGTTGGACACCTGGAGATTACAACACACAAACGATAGGGAGTGATCTTTCTTTTCCCCGGTACACCAAGTTCAAATAAGGCTTGATATGTTCCTCTGCTCCCCGGCATTTAGTGGTTCGGTGTCTCATACAGAGTATTTGGGGTGTACGCTATCGGACCATAGCCCATTACTTATGCTATACCAATCGCTGGGTTGGAGCCCCCAATTGCAACTTGGACACTGAACCCGCTCCTACATGATGATGCCCCCTTCCAGTCCTCACTGGCTGTGGTGTTATAATTATAAGGACTACTTAGACAAAGTGCAAAGGGAGGAAGGAAGGGTGAGCTGACTGTTTAGTCAGCCCTGAGATGGGGGCGTCCTTGTCACGCGGCTTGGCTTAGATACACTAAATACAGCGCATGACCCTGATGTTATTAATGAAACTTTTTTATGATATTATGAGTGTCTGTATGAAGCCCCACCAGTGGCCCCTTTGCCCGATATTCGTGACATCCTGGCCCCGCTGCAACTCTGCATGCTTGAAGAGGACAATCAGGGGGGCTGTCATGGTGCAAGGCGTTAGGGCCGCTATAGCTGCATTAGCGCATAGTAAGACTCTGGGACCTGACGACCTCCCAGCCGGATTTTACGAGCGGTGTGTTGATGTCTCAGTGCTGCATTTGGTTACGCTGTATGCAGAAGCTTAAGAGGGCGGGGGGGTTGCCTGAATCCACCCAAACAGCGTTAGTGATCCAGCTCCCCAAGTCCAAAGAACCCAATGCAGGAGTAAGAGTCTATCGGCCACTCTCCATGTTGAACTTGGACTTCAAGATTCTTAGTAAAGTGTTAGCAGGCCGGCTGCTCCCACATATGAAATCCCTAATTCACGGAGACCAAAACGGGTTTATCCCCACACGTAGCACCTCCTATAATCTCCGTAGGCTTTACTACTTGCTCTATCACTCGGATACCCAGGCTCTGCAGGAAGCGACGGTTTTATCGGTAGATCTGGAGAAAGCGCTTGACAAGGTGAGTTGAAATTCTTGTTTGAGGTGATGCGTTGTATGGGCTTGGGCGATACAGAATCGCTTGTGTCTCCCGACAGGGTGCCAAATTTCGAATTTTATATGCTGGCCACCCAGGTATAATGGTTGGTGTAATGGGTGGAGGTTGTGAACGAGGAGGGAACGTGCTTAGCGGATCCTGCCTCTAGTCATGGACTAGTGATGGCACAGCAGTTACTGCCAGCCACATCTGTCCCCTCCTGCTCTCTTTTGCAGTGTACGGCCTTCCAGATGTGGAAACGATGCTGTAGCGGGCTGCAGCACCTGGTACGGTACTCCACCTGTTTCCCATACTGGGACTTCCACACAGGGACCCCTAATCTGTATTTACGGACACCCAACTGGAAAGATGGTCGGATGTTTGACTGGAAACGGTATGGGATTGTTATTTCGACAAAGCTCTGATACCTTTTGCGGACCTAATGGAAGATAGTGGACTCCCTCCGGGCCAGTTCCTGCGCTATGAAGCAATGACATGCACCTATGTGCAGCTTTGGGGCCCTGGAAGGGAAGAGCCGGATACGCACCCTATCCGATATGTGATACTCACCCTTGGCACAGTGGGACACCTCGTGAAATGGCTTAATGCCGCCCTGGTGGAGGCCTCAACTGACCCGCTGGACAGAGTACGAACACGTTGGGACACATTGGGAGGTAGATTCCGTACAGATCCAGAGTGGTGTAAAGTTTTGAGATATTCTGGAAAAGTCTCCCGGAACACGCAACTGAAATATACACAATTTAATTATAGGCACATGACCTATATGACACCGTATCCGCTCAATGTGACGTACAGAGGGGAACTGAGACTCTGCCCCAGGTGTGCACATCCAGATGCTGACTTTGTACAAATGACTTGAGATTACCAGGAGCCACGCCCCTACTGGGAGGCAGTGTTGGTTAAGATTAAGATCAAGGATGTGCTCGGGAGAGAGTTGGCCTTAACACTTCAGACATGCCTGCTGGGCCTATTCCCCAGACCCCCTAAATGCAAAGTTGGAAATTGCCTGATTGATTTCGCCCTGGGCTTGGCTAAACGTAGGATTGCAATGGAGTGGAAATCTGTGAGGGCCCCATTGATCTCGGTTCGGAATCGGGATGCCATTGCGTGGGTGGGAGCGGAGGGCAGAGCTTTGGCGTGGGAGGAGGCCAAAGGGATGAGGAAGCTTCCGATGGCTCAACAATGGCAGGAAGTATTAGCAGCATGGAAGTGGCCAGCTGGGTCGGGCAGTGATGAGGGAGAGTCTGATCGTTTGTCGCGAACAAATAGCGAGCCCCAGGCAATTGGCCGAGGTCATCGAGGGCCTCTAATGCCTAAGGCCAGATTTAAGGAGAGAGATTGGATGGATATGGCCCATATCCTGCCACGGACAAGACCACCAAGCTAGTACAGATTAGATGCTGGGGGTGGTCCCCTTCTCTAGCCCAGACTTTTCTTAGCGGGTTGGGATTATTTCTGACCCCACTAGATAATAGCATGTCCAAGTGTTTACATGACACTCCATTGCACTGGTTATTCATTGCTTGTTTACAATTAATTTTTTCTTTTTCCTTTTTCTCTTGTTATTGGTTGCATTTCTACAACAATATTGGCATATTATGACTCACCTTATGAACAGGCAAGCACATGGTGAACTGGTATCGAATGACTCTAAATACACTGTTGGTAAGGTAATCTTGCATGGATCGAGCTAACGCCATTGATTGTGGACGATAATAGCAGACATGTTATGCTTTGTATCCCTTTTCTTTTGTTTTTTGATTTATGTGTCAGATTTTTCTCCTGATTGTATTCAAATGCCTGAAGTTTGCGAAATGCCAATAAAAAATATTTTTTTAAAAAAAAGGAAGGCTCATGGTTGAGTATATGTCCCTCGGACCTACAAAGAAATAAATATATGAATACAGCTGTTAAGATACATGTAATACAGAAAACCTATTATGGTAAAATGTTTGGGGGAAAAAAGCAGCATCAACTTTTCAAATTCGATAAGTCTTCATAAGTTTCTACACAGTACACAAAGAGCAGTAGGGATGCATGCCAATCGATATTATCACTGAGTACCTATGTGCACTTTAAGCTCATTATTTAACCCATGTGGTAACGAAATTTCCAGTAAAATAATGTAATGTAATGACGTCAGAACAGCAGCTCCCTCCCAACACCCCTTACCATGGGGGGGATATGCTGTCAATTTCAGAAAAGGTTAAAAGATTTCTCTCACTATTGTGTTTTCCTGCAAAATGCCTCACTACCATATAGTGTGGCTCTACATTTGTAACAGCTCGCATACGGTCTAATACTCATTGTTTAAATGGATGTATTGTGCTACTGACATATCTCTTTTTACAAGCACACTGCACTACATTGATCATAAAATTGGAGTTACATGTAATCATTTTATTTATCCTTTTGTTAACGTTGGATGGGACTGTATATTCAAATACATTAGCACTCATTTTGTATGCTTTACTTTTCTTCCAAGTAATGAAGCCAAGAGGGGTTTGATTGCAAGAAAATTCACCACTTGTAATCAGGTTGAGGCTTAGTTTGTCTAATTACTTATCCTCAAAGTTGCTCCCGGACAGCCTGTGATGATACCATGGAGAAAATATTCAGTCTGTAGAAATGCCTAGTGATTACACTTTATCTGTGTGACTTCACCTTCTTTGATGCTATAAGTAGTAATAAACCTGACCTGCATTTGTTCTTGTTTTTTTTTGCATTTTTGAGACTTAATAGTAGGTAAAACATCATCCCTTTTTATCAAGTGGGATTGTTGCACTGCAGTATTAAATGTAGCTTTAGAGTAACCATGTTCCTTGAATGTTTGTTCCATGAACTTTTGCTCCTGAAGATAACCTTCCTCAGTACTGCAGTTTCTGCTAGCCTTCAAAGGTTCCTCATGGGTGATACTATGAATCAAATGCTGAGGTTGGCTACTGTTGGCATTCAATAGAGTATTCCACTCCACAAATAGAGAGTTACCCAAAAAGCCAAAGGGACTGGGTAGGAAGAAACAGTAAAACACAAGGATCGCTTTTGTGCTATAGATTATTTCATAAATCTATCAGCAAACAGAGTGCACTACCAGAATAATCTCAGGAGATATATTGCCTTAAAAACTTACAACAGTCTGTTTCCTCTATATATACTTCTTTAAAAGTGTATTATTTTAATTATTAATCAAGTATCTTCCATTACGGTCACAAAATACTTATTTCATATTTATACATATTAAAAAGAGAAAAAGAAAAAGAAAAAATTATAGATATATATCTATATACAACAATGCAATCACAATAACAATCTACATATATTAATAAAACGTTACTTCTGCATATAGGTTTCTTTCACATAAAACCTCTAAAACATTTACTAAAAAAATTAATCTACTTCTTTTCATAAAACTAGAGTCAATGCAGTATTTCGGTGGATTATCTGGTCATTCCCGCCTTCTTGAGTAGAGTTTCAGAAATACAAATACTCTTACTATATTTATTTAAAAACAGTAATTAATCATTATAAATTGCCACATAGAGCGATGGATATTATACTGCTGTTGCACTCGAGGATATATCTCTTGGTTAGGGTACCAGCGCTTATTAAGGAGTCTTAATTTCTTAAAAACAGTTGTGGGGTCTATGAGGTACATGTACATTTTGTTTCCATTTGCTATACGTCCACTCCTCACCTTTCACGTCTTTGTTGGATTTTAATCAGTCACAGTTCAATTTCAGATTATAGAGCTTTCATCCAGTTAGTAATACACGGGCAGCCCCTGGTCTCCTTAGAGCTAAGAATTCCTCCACTTCGGGACTTTAATTTGGATTCCATTGGAGCTTGCTTAGAGTATTGCCAGCAGTAGGCTTCCTAAAGAAACTACTAGATGATTTGTCTGTACAAAGATGCTAGTGTCTAAGAAACCAATATTAATACTGCTCACAGTGCTGGTAAATTGAAGATTAATGTAATTAATATTCCGTTTTTCAAAAAGATTTTAACGTCACTTTCAGAACCTTTCAATAGAAGAAACACATCATCTATCTATGTAGTCCACAGAATAACATTAGGAACATTAGCATTAGTTGTATCAATACAACACATCTCCAAAAGGGAAAGTTGCATCCTGATATATGCCCCTCATCGTTGTTTTCAAAGGTTTACCACGGATAGCACTGTGGCAAAACTATCATTGTATGACATCTTCTCAGGTGAGAACGCAGTCTGAGAGGTGCTACTTGCTCCCTGGGGCCAATAAAACTGGGAATTAGAGCAAAAGTTCTTGTGTTATCACTGAACTAATTTCTGGTCCTGGCCTGGAACCATTCCCATTCCCCTTTAGTGCTTTTGGGGCACATGCATCATTCATAGGTTTTGCGATTCTTAATTTGCGAAAATTACCGAATCGCAAATTAAGAATTGCAAAATGCTATGCATCATTTTTTTCGCTATTTATTTGTGATTCGGTAAAAATCGCAATTTTTACCGAATCTCAAATAAATAGCGAATTCCTAAGTGCATTTTCGCAATTCCCATTGATTCCTACGTAGGAGTCAATGGGAAGGCATTTACGAATTCGCAATTTGTTGATGCATTCCAAGGGTGCAGGGGGGGGTCCAAAGGACCCCCCCCCCTGCACCCCTGAAATGTATTTGGAAGTGCATGTTTCAAACAAAAAAGGACATGTGTGTCTGTAACATGACAGTGTAAAATATGCATTTTTTTGCATTTTGAAAGATTTTCGCAAATTAACACGAGGGACAACCTCGTGTTAATTTGCACTTCCAATTTCAAAATTTGCATTTTTTTTTAAATTGATGCATTGCTTTTAAGGAATCGCACAAATGCGATTCCTTAAATGCATTTGCATTTTTAAGAAATGCAAAAAAATGCGAATTTTGAAAAGGTGTTTGATGCATCCCAAAAACGTATTTAGGAAGTGCAAACGGCCGAATTTACCGATTCGCACCGTTTGCACTTCCTAAATAGGTTGATGCATGTGCCCCTTCATCACTTAGCAAGAGGTTGTTAAAAGTAATGCCTGAGAGTACTCTACTGCCTACTCAGTGTTTCTAGCATTAATGATTCTGGCATGTCTTTGAAGATGGGGAACAAAAAAAAATTAAAACCTATCGTTAAAATATTTATAAACCATGTGCTTGTTCTTTCCGAGGAGACCAGATTTTGGCAAAGGGAAAACACAGCTGAATTCAAAGCAAAGGAAAAACACAGGGGCATGTTCTCAAGGAGTTATTGCTGCGTTAGTGGCATTTTTCTGCCGCTAATGCAGCGATCATTTTATTGCTCTATTACCAAGCTGTCGCTAACAGCCGGTAGCAACAGTTTTTAGGCGAAAGTGTCCAGTGTAAAGATCGCAACTTCAGCTAGCGATAATTATATGTAGTAGAGGCGTTCCCGTGCAAAAACAGCCGCAAACACCACTACTCCATATTCACAAGGGGATCCTTGAACTTCTGCAGACCAAAAAAACTGGCTCTAACTGCAGTTAGAGACAGTTACTTAAGACAAGAAAATAGCTGGTCAGCACTGCACTGCAAGCAATGTTGCAGCACTGCCCTGCGCCAAAACTACAGTGCAGGAATGTGCACCATCAATAAGATAGTGTGCATTCCTGGGCTCCAGTAATGAAAAGTGTTGCAGCGCTGCAACAAGACAGCGTTGCAACACTTCTCACTAAGCCCTTCCTGCAACAGCATGGATGCGCTGCATTCACTGGCAGCGCTCCATGATGCAAGTAATGACAAATACGTCGGGACTCCTGACGTATCTGTCTGCGCTAAAATCACGCATTGCTGTAGTCGTGTCACAACCATGATGCAACTCCAGCAATGCATGGTGCCAGCCTATCCCTTTGGCACTGCATCACCCTCACGCCTGCCATCAGGCTGGCAGCAGGTACTGTTGCAGTGCCGTTCATAAGGAGTGACCGAATGTTGGCTCTGTTGGAGATCCATCGGAGGTGGTTGCGCGCTACGGTGTCATCGTTTGGAAGCATTGGTGGAGTGTTGGTGCGGATTGAGTTGACAAGACGTTCTTCTGTTGCCTTGATCCAGCTGAGAGGGGGTGCGATGATGGCGGTGGCGTCCGGTGGGCAAGGTGTAGATGTGTTGTTACCAATGATGGTCGATCCAGGGGAGTCCGGTGTTGTGGCTGTAGTTGAAGTTCCCACTGGCGGAGGTGTTGTGCTCGACCGTGTGTCCTGTTAGGTGGCTTGTTGAGGTGACTTGCTGCTTGTGTCTGATGTAGGGGTCCTTCCCCAGGAGGTTGTCCAGGTGGTACTTGAGTAGGATGTCGTAGGTGGATGGGAGACCCTGGGGTTCAATTAGGTCTACAATGGTATTGGAGAATGGGGCCATGACCCAGGGGGCCTGCACATGAGGGTGCCACAGAGGATGTGCTTGGGCTTGGTCAGGATCTGGGTGTTGAGGTGGTCCATTGTCACCCCTGGCTCATTGGAGTGCATGGTCAGTCGGAGTGTGCTTCTGTAGGTGATGGCAATGCCCCTCCTCCTTGATGGTCGGGGTGCTCCTGGGGGGTGATACTGCAGCCGTCAGTGATGGAGATGGCAAAGTCCGGTCTGGAGCAGAGGTTGGTCCTGGCAGACGAGGTGGCGTTCAGGTTTGAGGGCGAGAAGGGTGCTGGCTTTGTAGCAGTGGAGTGTCCAAGAGGAAGGCTCCTTGGTGCTGAGCACGGTCCAGGAGCAAACGGACGCAAACGGCATAGGCTATGGGTTGCCTTTGGCATGGGAGATGACCATTACAATGCAGGCAGTACATTGATGACAACGCAACTCTGACAACGCAGGTGCCTTTACATCGCATTTGAATGCAACAAATTGTAAGGTCAGTCATGAGGCAATTTAAAATTGTTCAGGTGGGTATGGGTTTCGGATGTAAAATATGAACATTGGGGTGTGTTTTGGGGTAAAATATGGAAATTGAGGTGTGTTTTGAAGTAAAATATGAAAATTGGGTTGGGTTTTGGGGTAAAATATGGAAATTGCGGTTTGTTTGGGGGTAAAAAATGAAAATCGGGGTGTGTTTTGGGGTTAAATATGGAAATTGGGGTGTGCATTTGAGTAAAATTTGGTTTTTGGGTGTGTTATGGGGGCTCACAAAGGAATTCCAGAGTTCATGGTAGGGTTTGGGGTACAAAGGTTAGTTTTGGGTTGCACTCACATTAGTAAGATATCATCATGTGATGATTGTTCCTCTTCTGCACTGCTTGAAAGCCGTGGTGCGACGCTCTTCTGCCATAGCAGCTGAGCCGCCACTGGTGGTGTGTCATCTACGTGGGCTAGGCCTGGGGGACTCGACCCCCAGGCGTCCTGCGCTATGCCTCCCACCTTCTCCTTACCTGGACATTGACACTGTGGCGCAATCCGCTGCACTTTCTCCAAATCTGTGACTCAGCCAGCAGGAGCCACAGCAAGGAGGGATTTCACAAACTTGGGTGCAGCAGTCGCCGGCAAGTCCGCTGGTGAACCTCCCAATGCAGTTGATACAGCAGGGCCCACTTAGGCGGAAGTTGAAGCGCTCCCGCCACACAAGTGGGCACAGCTCAGAGGCCTCACCCTCCACAGCATCCGGCCAGCCCAACATCATCCGACCTGTGATGCAGAGAGGCGGCATCCACCGTTGATAATCCCCTCCATGTACCTACGTTGGGGCGCAGGAGCGCCTCTACTATTAACAGCTCCAAGGTGCGCAAGGCGGTCTTCTCACACAGGTCAGCAACGTGTCTCCATGTGACCTGCCAGACTTCACCATCAGGTACAGGCGATTGTCGCGCCTCAATGTCTACCGGCACAGCTCATCGACTCCACAGCTCCTCCGCATCCCTCTCCAGGCTCCAGACGCAGGTTCAGCAAGTCATACAGGCTCCAGGCTCAGGTCCAGCGAGCATCCAGGCTCCAGCCACAGGTCCAGCGAGGCATCCAGGCTCCAGGCACAGGTCCAGCGAGGCATGCAAGCTCCAGACACAGGTCCAGCGAGGCATCCAGGCACCAGACGCAAGTCCAGCGAGGCATCCAGGCTTCAGACGCAGGGCCAGCGAGGCATCCAGGCTCCAGGCGCAGGTCCAGCGAGGCATGCAGGCTCCAGACGCAGGACAAGCAAGGAATCCAGGCTTCAGAAGCAGGTCAAGCGAGGCATCCAGGCTCCAGACGCAGGTCCCAGTGGCATCCAGGCTCCAGACACAGGTTGAGCGAGGCATCCAGGCTCCAGGCGCAGGTCCAGCGAGGCATCAAGGCTCTCATCCTGATCATCCTGGATGTTGGCTGGCTTGGTGGGTTGTTAATGTGTGCTGCACTTGGCGCTGGCTGCTCCATTCTGCATTTTATTGGTTTTTATGCCTATTTTATATTGGAGTTTGAAAAGAAACCTCACGTTGGGCTGAATAGCATTAGTTTTTTTGCCGCTAATGGGCCTATTGGTAGTTATCACCGGCTAACACCGGATTTCCGATCGCCATTGTGCTGATGTCAGCCGCAGTTTTCACAGCCGTTCACTGATACAATCGCCATGTAGCGGCAGCTTGGTAATACACCAGTAACATGCGATACTTTTCAGGGTTAGGCGGCGATAAAAAAACTGCCGCTAACTGGCGTTTGCGATAGGTATCGCCGGTCCTTGAGAATATCCCCCTTAGTATTTTACTTAGTGAAAACAGCCCACATTACTAAAACCCTCTTTATGCAGGCATACATAAATCATTAGTAACTTTAAATGACTCCTAAAAAGTGCTTGTGAGTGAGCAGCTAAAAAAGAGGAGGAGGATCTTAAACTACTAATTCGAAGATGTATCTGAGTGAGGTTTTCAAAAAAGAAAGGTTCTTTTAACTATTGCTTTTCTAGATGGTATTGCTAGTGTAGTTTTGCTGCTAAGTTGTTCATATAAAGATAATGTATAGCGTGGACCTTTGGTCTGGCCATTCATGGTTTACCTATCAAACCGTATAGAATGACAAGGTGCTTGTAAATTGTGGTTTTAAGACTGGACTGTTCCTTCGTCCCTGATTATCACTGGATGATTTTCATACACAGGTAATATGAAAACCCCACAAAGTTCTCAATGTATTTATATAAAATATATAATATACTTCGATTGTTCTATTGCTAGTTTACATTTTTGAACATTCCATGCATACAATTGCAAATGTTTAAAATTATTTCCACCTACAGAGTAACCACATTGATTTTTAGATTATTCTGAAATCACATTTTACTCCAACTGCAGCAACACCTTTATGTGATTAAAATCCTTTCAGGCGGTCAGATAGCACTACAAACTTGCTTTGAGACTAAGCAAAGAATAGGTGTCTCCGGACACTATTTAATGATCTTTGATAAGAGAGATTTGAGATTTTGGTACAGGTAGCGTGGTTGATTGCTCAACATGGGATGTGTCATTTCTCAGCAGAGTGATAAAAAAACCTTCTAGCATAATTGTCTATAGGTCCCGAGGGCCAGATCCTTGACAGATTCTCAGGATATCCACATAAAATAAATTCATCTAAGTCACTCATTTAAATAGTTAATACTTTTTCTGAAAATGTGGTATAGATTCTTCTCCCTGGGACCAACACTGGGCACTTGTTACATACATAGAGTAGTTCTGAATATTGCCCATATGTAGGTGACAAATATTAAGGCTTCGAAAATATAGTTATAGGATTTGAGATATGGACACACGTCATACACGCTGTATGCTGTCGAGTGAGTACATAGGACTTATTTAAGCAAAGTAGATAAAATACACTTAAAATGGAGCAGCAGCAGTAGGTAAGCAGGGAAGTATTGGGGAAATCAATGCGACTTTATGGTTAGACTGCGTTTTTACAGTATTTTATTAGAAAATATATTTAATGTTTTATGTTGCATTGCATTAATTAGTGTTCTGTTTTTGTGTTTCTGTTTAAACAGGACAATGGGGTGTTCCTACTGTGAGTTTGTCGTCTGTTCTTGGCATGATTTCAGGAGTCCTGGCATCAACAGTAGAGTCCATCGGTGATTACTACGCTTGCGCCAGACTCTCAGGAGCGCCTCCTCCACCGACCCATGCCTTAAACCGAGGGATAGGGATGGAGGGAATTGGCTGTGTCCTCGCTGGCATTTGGGGCACAGGAAACGGGACCACGTCCTACAGCCAAAATGTTGCTGCCCTGGGCATCACTAAGGTATGGAGTTAAAAAGATATTTGACATAATTTACATACCATCCTTATATTCACCCTGGAAAGTGTACCAATTGTGTATTTACGAGTCTAAACATAGAAATGAATACAAAGTGAGTAAATCCAGACAATGGTGCCAAAAGGTACAGAGCTACTTTTATGTTAGTCAAAGAGTATATATAAACGACATCCACATAGATAACTTGCAAGGAAGGGCAATGTAGGTCGAACAGGTCCCTGATGGATGAGAGTGAACAGTGTAAGTCTGTGGGGAGGGGGGATGGGGGGCGGGGTCTAAGAGACAGAGAAATCATAAAAAGACCTGAACAAAGACTTTAGAAGAACAATTTCCTTAGAGCATAGAAAACGGTAAAAAAAAGAACTTGCCAAATGAGTAAATGTGTTTACAGTTGAGGCATGCCTCTCTGGCTCTTGTCTAAAAAACACTGTGATGACATTGGGGTCAGCCCTTTTGCCTGAAAGCGTATAGGCCTGAGGATGCTCACTTTACTAAGAGACCGAGACCTGGACTCAATCTCCCCTTCATGCTCCATACATTATTAGATGCACAATCATTAAAAAAATGCAAGTACAATAAAGAATGATTGATATGGACATCATAATATACAAGATTGGATTGGCACATTTGTGCATCCTAGCAGTCGACACTGAAAAATTATTATAATGTGGGGTCATTTATGTGGTAATTGCTACAACTGAGCTCCTTCCTCACTATTTGTGAAGTATTGAACTCATCATATCTTTAGCTAATGAAATTATTTTACATATACACCGGTATCAATGTCTTTCTTCTGATGGATTAATTCTTCATTTATTGTAGTATGAAGGCACGATGTTCACCCTTTTATGATTGTTTTGCTCAAATGCTTTTATTTAATTAAGTGTTAAAGTAATTTCCTTGGTTATCCAAAGTATTTTTTCATACATATATATCCATATACAAATTCAACTATTCAACAACATGCATGGGCAAAATGACATCGGCAAGTGTGCATTTTTTTCCAAACATAAGTTATATGCAAACAAACTTGGCAAATATAAAAGTGAAGGAGTTACTTGTAAGCCTGGCACACCAGCCCTAGAATTGAAGTGCACTACCTTTCTGGTGGCTGTGTCAACGTCACCTGGCAAAATACCATCACTCACAGCACAATACAGCCAATTGATAAAGTGGATTAACTCATTGCCCCATGTTGTATGCTGTGGCCGATTAAAATAAAAATTGATTGACATTTGAACAGACCAGTTGATGAAGAAGGCTGACCGTAAGCACATGTCTATATATGATATTATGATTTTTGTGTGAAAACATGAGCCAGTGAGACAGCTAAACGGTCTGCCAGACTTAAAAATGTATGAAAGCCACATATTATTTTGCTTTTCAAATTGTCTGTACGGTGTCCTTTGAAAATGTAATTGGATATCATTACATCAATTCAGAAATCCAACGATAAACAGCTATGTAATTGTGTTCGCATTGCTAGCTTCATGGCACAGGTGCAAACTAACTGATAGAATTACATTCATATACAAACCATTGACCTTTATCGTCCATGGCTAACGTGAGGATAGTCGTTACAATTGAATCAGCTTTTTTTAATTTACTAAGTGTTAGATGTAGACTGAACACAATGCTTGTGTACAGCATCATTAAAATCAGAGATGTGAGACCATGGCGACTTATTTACAATGAAGACATGTTCTTTAAGCGCACACTTTGACTCGCGTTTTGCAAGTTTCAAAAACTTCTGAAACCAAACATCCAGGCATAAACAACTTACAAAAAAGATCTTTTTTGCCCAGAATTCACCCACTAATGTGGTCTTCGATGGGAATTCTGTTCTGCAAGAATGACTATTTGCAGGAATCTTTCAATACATTTGCAAAAATTGCAACCATAGCCAATGGTGCAAAACGTACAATGTTCTGGGGGGAAAAAACCTTTGTGGTATCCAACCTCTGCAAGTCAGCACACTACTACTCAATACAAAGTAGTGAGGGACTTCTTTGAATCAGGGTTGCACTGAATAGTTATTCTAATGACTTCCCCAAAGGAGGTAATAACAAGTTGAGCCATCTTAAGGAGTGAGGATTTATTTTATCTTACACCGCACGCCTAAGATGAGGTGTGTGCTAGCTGTGCATATCGAATTTAATATTTCTGGGGCGGGATTCTAATTAACAATAAGATTTCCAAGAACACAAACTGTTCAGCACATTGAGGACTCTTTGAGTACAGGGAAGAAAACCTTCCGTACTGAACCTCCCCCGACTATGTTCTTGCAGTTGCTTTAATGATTGCCGCAGGGGTTCTCGACTTGGGCCCATCTGCGCGCATATTTGAACAAAATAAAGGCCATGATTGAACAGCCTTGTGTAGTGAATTAGGATAGGTCACAGATGTGTGAGCTCTCTCGCAGCAGACACCCAAATCACTGCCTTTGTTGTGTGTTTATTTGGGCTTTGCCCAGAATAAATTAAATAGTATGGGGTATGATAAAAGGGAAAGAAAAACATATTTTATGAGAATATTCATTTTATTGTTTAGCATGTCATAAACAAAAAGAGAAAAGTAAAAATATATTTTTTTTCTCATGTCTACCAGGAAGATGTGGGTTTTGTATTGGAAAGTGAGAAGTGACAATCATTCAGCAAGATGGCTGCTTAACTCCAAAACTCTACTGCCCCCACCAATGTATATTTCTGCGGATAATTTGAAGCTAATAAGCTTTCTCAGGGATGTCAAAAAAAAGAACAGCAGCAAATCGAAAATCATGCAGGATTCTATACCCTCGCAGTCAGGGCCTGCTTTAGGGTGGTGTAATGGGTGCAGTGGCACCTGATGCTGAGGTCAAGGGGAAGGGGTGAGAGGGTTGGCAGAGGGCGCTGTGTTGAGCAATATCTTATGGGTTGACAGCACCTGCTGCACAGCTCCTTGTGTGTCCAGCAGTTTTCAGGCAACAATAAAAATGGCAAGATAACTCTGGTGATTAATGTTCTTCCTGGAGAGAGATCTGAGTTTTGTCTAGTGTCAGGTTTGACTGATTATTAGGTAGCACAGAAGGCTAATATGCTTTCTGAAAAGACCTTGTACCCTGCAGACCACAGATCTGTATGTTATGTGGATGGCACAGTGCATTGCTGATTTTGTCACACAAATCCTTTTGTTACTTATAGTTCATTAGTTACAATCCTAAAATAGCACAGTGATCTATGAACTGTCATCAAAGCGCTGCATGCAAACTGCATGGTATAGGTTAGAACATTATGTTTCTTTTCCCAGTCTTTCATTAGCCTAATATTGCTAAAAACAATTCATTTGGGTAGAAATGCATTCTTATTATTAAAGCCAAGCCCAACCACTGTGGTACATTTTAAATCCAGAGTTTGTGCTTCTCCAGACCAAACACGCTTCAAATATGCTGCCTACTAGTATGGATGACATGATTCCTACACTTTGTAATCCTCCTTGTCATATGTAACATTTCCTATAGACAGATTTACAATTGTTCGACTCATTGTCTCTGTATAATGAATGTGTGATTGAAAGTGCTCTGGCACCCACATGGGTATTAGAAGCGATGCAAAAACAAATGAAATGCAAGTTTGAGAAAGGCTATGGAGAGATGAAGGGGCACTGTTGGAGGGTATTAGTGAGGACTTATGTGGAGAAGGAGATTACTAGAGGTTGGGGAAGGCCAAAATGATTGTCACACTGGGTGCCACTGGCGCTAAAGCTGGGTCGCAGTTCATTACTGGCATCAGAGCCGGACTGGCCACTGGGCATTTTCCCTGTGGGCCAGAAGGGTGGAGGCTGGTTTTCGACCCGTGGTGACCGGTTTTGTTACTGGGGTCCGGTTTTGCTTGTAAATACAAAGAACAATGCAATGGAACAAATCCTAGAATAATTAAATGGATAGGAAAATATCAATTAATCCTCCCACTGAGACAAATTCTCAAAATAATTTAATATGAATGAATGTCACCAACACAAATTGCAGTTCTCAAAAAAAAAAGAAATATTTGGATATATTGCATCAAAGTATTTTTTGACAAACAAATACGCATACACACCAATTACATAAATATATACCAAATATACAACACTATAATATTGAATCTATTTACACCCAGTAGCGGTCAGTGGTAGGAGTGCTGCCGGGCGGTGACGTGGGGGAGGGGGAGGGGCAGGGTGGGGGTAGTAAACTACGGAAAATGGACAAATACAGGTAAGTAACATAAAAATAAATAAAACAAATTTTGTTGTGCGCACTGTATCCCCAAATGCAATGCAGTGCGTGCAACGAAATCCATTTTATTTATTTTTAGGTTTACTTACCTATTTGTGTCCATATTCCGTAGTTTACTACCCCCCACGCTACCCCTCCCCACGTTGCCGCCCGGCAGCACTCCTACCACCGACCGCTACTGTATGCACCTCAAAGCATCCTGTACCCTAATCATTAATACAGATGCTGAACCTCTGTATTGTAAGCATTCTGTTTTCTGGAGATTGCCCTCTATATTTAAAGGAAAGTGCATCTTTCTTTTCAAATGGTCCGGAGTGTTTCCGGAAAAATTTACCATTTGGCAGTCATTGTAGATTCTTTGCCACTTATTCGCTCATATGTGTTTATCAAATGCTACTGGAAGCGCCGCGGTACAATGAATATTTTTTGGCCTTCTTATTTCTTTTCCAAAATATTTCAAATGGCGGGCAGTCTATCCGCCATGGCGTGATGAAGCAACAATTCCTTCAAGTTCCGGCACCGTCACTAGTACCACGGTTTTGCAGCAGTGCAGCAATATCGGCCCCCTGTAACAAAAGCAGAAGCAGTGCTTAACACTAGCAAACCCCCCCTTCTGCCCCCCCAGGCCGGTCTAGTGAAATTGCCAGGGTTGGTTTCTGTTCCCAGACTGGCACAGTGCAGTACCCAGCAACTATTTTGCATTGAAATCAGCAACTGCTTCCGATATTATATAAATTCTTACTCGTCCTAAATCCTTCTAATAAACCAGCTAGGCAGAAATGCCCTATCAAGTGGAGCTTTCAAGCATTACCAAGACCGAATGTGTAAGTGTCTAATTTTAGCCAGGGCTGTGGTCTTCTTAGACGCAAGGAGCTTTGCAGTAAACATGCACCAAAAGAAAAAGTCTCTCATTTAGAGTTTGGTAGTGGAGAAGCACCATAGTAAACCAGAGGTGTGCCTACCCAAACAAACTTAAGTTCCCCTGGTATTTTTAAAGTTCTGGAGGGGCTATTCTTACATTGGTGAAGGTTCTGGTAACTCTCCCAGAGTAACCTGTGATCTGATAGCCCATCTGCCACAGGGATGTCAGGTCGAATTGACAGTCGTCTGGCCCTTTTTAAGGCAGAACGACCAATCTCAGTTTCTCCACAGGCATCCAACATTCAAGGCAAGAGGCTCCGGGTGGTAAAAATGCATATTAGCCCCATTGTTTATTTTTTGTCTTAAAAAAACAAACTTGAGTCTGGTCTTTTTCTTCTTGAAAACTAAAAGCTTTGCTGAGCTGGTGCATCAAATATGGCTCTCGCTTGGCAAGGCTTCAGTCCTTACAACGGAGCAACCCTGCAGTGGCTCTGTGAAGGCACATGGATAACTGCCTGCCTGGATGTGATCTCAAAATCCAGCATTTCATCAAGGAAACTGGGGCTACAGCCTTTACTCACCTGGTGGTCTGGGCAACCAGAGGTGCGTAAATAACCCCCAAAGTAAATAATAATCCTGAAAACAAACTCAACTCCCAACTATACTTTTGCAGTTATGTTGATATGCACATAGATTTCCATAGCCAAATGTTTTTCTGTTGACTCTTCTGCCTCTCGGGCAATCTCTACTTGTCCCTTAGGCTGTAGGAAATATACATTCCATGGATGCATGTCAATCTTCACTGTTTAGTCATTGCTGGTTTGGATTAGTGGATTAAATCTTGTCCAATATAAGTCAAGGGAGACCGAATCTATGGCAGAGTTCAAGATATCTACAGAAGATACATTGTACGCAATGCATCCCAATAGAACTAATTTACATAGACAATGGTCACCCCCTAAATCAGTCATGGTTTTGAATGGTACTCAAGAGCCTTTTTTGAACACCCCTGGGGTTAATTCTCTCTTGTCAATACCATTCTTGGAATGCAAGTGAATTTGAAGCCTCCAGGTTCTAATAAAATGTTGTTTCTCATAGGTTTACTGCAAAATCATTATCCACTCAACAGCCTATTGATGTATTCAAAGTGTGAGGCAATACAGGAATTAAGACTCTTGCTGCCCAGGTGACATACAGGAATTATAAAGCGTCAGGCATGGGCATGATTGTACAGATTTCCTAAAGAATTAAATATTTCTGGTGTTGAGGTGCGGTAGCCTTGGTTGAGTTTTGGCCATCCTATTTTGCATCTCTGTTTTAGTGAAAATCTCTCATATGCTGCTTGGTTTACTGATCGACTCCTACAATATCCCCATACAAAATATTGAGTTATAAATATCGATGTCAAAAATATATTTGTACAAAATATCGATTTTAATATATATATAGAAAATAATATTAAAGATATTTAATAATAAAATTAACTTTAAAAAAATAGCTGTAATATATATTTTAATAAATATCACAAATAAATGTAATGTAAACATTTTTAACATACATATTTAAAATGTAATATATATTTATTTTAAAACAATTAATAAACTATTAGTTTTAATTTATTTCATAATTTCATCAATATAATGTTTTTTTACAAATAAATATATATGTATATACATACACCAATAACATAAAATCTAATAAAAAACATAATATCATATATTAAAAACGTATACTACTTAAAAGTATTTAAAAGTCTTTAAACTTAAATTTTCCACTCCAGTGAGTGCAACAGTAGGGAAAGTGTTGCATAGCGGAGGGGTAAAAATTACTATTTGCACTCCAGTAAGTGCAACAGTAGGGAGAGTGTTGATAGCGGAGGGGTAAAAATTACTATTCCCACTCCAGTGAGTGCAACAGTAGGGAAAGTGTCCCCAACCAGCAATGTGCCTAGAAGCGCGTTTGCAGAGTGGTGTAAAAAAGGGGCATGGTCTTTGACCACCTCTCAGCAATCCCACTGTGTGGGGCTTACTGGAGGTACCTAGTGGGATAGTTGGCTCCTAAGGACCCTCAGCAGCAACGGGGACTTCATCCCCCAGCCAAGGTGACACCAGGAGACACGTTTGCAGAGTTGTGGAGAAAGGGGGCGGGGCCTCTGGCAAGCTACTTGTTCGTGTACTTTTTTTTATAATTTAGAAAAGGGGGCTGTGTGGCCACCTTCCCTTAGCACTTTTGGGCCCCGTAGACCTCATCCCTCAGGGTTAGGCCTATGTTTTAATTATAATTGGTGTGGCCCCCCTCCCCTGGCCGATTTCGGCCACAGGGACACAATCCCCCAATGCCTGGCTAATTTGTTTACATTTCTTTTTTTTAAGGGAAAGGGGCCGAGCAGACTCCCTCCACCAGGCTTATATCTGACCCTGGAACCCCATCCCCTGGGGCCAGGCCATTTAAAGGCCTCTCGATGGGGAGCACAGGGGGAGTATAAAAAGACCCCCGCAATCCTTGACAGCTCCACGCCTCCTGTGGGAGCGGCAATGCTTTTGGACAGAGGGAGCTGTTAACATGCAGCTCCCTCTGTCCAAAAGCAATTCTGCTCCACTTCATGGAAGCAAGAGCATTTCTCGTGCTCTCTCTTTCATTACGAGGACCGGAGTTTGCTATGGTATGGTGGGAGCAGTGCTTCCACCATGCCATAGCAAACTGCAATGTCCCGGGGTGGGCCCCACAGGACATTGCTGGAGCCGGTGTTGGGGGGTGGTTGTCCCCAGGGCCATGGAGGGCTCCTGGAGCGGGGCCGCACAGCCCCCCTTCCATCTTCTCTATAGCCTTGGGAGGTGGTTGTACCCGGGGCCAGGGCCCACAACAGACCTCCGCAATTACTTAATTTGTGCCCCGGGATGGGGGTGGTCCCCGGTGCTGTGTGGGAGGAGGGTTGAGCCACCCCACACATTACTTTTAAAAATAGCCCTGCTGATGGCTGTGGGGCTGCAGGGGGTCACGTCCCCCCCCACATTAAAGATAATTAGCCCGGGGAAGGTAGTGGTCCCAGGGGCTGCGTACCCCCCCACATTGAAGATAATGTGCTCCGGGGAGGCGGCGGTCCCCAAGGCTGTGGGGCCCTTGTAGTCCCCCCTCATTCAATATAAGCCCCAGGGAGGTGGCAGTCCCCCGCATTTCATTTGTCATTGCTCCTGGGAACTAACTCACCCCAGACCGCGCTTAGTATTAAAAAACTTTTTCAGTGGGATTTGCGGACACAATGCGACTCCAGCTGACTTTTTCTCTTCAAAAATTGTTTTTTTTGGCCTTGAGTAGGCCTTGGGGTCAGGGTGTTCCTACCCCGCCCCCTATTCTTGATTTGTAACCTTTTTTCACCTTTTTTCGTGTGACTCGGTTCAACCAAGTCACAAGATGGCTGCCAATACTTCCTGGTTGGAACTATTGGCAGCCAATCAGATTGCAGGCTCGAGATCAGGAGGGTTTGTGGATCCTTTGTGTCGATGTATGTGTATTCTCCGTTCCGATCATCAACATTTGTTGCAGGTCGGGAGGGTGCGGAAGGCAAGAACTGGTGGCAGAAGGTTTTCGATAAATGTGGCCACCTTGTGGAATTCTCTTCCTCTGCACTTACGCTCGGAAGCCAGCCTCTTTCGGTTCCGCAAACTTTTAAAAACTTTTTTGTTCTCTGCTTAACGCCTGCTTCAGTGTGGTAGTGTTTTTTTCTCTGGTGAGCGCTGGGATGCCTACTGGTAACCAGGCGCTATATAAAACTCACAATAATAATAATAATAATAACTACTGAACGTATTTACACCATTAAACTAAAGATGTGCTTTCTGGACCAAGAGCTACTGTTTTGCCAATTTTTGTGTCATTCTGTTCAGCAGTTCGGGCTGTAGCCGTGTTTTAAGTTTCCTATGAGAAATTAACATGGTGAAAACACATTTTGGGACCCCCCCCCTTTTTCTCAGCCCCGCTTGATGAATCGCCCCAAAACTTTCATCACAACAGCTGAAGGAAGTTGGCCATTAATTTGAAAAATTTCTCAAAGATTCGTCAAACAGCACCTAAGATATTGGCAAAAGAAAAAACTATTTTTGAATAGAAACAAGGTCCTAACTATAACTGCCTATTGGCGACATATAAATGAACATTTAATTTCAGCTAAAACCTTGGCCTTTAGTAATGCTTTCGACCTTACTTATGAAATGTAGCCTCCCCAAAACACATGTGATGGACTAAAAGCGGACCCGCCGGAAAGGCACCATTGTTGTCTCGGTACCAAACGCCGAACTACCCAATGCTTTGGAATTACAAATACTGTCCGAAGTATCCTTTTCCACAACCCCACACCAAAAAACAAACTATGTTGCAACAAATAATACATTTTAGAACTTTTTCTGCTTTGCATCTGCATAAAATAGGACATAAAAAAATAGCAACCAAAAGACGACACAGAAATATGCCATTCTGGGTTTTCTTACCGACAAAGGCCAAGGCACTGTTACTTTTTCATGACTTCTACACTGACCAATTATACACCTACCGGGAATGTACTTCTGTTTAAGTAATATGAATTTTCTCCGAAGCAGCGTGTTGCTCAGATTTTTGTAAATGTATGCTAATTAAAGATATGTGCAGAGGGCAGGGGAAGTAGTATCAACCCTCTACTGCACAAAGCAAGCATAGCGAACGAGTTTGACTGACTCTATGAATAGGCATGGAGTGCTTGCCATAGGTAAATTCTTTAAAAGTGACCCATGAATCTACTACAGAATCAAGGCGTATTGTTTGGCATGAGAAGCAACACTTTCTTTTATTCTAGCAACCCACTGAGCAGTCAAATCAAATCAAATCAAAACGAGCTTTATTCAATTTTAGGCATTCAAATCATAAAAACAGGCAGTTAAAACATCATTTCACATCTAAGAATTACATTAAAACCCATTGGATAGGTACAAATTCATAAAAAGTCAAATTCATTTAACAATAACTATTTCTTTTACATCCGGGAAAAAAAGATTTTTTTATGCTGTGCTTAGTATATACCTTCTCATGACTATGTTTCTCCCATATGTTTTGAAAACGGCATTCAAATGTTTAGGGACTTTCTGACTCTATGTACACTTTTTAAAAAAAACACCATAGATCCGATACAATAATAATTTCCCAACATTCCCACTGACCAGTCACCTTTCTTGTAGCTTAATACCGTTCTCCTGGTTTAACCCACTAGGAAACAATACTGTGATTGGCTGCTCACACACACTACCACCGGTAGAGCATAGTCAGTGAAAGAAAAGATGTACTACTGATAACGTATCTTTCTTTTCTTAAGGTGGGGAGTCGAGTGGTGCTGCAAACTGCTGGTCTACTTCTAATAATGCTGGGCGTCTTTGGGAAGTTTGGATCCATTTTCATCACCATCCCCGAGCCAGTTATTGGAGGAATGTTCATGGTGATGTTTGGAATGGTAGCTGCAGTAGGGATTTCAAATTTACAGGTAATCTCTCATTTACTTTTGCGTTGATTTGTGGTTTAAAGCTGTTTAATAATATACTAGTAAATAAAGCAAAGAGGGTTGTGCATACATAGCTTACATGATGGAATTATCCCCGGAGGTAGTGGAGACCCGATTTAACGGTAATAGCAAACTACTGCAACAACAAGCCTCATAGACACTTTTCTAGCATTTACCCTAAATACAAATTTTCATCACCACTAAGTAGGGTACATAGGGTCGAAGAGGAGGAGGGAAGGAGATAGCAGTGAGACAAGCGATAGAAGGCAACTCAAAACTTGCATCATAAGTAAAAGCCATACTCCATCACCATGAGCCAAACATTATCCTCCCCACACCAGACACGCCCATACACTCCCAGTGCAGGTGCCTCAAATGTCCCGGCACATTATCTCTCTCCACTCACTCCTGCCCCCTTCAAAAATGTTTCTTTGCCTCCGCATTTGAAAACACATTTGGGCTTATTTATAGGCCCCCTGCGCCGCCGGTACATCACATTTTGTGACGCACCGGCGAGCATTTTATTGGCCCATATTTACAAGGACACGTAAAGCCGCCCTGTATGGCTTTTAGTGTCCTTGTAAATATGGCCTCTTTGCACACAGCACTTCGCGTGAAAGGGGCGTTCCATGGGTGTTGCTGTGGGTGTTGAGCGGAAATGGCTCAAGGGCTTTTACAATATGGCAGGCTAATTCATAAGGAGGCTGTGAAGTGGGGTGGGCAGGGCTGGCTGGATTATGACCGGGAGTTTAGGAAGAAAATGTCAATGTGTCAAGAGATGATGAGGGACCAGAAGGAGGTCCAGCTGTGGTTAGACCACATGGGATCGCGCACACTACAGGGCATGGTGACGCAGCCTAAAGTTCAGACAGGCTGGGCAGCAGCCAAGGGTTCCTTCCACACAGACACGTGCTTGGCTAGGCAGTCTTTTCGGTTAGGGAACAGGGGGTTGGGAGCCAGAGGGGGGATTCAGAAGGTCTCCCCCGGGACCTGCCGCCTTTTCAACTCTGGGTCGTGCTCATTGGGCAAACCGTGCAAGTTCCTGCACGCATGCAACAGATGTGGGGGGCCTCACCCTGCGTTCTCTTGCCACAGTCAGGAAGGGGGCGCCGCCAAATGAAATCAGGTTAACTGAAGTTGGGGGGGCACAGCTGGACCACCCTTTCCTCTCCACAGGCGCAGCAAATTCTTTGTTCACACAAGTGCACCAGGCATCACCTCTTCCACCCTCCCCCGCCATGGACCGTGTCCCCATCCATTTGCGCACAGTTAAGGGCCCCTCGCCAGTCAGCCTTACCAACCCTTTGCCTCTCCTTAGACAATACTCAAACAAGCAAGACAGCCGGTTGCTGCTAGCAGGATTTAGCAACGGCTTCAAGATACCTTATGTGGGACCCCAAGGGTGCAGGGAGGCCGATAGCCTGAAGTCAGCTAGGGACCTACCGGCGATAGTCAGAGCCAAGGTGGAAAAAGAGAGGGCCCTAGACAGGGTGGTGGGGCCTTTCCTGCGGACTCCGTTGGACAACTTTGTGGTCTCCCCTCTGGGGGTCATTCCCAAGAAGGAGCCTGGGGCATTTCGGTTAATTCACCACCTGTCTTACCCTGAGGGTGGGTCAGTCAACCATGGGCTGGAGGCGGGATCCTGCTCTGTGTCGTATTGTACCCTGCACATAGCATCGGACTTAGTCCGGAGGGCGGGCAAGGAGGTGTGGTTAGCCAAAGCGGACATCGAATCCACTTTTCGCTTACTGCCAGTTTACCCAAGCAGCCAACACCTGCTCAGTTTCAAGCTGCAAGGCAGGTACTTTTACGACAGGTGCATGCCCATGGGTTGTGCGGTGTCCTGTGCCTACTTCGAGGCTTTCAGCAGTTTCCTCCAGTGGGCCCTACAAGCAAGTTATGGGGTTGTAGGGGTTACGCACTGCCTGGACGACTTCCTCTTCATCAGGGGGGAGGGCACACAGGACTGTGAGAACGCCCTTGCAGATTTTGAGAGGCTGGCCAGTCATTTGGGGGTTCCTCTCGGGAAGACGGAAATGTCCGGCGCAGGTGTTAACATTCTTGGGGATAGAACTTGACACTATAGCTGGGGAATCCAGGCTGCCAGCTGACAAAGTCCAGGATCTCACACTTCAGATCCAGGCATCCTTAAGCCATGACAAGGCCACCCTGGGTTTCTTACAGAGCCTCCTAGGAAAGTTAAACTTTGCAGCCAGAGTAATACCAGCAGGGAGGAAAGCCAGGGCAACGGCAAAGGTCAGGAACAAGAATCACCTGGTGAGGTTGAGTAAGGGGATGAAGGAAGACCTGAGCATGTGGGCCAGCTTCTTGGAGAGCTTCAATGGCTCAGTCTTATGGAGGGCGCCTTGGGCGGGGACCCCGGAACTGGCTTTATTCACAGATGCATCTGGGAGAGAAGGTTTTGGGGTGATCCTAGACAGGGAGTGGTGCGCGCAGAAATGGCCCATTGTGTGTCACAAGAAGAAGGTTAAGACCAACATCACAGTTTTGGAATTGTTCCCGATAGTGATAGCTTTTCACCTTTGGCCCACAGTACTGGCAGCAAAGAGGGTCCTGTTCTAGTCCGACAACCTAGCGGTGGTGCAGGCCACCAATTCACAGTCAGCATCCTGCCCACTGGTCTTGTGTCTATTGAGGGAACTGGTGAGGGCATGCCTTTTTAACAATGTTGAATGCAGGGTGCGACACATCCAAGGGGTGCAGAACACAGCGGCTGACGCTCTCTCTCGTTTTCAGTGGCACAGGTTCCGGGAGACGTGGCCGAGAGTGAGGGAGGAGATGACCCCTTTTCCACCGCACCTATGGTTCCTTCTGAAACTGATAGGCGTTTAGGGGGGCTGGGAGAACTGTCCCTAGCACCTAGGACCAACAAGTGATACAGAGCATGTGTGGCCAATTTTTGTGCAGTAACTGGCGTATGGGACGAAGGGAGGCCATCTCTGGAGAGCAGGACTCAAGATTTTATTTTATGGGCCAGTTTTGTTGTCAGATCATTTTCTCATCACTTTTTCCATCTCTGTCATGGTTTCATCACGGTCCAAACCAGTAGGGTCGTTAAAGCATCTCTCTAAATCTTTCCATCTTCTTACTAGAGAGCAGGCCCGGACTGATAATGTCGGGCACCGGGCAATCCCCCGGTCGGCTGGAGGGGGTGGGGGCCGGTTTTGGGACAGGGGGCCGGTTTTTGTGCTGGGGGCCGATTTGGACCCTGACCGTACTAGTCTGACTGTGTTGAAATACAGTCAGACTAGTGCTCTGCCGTGTCTCTCTTCGCTCCGCTCAAGGCAGCGCCAGCAGCATTCAAGTGCAACTATGCTGCTGGCGCTGCACGCACCGTCCGTTACACAATTTTCTTTTATTAAAAGAAATCCACCTGCAGCTGCACATAAACTGCATGCTGCTCGCAACGCTCAGGTGTCTTCCTGCCCCCGCCGAATCTGCGCGCCGTGGTTTCACAGTTCACCCTTAGCTGGGGTGGGTCTGGTGATGATGATCATGCGCATTGCGCAGCCCCAATGCGCATGATCATCTTTTCAAAAAGTGCGTGTGACTTGAAGAGGGGATTTAGGAGGAGGCAGGCATCTCATAATCTGAGAGGCCAGACATTATACGAGTCGACTCTATAATTTATTACATCTAGACCCCGTCTGCCGTCCGCAGGTGAGTCCAGTCCTTTGCATGAAAATAATATGCAATCCCTGATTACAGCACTGAGGGGCCGGCCGGGCCGGAATTAAAGGCAAAAGGCTAGGCCCCAAAATAAACAGCATTTCCGGCATGAAACGCACTGGTAGCTTAAATTAACAAGCAGGGCAGGGTGCGTGGCACTGGCACAGGCTGGAACACAATGATTAATCTAACAACAGCGCCCGCAGATGGCCTCTTTTCACTGCTTTCGAGGCAATGATGTATTTTTTTGGTCAGGAAAATGGGCCTTCGCAGCGCTGCAGGTACGAAATTAGAATGTACGTTGGATGAGAGGGTAGCTGCCGCCTCCCTGGCTTTCAAGGGAAGAGGTAAAGGACTGCGTGAAGGGATGGGGGGCAGGCATGAACTAAATGACGGAAGGAAAGAGTGAAGAACGGAAGGAGGGACGGAGGTAGAAAGGACAGAAGGAAAGACAAACAAAAGCAAAGGAGTTAAAAAGGGAAGAAAGGAGAGGGAGGTGCGCAAAGGGAAGAAAGGAAAGAGTGTAGAATGAAAGGAGGGGAAAGAAGGAAGCATGGGAAAAAGGAAGAAAGGGAATGGGAAGGGAGAAAAGCAGTACACTAACCATGAAAGGAAAGTGCATAGGAAGGGGAGTGCAGATGAGCAAGGGAGGGAGGGGGAGTGAAGGAAGGAATAAGAAAAGGAACAAAAGGAGGGTTAGTGGAGCAGGAAGAATGAAAGCGAGGATGGTATAGAGGGGGGGAGATGAAATAAGTGTGAAGAATGGCAATGGCCGATGGGGCAATAAACTCAAATTAGAAGATAGGACAGTAGAAACGAAGGAAGTGAATGAAGGAACAAGATAAATATAAAAGAGAAAATAAGGGGAAGAAGGAAGTACGGCTGAAAGGAATGGAAGCAGATGGAAGGAGTAGAAAGATGGAGATGGAATGGTTAAGGAAAATAGACCCGAAGCAAAAGAGCAACTAAGGAAGCGAAGAAGTAGGAAGAGAATGATGAAACGTTGACAGAAATGAAGGAGGAAGAGCTGAAAGTATGGCAAAATGGTATAAACGTACAAATGAAAAGAGTGAAGAACGACAGAAGTGAGAAAGAAAGAAAAGAAAGATGAAGGAAGGTAGAAAATTGGGCAGGTATAAAGTAAGGTGGAGAAAGGAGGAAAAGTTAAGTAAAATACGAAGGAAGTAAAAAAAAGGGAGGAAGAGAAGATAAAAGAAATACAGGTAAGGACAGGAAGGAATGAGGAGAAAAGACATGAAAGGAAGGAAGACGAAGGAATGAGGGAGAGTTGAATAATGTACAATAAAATGGAAGGAACGAACAAATGAAAAGGAGTGAAGAAAAAAATGAAAAAGAAACTTAGCGTGGAGGGTAAAATGGAGGCCTATCTCTGATAGTTGTCTCTAGCGCTGCCCAAAGCTGCTCGAATTCCCCACGCGTAAGCCTCCCCTCCCTCCGTTCTGGAAGGGCTCAGTGAGCAGTGGTGTCAGATGAAGAAACAAACCCCCTCCTAATGTAGTGACGTGGGTTTAGGAATTAGATAACGGTCGACGTTTATGTTTTTTTTAATGTAAGGGCGAGAGTTTGGCAACCGTTATTTCGGAGTTTAGGTTTTTGTGAGATATGTTTTTATGTTTCGACGTGGGCCCGTCTGTTCCCGGTTCGCCCTGGTGACACGGGCATCAGAAGAGGGGCCTCGCTCTTACCACCAGAACTGTCAAGGGCCTCTGAGAGCGAGGCTGCAGGACCCTGTCGGTCTGTGGTGAGATGGGTGGTCAGTGGCAGCTAACAAAGACTCCGATGGCCGCTGACACATAGCGCCTAGTGCCGCCGCCGCGGAGAATGCAGGGAGCGCCTCTCTCTAGTGTGAACCGCACCTGGAAGCTTCCTCCATGCTGCAAAGGGTGTGAGTGTATTTGGTGAAACATGACTTCAAATTGTTTTTTTTTGTTGCCAGGGCTCGTAAACGCTGTGCCTGAGGCTCTCTGCCCTTGGGTGTACCCTCCTCCCTGCGCACTCCTACTGTAAAGAGAGTTTTTATTTCTGGGAGTGTTCTATAGTGCTTCCCAGAATACTGTGTTTTTCAAGGCACTAGTGTAGGTTACATGTGTTTACCGCTCATGAGAAATGTGTCACTTTGGTCTTCTGTTTTCTTACGCATCCACATGTGCAGAATTTTGTTTTGACATTAAGATTCCATTCCATCAAATGATGTATTTGTATTTTGTATAGTGCTCGGTGCTGAGAAGCTACCTCCAAGCGCTGCAGCACAAACAGAGTGCCTCTGTGAGGCAGGGGGTTGAGAATGAAGGAGGAATGACAGAGAAAAACAAGAATTGCCACAGCTCCTGATTTCATGACCATGTTAAATTAAAATGGGCGTGACTTTTAAAAGACCCTATGTTGCAGGCTGTTCCCACTGGTTATCCAGGTGTTTTTTACCAAGAAACTATGCATTTGTGCTGGTGGAGTTGTCTGTCCATTAACAGTCGACATTGGAGTTTTTCTGTAATGCTTAAGTCTGGTGTGCACTTTTCAATGTTTAAAAACCGCTTTCTGCTACTTTGCTTAAACAAGCGGTTGCCGTTGCGCCCCACACAGCACTGGAGGGGAGGAACTGCAGAGATAGTGGGGTGGGGGGTAAAGTAGCGAGGGCAGGAAACAGAAAACGTGAGTAATGGCCCATCAGATAAGAGAAAAGGGAAGTGCTCGGAACAGGTGCCCTTGGAAATGCCTGTGCGCCGCGGCTCGTCTGCTTCATGAACACTTTTCCTATCTGCTTGCAGAGAGGAGACACCATGCGCGTGCACATGGCCTGTCTGTGCGCACACATGGTTTGTCTCCCTTCGCTAGCAAAAGCCACAACCAAAAAAGTGCACAGCGAGGACATGCTGAAGGTGGTACGGTACACTTGACAGGTCTAAATAGCATATATTGGCACTCGGACATCCGATTATCAAATTAGAAGAATAAATATCCTCTGTGCCCTTCTTGCAAAATTGTATCTGCTACCTGATGACTTAAATTGCATTTTACCTGTTGTCACCCAAGCAAAGCAGGCATTTGTAATAGCATTTCTGGTGCATTCTGTGCGCAAAAGATTACTGCTGAATGCCGTGAGTAGCACAGATGTATCACATTCAATGTGCACAGCGCAGAAGTTAAAGCTGTAAGTTGCATTTCTTTCCTTTTCGGTAAAGCAGAAATAACAATTGTTTCAAAAGATTCAGTTCCATCCAACAGCAAACACATGCTCCATGAAAATAACAACGCAACAAGTAATAATTACAAAAACGCCAATTTAGATTGAAAACTTTTTGGCTGCAGCAAAGCTTGCTTGAATAAATGCAAATTAAAAGCAGGCTTCCGTCGTTCACTGCTGTCTGCATAACAAATCCTGAGGTTGAGATACGGCGGAGTATTATTAGCAATATTTTGAAATACTTAAAAATAAAAAGCCAGATCAGTGCAATACTGCATAGCTAGATAATTCAATTCTACAGAGAGAGAGAGAGAGCTTATTCAAACATTCATCTAGGGTGAGAGTTCATTAACTTTTATCTGTTTTTGACTGGGGCTGATACTACGGTATCTGATATCCGTTTGGGCTTCACTTTTATGACTATTGCACTGTTATCATCACAGTAATCCGTGCCCATCTTTGCTCCAAACATGGCTCCCAAGCTGTAGCTGCTTTTCACCTCAGTTTCCCAGGAGATCACGGTGCCACAGGATGCCTTGATATGCTTCATGCCCTGAGAGCTGGTGTTGCTTGGTTACCAATGTTTGGGGACAGTGTGAGTGACCCATTCTCCACAAGCACTGTTAGTGCTTCCACCTTTGGGAGTGTGCAATCCAATATGTATTATGTGACCCTTGGGTTAGTAGAAGATATAATTGATACACTCTTTTGAGGTTAATATCCCCTCAGATACCTTGGGAGTGAGTTCAGCATACATTTACACCGTTTTCATGAGCATAACTGCCAAGTTTTCATATTGTTTATATGTCTTCCATAGTGTAGTACCTGACAGCTTGTTCACCCCTTGTATCCCATACAAACCAGGCCTTTATTGGCATGCAGCTCAGGCTCCAGTGGCACGTGAAGTATCAGTAGGTGTTGTAGCACCCAGGATAATGTGCTGCATGGCTAAAGCATACAAGTTCCCAAAGGCGAGACCTGCTGGCTATGCCAATGCTTGTCTAATAAGCTGTTGAAAAGCAAAATGTTTTTAACACTGTTTTGAAAAGAGCAATAATAAAATATCCCAATAGTTCTAGGTTTAGCAGACCACCGAGTAGCAAAATCCCTTCTAAGCGAACGCGGATATGCCCATAATGAAATTTTGTTGCAGAAAAAAAGTGGATGGATATCAGCATGTTGTGGTTGCTACAGGTGATGCAGTGCCTATCTCAGGCAATGTCCCCTCCAAATAAAAGGGGAATAAAAATCACAAGCTCCAAGAACAAAAGTGTATGTCAGAATATACTGTCCATCACTATTCCTCTGCCACTAAACACACCATCCAAAATACTTTTAGGCTGCTAGGGTTATTATTCCTGCATGACAGAGTACTTCTCATACTCTCAGCTTATGAAGGTGATCACTGATCCTCAAAGCGGCAAGTGCTGCTAATTGTGAAGTGAGAAAGCTCACAGCGTCAGTGGCAGATTAAGCTACTAGAGCTCCTGTTCAGGGTGGTGCAACAGGCAAGGTTTAATCATTAGTATATTTCAGGGCTCACTTGCTCATCAGATTGCATATACATCCAAGTGACAGTACCCACTTTACCATAGTATGACAAGGACATACTATCATAACATTTTAAAACTGTAAATCACCACTGTCATGACATAAAACAAAATGTGCAGATATAGAAATCATCCCAGAAACCAGATTCCTCTGGTGTGTGAAGCATTGTTGAACCAGAATTGATCATTCTCAGCCATTGGACAATCCTTCCTGGCTCCCTCTTGCCCAAGTATTTTTTTTTAGATAGATAGATACATTTATTTCAGTTATTAAAAAACATGGAATATTACACAGATAAAAATGTTAAAAGATCTTAATTCTACTGAAATTAAAATCAGATTTTAAAAGTTTCCTTTAGCATCACTAAAGTTCAAATTGTGCCCTGGTTAAAAAAAGTCACTGTGGAGCCATCCTTAGGTTACATTTGTTTGACTGTTTACGGTCAATAATCGTTCGGCTTTAAGATACAATTTTATGAAAGCAGCCATTATTTGTGGAGATTTCTTTCATACAAAAAATCAAAATAGTAGTGCATGCTGACATGATCTAATGCTAAACATATTGCCCAGGTATGTCCAGCACCACTGTCAGGCCAAAATACACATCATCTCGGTATGTACAAATATAGAGCCATACCAGAAACCCTGGTATGTAAAGTCTCCTTTCAGTGCACGAACATTTCCTAACATGCTGCCATACACTCTCTAAATCCCATCTCCTCTACACCCTCTTCTATCTCACCCTCCTCAAATGGGTATGTGAGGATACATAGACTTGGAGCTGCAAGTGATGTCCACCTGCGACTGACCCAAGAGCCAGCTCCTTAGTATGTTACTACACAGTATAGACTGAAACCTGTGGAAAGTAGATTGAAACCTGCACATTAAGTGAACACGCTAACTCGACATACGTCTGTCTCACTCATCTGTCCTATGCCTCCTAGGTTTGCCCCATAATTCGCTGATCCCAACCAGCAGATTGAAAACAAAGTTTTTGCACAATTTTGGTGACTACAAAGTATGGTCTTTTCGGAATTTCAAAGCATTTAAGACCTCTGAGAGATTAAAAGGTCCAGGACAGGCTTGGTCAAATATTAGATTACCCTACGAAATCTTTTGTCTTGCCTATAATTCAGACCGACACCGCTTTAACAAGTAATGCTGCGTCTGAAATTATCTAATCTCTTTACTGGTCATTTTGCCAGTATGGCGGGGCAAATCCAGTCATATGTTGAGCTGTTTATGTTAAAAGTGCAAGCAGTGTATTCTAGTTTGAACAGGTTATGATATACCCTTTATGAATTGACTGTAGTACCAGTTTACTATATTAAGGAGTCCCTTGTCAACTCTTTATAAGGATACTTGACTATTATCTGGCCTGGTTCTAGGCTATCATATGAGAACCTGAGCAGCAGCGGTGATGTGTACACTAGCATGGCATCTGGGTGACCCAGAATGGATGCTAGTGTACACATCAATCCATAGAAAATTAAATCAGTCGTGAAGTCCGGTACCATCCCATGCAGGCATCTGAAATCCTTGCGGACATATCCCCGATCCATGGTAAATCATTTGTGGTCTGACTGAGGCCTCCCATTTATCTGGGAGCAGTTTGTACTTTCTTTGGTGCATGCAGCGCACATCAGGGACTTTCATTGCTGCTAGTGATGGAGTGCTATGCCAATTATTAACTCCTCGAACTAAATGGGCATGCGTTTCTGCTCATCTGCTTCACATAACACTCAGGATAGTTTAAAAGAACGTTAAAGATTATACACCCGTAAACTCTCTCCTGTAGTAAACATTCAATGAAAAATGTGTTGAAAAATGCTTTGTTTTGGCCTTTCTGTCTCCAAAATTTTCTTGGGGGACAAGCCCCCAAACTCCCCCTAGTAGTGGGGGTTGGTCTCACTTTTACTTTGTTCTCTCTGATTCATTACTTGTCTCTATTTTTGGTGTTTTCTGAAAGAATGTCTATGGGTACATTTGACTGGGTGGATAACCTGGTGCTCTTTAAGGTCATCATCTACTATTTACTGTGATTTGAAAGTTGATACAAATGAATATGTAATGAAAAATGTGCTGTAAAATACACCATTTTGATCTGTCTTTTTCTAAAATTTTCGTGGGGGGAGAACCCCCCCAAACCCCCCTATTAGTGGTCGAGCTCGCTCGCTACGCTCGCTCGCTAAGCGCGCCGGGCGGGGGCTGGTCTGACAAAATTTGCCAGGGCTGGTTTCATTTCCCAGTCCGGCCCTGCTAGAGAGATGCTATTAAATGTTTTAACTAACTTCCCGTGTCCCACCTCTGACAATGTAGAGGATTACATCGATCTCTTTCATAATTGGTTCACAGATCGTCTAGAGAGCCAAGAAACAAAATTCTGCAGACAAGAGAACATCTGCCCCTTGGTTTACCCCTCATCTAAAAAAAGCACGACAAGATCTTAAGAAAGCAGAAAGAGCATGGAGGTGATCCTATGATCATACTGAGAGGCTAAATTTTAAGACGCTGACTCGAGCCTACCATAAATTAATTTGGGATGGTAAAAAATCCTATCTGGAATCTAGAATAAATGAAGCGGAGCATTCTTGCAAGGAAATTTTCAGGGTGGTTAAAGATTTCACCTCTCCCTCTGCCTATACTCCGACCCATGCTCACTCCGAAACTTGGTTGAAGGAATTAGCTGTCTACTTTGTACAGAAAATTACCTCTATTCAATCATCTCTCCAGGCCACTTTCCAGCAGCATACGACAAGTCTGGGGTGTCCCTTGCCAGATCATGGCCCCTTTCTGTCCAATTTTCCCCCATTAGATCATGAGAGTTCTCTTGCTATTCTGACAAGTCTTAAATCCGGATCTCCACAGGATCCTTGCCCTGCCAAGTGTCTAGCAAATATGGCACCTGTTCTTAATGACCTGATAAATCCCATCTTGAATCTGTCGCTCTCTTCCGGGGTAGTTCCCAAAGCTTGGAAGAGCGCCATGATCCTGCCACTCATTAAAAAACCAGCGCTCGACCCTTCAGTCCATGCAAATTACAGACCCATCTCCTTACTCCCTGCTCTGGCGAAAGTGACTGAGAGGTTTGCTCACAGATCTATTTCCAATTTTATCGAGGAAAGGGGTCTGTTGCATAGCACTCAATCTGGCTTCCGTGCAAATTTCAGCACGGAGACCGCGCTCCTTGAAGTCACAGATGCCATCAGGGAGGAGTTGGATGTTGGTAAAAAAGTGGTACTGATTATGCTGGATCTGTCGGCGGCGTTCGACACCGTTCCCCACGCACTTCTTCTTTCCAGACTCTGGGACTTTGGTCTGCGGGGAACAGTGTGGAATTGGCTCAAATCCTTCTTAGCCGACCGCCGGCAGACAATCTGGGCGCCACCCTTCTCCGCCGAAATGTCACCACTTGAAGTGGGGGTCCCTCAAGGTTCCATCCTGAGTCCCCTCCTTTTTAACATCTTTATGGCCCCCCTGGCGGTGACAGCGGAGTCTTTCGGCGGCCGGATTGTCAGCTATGCTGACGACACCCAGCTCCTCTTTGTAAGCAACAAGGAGGGCCAGTTTGTTGGTGTCCAGGTCAACGGCTGTTTGAGTGCTGTTTTTGAGTGGTTTGGGCGCCATGGGCTGAAGTGCAACGCCGACAAGTCGGAGTTGCTCTTCTTTGGCTGTACATCTGAGCCTGATTGGAAAACCTGGTGGCCGCAAGATATGTCTCCTCCCACTAGCTCGTCTGTGAAAGCCAAAAATTTGGGAGTGGTGATTGACAACAAGCTATCTTTCGGACCACATATTTCATCTCTCACTGGGAAATGTTTCGGCATCCTGCGGATGCTTCGTAAATTTCTCCCCCTAGTTTCTATCCAGCACAGAAAAATTATTGTCCAGGCACTGATTTGCTCCAGGTTGGATTATGCAAATATTTTGTTTCTGGGACTTCCCAAATACCTGGTCAGGCGTCTGCAAATCGCCCAGAATTCTGCAGCCCGAGCCATCTTTGGTCTTCCAAGGAAAGCCAGAGCCACTGATCTTCTCGCCACACTGCATTGGCTCCCAGTTGCAAAAAGGATTCTATTTAAAACTTTGACCACGACTTTCAAGGCCCTGCATGGCATAGGCCCCAAATATATCTCCAAACGACTGTCTTGGTATACCCCTCCCAGATCTCTCAGATCCTCGTCCTTATCAAAAATGAGTGTTCCCATTATCAAACGGGCAAGAGCAGGAGGATGGTCTTTTCGCTACTTAGCTCCTCATGCCTGGAATGATCTTCCAATCTCTTTAAGACAGACCTCTAGTCTTCTGTCTTTCCGAAAGGCCCTTAAGACTTGGCTCTTACCTTAATCCTGATGCTGTTTTTGTGTTTGTACGCCCTTTTTGGTGTTATGTTCTCCCCATCTTCGGTTGGGTGTCTTCGTTAAAGCGCCGGGATACTCCAGTGGAGTGGCCGTGCGCTATAGAAGTATACAAATAACATAACATAACATAACAAAAGCCACCCATGGATTGTGGGCCACATGTCCGCAATCAGCCACCACGCCAGATTGAGAGGTTAGGAGGATCCTACAAAATCATTTATGATCAAGGCAGCGCTAAAGGGCTGGGCCCGGAGCGAGCCACGGGCACCAGACAACAGGTCACCTATAAATTTTGAAACTCTACAAGGTATGCTGGACTTGGGTCCACGTGGTGACCCATTCCGCTTTTTAGGAGGCCCTCTTCTCAGCTAACTTTATCCTGGCCTTCTTTTGGGCTCTCAGAATTGGAGAACTGGTAGCCAGGTCTAAGCAGGACACATCTAGGGTCGCTTTGAATAAGTGGGATGCAGAGTTGCCAGGGGGGGTCCTCACCATATGTTTAAGAAGATCAAAAACTGACCAAGCAGGGATAAGGAGGGTGATCGCGTTGAACAAACTAGAGATTCCAATATTGCCCAGTGCGCTTAGACTCCACTTACCTGGCTTTGCGCCCAGCGACAGGTTACCTGCTTGTGCATGCAGACAGTATGCCCCTCACTAAATTTCAGGTGCTGGGGATAATGGAGGTTTGCTTGGAGTTGTCAGGTAACAAGGTTCAGTGCAAACGCTTTTGCAGCCATTCATTCAGAATAGGGGCAGTGACCACAGACTTTAAGGCAGGCTTGCCGGCTGAGCGCATCAAACACGTGGGGCGGTGGGAGTCCCAGTGCTTCAAAAGATACATAAGGCCCTGAGGGGACGAAGTTAGGCCAGATGATCTTGGGAAGGGGGAGTTGCACGATCAGGATTAGGGTGGTGCTGAGGGAAATGTTGCAGCACCACATGCTGGTGGCTTGCAGTGGAGTGTAATGAAGTATATTCTGTTTAGATATGTATGAGAGTTCAATTTTAAATAAAATAAGTATGCAAACCTTCACCTCTTTATTTACCAGGAACGAAGGTCTGGGTGATGGTCCATTCTGGAGTCCTGAGGGTGGCACTGTGGGCAGAAAGCAGGAAATGGAGGCACGGCTTTACCGCCACAGAGATTATTTGGCTGGGACCACCAGACATGCGATATAATCTCTTGATGAAGAAACTTCAACAGAAACTGGGGGGGGGGACTCTCTGCTCGATGTGTTGGTGATTCACCTGGGAGACAATGATCTGGTTTCCCTGGGTAGAAGGACCCCGCTCCATGATATGAGGGCCACAATGTGTGAATTGAAAAACAAACTAGGTAAATGTGAATTATGGTGGTCTGAAATAACCCCCGGCAGGTGTGGCAAGCGGTGTGTTCAGGGGAAGCCACGGAGACCTCGCACTGGAGGGTGAACAGCGCCATGTGTAAATTCACAGAGCAGAGGGGTTTCGGTTTTATCCGGTATAGGTCACTGCATGCCAAGTCCACAGGGTGTTTCGATGCAGATGGGATACACCTGTCCAAAGTGGGAATGGACCTATTCTTGCTTGATCTGGGGGAGGCCTTAGAATCAGCAGGGTGTAGGTAACCAAGTCTATAGTGGTGGGGGGCCCTGGGGTGACGGTGGCCACACCCATTGGCAAACCAGAGGCAGTAAGGTACAGAAGGGTACGCTCTGCAGGAGCATAGTAAGGGTGCTAAAGCCAAATATCCCAAGGGAGGTTCTCGCTTTGGACCCTGGAGGAGCGACGGCGCCCTGTTAGTCCCACGGGCGGTTGTGGACCTGAGCAACTGGGCGTTGCCTGCAACTCTCCGCTCCCCTTAGCTGGGAGGGGCGTGAGTAAGGGGGTGGACTGGTGATCCACCAGTGGGAGGGGCTATCCCCTCACCCAAATTGACAAACACTCATTGGCTAGGGCCATGGTGTATTTTGGCTCATCAGGCGGGCAGGCGGCGAGGGGCTGTCTGCCCTGAGATCGTCCGTAAGATAACCCACCATGTTTGCATATTTGTTATGAAAATAAACCTGCCGCAATTTTCTCCACTAAAAAGGTGTTGTGTCTGTTTATTTCTCAAAAGTATTGCTGTGGGAAGGATGGGGAGTGTTGCCGATATTGGCACTATGCAGGGCTGCCCCATGGCCACGATGGGGGCCCTCCTAAGAAGGTGGCCCCCCTTAGTGCCACAGGATGGCACACAGGTCAGCCTCCCGGTGGTGGGGACTCTCAAGGGTCCCCCATGCCTATGTCACTTCTGGCCAGGAGGGGGCGGGGGAGAGGTACTTATACCTCTCCCGCCCACTGATCGCCCTTTTTCCACATGCTGCCCTGATGCCGTTTCAGTCCCCACCACTTACCCGGCGTACAGGCGGGGAGGTGTTTAAGTGACTTGGTTATTTGTGTTGCAGGCGGAGTTACAGGGCGATCCAGAGGCTGTAAGGTACAGAAGGGTACCCTCTGCAGGAACACAGTAAGGGTGCTAAAGCCAAATATCCCCAGGGAGGTCCTAGCGTTGGACCCTGGAGGAGCAACAGTGCCCCGTTAGTCCTACGGGCGGTTGTGGACCTGAGCAACCGGGGGTTGCCTGCAACTCTCCGCTCCTCTTAGCTGGGAGGGGCGTGAGTAAGTGGGTGGACTGGCGGTCTGCTGGTGGGAGGGGCTATCCCCTCCCCCAAATCAACAAACACCGATTGGCTAGGGCCACGGTGTATTTTGGCTCATCAGGCGGGCAGGCGGCGAGGGATCGCCCATAAGATAACCCACCATGTTCGCCTAATTGTTTTGCAAATAAACCTGCAGCAATTTTCTCTACTAAAAAGTTGTTATGTCTGTTTATTTCTCAAATGTATTGCTGTGGGAAGGATGGGTAGTGTTGCTGATATTGGCACTAAGGTCTGACCCTACGCTTTCTGCAATGCAACCAACTCAGTCATGGTTTGATATCATACCATACAATGGTCTTGTGTACAATTTCTGACAAATGTAGTCACTGATTGTTGTTCCATTTACAATCCAGCAGCCAGCGCTTTAATCTTTTCATCCACAGACCAAACCTCAGTTGAACGCCTTGCAGTAGGTGTCAGCCAGGAATGTAACAATATTTGCTGCCGTAGTTAAGTGTGTCTGCTTCAAAGGGGCCTTTTTGTTCACATTCGGTGATTCTCTGTGAGTTTTACGAGGTTTAAAGAGATGTCCGTTTTCGTCCTCTTTTTCTCCATATCGGCTGCAGCTACACACACGGTTGCCTCATGTTCCTGTCGCTGCACTCGAAGAAGAGCCTCTCTCCATTTTGAGATGTAATGGAGGACACAGTATACTGTCTCCCACATAAGCCAGGGCAATTCACCACCGAGCTGCACTGAGGATGAGGAAATAAGCCCCAGACAAAGCAGGGGTGGGTTCTAGATGGCAAGGGGTTGTGGCACCTTCCACTGCCCTCAGCCACCACCCTACAGGCCATCCTCCTGCCCCCGCTCCTATTACGGCAACACCAGCAGTCCTGTCTGTCTAGTTCCACCACAGGTATCATTGCTGCTTTTGATCACTGTTGCATCCTATAGTCCTAAAGACTGTTCAAGCCCTACCACAACCGAAAGTCCAATGCACATCATGAGTGGGTGTCCATAGTTTCTACTCCACTTCTGCAGCTTCTCAGCAGCACCATTGGGGCGCATGGGACCCTGTGTAACATGCATTTTGTGGGCTCGAGCCACCTCAGCAGCACCCTTGGTGCGCATGGGACCCTGTGTCGCATGCATTCCGTGGGCTCGAGCCACCTCAGCAGCACCCTTGGGGCGCATGGGACTCTGCATCACATGCATTCCGTGGGCTCGAGCCACCTCAGCAGCACCCTTGCGGTGCATGGGATTCTGCGTCACATGCATTCCGTGGGTTCGAGCCACCTCAGCACCACCCTTGGGGCACATGGGGCGCATGGGATTCTGCGTCACCTGAATTCCGTGGACTTGAGCCACCTCAGCAGCCCCCTTGGGGTGCATGGGATGCTGTGTCACATCACATGCATTCCGTGCGCTCGAGCCACCACAGCAGCCCCCTTGGGGCGCATGGGGTTCTGTGTCACATCACATGCATTCCGTGCGCTCGAGCCACCACAGCAGGACCCTTGGGGTGCATGGGGTTCTGTGTCACATGCATTCCGTGGGCTCGAGCAACCTCACCAGCACCCTTGGGGCGCATGGGACCCTGTGTCACATGCATTCCGTGGGCTCAAGCCACCTCAGCAGCACCCTTGGTGCGCATGGGACCCTGTGTCGCATGCATTACATGGGCTCGAGCCACCTCAGCAGCACCCTTGGGGCGCATGGGACTCTGCGTCACCTGCATTCCATGGACTTGAGCCACCTCAGCAGCCCCCTTGGGGTGCATGGGATTCTGTGTCACATCACATGCATTCCGTGCGCTCGAGCCACCACAGCAGCCCCCTTGGGGTGCATGGGATTCTGTGTCACATCACATGCATTCCGTGCGCTCGAGCCACCACAGCAGCCCCCTTGGGGCGCATGGGGTTCTGTGTCACATCACATGCATTCCGTGCGCTCGAGCCACCACAGCAGGACCCTTGGGGTGCATGGGATTCTGTGTCCCATGCATTCCGTGGCCTCGAGCAACCTCATCAGCACCCTTGGGGTTCATGGGACCCTGTGTCACATGCATTCCCTGCGCTCTAGCCACCTCAGCTGCACCCTTGGGGTGCATAGAACCCTGTGTCACATGCATTCCCTGGGCTCGAGCCAACTCAGCTGCACCCTTGGGGTGCATAGAACCCTGTGTCACATGCATTCCGTGGGCTCGAGCCACCTCAGCAGCACCCTTGCGGTGCATGGGATTCTGCGTCACATGCATTCCGTGGGTTCGAGCCACCTCAGCACCACCCTTGGGGCACATGGGGCGCATGGGATTCTGCGTCACCTGAATTCCGTGGACTTGAGCCACCTCAGCAGCCCCCTTGGGGTGCATGGGATGCTGTGTCACATCACATGCATTCCGTGCGCTCGAGCCACCACAGCAGCCCCCTTGGGGCGCATGGGGTTCTGTGTCACATCACATGCATTCCGTGCGCTCGAGCCACCACAGCAGGACCCTTGGGGTGCATGGGGTTCTGTGTCACATGCATTCCGTGGGCTCGAGCAACCTCACCAGCACCCTTGGGGCGCATGGGACCCTGTGTCACATGCATTCCGTGGGCTCAAGCCACCTCAGCAGCACCCTTGGTGCGCATGGGACCCTGTGTCGCATGCATTACATGGGCTCGAGCCACCTCAGCAGCACCCTTGGGGCGCATGGGACTCTGCGTCACCTGCATTCCATGGACTTGAGCCACCTCAGCAGCCCCCTTGGGGTGCATGGGATTCTGTGTCACATCACATGCATTCCGTGCGCTCGAGCCACCACAGCAGCCCCCTTGGGGTGCATGGGATTCTGTGTCACATCACATGCATTCCGTGCGCTCGAGCCACCACAGCAGCCCCCTTGGGGCGCATGGGGTTCTGTGTCACATCACATGCATTCCGTGCGCTCGAGCCACCACAGCAGGACCCTTGGGGTGCATGGGATTCTGTGTCCCATGCATTCCGTGGCCTCGAGCAACCTCATCAGCACCCTTGGGGTTCATGGGACCCTGTGTCACATGCATTCCCTGCGCTCTAGCCACCTCAGCTGCACCCTTGGGGTGCATAGAACCCTGTGTCACATGCATTCCCTGGGCTCGAGCCAACTCAGCTGCACCCTTGGGGTGCATAGAACCCTGTGTCACATGCATTCCGTGGGCTCGAGCCACCTCAGCAGCACCCTTGGGGTGCATGGGATTCTGTGTCACATGCATTGAGTGGGCTCGAGCCACCTCAGCACTACCCTTGGGGCGCATGGAACCGTGTGTTACATGCATACCGCGGGCTAGAGCAGCCAATCAGAGCAGCTAAAACCAATGCCACCGCGCTTTAGCTGCCAAGGGCAAAGTGTTTCTTGCTGCCAGCCACTCCTGGTTCACCTGGACTGGCGGAGGAGGGGGATTAAGCTTGTGAGAAGTGCATCCATTATTGCTCTCTGCTTTTTTCGTGTTGATTTGCACACTACAACAATGTATCTCGTATGTAGACATTACAATCCTATCTCATCGCAGCAAACTGTAGCTTCAAGTAGTAAATATCAGAAACACGCACAAACTACATGGCGTGTTTGAAACACCTGGGATGTGAACTTGTAAAGAAACAAATCCCTTTGTTAGCATTGAACACAACAGCTCTGTGCAGCTATTCTTTAAAGAGGAGGTTGTTTAATCTAACACATAGTTAAAGTGATGTTAGAATTCTGTTTTCGTGTTAGGCTATAGAAAGTTCTTCTATGTCTGCCTCCCCACTGCCTGCTCCACTGTACCGGTTTTGTTCCAGTAGGTATAATTTACATTTTGACAAATGAATACTAAGATATTTTAAAGGCAGTGATCCCATTTGCATTTATCTTTTTTGACCACTTTCTTGACAGTGTGGCTTCTTGGGACACCCACTTTTCTTTTAAAAGGTAAAATTTAAATTTACAGAATATCTACAAGTTGCATGCATTACCTTCAGATACATACTAGTTATGTACCCACAGAGGCCGCCCCCAAAAGGGGCCTAAAGGGCCGGAGCCATAACTGACACCGAGCCCCGGACGTAACCGGTTTTTCACGCCAAGGAGCAGGAAAGCTCCCGCCCCCTTCCCCCCGCTGCGGCCGCCAGAGAGGCGCCCCCCCAGCCAATAGGGGGACTAAGCGTGGTACAAACCCCGCAAAAAGGGGAAACCAGGTACAGGGCAGGAAAGCGCTGGGGGCAGGGCTTTAAGTGGGCCGGGTCTCAAGGGGTCTGAGCACCGGCAGTTTTTTTCAGGGGGCCTCGAAACGGGTCTCTATCGGGCTCTGTTTCTGAGCCCTGGCACAGGCCGTCCGTTTTTTTTTTCAAGACTGCAGTGACAGCTGTCACTGCAGTCTGGAAAAAAGTGCCAGGGTGCTAGAGCCCGATAGAGACCCGTTTCGAGAAAGCAAGCACATCGATGTGCTCGTGCTCACACTGCTCACTTCTCAACTAGTGGAGAAGTTACAACATGAAGTTATGCAAGGTGAGCGTTGTAGGGGAAGGGAAATCCTTAAAGAGAGTAATTTCCTCTCTGGATTTCCTTTCGCTTTTTTAAACTGCAGGAGCAGCAACATTGAGTTAGGGTCACCAGGGCTTTAAGTGGAAGTTTTTTCAATATTATATGTAACAAGTCATAGTTGCAACTTATTTATCTTATGCAACTAATAACCATTGACAAAGCCAATAGTCCTGACTTGTTGTAGGTATGATGTTACTTGTATCTTATATCTGGATGCAATGAGAGAAAAAGCAAAATACATGTTGGGCGGCACACTATGCTAAGCACAGATTATGAACATAAATGTTTTAAAGCCACGCCCCTAATTACACTGGCCACGCCCCTTTGAGAGACCCCCCAGTTTTTTCATCCCACTTAAAGCCCTGGCTGGGGGGTTTATAAGCGCTGCTCCCCCAGGTAAGCTCCTATCTTTTGGAGCGGGGGAGCACCATCGGCGAGGAAGTTTATTCATGGACGAGGTAAAGCTCTGTCGGAGAACGGGGCAAAGTCTGTTGTGGGCTCCTAACGAAAGCAAGAGGATGACCGGGTGCCCACCCCGGTTCCCCCGACTACAGGCAAGCGTCTTTGCTGCAACGAGGACAAAGGACGTCCGGGTGCCGGCTAAAACCACCCCCCTCTCCAGCTCTCCAGATCACCCGTCGTTCGGCAGGGTAATTCGCAGCGGAGCAGCGATGGTAAAGAAGACCTTTTTTCAATATGCGTCTTGAAGGCGTGCATGCATTAGGACTTTTTCCAGGTGCAAGTCAGGCTTGTGCCTTGTAATAACTATGCAAATGGGCCTCCAGACGGTTCCAGAAGGACCCAGTCTAGTTGTAACAAACAGCCTTTATAGAGATGGCAACCTTCGGCTATCTAAACCTAGGCAGAAATGTTCTGTTGCTCATCCAAGGAGATTATTGTTCCTGATTTAATTTTTCATTATATTTTTGCAATGTTATATAGCATGGACATGGCCCGAAGGAATCAGTGCGCTTTATAACAAGCATGATACAAGGGATACAGTGGGTTACAATAATAGTAATTAAACTCGTACATTTACAACTGTGGGTGTGTGCAGGAGTTATCACAAGAAATAGTTACAGCAAATGAGCAGGGAAGATACACAGAAAAAGTATTGATTTAGGTGGTGGGGTCGTAAAACCAGGGCAGGTCATATTACAGTGGGGGAGTCAGATCGAGGGTGAATTAATCAAGATGTCTGTCAAAAAGAGTAACTTGAGGTCTCTTTTGAAGGTTACTATGCAGGTGGGTAGATGGAGAAGTGAGGCAGAGGGTGCAAGTGCTAGTGGCACTTCTAGATAAAGACTGGTTCTTGTATCATTCTCGACTGAAGGTGGGGGGGCTCCAGTAGGAGGAATTTGGTCTTTCTGGAACCCATTTTTGCTCCAGATATTTCCAGTTTTTAATTTAGATAGGAGGGTGAGGAGGAGTGCAGTGGTCTGTGGGTAATGCAAGCAACTTTGAATTGGGCCCACTCTTCAATGTGGAGCCAATGGAGGGTTAGCAGGGCAGGAGCAATGTGGTCAAATTTCTTGAGACCTAAAACGAAGCGCGCTAGGTGGGCCTAGGTGAACTTGGGATTTCCTGAGAAAAGGGCAATTCCATAGTTTAGTCTAGAGAGAAAAAGAGACTGAACCACAATTTTGATGTTTGATGTTCTGGAATCAAATACCTGTTGGCCCAAAGCTGCCTCATTTGGTGACGTGCACTGTTGGCCATGGCTGCGATGTGGCTGTGAAGATTCCGATGATTATTATGGGTGATGATGAGTGATTTGGCACTCTGGACAATGGTGGGCAGCCATTCGGGGTGGGAGGTTTAGCCATGCACTCTTTTATTGGGTTTTTTGCTTTCGGAGGTGAGATCAAAAGTAATTCTGTTTTAGTGGTTTGAGTTTTAAGTGGAGATCGCACATCCAGTTTTAAATCTTTAAGAGTGTTTCTGAAATCAGGGCAATGTCTTCCGGGGCGGGAGGAGGTTTCAAGTATATTTGGGTGTCGGTGTAGAGCTGGGTGAGAATCCCAGAGTTTGTGAGAATCACAAGGTAGAGGATAAAGAGGGTTGGGGAGAGGATTGCACCTTGAAGGACCCTTGGAGGACGCTTACTTCATAGCTAGTTGCCCAATTCCAAAATGTAGGAGCGGTTGGATAGGTATAAGGAGAACCAGTTGAGGACAGTGCTTCCACATCCCATGTGAACTTCAAGAGTACGGATGAGGTCCAGATGTTTTATAGTGTCAGATATAGTGGATAAATCCAGTAGGACCTGGAGGCAGGAGTTGTCGGAGTTGAGTATTCTGAGGGAGTCATAGACTATTTGGAGGTTCACAGTTACTGTACTGTGACCCTTGCAGAAACCAGATCAGAGAGAGTTGTTTGTTCGAATGTGAGAAGCTAGTTGGGATGTTACGCAACTTTCAATGACTTTTCCTAAGAATGAGAGTGTGGAGACAGAGTGGTAGTTATTCAGGTTCTCTGGATCGAGAGGTTGTTTTCTCAAGAGAGGGGGTACATGACCCATTTTTAGTTGTTCTGGGAAGAGGCTCTGTTTGAGAGAGGAGTTCAACATGGTGGTCCATATGGGGAGATGGTGCGGGGCAAGTGATTTGCTGATAGAACCTGGAATGGCATCCTGATGGTGATTTGAGGGTTTTACTTTGGAGATTTTTTGTTGTAAGTCCTATTCGGAAATTGGAGAGAAGGATGGCCATGATTGTAGTGCTTTGTATGGTAAAGTCTCAACCGTTTGAAGTGAGTCATTGATGGGCAGCAAGATATGGATGCCTCTAACTTTGTTATCAAAGAAATCCATGAAGTTGCAACGGGCAGTGGATGACTTAGGAGCCGGAGGGTTGGAGGGGATAGTAGTCTGTGCAATGACCTCAAACAAGCGCTTCGGTCTTTTCAATATAGAATTCACAATGGCTCCTATGTGGGAGGAATTGGCTCTGAGGATTCGGTCCTTGTATTGTTTTATCGCTTTGCGAAGTTTGGTCAAGCTCAGGTGAGATGGCGATTGTCTCCAATCTTGCTCGCATTTTCTGTTAGGCTTTCTTTCTTCATAAAGCTCTTTAGCTAACCATGCCTGGAGGGTTTTGGTCTGGATGATTTGCACTTCAGGGGTGCACATTTGTCCATAAGGGATTCCATGCAGGAGTTGTATTTGTCTGTGGCCTTGTTAATGTCCAGATGAGGTGTAATCGAAATTAGGATGGTAAGGACCATGATGGCTATGGCTTCTGTCTCAAGGTTGAATGTGTCTCTGAACCACATTTTCTCTTTCTTGGGTTGTACGAATGTTTTGGTAGGGAAAATGGAATCTTCATGTGATCAGACCAGTCAAATGGGATGGGGTCATATGTCTTTATGTTGGGGTAGCTGGAAATTATCAGATCTAGAACAGAGCTTTTGCAGTGTGTGGGTTTTTGGCAGTGTTGTTGAATTTCATTGGCATTGAGAAAGGAGGTAAGAGTGTCCATGTAACTATTACCAACGTCTCCCCAGTGGACGTTAAAAGTCATCAAGGAAGATATTGTTGTCTGAGCTGATAAGTTGCGAGGTGAAGAAATCCATGCAATCCTTGATAAAGGTGTTGATTTGATCCGGTGGATGGGAAATCACATTCAGTGTGAAGTTGGAGGTAGTGGATGTGGAGAGTTCCACCAATATGCTTTTGAAGAACTGCAAATGAGCCGCTGGGAGCATTCAGCATCTTAGGGATTTTCTGTGAATGAGTGTGAGCCAACCACCATGTCCATATTTCTGGGTAAGATGCAAAATGGAGTACTCGGAGGGAAGAAGAAGGTCTACAGTATGGTTAGATGAGACATTGGGCCACGTTTCTGTACCCAGGGTGGGAGATAATGAATTGTCGAGGTTAGAGGGAAATGGTGCGTGGATAGTCTGCAGGGGGGATGTTTATGGTCACATGTTAGCGTCAAGCTACTGGTTGTAGGAGGCCTTATGGATTGTTGGAGAGTTAGTGGTGAAGGGTGCTTTCTGGCTGGAATTACACTGGAGGAGAGTGGATGAGGGGTTTAATGGGTGGACTGAGAAGGAGAGCATGGAGGGTCGTTAGTGGGCCTGAGAGTGAGATAAATTAAGTTGATTTTGTTGAGGATGGCGTCATTGGCTTGGAACATGATCATTCCAAAATGGATATAAAAAGGCTACCTGAGAGGCCAAAGTGGAAAGACATTTGAGTTTGCGTCCAAAGGGGATGTTAGAGAGAGATGAGGAAGGGAGAGTATTGCATAGGGACCGGATCCATAGGTCAGTCTTTCGTGTGAAGAGAAGGAGGTTAGTTTTGAGTAAGCCTTTGCACTGGCAATGGTATTGGTCTGCAAAGATGGTTTCTGGGAAGTCCTCAAGGTCCTTTGTTTCAGGTTATCCATTGTGTGTTTCCATTGTGTGTTTAGAAAGATAAGGGGGTATTTGATCGTGAAAGCATTGGCGCCAGATCTGGAAAGGAACGATGGGGGGAGCTGGTGGCAATGGAAGTCATCACCATGTTGGTGGCTGATACCAGTTGGAGGTTATAAGTATGACCTAGACAACCAAATTACTAGGGTAAAGATGGTCGTCCACAGCATTGCGAAGCGCACTGTGTTCCCCGGGTCTAAAGGGGACCTCATTCAATAGGCTTAGGTAGAGAGGAAGATGGAACTCGGATTGGGATCCCGGAGTCGTCCATATGATGAGCTGGTGGGATAGGACAGCTATTTGAGGTAGGTTAGACTAGTTTTGGAGGAGTTCTGGTGCCAGAAATGTGCCAACTTTGCAGGAACTCCAATGAAGTCTAGTAGGCTTTAATATGACAGGGTGGTTGCAGAGTTACAAGGGTCAAGTAAAGGAACACCACTCAAAGAAGGCTGCCCCCTTGTGCATGTTCAAGCTGTTGAAGGTCCTCTTTCTATCCTCATTGGTTTGGGTGTAATCAATTTTGTTAGATAGGGTGTAGGAGGCTGGCTTGGTATGTGGTGCACCCTCATTCAAGTGTAGCACCCTGCACCACTCCAGACAACATTTATGATGTTTTTAGTGCTTTAGACAACCATAGAAAGCTCTCTAAGTGGTAGCTGTCAGAGCAGCCTTCAGGCTTAGTCTAGGAGGAGTGTGAAGTTAATGCCGTCCAGTACACTTGACCTCTCCTTGTATGAACTTGCAAATTTTAATGTTTGAGAAATTCTTTTTTAATACACTATTTTAATCGGTAACTGCACTTTTTGGTCACGCTGTCTATAGCTTGCCCCCATTCACCTATGCTTTCCAGCTATGCATAAATCTTGTGGACTTCCTGCTTTCCCTGTCCGCCACAAGCAACTCTGCTCAATTGTTGTGGAGGGAAGCAGGACCCTGAGGCACTTCTGGTCTCAGAGAGGTAAGGGAGATGCCGGCAGTTAGCAGTCTGGTGTTTACACTAGGCTCTCCACTATAAGGCCCATGTGTATGCGGACGCGCAGCGGATGTGCACAGCGGGTGCACCCCTGGCGCACTGAAGGCAAGCCCATCTGCGCCCATCCGCGTCGGGACTGCTCCTGGCACCCTGATTTTAGCAACTGAGAACGGGTAACTAGACAACTATTCTGGAGATATATTTCTAAAGATCAGAGAGAGTGGGATTAAAGAGTGGGAAATCCCCTCCTGTATTATCTTCCCCTTTGGAAATCTATATGAACAGCATCAATGTACATGTGCCTCGTGTGGCTATTGTGTGTCCTTATGCCAAATCCTTCCTAGGCCCCACATGTTTATTGAACCCATTATTAACTCTGTAAACTCCAACCCTTGTGATGGAGAGGGAACTAGTGGTCTTCTTTTAAATGCTCGCTCCCTCATAAAACACAAGTTGGAGTTTGCCATCTTTTTAGCAGACTTTGAACCTGATTGGGTCTGTATCACTGAAGCCTGGGCCAATAATGCTTTAGGACCCGACTGACTACTTTATCCAGAAGGTAGACAGGATGGTATGGACGGGTGGAGGCCTTGCTACTGTATTAAAAATTATTATCCAAAGGGAGGGACTGAGAGCTGGGTCATGAGGTCGTGCACACAGGCTCCCAAATGAGACTAGTGTTTAAAGAGGGTATGCAGTTCCTATGTGAAAAGAGTGGGGGGTGTTGGAGTGGAAAAAAGTGAAGGGGAAAGACAGGTCTTTCTTCGTGATGCCTTCCCATCCCGAGAGGTGTCATGCTTCATCATAGGGCGGGTGCCCCTCGTCAGGCCGGCGCTGCAATGCCTGATGGGCTCCTGAAACCGGGGCTCTTTGTCGGGGATCTTCTGAAGAGAACTGTATTCAAATCTCATTTTAGATGTTTGATGAAATCAGGCTATAATCTACAAACCTGTGAAACCCTCCACTTTAAACTCATTACTTCAGCCACCTGCTCGTTTGGGGGTCTGCTGATTTATAGACCCCCAGGTCCTACACCCCCTTTTTTCAGGGAACTTAAACTGCTTCTAGAACCTTTTCTAGCTGGGAACTAGATGAGCATCTTGGGTGACTTTAACTTTAACCCAGAGGAGACGGACAACCAAGATTCAAGCACCCTTTTAGAGGCTCTCCCTAATTTTGGATTGTCAGAACTGGTATCTGCCCCCACCCACAAGGCGGGCCATACTCTGGATGGGATTTTTACTAATGATACCAGACAGATTTACCAAAAAACATCCCTATCAGCTTGTCTGATCATAGCGCAGTCGCCTTTGATCTTTTACCCCTTTCGGCATCCAGAAACAATAGAACTACTTGCCTCTCTGATAAATCTAGAAATTGGAAAGGGGTCTCGGCCAAGTCTCTAGGCAGAATTCTAAATAGTTTACCCTGCGTAACGTAAGATGCCTTTGATGACGGGCAGAGACCTTTGCTGCATTTCTGGAGAGTGCAGCAAATAAGTTGGCCCCTCTGAAGGCAATCACACATAAAAGGCATTCTCTATTAGCTCCCTGGTACAATGATAGGCTGAGGATGCTTAAACAAGCATGCCTAAATAAAGAGCGGGCATGGAGGAAAACCTAAGACAAATAAGAAAAAAAACTCAAATAAATTGAGTATTAAAGCATAAAGCTTGCACTAACTGAAGAAAAAGTATTGCACCCATTAAATAAAAAAAATGCCCCTTCAGGTAAAGAATTTTTTAAGCTAGTACAACTGCTTTCGGCCTTGCAACTCAGAGCGGAGCCAGGGGGCTCTCAAATGTTCTGTAAGCAACCTTCTTCCACTCCAAGATTTAGGATATTCACGCAGGTTTTGGCCCAACACCCATTCTGCCTACTGACACCCCTAGTGATGTCATCATGTTCAAGTCAAGAGCCGAAAGTTCTCTCCGTGTTACCTACACTTGTTCCCAAGTTGGTAGAATAATACCTTCTGAAAACCTATTCAGGATCACCTCTAGAAGCCTGCCCACCAGCCGTTCTCCATATGGCGGCCAGAGGTATAGGCTACCCACTTCACAAACTAAAGAACAATGGGATTCTATTCAGATCTTACCCTCGGAGCTGGAAGAAGGCTATCAATAGGCCTCTCCTAAAAAAACAAACCTGGATATCACCGACTGTAAGAACTATCGCCCGCTTTCCCTGCTTCTTGTTCCAGCAAAGATTCTGGAGATGCACCTTAATATCCATTTGATGGAACCTGCAGAACAGCAGCACTGTTTTTTATGACTCACAGTTTGGCTTTAGGAAACATCATGGGAAATAAAACCGCATCAATCTCAGTCATGAACTGTATAAGGCATCGAGTGGATGAAGGACAAGGGGTGGCGTTGATACTCTTGGATCTATCTACAGCATTTAATAACATCTCACCTGCACTGCTGCTGGATAGACTCCAAGGTCTTGGCATTTCTCGTCAAGCTTTAGCCCCAAATGGTGAGGTTACAGCCCTTTTACTCAGAGGCTTTTTCTCTGCCCTGTGGAGTGCTGCAGGGCTCATCATCGAGCCCTATGCTTTTAAATCTCTATGTGGCACCATTAGTGGCTATAATCAATTCCTTTGGAATGGAGGTAGTGTTGTATGCAGACAACTCTCAGATTATGGTATCAATCCCCAAAACTCTTGCCCGGTAGCAGAGAACGTCTCACATTGCATGACCAAAGTGGCAAAATGCATGTCATGTATCTTTCTAAAACCTAATGGGCAAAAGACGGAAGTGAGGATTTTTGGCCCAGAGGCATCCAGCTGGGACAGCAGCTGTTGGCCTCACTCCTTAAGGACCTTTCCTACTCCGGGAAGAAAGCCCAATAACCTTGAAGTGCTGATGGACACTGTTAGATTTGGGGATCTCTAGTTGGCACAGGTAGGTACTTGTGACAAATAGGGAACCTTGCATCTAGTCAGGGTAAAGGGGTTCACTCCTAAAATAACCCCTGCTCACCCCCTTTGTAGCTTGGCACGAGCAGACAGGCTTATCTCAGAGGCAGTGTGTAAAGCATTTGTGAACACATACAGTAATCAAGTGACAACACTACAGATGGACACCACACAAGTTGTATATTAAAAATAAGTATATTTTATATAGATTTGACACAAGACCACAAACGACAAAAATCCACAACACTGTACTTAAAATGGTAGAATTAGCTTAGTTTTCTCTTGGATGTAAAATGCGACACTTTGAGTCAATGTACCTCAAAATGCGTAGCGCCATACAATGAAAGTGTTGCATGGAAGGGGATGCGTTGGTTCCTTACACGCAACAACGGTGATGCGTTGGTTCCCTACTGATGTGTAGGGGACGGTGATGCGTCGGTTCTTCTCTGCGAGGGTAGGTGATGCGTCAGTTTCTTACTGCACTTCCGTGGTGATGCTGCGAGCAACACCGTGATACGATGAAGATTTGGTGCAAAGAAATAAAGATGTTGTTTTCTTCTTGGTGTGATATGAGGACCGTGACTGGCCCTGCAACACGCTTCCCGGTGATGCGGCGGCATCTGCTGCGATGTCAATCCTCTTCTCCGGCGATGTGCGGTGCTTCGACAACGATACAAGCCGCAACAGGCCCTGCAACACGCTACCTGGTGAGGCGGCGGCGTCTACTGTGACATCGATCCTCTTCTCCGGCGATGCAAGGTGCTTCAGTGGCCCTGAGATGACTCAGCAGTTCTTGTGGGCCGCGACAGGCTCTGTGACACACTTCCCGGTGATGCGGTGGCGTTTGCTGCGACGTCGATCCTCTTCTCCAGCGATGCGAGGCGCTTTTGTGTTATGAAGCAACAGAAGCAGTTCGGCGTCACGCTTCTTGCTCGTGAGTCGCACTTCCCGCTCCTTGAGATACGCAGTTCCTCCAAAAGTCCATCACAACTGCAGGCACTTCCAAAAGAACTCTTGGGGAGCTGGCGGGTGAAGTCTGTTATCCCTGAGACTTCAGCAGGAGGCAAGCTCTTTTCTCAAGCCCTTGGAGATCCTTATGAGTTGATGAAAGTCCACACAAAGTTCCTCTCTTTCTTTGGCCAATCCCCCAAGCAGCACTTCAGTTTAGGGATAGTCTCTCTTCAGTCTCTCTGGTTCCGCTCCTCAGCAAAGGTTTCTTCTTGTTGTCCACAAGTGATTTAAAGTCCTGGGGTTTGGGTCCCCTCTTTTATACACAGTTTCTCTTTGTTCTCTGAAGGCAGAGAGGCCTCTGCCTAGAACAAACCAGTTCTGGTCAGTCCTGGAGCACTCTGTTTACATGACTCCTTCGTTCCTTTCACAGTGCATGGCAGAGACATCAGACGCACCACAGGAGGTAGAGCCAGCCTTGTGGAGGAAAGGCACAGCCGTATTCAGGTCCCAGGTGCAACTCCTCCCTCCCATCTAGATGCAGATCTCTCTATTCAGCACTGGGCTGACTCACCCTGTCTCCTGGAATCCCCCAGCCCCTGTCACTCAGAGTCCAGACAAGGAATACACAACCTAGCAGAGGCATGCTTGGAAAGTTAGACAAGAAAATACTTACTTTCTAAAAGTGGTATTTTCAAACACAGAATGTCAAAACCAACTTCACTAAAAGATGTATTTTATCATTCTGAGTTCAGGAATACTAAACTCGATTTCCTACCTAGTTCCTTTAGTCAGTTAGGATTATAAGATGTAATAATGAAACTGCCCATTCTGGCCTATGGGGAATAGGTAGCCTTGCAATAGTGAAAAACGAAAATGGCTGTAATTCACTATTAGGACAAGCCCACACATCAGGGCTTGTCCTACCTTATATTTACAATGCACCCTGCCCTTGGGCCTACCATAGGGTTGTCTGACATGAAGAAAAAGGAAGGTTTAGGTACTGGCAAGTGGGTGCACTTGCTCAGTCAGCATGGCAGTACCAGACTGCAATCAGTCAAAAAGGGATGAAAGGGGAAAAAAGGCTATATAGGGCAGCCCCCCACTCAACAAATCTGAAACAAGAAGCCCTATTCAGCCTGCATGCTATAGATCTCAGACTAAGTAACTCAAGGGGCCATACCTCATATTGGCTCACCAAGCGGCCAGATCAAGCCAGTGCTGCGTTACAGGTCCGGACATGCCTTAAGACATACAAACAGAGATGTGCACAGGGTACAACACATAAAGAAAATATGTGTGAGAGCAAGGAAAGTACCTCACGGACGTGACACCCGAGGGGGTTCCCGGTCTGCAACTGACCGGTCTACCCACTTCTCATCATCGGTTACTTTCCTTGCTGGGAGGATGAAGAAAGTGCAAGAAGCATGTGCACAAAACAGAATAGAGAGACAAAGAGGGAGTGTACAAATACACTACCTAGTAGGACAGGGAGAAGTGTTCAAAAAAAGATTGACAAGTACCTACACCCAACACCAACAAACGTAAAATATAAAATAGTGAAGTTTGGCTGGCTGAATCGATTTTATTCTGGTGCTGCCAAAGTTCACTTCTTAAAAAATGGTTAAATTGATACCATTCAATGTTATGACTGGACCAACATGTTTCATTGCCTTGTCATTGGCAATTTCGTCAGGGCAAATGGTTGGGTCTCTATTCTTAATCCTCCATTTTTCATATGGGAACCTGTGCACACACATACATTTAAAACAACAGAACACAGCAGTGGTATGGTGGTGAGTTAATAGAGGTCTGTACACATATCACACTCAAGCCAATGGCAGCAGCTCGCTGCAGTTACCTTATGCTCGGAAATACTGGATATACCGTCGAGCATCAGAAGGACGGCATGTCAAAAGATCACGAATCCGTCTTGGGGACTCCTCAATGTGAGTCACCTATATAAAAACATATAACAATCTAGCTTCATGCATCATGATGTCCACAGTACTATTTGATATTACAGGGTACTCGTGGGGCGAAAAAGATTCCTAAAGCGTGCCAACAAGTTAACCAGCAGTAACGACTGTCACAATTAGATTCACACCAAGGTAACAGATGACAGTATATTACTGGCGTCATCAGATCGGTAAAGTAAAAATGTAAAACCTGGTAGGGGGATAAGTCGTCTGAAAGTTTAACTACTCATTTAACCCATAGCCACGCGGGGATTCCGCTTACAGAGTGCAACCGCGCCCAGGTATGTGGAAGCTGGGCGCGGTTGCACTCTGTCCCGGCCCATTTGCTAAGACCTAACACGGGTACTGGTAGGCACCCCCGCCCGGGCATTTACCTAGAGCGGTGAGCGTTTCTTTCCTCCTAATAACTTCACAAACCTGGCAGGTAAGCGGAATCCCAGCGTGGCTATGGGTTAAATGAGTAGTTAAACTTTCAGACGACTTATCCCCCTACCAGGTTTTACATTTTTACTTTACCGATCTGATGACGCCAGTAACATACTGTCATCTGTTACCTTGGTGTGAATCTAATTGTGACAGTCGTTACCGCTGGTTAACTTGTTGGCACGCTTTAGGAATCTTTTTCGCCCCACGATACCCTGTAATATCAAATAGTACTGTGGACATCATGATGCATGAAACTAGATTGTTATATGTTTTTATATAGGTGACTGACATTGAGGAGTCCCCAAGACGGATTCGTGATCTTTTGACATGCCGTCCTTCTGATGCTCGACGGTATATCTAGTATTTGCGAGCATAAGGTAACTGCAGCGAGCTGCTGCCATTGGCTTGAGTGTGATATGTGTACAGACCTCTATTGACTCACCACCATACCACTGCTGTGTTCTGTTGTTTTAAATGTATGTGTGTGCACAGGTTCCCATATGAAAAATGGAGGATTAAGAATAGAGACCCAACCATTTGCCCTGACGAAATTGCCAATGACAAGGCAATGAAACATGTCGGTCCAGTCATAACATTGAATGGTATCAATTTAACCATTTTTTAAGAAGTGAAGTTTGGCAGCACCAGAATAAAATCGATTCAGCCAGCCAAACTTCACTATTTTACATCTTACGTTTGTTGGTGTTGGGTGTAGGTACTTGTCAATCTTTTTTTGAACACTTTTCCCTGTCCTACTAGGTAGTGTATTTGTACACTCCCTCTTTGTCTCTCTATTCTGTTTTGTGCACATGCTTCTTGCACTTTCTTCATCCTCCCAGCAAGGAAAGTAACCGATGATGAGAAGTGGGTAGACCGGTCAGTTGCAGACCGAGAACCCCCTCGGGTGTCACGTCCGTGAGGTACTTTCCTTGCTCTCACACATATTTTCTTTATGTGTTGTACCCTGTGCACATCTCTGTTTGTATGTCTTAAGGCATGTCCGGACCTGTAACGCAGCACTGTCTTGATCTGGCCGCTTGGTGAGCCAATATGAGGTATGGCCCCTTGAGTTACTTAGTCTGAGATCTATAGCATGCAGGCCGAGTACCAGACTGCACACAGGCTCTGCAATAGCAGACCTGAGATACACTTTTACAGGCTGCTTTTGTGGTTGGCACAATCAGTGCTGCAAGCCCACTAGCAGTATTTGGTTTACAAGCTCTGGGCACACTCAGTGCACTGTACTAGGGTCTGACAAGTAAACCAAATCAGCCAATCATGGAATCACTAATCCATACATCAGTTTACAATAGGGAGAGCATATGCACTTTAGCACTGATCAGCAGTGGTAAAGAGCCCAGAGTCATAAAACAAACAAAAACAGGTCAGACAAAAATACAGGAGGAAGGCAAAAAGTTCAGGGATGACCCTGCAGAAAGGGCCAAGTCCAACACAGCCCCCTTCCAGCCAAAACGCAGGGTAGACCAATCACTACCTTGATGTGCTTCCCTGCTTTGGGCGATAGAACTTGGACCTGGCTCGCAACAGCAGGGGCATATTCCAGTTCTACGCCACTCTGAACCCATTTCAAATCCTCTGTCCTTACTCCCAGGATCCACCAAGCTAACCCATGTGGAACCCTTCCCCTCACCTGTGGACACCATCTGTGCAGCACCTAACCTTAGCTTTCTCGCAGATGTGTCCCAACAGACAGACAGCAAGCCCCAGTGGCCACTGACAGTAGTCAGTGAAGAGACCCAGGCCCTATGCCTCTTAGGGCTCTCAAACCTCTGTGGCATCAGAGAGCAGGGGGCAGTAGCCCCAGGTGCTTGGCACCCTTTGTCCACTCTCCCTCCTGTCAGGTCAGGTATGACATCCTGACACTGACCCACCAGCCCCAGGCCTGTACCCGGCAGCTGGACAAGAGACTGGGGTGGGCTCTCCACAGCTGGTACTCCTCCTTGGGACTCTGACCCTCTCACCTGGAGCGGTACCCCCTTCCAGATTTGTCAGGGTGCCTGTAGCAGGCATCCTGCACAATTCGCCCACCAGTTCAGGGGTTCTATCCTGCAACTGGCTTCCAGGTCAGGGGGGACACCCTGATCCTGGCCCTCCAACCTAGGGTCTAAACCCTCCAGTTGAACCGGCGTTAGAGGCGAGGACTCACTCCCTCTACACCCCCTTCCAGAGTGCTGTACCCTCCCACCTGGAGTGGTACACCTATAAGCTACATCAGTCAGGACACTGATTACAGTTGCCCCTTCCTCCAGGTCAGACAACACCTGAACCTGGCTTCCCAACCCAGGGACCAATCCCTGCGGTTGAACACTTGCCCGGCGCACCAGGACTTTATTGGGAGCACGTGTGCCCCCCCCCCCAAGGGTAACACATAACTCATGGGTTGTTTGATAGTCTGCTTGGTGTAGATCTCCCAACCTCTGTCCATCTGGCAATGCATGAAAATCCCCAGGACAAAAGTGGTGTCATCATGGTGATTCACTGGTAACTCAGCCCTTCTGGCTGGTCCCTGACCCACTGGATCTTCCACTGGGGACTCTTTTCCCCTCTCACCCTCAGTCTGGACTTCTGCACCCTCCACTTATGAGCGGCACTGCCAGACACCAGAACTGATGAAGGCCTATTTATAGACACTCCGAGTTCACCAGAAACTAAGGGATCCCCCTCAACAGGCGGCCCATCAGAACAGACCAGGCTCCCTACCTGGTGTTCCCTTAAATAAACATCCAGGATCTGAAACTGGGTTTCGGGCACCTTGGGACACGCAGCCCCACACTCACTCCTTCTCCACTGAGACAGGACGTGTGTGCCTACACCCCTCCCACTAATATGGGACCTAGCTGGGATTTTCTGAACCACTTCCACAACTCTGGGTTGGAAGATACCTGAGCCACTCCCCTAAGGGTCACTCCTCAATGCCTCTCCAGACCTTCTGGAATCCACCAAAAGGTCTGCCTCCAATGTGAGCTCCCTGGGGTCAGAGAACTCACTCTCCAACAGGTGTTGGCATAGCTCTGGAAAACTTGGACTTACAATATGCTCTCCCACAATTGGATCACACAGCCCCCTACAAGGGTTTACCAAACTATCCTTCACAACACCATCCAGTGTCTTGCACGCGTACCCCACACCACTCTCCTGAGATTGGCAAGACAGTATCTGACCGTCTCTGTCACTCAACCCACACTCTTCTGGGTGTTCTTCACACACACACACCAGGATTTCAACCTTGGGGGAACCGCTCTCCCTGCACCTCTCATCTAGAGTCAGTAGAGTGTCCCTCCCACCACTAGGACCATGAACCCCTGCGTCAGTTACCCCATTCTCCTCAGGGACACTGCGCACTACTGGAGCTACCTCATATCCTTGAACCTCCTGGTGTATGTTAACCCCCTCCTTCAAGTCAGGCACCAAATCTCTAGGTGTGTATACTACTCCCTCAGTACTAGGAAATTCAATTTTGCTGCCACCATCTGAGCTGGATTCCACTTCCAACTCAGCAAAGCTCACTCTCTGAGCTACACACATTACTTGTTGCTGGGCTGAGACACTCATGGCCTCAAGCCTCTCGAGCTCCAAATCAAGCTCCCTCATTCTTAACTCATGCTCCAACTGTATTTTCTTTTCCTCTAGGGCCAATCTCCTATTTTCTAGCTCCAGTTGCCCAACCAATTTGAGCTTGGCAAGCTCCATCTTGTGCATCCTGTTTTCCTTCCTGTCCACCAGCTCCTCTGGGGATAGGCTTTTGGCAGAGATACTGCTACCTACTAGGGAGGGTACTCTCCTCCCCTCTGGACCCAATGGCCCCTACAGCTTCCCATCTGCCTTCTCAGCCCCTTCCTCTGGAGTATTCCTTGCTTTGACCCAGGCCCTCAGCACATTTTGGTACTCCTCCTTCTTGGAGAGGCCGGTCATTGAAACTTTGAATCTTCTGCAGAAATGCTTAAGCATTCTTAAGTTGTAGCATTCTAGTCTCCCCTCTTCCCAATCACAATAAACAGATGCTATGGATCCTCCTTTACTTATGGTGGTTAAACTTGGCAGTTCTTGGCAAAAACAGAAAATCCCAGGAAAACAATCTACCACAAAGTATGTGGTCGCATTTTGTTCTGCACTCACTAGTAGCGTTCACCAATCACTGTATATAAGTCACAAATGCAAGTTCAGATACCTCACCGCTGCCACCAATGTCAGATTTGGGGGTCTCTAGTTGGCACAGGTAGGTACTTGTGACAAATAGGGACCCTTGAGTCAAGTCAGGGTAAGGGGGTACACTCTTAAAATGACCCCTGCTCACCCCCTTGGTAGCTTGGCTTGAGCAGACAGGCTTATCTCAGAGGCAGTGTGTAAAGCATTTGTGAACACATACAGTAATCAAGTGACAACACTACAGATGGACACCACACTAGTCGTATATTAAAAATAAGTATCTTTTATCTAGATTTAGCACAAGACCACAAACTAAATAAATTCACAATACTGTACTTAAAATGGTAGAATTAGCTTAGTTCTCTCTTGGATGTAATATGCGACACTTTGAGTCAATGTACCTTAAAATGCATAACGCAATACAACAAAAGTGTTGCTGGGAATGTGATGCGTTGGTTCCTTACACGCAAGAACGGTGATGTGTCGGTTCTCTACTGCTGTGTAGGGGACGGTGATGCGTCGGTTCTTCTCTGTGAAGGGAGGTGATGCGTTGGTTTCTTACTACGCATCCGTGGCGATGCGGCGAGCAACGCCATGATGCGATGAAGATTTGGTGCAAAGAAATAAAGATGTCGTCTTCTTCTTGGTGCGATATGATGTGGACCGCGACAGGCCCTGCCACATGCTTCCCGGTGATGCGCGGTGTCTGCTGCAACATCGTTCCTCTTCTCTGGTGATGTGAGGCTCTTTGGTGGCCCTGCGATGACTCAGCGGTTCTTGTGGGCCACAACAGGCCCAGCGACTTGCTTCCCAGTGATATGGCGGCGTCTTCTGCAATGTTGATCCTCTTCTCAGGTGATGCGAGGCGCTCTCGTGTTGTGAAGCGACAGCGGCAGTTCGGCGTCATGCTTCTTGCTCGTGAATCTCGCTTCCAGCTCCTTGCGATACGCAGTTCCTCAAAAAGTCCAGCACAGCTACAGGCTCTTCCAAAAGAACAGTTGGGGAGCTGGTGGGTGAAGTCTGTTGTCCCTGAGACTTCAGCAGGAGGCAAGCTCTTTTCTTAAGCCCTTGGAGATCCTTATGAGTTGATGAAAGTCCACACAAAGTTCCTCTCTCCTTTCTTTGGCAGTCAGGCAACCACTGCAGGCCAATCCCCCAAGCATCACTTCAGCTTAGGGATAGTCTCTCCTCAGTCTCCATGGTTCCGCTCCTCAGCAAAGGGTTCTTCTTGTTGTCCAAAAGTGATGTAAAGTCCTGGGGTTTGGGTCCCCTCTTTTATACACAGTTTCTCCTTGTTCTCTGGAGGCAGAGAGGCCTTTGCCTAGTCCAAACCAGTTCTGGTCAGTCCTGGAGCACTATGTTTACATGACTCTTTCTTGCTTTTCACAGTGCAGGGCAGAGACATCAGACGAACTACAGGAGGTGGAGCCAGCATTGTGGAGGGAAGGCACAGCCCTATTCAGGTCCCAGGTGCAACTCCTCCCTCCCATCTAGATGCAGATCTCTCTATTCAGCACTGGGCTGACTCACTCTGTCTCCTGGAATCGCCCAGCCCTGTCACTCTAACTCCAGATAAGGAATACACAACTTAGCAGAGGCAGGCTTTGGATAGTTAGACAAGAAAATATCTACTTTATAAAAGTGGTATTTTTAAACACCGAATGTTAAAACCAACTTCACTAAAAGATGTATTTATCATTCTGAGTTCAGGCATACTAAACACAAATTTCTGCCTAGTTCCCTGAGTCAGTTAGGATTATAAGATGTAATAATCAAACTGCCCATTCTGGCCTATGGGAAATAGGTAGCCTTGCAATAGCAAAAAATGAAAATGGCTGTAATTCACTGTTAGGACATGCCACACACATCATGGCTTGTCCTACCTTATACTTACAATGCACCCTGCCATTGGGTCTACCATAGGGGTGTCTGACATGAAGGAAACAGAAGGTTTAGGGACTGGCAAGTGGGTGTACTTGCTTAGTCAGCATGGCAGTACCAGACTGCACACAGGCTCTGCAATGGCAGACCTGAGACACACTTTTACAGGCTGCTTCTGTGGGTGGCAGAACCAGTGCTGTAAGCCCACTAGCAGCATTTTGTTTACAAGCCCTGGCACAATCAGTGCACTGTACTAGGGTCTGATAAGAAAACCAAATCAGCCAATCATGGAATCACTAATCCATACATCAATTTACAATAGGGAGAGCACATGCACTTTAGCACTGATCAGCAGTGATAAAGTGACCAGAGTCATAAAAACAACAAAAACAGGTCAGACAATAATACAGGAGGAAGGCAAAAAGTTCAGGGATGACCCACCAAAAAGGGCCAAGTCAAACAGACACTGAACTCAACTTTAATGACCAAGTGAATCGCACAATAGCAACATGCACCTGGATCATAAGGATGCTTAAGAAACTTTTTCCATTCATCCAGCAGTTTGCTCGTAAGCAGGTTGCTCTCACCCTAGTAATGTCTAGACTGGATAACTGAAACTCATTGTACCTGGACTCAAACAAAAACACACAGCATAGGCTCCAGGTGATGCAGAATGCACTGCTAGACTTGTTCTGGACATTCTCAGGGGACAGTCGTCTGTGAAGGAATTGGAGACCCTTCACTGGCTTACAATTCATAAGCGCTTCAGCTTTAAATCTCTCTCAATGGTACACAAGAGTCTTTATCTCCCATATTCAACAAGATTAAAAGCAATGTTTGGCTGGTATATCCCAGGCAGACACCTTTGTTAATCTCTTCAACTCCAGCTCACAGTGCCAACAAGTAAAAGAAAGAAGTGGGGTGACAGAGCATTCTCCACGTCCGCAAGCCTACTCTGGAACACCCTTTCATAAAATATGAGGGCCATCCCGCAGCTCTTGCCCTTCAGGAAGGCTCTTAAGACCTGTTTATTTTTCTTTGTAGACATTTTTTGAATCTGGAGTGCTAGTGTACTTTTCCGGATGGTGATCTATAGGACCTTGATGCCTTCGGGTGATTGCTGCACACTATAAATTTAAATCAAATCAAATCAAATTAAAGCAGCTTGTTTCACGAGTATCTAATCTTATAGTGCAGATTAAGTGAAAAAGAACCACACAGTGTAGTTATAAAAATGGTTATTTGTGACAGACACTCATTAACCCAAAACAATATCTCCTATCCGGAGATATAATTACAAAACACACAATACTTTGATAATACAACAGGTAGCACGATAATACAGTGGGCTTCCAGGGGAGACCAAACTATATACAAAAATAGTGGAATGCGACTAATGACCCAGAAGACTTAGAAGTGCTGGGGAATCAATGAACCACCTGTGCTAAGGACCCAGGAACCCCACGGAAGCCGTATGCTAAGTGAATTCGCGACTGAGTGCGCAAGGAGAGTCAATAGGGAAATCGCAGTTGGAATTCTTAGAAAAAAGGATCCTTCCCAGAGGTCTTGGAATACACTTGTGGATACCCAGGAGACAAGGTTACCTGCACCAGGGAAACAGTGTGCATAGTTATGAAGTGACGTCTGAAATTGCTGTGGAGACCAACTTCAAGCAAGATGCTGCTAGTGAAGACGCTGGAAGAGTCTGATGGAATCCAATGGTGGATTAAAAAAAGTGCAAGCATAGGGGACAGAGTCTATGTCACTCAGGAGTGACCAGGAGGCAGGGGAGTCGAGTACCCACCAATGTCGGCTGTTGCAGGAGAGTTGACGGTGCCTTTGTTTCTGCCGCTACGCGGACAATGTGATGCTGAGGATGGCCAGGGATGGTGCATGAGCTGTCCCACATCAGATGCCGATATCCAGAGGGGGTCGACGTCCGGTAGGAGCACCAACAAGACTTGGCAATGGCAACACGTGGAAGAAGACAAAAAGGTACAGTACCAGGACCAATAGGGTCCAATAGACTCACCATGTTCAAGTAAGTCAGGGTAGGCACGAGCAAGCAGGGGAACCCACTGGAATCAAAGAAGACCCTCAATAGCGCCCGAAGATCTCTGTAACCAAGAGTTGCCCAGCCTTAGCAACGGCCAGCCGACATAGTACACAGGATTCGGTTCCGGCGGTGTCGATGAGGGATCCTGGCCTCAGACTCGGTCTGGAGATAGTGCAGGCCTCGAAGAAGCTGTTGAAGTCTGTAGGAGCCCAAGATCAGCAAATCGGTCAGTTACGTTGTGGTGCCTGCGGATGCAGGGGAGTGAGTCCTTCAATCGATCAATCATTTGTAAGGCCCACTACATACCCACGAGGGTTTCCAGGCGCTGGGGGGCGCTACTGATCGAACAGCCAGGTCTTGACTCTCCTCCTGAAAGTCAGCAGGTCTTGGGTCTGTTGTAGGCTCAGTGGGAGGGTGTTCCATGTCTTGGCGGCGAGGTGGGAGAAGGATCTCCCACTGGTGGTTGTTCTTCTGATGCGCGGGACGGTAGCAAGTGAGAGGTCGGCAGAGCGTAGCTGGCGGTTTGGAATGTTGACGGGGAACCAGTGCTGGTTTCTCAGGTGGGGGGTGATGTGGCCGTGGCGAGGTACATCGAGGATCAGTCGTGCCGAGGCGTTTTGGATGCGTTGTAGTCGTTTGATGAGCTTGGTCGGGGCTCCCGCGTAGAGGGCATTTCTGTAGTTGAGTCTGCTGCTGACGAGGGCCTGGGTCACTGCCTTTCTTGTATCTGTTGGGATCCATCTGTAGATCTTGCGGAGCATGTGGAGGGTGTTGAAGCAGGAGGAGGAGACGGAGTTGACTTGCTTGGTCATTGAGAGCGTTGAGTCGAGGATGATTCCCAGGTTGCGTGCGTGGTTGATGGTTGTCGGCGCTGCCCCCAGTGCCGTCGGCCCCCAGGAGTCATCCCAGGCTGAAGGGTTGGAGAAGAGGATGAAGACCTCCGTCTTGTCAGAGTTCAGCTTCAGACGGCTGGTCTTCATCCAGTCGGCGATGGCCTTCATTCCTTCGTGGAGGTTGACTTTGGTGGTGATGGGGTCCTTGGTGAGGGAGAGGATCAGCTGAGTGTCGTCGGCGTAGGAGATTATGTTGAGGTCATGCTGTCGGGCTACGTGTGCGAGCGGGGCCTTGTAAATGTTAAACAGCGTCGGGCTGATTCTTAAGGGTGTCTTTGGATGTCCGTAAGCCCCGGATGGAACCTGTATGGAGCATGGACACTGACTGTGCAGCCGGCTTGCAGAACAAAGAGATCAGGAGCAGACAGAGTCTTCCCAATTGCATTCTCGGTTTCCAAAGGGAAGTCCAATGCGGTCTGAGCGACACAGTCTGAATGTCCAGACGGTTGAAGAGGACGCAGAGTTGGATCTGAATTGAATCCCACGATGAATCTAGGGACCCAACCTCAGGTAAGCATTTTAGTACCCTAAGGAAAGTGTTGGGATAACTCAGGGGTCCCACCCAGAGGACAAGCTGGACAGTGGGGAGGATACTCCCATGCCCTTTATCCAGTTTCGTGCCAGAGCGGGAGCCAACTGCTCCCCAAACTGGTTTGAGCTGGAGTTTGCAAGGAGGGCACCAAATGTGCCCCTCAAGCAATCTGAGTGTCACTGGTGCGTTCCCCCCTCCTTTCCCAAAATACCAAACCCTGTCTGGGAGGTCATCACAACTCTCTGTGACAGGATACCTATTTTTCTGCCTTCCCCTGCTCAAGCTTGGCTCTCATGTCAGCAGCAGCCCTCGCTTGCCGTCCGGTTCTGCAAGACTGATACTTGGAGCACTGAGGGCTTCCTGAAGGAGATTTACAGTGCATGGAATCATACCTTCCACATAGTTTACGGTGTGGGAGGTATGATTCCAACATGTTTGATACCAAACCTGACAGGGTTCATTACAGCCAGTTTAGAGATGGTATTTGCGTAATGACGCATTGCCACTCTATATATCATTGTGGCTGATGCACTGACAACCCAGGAGAATGGACTCCGAAGGTTGCAATGGTGTCCTGCTCATGCAGAGCTCCCTAACACTTAAAACCGAGCACCCTGCCTTTGGGACTGAAAGTCGGACTAGAGGGGTGACTTATAGGTTTTAAGTGCAGTGATGTTAGATATAAAGGAAACATATCTTTTGTGAGAGATGCAAGCACCAACTCATACAGGCTGCAATGGCATACCTGTAGTCAGAGTTTGGAGGGTTCCTTATGGGTGGCATAATACATGTTTCAGCCCATATGGGACCCCTGGTGTACCTAGGCCCTAGGTACTTTAGTACCATATACTAGGGACTTACTAGGGTACACCAACAGCCAATTATGAAAATACCAAGGTACACACTATAGCCAATTTAGGGAGGAAACAAAGTGACTGGGTTCCTGTTTAGCAGGATCCCAGTCAGACTGTCAGAAAAACAGCATGACGCCAGCAAACAGTGGAGGTAACCATGAAAGCATATCCTACTTTCCTACACAGGGTGTAATGGAGAGGCCTGCCAAGCATTTACGAGAGGGTTTTACAGTAGAGCAGTAGGAGGTATTGGCCACTTGCTGAAATTTCCCAGTTGGTACACAGGGCTAGTTAAACATGCCCAATCTTTCTTCTGCCCTTACTTGCAGGTGTTGGAAGCTTCTCACTAAGCAGAGCGTCTCACACAGGCCGGGGGGCTGCAATGCCAGGGTCAGTCAGGGGTACATACGGTGTCAGGGTTCATGGTGCAGCACACTGGGTTGTAAATTTGGGTATGTGTCCCCACTGCCTTCCCCCCCCAGGGGATTGCTGCGTCACACTCCCTTGTGGGGCCACCTAGACCCCTTTGGGCAACTTGGTCCTGTAGTGCAGGACCGCAGTCAATCCAGTCCTATGTCACCGCACTCGCCGATGGTTTCCAAGGGTTCTCGACAGTCCCCCTTCCCACACTTGGTTGCTATTGTATTGCCCTTGCCTGCTGGGGTTCGGAGCTTCTTACTTTTTAGTTCTTCTTTCATGGGCCTGTTGGGCCACCATTTTGGGGTCAGGCAGAGCTCTTGGTGATAACAGGGTTCCAAGCACCACACTTGAGGTTGTTAATTCAAGAAGGTGGTCCCAGTTGTCATTCATGTCGTCCTCCTTCTGCAACTTGCTTCAGTTACGCTCACACACGTGCTCGTTCAGTTCCCCTTGGGGAATTTGGAGCTACAGTGCAGGATCATGGTCACTCCAGTCCTGTGGCACTGCATTTGCCAGAGGCTTCCAAGGATTCCTGTGGGATCAGAGCCACAGCACCGATTTTGACAGAGTCCGGGAGCTGCACACCGACCTCCCCACAGCTCAAGCAACTTCAAGGACTCCGCTGCATCCCCTGAGACTCTCTAGCGCCATGAAGCTCGAGCTTCAAGCAGCTGCGATGTAAGCGTCTGGCAAGAGTTGAAGCAGCCCATCCTAGTCATGTCTAAACACCATTATTTATGATTTACAATTTGTTCAGTCCAACATTCTTTTTTTAAGTTTGAGGGCCTGAGTTTGTGGAGCGGAGGGAGTGTGTATTTATATGTAGCAACTTGACCAGGTTGAGAAGGCATGTTCCTGCAAAGTATCAAATGTTCCTCTTTTTTCATTCTTTATAGTTGAAGCCGAGCACAACAAGTGGTGTCCACTTTATTTTCACTAGAAAAGTACCATCTACTGCTTTATAGCAGAGATTATTGCATTTACTTGGTTCTTAGTACTCGGATCCAAATTAAAACTACCGCCTGCTACCAAGCCACACTTTGTAAAACAAAAAAAAAGCTATTTCCTGAAAATAAAACAGTGCTTTCCATGTATGTGGTTTCTAAGATCTGCTGGTGCTGGTAGTATCTTTATTATTGAAGTTAAAATACTTCCATCAGTGCCTACTCAAGTAAAGAAGCATACAGCAGTCTATTTAATTTGCTCTGAACCTGGTAAAAAAAAGTCTACCATCTGCCACATAATTCATGCCATAAAACAATGTACATATTAAACAGATTACAATTTGCAATTATATCTGATAAGCAACATATGATGGCTTTTTTTTGTTATAGTAATAATAACAAGCATTTGCAATGCAATAGGTCTCGCATTTGCGAGATGTTGAGCGATTGGCATTTATATGTGTAAAAAAACCCGCAATAATAAAAGGCATTGTCATTTACAACACCAATAGGTCAAAGTTTCGAAAATGCGATGAAGAACTTGGTGCAAGGGGCTGATAGTTAAGTTTGCAGGAGGGAGCGAGAAAACGAGAGCAAGAAATACAGAAGCAAAGACAAAAAGAAAGAGAGAGGGGCGATAAAGGGAGAGGAGGACAAGAGAGCACCAGTAACTCATGGAGACGAGCGAACGATAGAGAGCGATGGCAGTAGAAAAAGAGATAACAGGATTCAGAGAGAAGGGACAGTGAGGGAGCAAAGCGAAAGTAGAGGCAGAAAGAACAAGCATCATATGGACTGATATTACCTGTCTGAGCTACTGATAAAAATGACTCCAAGACTTGCAGTATAAAAGGGTGTACAGACTAAAATGATTTACTAAGTAAACGGATATTTTTTTACATTTTTCCTCTTGTTCAATCTGTTTTCTTTTTAGTTATTTCTTTTTATTTCTTTACTCCCAAACTGATCATGAGTAGGTGAATGCTCGAACACAGGAGTGAACAACGTTGGTATAAGAGGGTAGAATGGACGCCAGGTTTACAGGCAATCCAAATGGGAAAATGGGAATACAATTAGTCTGAAAGGGAATTATCGACATAGTCAATATTTATCCTGAAAATCCGGTAAGGATGCAACCTTCCTGTACACATATTGGGCCCCCTGGAGTTATCCACGGTTCAATCCAAAAAAGTAAAAGTGCAGGTTGGTAACAACTGCTTACTACCATCTAGTCACATCTGCATGGTTAAGAAGTTTAACTTCTGCTAAGCGCATTGAATCCACCTGATTTACTCGATGCATAATACCAGCCCTTTGTGGGGATGGACTAGTTCTCAAGAGGAGTCCTCGAATTAGATCTTCATGTAGCGCATCCATCATAGGAGCACTTAGGACAGCCTTCGACAAATCAGAATGATCTCAAACTTTGCTCTCTCTTTGAACTATGGATGTCTGGGCGCACATGTGGCGCAGGCAATTCCCACCATCAGTTGCTTCTTGAAAGTATTTCATGAAATATGTGGACTTTTGTGCTGCATGAACGAAAATGGACCTTTTAAGAAATTATTTTAATATGATGACTTTGTGCTAAATGTTTTCAATAACCTCTCCTTATGGGACCCAGTGGAGAATATTAGTCTCGGATTCGGAGATGTATTCTATTGATCTAATAACATATGTCTTAAGTACTCCTGACAGGTCTTTGATCTGTTACCCCCGTGCTGACTTAAAAAGAACAAGCAGAGGGAGTAATGCATACAATACTGAAACACGGGCAATAAACAATACAACACAAACCCAGCTGAGTAAACAATACCACAATGAAACACCCAAAAATAGATATCAGAAAAACTCTGAAAGAGGGTGAACAATGTCCTAAGAAACAGAGGGGCAAACAAAACCACCTCAAACAAACAGACTGATTCACGAAAAAGTAGGAAAAGTTAAGGCACAGATGGATGTCTCCATCTCAGCATATTGTTCCCGCCTTTTTTCTAGGCACAAAACATTCCACAGGAGCACTCCTGGAAGGCAGTGCCAGGTGCAGATTTCCGGGTGTATTCATGTTAAGGTATTGGGGCTTTCTAAGCAGCTCCAATTCCCACCATACAAGAGTTCTCTTTAGTGGAAACTAAGCACAGTGGGAATAGGGCCCCGTGTGCAAGTGCATTTATATAGGGACAAAAACAATCTCCCGAGAAGAAAGCCCTCCCCCCACAACCTACCACTGCTCCGGCTAACAATGCAGGGTGGGGGGTGGATTTTGATCAGTTTTGTGCCGGAATAAATTGGCCATGCTTTCCAGAGTGGAAAGGAGATGGTGAAGATTACAAGACACTGACAATCGTTCCCTGGGGGTGTTCTCGAACTTCCAATGCAATCCACAATTTTTAAAATCGGATTTAGGGCTATGGAAAGCAGGCAGAGTGCATGACTGCGTTCTAGAGGCGTGCCAGCCGACACAAGCAGGTTCACATACTAATTATCCACAGAAAGCACACTCCACGTGCAACAAAATATATATGTTGAGGCAGAGAAAGAATGAACACGGAAGTGCTGGCCCAAGAGCAGGAGGGTGAACGAATGCTCTGTTTAACAAGCATTACTGCATGAGTTATGTCAAGCTGCTTCCTTTCCCTTTCAAGATAAAGACCAGACCTAAAATAAGTTTCTACAGAAGGGTTAAAAACAAGTTAACCATGAGCAGGCAAACAGCGTGCGCGCAGGGAGGGAGCGAGCGGCTGAGCCGTAATAAATCAAGCATCCGGTGTGAGACGCAATGCACATGCACCTCGCCTGTCCGGCGGCGGGCGCGCACATGGTATGTCTCCCTTCGCGAACGACAGCGACCATAATAGAGTCTCGTCAAGGTGAAGCAGCGCATGCACTGCGTTTGCTAGGCGAAACCTAAAAAGGTTAGCTGCAGTATGGAGTCTGTAATTAGGGAAATACTAAATCTTGTTTTTAAAATCTTATTTTTGAAAAAGTTACTCTGGCGGGTCTACCTACCAATACATAGAATAAAATTTGACAAAACGAGGGTCAGATTTACTGAGTACTTGGTTTGCCCTTGCCCGAAGTAAGACTTCGCAAGGCATCAGAAATCCTTAAAGAAGATTTACAGAGCCCTACAAGCGGCTATTTTCACTGCCTGTGTGACTTGGTAAAGAAATCCACTGATTTGTGTTACATTTTGTTGGGCAGATGTTTCATGGGTGGAGCATGGACATTCCCATGCATCCACTCATAAAATCTTACGGAATCCAAGATTCAATGAAGGCAGTAAACCTGGGATTGAATCAAAATGGTGCATCTACCACAGAGAGGTGCAACAAGGAGAAACAGCTTTATTTCTTCTCATTACTTCCTCTGCAGGGCCGGACTGGCTACCGGGCAGTTGTGTGTGCTGCCGTGCAGGGAGATGATTTCTCCGTGGAATGGGCTTATTTCGTTGATGGGGACCTGCGTGCGCATTGAAATAAAAAAAGCAAAACGAATTTCGTTTTGCACACACAGGTCCCCATCAACGAAATCATCCCCCTGCTCGGCAGCACACACAACTGCCCGGTAGCCAGTCGGGTCCTGTTCCTCTGTGTGGGGCTGCTGCATTGTGCATAACACATAGACAGGGGAACTTGCCTCTTATGATTGTTACTGTTCAAGAAGATATACCTTCCTGCACAAAAACAATTCTGCTTGTAACACAGGCACTCTTGCAGCATGGCACAAGGGTGCCTGCATCAGTAGTAGGTAACGCACAGTGTGCCAGGGCTAGGAGAGAGCAGAAGTGTGGGCACATCTTAGTGGATTAGACTCATTTCTGCTCCCTCTCTTTCACGCAATGCAGCAAGTAGCCTCGCTATGTTGCATGAAATATTAGTAACTCTACCCCTCAGTGAGGACTCCAAAATACCACCACACGTTCATGGCAAGAATCTGCGGTCCTTGGAATATTCCCAGGTTACCTACATTATTATGGGGAGACTCATGAATATTCACAGTTCAGTTTTAGGTGAGGATGATCAGACCTAATAACTTTTTGCAGGAGTAGATGTTTGCTTTGTTAAATGTTTATGACCCTCGATGGTCGTCTCTGAGACCTGAAGAACATGGAAGAGTGGATGGATTCCATCATTGAGGAAGAGGGAGCTATCTAGTTTTGATATTATGATCAGTTCAGTGTGTGTATTTGAAACAATTATTTGCAATCCTGTTTACACTTCATGAAGTAATCTTTGCGGGATGTGGGTGGACTGATAGTGTAAACATTTATATTCCCATAGATGTTTGACTTTGATTTAAGGGTTTTGTGTCTGCTATCGGGAGCCAACATTAGGGATGTGTAGTTGTACCACTCTTGTTCCAGCAACCCAAATACCTTGGTAGTTAAAAATCATATAAACCTCCAATGTATTACCGGCAAGTAAACAGATAAACAACAATTTTATTAAATGTTTAAGTAAGAGTGCACATAATTTCTCCAACATTTATATTTGTCTTGCTTTGTAGTTTGTGGACCTTAATTCATCTAGAAACCTATTCGTGTTTGGATTTTCAACTTTCAGTGGCCTTGTTATTCCAACGTGGCTGAAATACAACCCAGGTATCATCAACACAGGTACGCTACGAAAAGTGTGAAAATGATTATACCTCACATACTTTTAACTTTTGTAGTACATTTCTAGTAATTCGCCATCTGCCAATCCTTCCCTTTGGTTTCTACAGTGTCCATTTGCAAGTGAAATACACTATTTCATCTGTAATGTCATTTATCAATTATATCTGCCTTTTATTTTACAAATCAGTTTCCGGCGAATTGTTATAAAGATCGACTTACACATAGTTATTGATGTCGTGGAAATAAGCACAAAGAAATCACAATTATCATTTTCAACAGATTGATTATCATTGATGATTCATTTGATAATGCCCTCATGCACAGCTATGTACAGTTTATTGGTGCAATTCACCACAATGTTCTTCACACGCTCAGCTACAGTGGCAAAATAATTGGTAAAAAAAATTCCCCCCGAAAATGTATGAATTATGCTTATTCCAAAGCCAAAATTTTGACTTCGACTAGTTATTTACTGTACTTAGTGCAAATAATTTCTCATCGGCCTCCCACGAAACCCCAGTTTGGCTTGCCGTATTTACACCACAACTCAGTTTCACTGCTTCAGCAGGCGCGCACAGGCTGCTGGGTGACTCCTGTAAAAGGAAAGCAGAATTTATTACCCTATTTCATGGTTTGCAAATGCACTGTTTTGCTTGGCATCCACTCCTAAATCTTCAAAGGTCAAATAGAATATCTTTTAGTTCCTTCTATAAAAATCTGTCTGAGACCCCAGGGAGCAGACTCCAGACAGCAGGCTACCCTTTAGCACAAGTCCTTGCTAATGTAAGGAAAAATATAATTGTCGTGATTTATTTTTTATTAGGGTCAGCACAGCCGCCACCATTCTTTCCCTTCAAACACTTGACTGTTCTATTACTTTGATTTACCGGTTACAATGTATATCTCTAATACAGGGCTTTTCCTGATTTGTGATTCTGTTTTAGGCCCTTATTCATTGTATTGCTTCTCATTCACATCATACTTTCATGCCATTGAAGGTGTATCTCTCTTATAACATAATGACTTTTCCTTTTTGGGGACACTTTTATTGCTACATAAAATTAATACATAGTGATCCGCAGTAGTTTCATCTTTCTATTTTAGCCCTAAATCTGGTGTTCTGTTGTATGCTTCTTTGTGTGTCTTTCGTATTAAATTCAGTCATACATTTTATATCTACCCTGCTATTCTCCTGTACTGTTGAAACTAGTTTTTTTTCACACTATGATCTGTCACATTCCTGAAGCCCTTTCTTGGACTACCAGCCCTACATAAACACCACATACGCACTGCCCTTTGACTACGACATGCTGAACCAAACGCTGTGCAGCAACCCTTAGGGGCAGATTTATGAAGGCCTTGCGCCGCCGGTGCGTCACTTTTTCCCATGTTAAAAATGACGCACCGGCGGCGCAAGGCCTTCATAAATCTGCCCCTTAGTTTCTCACCATCACCACCATCCCTCATTTATTATTTATATTTCAGATTACTGTATTGGGATTAATAGGTCATGTGCTGCCGATATCAGAGCCGCAATATCCAGAGGACCATGGGAAGTTCAGACTGCCCATATGTAGTGTACTTTAATTTGTTTTTCACCCCCCACCTACTTCCAGGGTGGAGTTGGTGGGAGTATTTTGAGCCTGAGCAACTCTGCTTCAAATTAGGTTTACACACTTACATGATTTCCGGGGAATGGGTTCAAGGGTGAATTCACAGTCCCTGCTCCACCAATTTAAAAAATATATATTTATTTCTTTTGGGGTATATACATAGCATGGACCATACTCTGCAGACAGCAAAGCATCTTGAAGAAAACGGAGAATTAGGCAATGCTACTTCCAATTTGTAGGCTCATGGGTGGATGTTCACAAAAGTCGGGGAGAAACAGTACACCTTACAGTTTCAGTTAGACATACTGTATAACGATAACTATTTTACAAAGTTAACACAGTTTACATGATATACTTTGTGTGGTCTGTGAGGGAAGATGCAGTGAGAAGAGCTAGTCTTTGAGCTCTTATACGAAGGAGTGATGAGCATTAATATGTTTATTTGACAGTAGCAAAAATAGCTTGTAATCTCCTATACAGCTGACATATTAATATATATGATTTTGATATGAATGATTGTTGTTTAGATGTTCTGAGGAAATGTATGTAAAATTAAAATGCAATTAAAGAATAGAAATCGCCATCCAAATGAGATGGCATAATGAAAAATCCAACACAAACTTCTGAAGAAAAGGAATGTACATCAGAACTAGTGGCAATGGGGAAATTACTTTTCATGTACCCAAACCAATAGCGAGGGGTTTCCCATTAGATTATCCGGCTAAGTCTGGACGAAGAAGAGTCGGATGCTATGTTTCTTCTGGAAACTTGGCTCACCAGTTCACTAGACCCGGTAGTGGTCCAGGCTCTTCCACCGGGTCATTCGATCCAAAGACTAGCTCGGACTTTAAGTAGAGGAGGAGGCCTGGCCATTATTTATAAAGACTCCTTTAACTGCCGGTTCACGACGGGATTGATTTATGACGGTGAAAGTGCCTTGTTTGCCATTAGTTTTTCTCACACCTGTACTTTCTCCGAGGTCTTAATTTATCAACCCCCAGGAGCTGCTGGGCATTTTAACAGTGACCTACCTGAAACAATAGCCAATTCAGTGAGCTCCCTGCCCAATTTCTTGCTATTGGGGGACCTGAATGTCCACTTTGATGATATTTCCTCTCCTAATGCTGAGGAATTGACCGATAGCCTGCGTGCCCTCTCACTTAACTTGAAAGTGACCTGTCCCACTCACCTAAAAGATAATTTACTCGATTCTATCTTCCCCAACATTAATAACTTAATGGTGGAGAAACCTACTCCATTACTTTGGACTAATCACTATATGATATCTTTTTCATGGGCCCCCCTGATTAGTGATCAGCCACATGAGCATGTAAAGAAACTCAGCCTTAATTGGTCTAAGCTTCCCATTGACGCCTGGGCACTTATTCTTCACAATACCCTCCTGGCATTGGAAGCCGATCCAGAATCCACCAATCATAAGTTTAATCAATGGATCGTAGCCTCTCTAGACTTGGTGGCCCCGAAGAAATGGACAACCAATAAGAAGGGCTCTAAGAGGATCGCATGGTACACCCCCAAGCATAGAGAGCTGAAACTAAAATGTAAACAATCGGAAAGGCAGTGGAGGAAAGATTTCTCTGATGAGAGGAAGTGCGTCTACAGGGAGGCTACAAAAATGTATAAGCTAGAAGCCCAATCCCTGTACTATGCAACTAGAATAACCTTGGCCTGGAATTCTCCGTGTGAAATTTTTAGAATTGCTAAATCTCTTATTAGCCCCCTGTTTCCAGCTTTACCCGCTGCTGATATCCTAGGACGATGCAATAACTTAGCAGAATTCTTTTTTTTTAAATTCAATCAATTTATTCGACATTTTCGCCAGTCACAAACCCTTTGAAGGACCTCCAATTGGAAAATAAGTCCAAAGCACCCGTCACTCCATTGGAGGTCCTCCCTCCCCTGGACATGAAATCCCTAAGAATCTACTTTAATAAATTAAAATCAGGTCCGCCTAGAGACATGGCCCCACCCACCGGTCTGAACCAAGTGTTTGAAACAGTTGCCCCTATTATCCTAGAATGGATGTATGTTCGTACATCGCATTCCATTCCAAAGCGTGCTTTTACCACGCGTGTAATACTTCGCAAACACCGTTACACCGGTCATTTTCACAAGGCACGTTGTTGCAACGCAAATGCAGTGTTTCCTATGGCACATTACATCGCACACGCTCCAAGCGCACGTCATTACAATTCATATCACGCATATTAAACTGGCAGAAGCAACATGCAACGTTTTGGGCTCCAGAGGACCATTCTCATGGAACAAACAAAATCTAAGAGGAGCCCAGCTCTCCAGCACAGTGTGGCTTTACTTTAGTTCTGTCTTCCTTGGAGTTTAACAGAAGCAAGAAAAAAAAACTGCTCGTCTGCCTTTCGTTTGAGTTTTCACTTTCCCTGAATGCAGCTTGTTGCATTTCGTCTACATAGTCTAAGCACTTACACCTTGCTAGCTTCCCTGCTGCAGGTGGAGCGCTTCTCGTTTGCCTCGATGTTTGCGAGGATATGCCTGCCTTGCTTTAAATTGCTCGTACAAAGAACACCCACTGACAAGAACTGGAAAGAGATAGGACATTAACAGTTCCGCACAAACATGATGGGCAGTTCCACCTTCGAGGAGCTGGAGAGTGAAGGGTCCGGATGCAGCGACGACGTGGAAATCCTGGTCAATGTCGGGGGGATGCGACACCTTTTCTATGGAGACATCCTGAACTGATACCTGGCCACCCGCCTGGCCGAGCTGGTGAACTGTGTCTCGGGGGGGTAGGATGCCATCTTTTCTGTCTATGATGACTACTACCCTGGCAAGAAAGAATTTTACTTCGACAGAGACCCAGATGTCTTCAAGTGCATTCTCGACCTCTATTACTTCGGGGAGGTCCTCATGAAGAAGGGGATCTGCCCGCTCTGCTTCCAGAACGAGATGGAGTTCTGGAGAGTCAACCTGGACCTGGTGGGTGACTGCTGCAAGAGTCTGCTCAGCAAGAAGAAGGAGGAGATGGAGGAGAGAGCTCTCAGGGTGCACACCATCCTGGATGACCTAGGGGAGGACACCACCAAAAGCCGCTGGAAGCGATGCCAGAAGTACATCTGGAAATTTATCGAGCAGCCAGAGTCCTTGTTTCAAGCTAGAGTCGTTGTGTTTTATGATATCTCTTCATTCTCGCCTCTGCTGTGGTCATGTGTGTTGGACCGATCCCTGAGCTCCAGGTAGAGGACGTGGAGGGGAACAATTGGAGCACCCCGTGCTGGATAGCATTGAGACAGCCTGCATTGGTTGGTTCACTCTTGAGTATGTCCTGCGCCTTATCTCTTCCCTGAACAAACTACACTTTGCATTGTCATTCATGAATATTATTGATGCCTTGGCCATTCTGCCATTCTATGTCAGTCTGATATTGACACACTTAGGGGCCACTTTGATGGAGCTAACAAATGTGCAACAAGCCATCCAAGCCATAAGAATCATGAGAATTGCATGGATTATCAAATTAGCGCCCCATTCATCAGGGCTTTAAACTCTGACATATGCGCTCAAACGTAGCTTCAAGGAGCTCGGTCTGCTTCTCATGCACTTGGCTGTCGGCATTTTTGTCTTTTCAGCTGTGAGTTACACCATGGAACAGAGTCACCCGGACACCTTGTTTAAGAGCATCCCTCAGTCCTTTTAGTGGGCCATCATAACGATGACTATGGTTGGGTATGGAGACATTTATCCCAAGACAGCATTAGGGAAACTGAATGCAGCCATCAGCTTCCTGTGTGGGGTCATCGCCATCGCACTGCCCATTCACCCCATCATCAACAACTTTGTAAAGTACTACAACAAGCAGTGCATCCTAGAAATGGCGGCCAAGCACAAGCTTGAACTGATGGAGCTCCACCAGGGTGAGACTAGCCATGGAGACTCGGGACATGAGCTCCATGGTGAAGAGCCTGAGAGGGAAGGCAAGAGCATCCCGGCCTGGAGCAGCAGTATGAAGCTATCTCACAGGGACACCTTCATCCCTCTGCTCTCGGATGAGAAACCCTACAGGAACAGACTGCAGAGTTGCAAGTAGTGCACAGCTGTCTGACTGAAGGGTGACTGGTGACACAGACTAGTGAAGGATGGCCACTATGTAAGAATGCACACTTCACTTCCCTGCTAAGTGTCTTTTCTTTCAGAGGCACATACTGGATTGTGGCCAAGGATTCTGTAGCATCTTTTGGTAACTACCTACTGTGCTCATCTGAGAATTAAAATGTAGGAGAAGACGTTGTGAGATTGCATCAGACCTTCGCGTGTTCTTGGAAACGTTGCAGACTTCAAACTTGGAAGACCTGTCTACAAGAAAGCTATTCTTTTCTGTGGAGCACTGCAGATGATTCAAAATGTAGGTACATGTTCAGAGGTTCTATTAAGCTGACTGTGCCTCTCTCAAAGCTCTCTTCGGGGAAGGGGTTTATATATTTTCAAGACTAATGTTATTTATTGTCTCTGGGAGGTTGGCGATCACATTAAACAACATGTGGTAAATTGGGCCAATGATGTGCCTATGACAACCACCACAAAGGTAAATTATTAGATTATAACGAAGTGTATTGCGAATAAAAAGCACACATTAAGTAAAAATGTACAAATAGCCTCAGATTTATATTCATGTTTCTGACATTATTGCCAAATATTGATTTCCAAAGAATGTGGCCATCTGTTTGCTTATCAGAAGACAGTTTTGAAAACGATGCTATCATGATAACCATTGTGCATTCTCGAGTGAAGCAGCCACACACAATCCTCCTTTCATTTAACATAAGCACAGTGATGTGTGGTGCATTCCCTGCTCTTGATAAGACAGATTGGTGTGCGCGAGCGAGTCAGTGCAAACAAGAAACCGCAGCCCGGTGTGAGGCGCAAAGAGGAACACTCTAATTACAATGGTTGTATGTTTTTATTTTATTAATTTAACATGATATCCTTTAACCTTTAATAAAATGCATTCTAGTGCAGTGTAAAAAATACCGTTTAATGCGAAGATTTGTACAAAAAGCTACAAACACCGTAAAACCTCAGGTTATCAGGTGATTGCTACAAGTTGCACAGGTTACTCAATTCACTTGTTATTGTGTGGTGTGGCATGATGACACTTCCCCTGAGGCAGTAAAATTATTTTTTAAGATGACTTCACTGCTTCACAGATGCCTGAGCTGCTGTAGAGTTTCAAATTAATGTTGTTGTGGCCTGAGCTTCCAATAAATGTGCGATGTAACAGCATGCGCTGTAAACATTTCTGCGATGTAAGCAAGCGCGATGTAACAGCATGCGTTGTAAACATTTTTACTATGTGAAATGTGCGATGTAATGAACCCCCGATGCGCTCACATCGTTGTAATGAGTGTTCGCCTCCTAGAATTTATCAATTTGTCTTTTGCTTTCGGGACTGTCCCCTCTTTATGGAAATGAGCCTAGTTAAAGCATTGATTAAAAAACCATGTGCAGACCCTGAAATGTTTGCTAATTACCGGCCACTCTCACTTTTCCCTGGGATCGCAAAAAATGTGGAAAAGCATGTCAATTCCATTTTGTCCACCTTCCTGGTGGAAAATTAATGCTTTCATATTTCGCAAAATGGTTTTAGACCCCATCAGGGAACAGACACAGCTCTTGTTGTAGTTGTGGAGGAAGCAAGGAAAATTATGGATGCCTGAGGCTAGGCTTCAATTGTCCTCCTCGATCTGAGTGCGGCTTTCGATACCGTTAACCACCAACTGCTAGTCTCCAGAATCAGAGATGTAGGGGTGTCGGAAACTGCACTAATGTGGTTGGAGTCTTTTTCAGACGACCGTTCATTTCAGGTCTTTGAGCAAAAACTGAGCTGATGTTTTTGGGTAAACCTTCCCCACGAGGCCCCTGTTCTCTATGGCCTAAATGTCTGGACAGTATGCCTCCCAAAAGAACAAATAAAAAGTCTTGGAGTCTGGCTTGACCACAATCTAGACATGATGGAGCAATCACAGAAAGTAGCAGGAACTTGCTACGGAATCCTTAAAATGGTTAGGAAAATCCTTCCCCTGCTGCCCTTCAATGTCAGGAAACTGCTGGTTCAAGCCTTAATTCTCTCCTGTTAGATTATACAAATGCCCTTTATCTGGGCTCCCCACCAGCAATGATAAAGAAGCTACAGACTGTGCAAAAGTGTGCAGCTCGACTCTTTTTACAGACCCTTTGGGAATCTACACGTCCTTCTATAGCCGCCCTCCACTGGCTCCAAATTGCTGAAAGGATACAGTTTAAGTCCCTATGTACTGTACTCAAGATTCTTTCCTCCAAGGGCCCACCTATCTTACATTCCATCATTTCTCCTTACTGTCCCAGTAGAGCCTTGCGCTCGGGAAAGAAGCGCATGGCAGTAGTCCCTAGAATATATAGGTCTAGAAGTGGGGGAAGATGATTCTCCTACATCGCCTCCAAGAACTGGAATGCTCTTCCTAACTACATTCGTCTTGAGGACGACTATATGTCCTTCCATAAACAGCTTAAAATATTCTTGTTCCCAGTCGTATAAAGCTGGTCATTTGTGTAGGTTCTGTTCCTCAGCACTGGGAGGCCTTCTAGTAGCCATGCGCTCTACAAATGGCAATTCATTTATTCATTCAACTGTTTAGCCGGAAAAAATTAAATAGAAAACTGTACTTTTAACATGATGCTTTGTCAAGAACAGTAAACCACAAACCTAATTTTGTATAAAAGATTACTAACAACATAAGAGTGACCAAGGTGCTGTAATCATACTATCGTGATACAACAAAAACCTAGAAATAACCAAATAGTGATCAGATTAGAACGTGAAACCAGTGGGAAAGAAAAAACTTTATTTTCTAAGAAGAACCCTCACTCACCCTAGTGGTGACATGCTTCATCATAGGGTTCTCACTGGGGAGACCGAATGTGCCCCCAGTGTGCTGCAACGCCTAAATTACAGAGCAGCTGGTATTTTTGAGTGAGAAAATATATGTGCTCAAGTGTTGTGAGTGCAAAGTTAAAACATCCCAGTTATACCATAAACAATTTTATTACATGGACACCTGGTCTCATTAAAACAAGTGAAAAGGACTAGTACGCGGTCTTTATTTGAACCGCTGAGTCCTAATAAAAAAAGGTCAACATATTTCAGCTGTGTACTCCAAAATTTAGCTCAGCTTTCTTCAGGACCAAATTAATCCCCCAGCGGTCCACGCGCGCTAAGGCGTGTCCTGTCCGTGAGGATATATATGTGAAAAGTGTAAGACTCACGGTTATACCCGTGTGGGCACTCCTAGATATCACCAGGGGCCAAAAACCTGCAAGGAAATAGAAATAAAACCAACAAACTTTGTTCACAATATGCATGATTTGTGTAATAAGTACTTAGTAACTTGTCATCCTTAATTATACCTGAATACATTTTTATCGGATCTAGATAAAGTTATATTCCCAAAGAACACCTTAAGTCACGCATATGTGATTGTATTCAATTATTAGCAGTCTGTAATTATATCTCAACCGGGTCTTATTCGCAGCAGAACATTTCTTGAGACCAAGAGTGTCCCATTGAAAACTACAAACACTTTGTGTTGGCAGGATCCCAATATGATCCAAAGCCCACAAGTTACGTGAAGGTATTTGTAGTTATTTTTAACAAAAAAGTGCCGAACCCCAATTAAAAACACCTCCGCTCAAACCGGGGAAAATACATACTAAAAACACACAAGTTAGGAAGATGTTGAGTCCACTTACAACACATAAAAATTGAATACGTGACATGGGCTCGCAGTGGGGGAAAATTCTTCACATTTCGCGCCATCTGGAAGTAAATTAACAATATCAGTAGGAATTGCACTTTGTCAAAGACCCCATCTCTAAATGACAAATCAGAAAGGAATGGGCCTGCCAATATCACTTACTTGCTGCACAACGACTCGCCGCCAAAAACCTACTCGGCACACTTCTGCTGCCCGAAAGATAACGGGCCATTTCTGAATGCGGAAATAAGAGGAAGCTTCCGTCAGTCACGTGGACGCCATGTGCGTCATCGCGTTCATTCAGAAGAACTAGAACGCAGAGTGTACATCCAGTCGCGTTAGTGCTTCTTTCTTACTTCCGGTTTCGCTGTGAGCAGAAAGCCTCTATTAAATGTCAATTATTAAATATTAGCAACGTCCCACCTGAGGAATGACCATTGGTTGCACTTCTAAACAGAGGCAATTGGCTCCCATGATTGGCTACTTTTGTCGACAAACCAAAATGAAAAGTCAAGTAACCAGATGAAAATGAAAAAAACGAAAAAAGCGACTTGAGACCGCGTGGATGGGGAACTCCCTCCCCATCCACCTTCGGCTGACCCAGGACCATCTCGCCTTCAGGAAACAACTCAAGACCTGGCTGTTCGAGCAGTAGCATACCCCTCTCCCCAAGCGCCTTGCGACCCTCCCGGGTGAGTAGTGCGCTATACAAATGGCATGATTGATTGATTGATTGGTTTGCAATCCAAGAGTCATGTATTCTATAATTATGTTCGGATTAACATAATGAGGATGTCATGTTCCTAAAAACACATGGTTGAAGAGAAATTATAACAAACACACCTCCCTGTTCAATTCAGATGGTAGCTTGTTCTATTCTCGTCGTTTTTTATCGTTATTTTGTGTGGCACAGCTTTATTGAGACACCAAATCCCTGTATCTAATTAATAGCCTTAGTGAAAATACGAGAGAAAAAACATATCTATAAAAGCCTAAACCAAATCCCAGTGTAATAATGCCCCTCGATAATATGACCAACCAACACAAAGGATCCATATTTTGAGGCACATATTGGAAAGTTCACACTATAAAAAGTTCACTAGCCAGGGGTAAAACAGTGTGAATGGTCAAAATAGATTACATCAATGGTTCGTGGTCATTATCGGGCAACCAGTTAAGGGAAAAGAAATCGTCCTATTGTTATCAACGTCTCAACACCGTGCACCATGGAATATTATCATTTAGTCCTGACACGTGACTGGAAAGGCGATAGATCCACCTTTGCTCTTTTTCGAACAAACTGTTTTCAGAGCCCTGATCCAGTTGTTCGATCACTGTCCATTTCATCTCATTTGGGGAGTGCTTAAGCTGTAAGAAATGTGTAGTTAGTTTGGCATTACTTTTCTGGCACCTAATGCTGCACCGATGTTCACAAATACGGAGTTTGATCCGTCTCTTGGTCATGCCTATGTATCTTAAACCGCAAGGGCAGACTATCAAATAAACATCATTACAGGAATTACAATTCATATGTTTTCTTTGTTGCCACTGTTTGCCAGGCTCAAGATCCAATATTTTAGTGCTTGAGGTCAAATGACAAACACTACACACTCCACAGGGAAAATGACCATTAATTCGAGGAAGGCCCCATGCATTAAGGACACTCCCCATATTCTCTTTATGTTGTGCTTAGGGCGAGTATGGACCAAGGAATCCTTTAGACTCCTCGGCCTTTTATAAGAGAAGAGTGGCTTCTCCCAGTCATGGTTATTACTCGTCAGAATTCACCAATGTTTGTTAATACAGCGGCTAATTCCTGTTTGATAGTCTGCCCTTGCGGTTTAAGATACATAGGCATGACCAAGAGACGGATCAAACTCCGTATTTGTGAACATCGGAGCAGCATTAGGTACCAGAAAAGTAATACCAAACTAACTACACATTTCTTACAGCTTAAGCACTCCCCAAATGAGATGAAATGGACAGTGATCGAACAACTGGATCAGGGCTCTGAAAACAGTTTGTTCGAAAAAGAGCAAAGGTAGATCTATTGCCTTTCCAGTCACGTGTCAGGACTAAATGATGATATTCCTTGGGGCACGGTGTTGAGACGTTGATAACAATAGGACGATTTCTCTTTCCTTACCTGGTTGCCCGATAATGACCACGAACCATTGATGTAATCTATTTTGACCATTCACACAGCTTACCCCTGGCTAGTGAACTTTTTATAGTGTGATTTTTCTAATATGTGCCTCAAAATATGGATCCTTTGAGTTGGTTGGTCATATTATCGAGGGGCATTATTACACTGGGATTTGGTTTAGGCTTTTGTAGACCTGTTTTTTTCTCCCGTATTTTCACTAAGGCTATTAATTAGATACAGCGATTTGGTGTCTCAATAAAGCTGTGACACACAAAATAACGATAAAAAACGACGAGAATAGAACAAGCTACCATCTGAATTGAACAGGGAGGTGTGTTTGTCATAATTTCTCTTCAGCCATATGTTTTTAGGAACATGACATCCTCATTATGTTAATCTGAACATAATTATAGAATACATGACTCTTGGATCGCAAAAGCGGTCTCAAGTCGCTGTTTTCGTTTTTTCCATTTTGATCTGGTTACTTGACTTTTCATTTTGGTTTGTCGACAAAAGTTTCAATCATGGGAGCCAATTGCCTCTGTTTAGAAGTGCAACCAATGGTCATTCCTCATGTGGGACGTTGCTAATATTTAATAATTGACATTTAATAGAGGCTTTCCGCTCACAGCGAAACCGGAAGTAAGAAAGAAGCACTAACCCGACTGGATGTACAATCTGCGTTCTAGTTCTTCTGAACGAACGCGATTACACGCACGGCGTCCACGTGACTGACTGAAGCTTCCTCCTATTTCCGCATTCAGAAATGGCCCGTTATCTTTCGGGCAGCAGAAGTGTGCCGAGTAGGGTTTTGGCGGCGATACGTTGTGCAGCAAGTAAGTGTTATTGGCAGGCCCATTTCTATCTGATTCGTCATTTAGAAATGGGGTCTTTGACAAAGTGCAATTACTACTGATATTGTTACTTTACTTTCAGATTGTGCGCAACGTGAAGAATTTGCCCCCACTGCGAGCCCATGTCACGTATTCAATTTTTATGTGTTGTAAATGGACTCAAAATCTTACTAACTTGTGTGTTTTTAGTATGTATTCCACCCGTTTTGAGCGGAGGTATTTTTAATTGGGGTTCGGAACTTTTTTGTCAAAAATATCTACAAAGACCATCCCGTAACTTGTGGGCTTTGGATCATATTGGCATCCTGCCAACACAAAGTGTTTGTAGTTTTCAATGGGACACTCTTGGTCTCAAGAAATTTTCTCCTGCGAATAAGACCCGGTTGAGATATAATTACAGAATAGTCTATGAGTCGGTTTTTTAGTGTTCAGAATTTTGGCGCTCAACTTCTCACGGTAGAGTATTAATTTGTCCTGGTATCAATGTAGGTGCTTCTTGGCCAGAGGAGAACCTTAACCTCTGTAAAAACGGGGGGCAGAGACCTCCCTTTTGTTCTGTTTGGGCAAAGATCCAGAGCACACTATATATATCAATAGAATGTTTTCTTGTAAGAGTATTGTTTAATTAGGGATAGATCCAACCAAACGTGAATTTTTCAAAAGTTTTATTCATCAGCAGTGTTCACCACTTGGGAATCACTGTACATGTCACTCAAGCCAACACGTGTTTCATCACAGCATGTGGCTGTGAATCTTCAGGGCTGATCTTAATGATCAAGGCGCGTGGTCGGGGAACCGGTGATAATTCCAACCCGGTCCTTATCGGGTGGTTTTTAATTTTCGATATAGCGGCACCAGTCAGTCAGTCAGGTTGCCGAAACCAGTTCATTTGTTTGGGGAATTTGTTATATAGACAAATTCAGTGGAGCGGAGGCCGTGTTGAGCCTGTATTCATGCCTCGATGGGCGTCGGTCTCCAAATGCCGCTATATCGAAAATTAAAAAACCACCCGATAAGGACCGGGTTGGAATTATCACCGGTTCCCCGACCACGCGCCTTGATCATTAAGATCAGCCCTGAAGATTCACAGCCACATGCTGTGATGAAACACGTGTTGGCTTGAGTGACATGTACAGTGATTCCCAAGTGGTGAACACTGCTGATGAATAAAACTTTTGAAAAATTCACGTTTGGTGAGATATAATTACAGACTGCTAATAATTGAATACAATCACATATGCGTGGTCCGCCGGGGGATTAATTTGGTCCTGAAGAAAGCTGAGCTAAATTTTGCAGTACACAGCTGAAACATGTCGACCTTTTTTATTAGGACTCAGCGGTTCAAATAAAGACCGCGTACTAGTCCTTTTCACTTGTTTTAATGAGACCAGTTGTCCATGTGATAAAATTGTTTATGGTATAACTGGGATCTTTTAACTTTGCACTCACAACACTTGAGCACATATATTTTTTCACTCAAAAATACCAGCTTCGCTGTAATTCAGGCGTTGCAGCACACTGGGGGACATTCGGTCTCCCCAGTGAGAACCCTATGATGAAGCATGTCACTACTAGGGTGAGTGAGGGTTCTTCTTAGAAAATAAAGTTTTTTCTTTCCCACTGGTTTCATGTTCTAATCTGATCACTATTTGGTTATTTCTAGGTTTTTGTTGTATCACGATAGTATGATTACAGCAACTTGGTCACTCTTATGTTGTTGATATATATTTATTAGGAGTAGAAGAGTGGCGTATTGACCCTGACTCTCCTGTTGTTTTGGTATGAAAGATTACTAAGCCATATTTGAGAAATTCCTCATGACGTACCAACCCACCTATGCAAAAGCCAGTGAATTATGTGAATGAACAATGTGAAGGGTGGGACTCCTAAATGGGCATGGCCTATGTAATTAGGATCCTGACATAAACATATCAACTACATTTCTGTGATTCCCACAGTTTGACACCTGGCTGGCATTTTGATTCCTCTCTGAGCTTTCTTTTATTGCATCAAGATATATAAATGTCAATTTACACACCTACCACCTAACACCGGCCAGGACTATTGGCTTTGTCAATGGGTGTTAGCTGTTTATGGTAAATGAGAACCAATAATGATTTTAAGTAAATAATTATCATTGGAAATTTTTTTATGCAAAAATTGTCTGACTGTGAATTAAACATTACTGAGGCCTGTGGTAGAGGCAGTGGTCTTCAGAGTGTTTCGAACACTACTGCTATGTTCTCTCTATGTTAGACATGTTCGCCCTTTTTCCCTCCAAATGTCATCCATCTGCATATCTTACACCTCAACTCTTTCCTCACCAGCACCCTCTTTTCACTCTCTACTGAATGCACTTCCTCTCCTCTCCTTCACTTCACCACCCCAAAGACACAACGCCCCCTCTCACCTGTAAGCACGGCACTTTCTTTTACTGTTGTCTTGTTAATATTTTGATTACTGTGTATCTCCTTCTCACACATTTCCTCAGCATCACCATTAAAGCTGTACGCATTGCCATTGCTATCTGTGCTCAACAAGAGGCCACGGATTGGATGAGCATATATTCTGAAAACCGTTTTTGACCCACTGACAGGCACTGATAGTGTCTTCAGCCTCAGCTCCAGTGCTCTCAATGATGGCCCATTATAAACATCTGGTAGGAACTCAATTCATAGTACGCACTATACAACAGTAATATGGTGAATGGAAAAAAAACATACAAAAAAAACAACATCCTGAAAATAGCTAAAATTCTTAAAGAATACACGATTAAATAAAACATGTGAAATATAAATTTATATTTCACATGTTTTATTTAATCGTGTATTCTTTAAGAATTTTAGCTATTTTCAGGATGTTGTTTTTTTTGTATGTTTTTTTTCCATTCACCATATTACTGTTGTATAGTGCGTACTATGAATTGAGTTCCTACCAGATGTTTATACATGACATACATAACATTAACATTTTTCACGTTCTTTTTTCGGAAATCGGCCAGTGTTTTTGCCACTAAAATTAAGGCCATGAATATAGGGCACAATATGCACCCATTTCAATGTCCGTTTTTCATTACCATTACTAATTACTATTACTACTGGGTCTAAGACCCAGAGGGACCCTCCCACTTAAAGCCCTTCCAGAATCATTGGACAGGAAAAAATACCTTGAAGAACAGGCAGTGGTTCAATGGTCTCATGTAATCCATTCTTTGCCCATTGAAATTCGAATTGCACTTAGATTCTGCGCACATTGTTAAGAAACTGGCGATGTGTCATCATACCACACGTCTATCTGTGCAAACAATGAAAGAGAGAGAGAGAGATAGAGAACGCTAAAGAGAACGTTTGACTGCTTTAGATTAGATTACGTGACATCTACACTGTGTACTAAAGTTGAATCAAGCAATTCCAGTGCTCCCATTGTGAGGGGAAGCATGATGCACACCCATTGTGTTTCCACAAACACCCATTACCCTGACATTAGAGCAAAGCTGTCTTTACTCACAACTGTCTGCTGTTGTAACTGTGACATTAACCATAGGCATTACTGTGCCATATGAGACGACAGAGCGCACATGTTTGTAATATAGGATTTGGACATATGGGACCGGAGTACAGGAAAATCAATCTCTGTCTTCCTCCACTGCTTTCCTTGACCCACTCTAGTACTGCCCTATAATCATGAATTGGCAGCTAAATAAAAGGATTACTAGACATAAAGGAATGCTTATCCTGTAGTTGACTCATAGTCACACCAATCCACCCCCTCCCTTGATTACCCTAATGGCCGCCATTCAATAGTTTCCCGGAAAGGTGAAACTGAGAGTTATCCGCTGATCTTGGCTAGACATGTGAGCTATAACCCTCAAACATAGCATGATCGCTGATCCAATTGGGTCAACCACTTCCCACTGAACAGCTCTTCCCATTTTGCGCAACTTATAGTTCACCATCAAATCATTCATTAAGTTACCTCCATGATGTTACCCCTTGGTGAGAAATAGCTGTACCCCTTTCATGACCACAAAATACACCTCAAAACCCCCGGGGCGACCAGAAATTATGAAGCCAGGGGCTACTTTCATCACAGGGCAGGTATTTTGCTTCTGGAATCCTGCCCCCCTACTGGATTTGGAACCTACTAGATATTACTAGACAATACATGCTGTATCACAAATGGTTGGACTGACGAAACTTTGCATTTCCAGGCTGTGTGAGTGACAAGGATTCAACGCCAAGGGACCTGTTTGTGACCAAAAACTTCGATTCAATAGTGTGGCCTCTCTGAAGCCACACCAAGTGTCCAGGACTTGAAGGGCATCACTTGGGGGGTCAGGGCCTTGCTCCAGCTGGATCCTGGTGCTGGTGCAGGTGGTTGGGAGCCTGTTATGTCCACGTGTCTTGGAACAGGAGGCCAGCAGGCTAGCTCTTGAAATCACTCTGGGAGTCCTGGGTTCAGTTCCAAATCCGTCAGACTCAGGCAGGAGCTCAGCAGGAAACAGGCAACAATACAGGAAAGCAGCAGTTCGGCAAGGCAGTAATCCAGCAGGGCAGCAGTACAGAAAAGTAGCAGTGCTTTCACCAGCACAGCAGTCCTTCTTCCTGACAGAGTAATTTAAATATGCAAATTGGGTATGAGCCAGTGTTACTATGTTTTAACTCCTTGCATGCTCATGACGAGCTCAGCTCGTCATGAGCGACAGTGCTCCGGTGCTCATGACGAGCTGAGCTCGTCATGACCGCGCCCGTCCCGTGGAACGCTCGCACGCTGGGCTGATTCCCCTACTGTGCTGAACGTTCCATTGGAACGGGCGCGGTCATGACGAGCTCAGCTCGTCATGAGCACCGGAGCGCCGTGGCTCATGACGAGCTGACCTCGTCATGAGCATGGGGGCGCTGTACGCGCCCCCCAGCACAGTGGGGAAATACCCCGAGCAGCGAAGGGGTTAAGGAGTTAACACATGCACTTTAGCACTGGTTAGTAGTGGTAAAAGCTCAGAGTCGTAAGGCCAGCAAACACAAGAACAGCTGAAAATGGAGGAGGAAGGCAAAACGTTTTAGGGCGATCACCACCATAAGGCTGACAGGTCTAACAATGTGCCAAATGCGTGACATGAAATTAATAACATTCGACAACCATCACAAACCTTGCTTGTAATAAAACCTCCAGAGGATATTCGCAGATGGTCTCCAAAACCAAACTCTTATGCCACACTCTCACTTCTGAGTAGGTTGCTTAATTGATAAATTAAGCATAACAACCATCAGCAATGAATACCTGCGGAAACTGTCCTGGCAGTAACTCTAAAAGCAAATTTGTATAAAAAAAAGTTTAAAACAGCCAAATCGCCTGCTTATGACGAAGAACATGTAAGCTTGTGATCACACTCTCCGTTCAGATCTCAACCACAGCATGGATACCTGGGATTTATTGCAGCCATGCTCGGGTACCACTTTTGCTGATTAGGAATTAAACTTGCAGTAGAAAGCTTTTAAGATAGATATTGGCAGCAGATTGTTGCTCACTATCTTTTGCAATTAAGGGAGTGTCTGATTTACTTAGCGTTGGTTCACTCAGGCGCGAATATCACTGTAAATAACTCGATTATGTTATTGAACTAGATAGTATATCTCTTTGATTTTCCTGAAATGTCAATAATCAAATGAAGCTTTTTTTTACGGTTGCTGTTCTCCCCTATGGTAGCCAGTAAAGTCTTTTGTATTTGACACTAGTGGACTCTCACTGCCACATTTGGAATGGTTAGATTTAGAATGCTTCATTAATTCAATCATTGTCTTATCTTACTTCCACATGCATTGTTATATTGTGTGTTTGAGTGCTTTCAACACTGGCTCGTACATACCCATGGAGAGTGGTGTGTGTTACATCTTTTAGGAGTTGGTTTATTGACTGTGCTTCCGGTTAATTGAGTTTGGTACATGGTTGTCTAAAACGTTTATATTTTTGATGAAGTGCATTGTAATGGCAGTGGAGATATCTTGTAAATCATCATTCATAATATATTTTGGAGACCGCTTGTGAGGGAAACGGTACTAGCTCGGAGATAATCTATGCAGTTTCTCGACACCATTACTGGGCAATTGTGGGCTATTGACTAGAAAATGGGGAGCGACAGGTGGGATGAGACATTTCAGCATGTCTGCTCATGCTGAGTTATTACCGGGCATGGGTTCGGGTCCTTTTGCTTTTGGCAGGTATTTTAACTATGCGTGGGTTTCGGTAACTCTAGGTAGAATACTCTGGACAGGGTGTGGCGTAACTGGCAGAGATGACAATTTTGGACTTGGGGAACCAGGTTCGAGTCTCAGCATCGGCTTGACATCCAGTGATTTGGGGGAAATCACTTAATCTTCTCCTGCCTATCAACAATAAATGTGCCCTTGTGTGATGTTACTGGTGATCATGTAAAGCGCTTCAGTGGCGAGTTCGGGCTATTAAAAACTGCACACAAAAAATACTCTCTAGAAACGTGTAATTCCATTTCGACCAGCACCTGGAGTTTCTATTGGCAGGATTACTTTTTCACTTGGGATCTGGGGCTGTGGTGTAGGAAATGGATATTAAACATCACTGGGAAAGTTTCTGAGTAGGCACAAAGTGAAAATGCTGTGGGTGCTCAAAGCATTCCGAAAATTTAACCTGCAAAGCTTTCCTTGGACGCACACCTGCTACCACCAGTACCCCTCAACATATGAGTGGGGAAAGTTTGCCCTAGTTGTAAAAGCTTCATGGCTGCAAATTCGACCTACATGTATGAATATCTGCAGATCGTGATGGCATTAAAACTCTAGTGCATCATGCGCATAGTTGCTATCTCACAATTTCAATAGGTTCAAAATGAGAAGAAATAGAGTGCAAAAACCGTTTTGGGAAGCATTATGCTGAAAGCAACATCTTGCAACTCAAAGAGTCTTTAACAAAATGGTGTATGACAGATCTCCACTGTCGAAGTGGTTGTCTCACATTCATTGTGCACCAACCAAGGCTACAGAGCAGCTTTGCACAGTATATTTTAGGTCACAGCTACAGAGAACTTTAATTATTTGCTGTCAAAGAACTACTTTCTACAATAAAAAATACATAGAGTGGGTTTGAGGTCAGCCCCTTGTGTATGGTTTGATGGTTTTCTTGTATATTTCAATGTTCTATTGCGTATTTGATGGGGTTCACTCCAATTCTTATATTAGACCCACCATTGGAGCATTGCTGCTTTACATTCAATCGGAGTATGTCTTCTTTTTTACCTCTCTCCTCATTCACTTATTGTCCCTTTACATCCACGGCCATTGCTATTTTTTTCTGCTTTCAACTAGAGCTTCAATTCTCCAAAGTCCAGCTCTCTGCACCCCTGCCCCTTTTTATGTCACTTTACATTTGTAAAAGTTTATTTTCTTTTTATTTCCAGGTGCCCGGCATCTAAGATCAGCCATTGGGCTACTCACTTCTCTATTCGTACTAACTAACCCACACGTTATTTCTTACGTTTTACATTACCACTCTAAAATGCAAGGTTAGATTGCTAAAGCAAAAAAAGCCAAAATGGTGTGACGATGCATGCCAAGATGCCTGCCGTGTGCGTGCGTCAGTGCACATTTGTCATGACCCACCAGAGGTCATTTTGGGGCATATTTGCGAGCCCCTTGTGCTGCTGTAGCGGCACTTTTTGTGACACATCTGTAGTGCAAATCTCAAACCTCATCTATGAGGCCACGCAAAGACACCATGCGTGGCTTTGAATGGCCTCATTGATATGGAGTAAAGCAAGTAGTGCTTCTTTTGTAAAATAAGAAGTGCAGGTGCTGAAATGTTTTTGTAGGAGGCCACCACCCACATTCCTTGATCCACCCCCATCCTCCATTGGCTCCATTCACTTACACTATTCGCTCCAATGATATGTAACCCATGATGTGGCCTAGATAATGGCTGATGGAGAAACTTAGGCTAAAAAGGCTAATAATGAATGAATACACACGTATATAGCGCATGGCTAATAATGAATGAATACACACTTATATAGCGCATGGCTACCCGTAGGGCATCCCAGCGCTTCCCGTCACCACACTCGTTCAACAGTGACCAAGCAAAAAGAAAGGTCTTCAGCTGTTTCCTGAACCTGAGATGGTCAACTTCAAGGCGGATGGAGTCAGGAAGCTGATTCCAAAGCCTGGCTACGTTATAGGAGAACAATCGTCCTCCAGTCCGAGACCGTTTAACCTTTGGAACTGACAACAGTTGTATATTGCTAGATCTCAGAGTCCTCTTGGTGTCATATAACTGCACCAAGGACTGCAACAAAGCTGGCCCTTTACCCAAGATGCACTTATGGACAATGCACAATGCTTTAAACCTGACCCTATCCACAACGGGCAGCCAATGAAGTCGTCTGAGGGCTAGTTTAGCTGACTTATGCCTAGGGATACCCGTCAAAAGTCGAGCAGCACAATTCTGTGCTGTCTGCAATTTCCCAATATTTCCCAGTGGTGCTCCCAGGTAGACTACATTTGCATAGTCCAACCATGAAAGGACCAAGGATTGAACCACCATGCGCCTGGCTTCAGATGGCAGAAGGGGAAGAATCTTCCGCATTGTCCTGATCAGGCCATAACAATTAGCGGCAACCTTACTTGCCTGAACTTTGGGATTCAATTTACAGTACAACCAGACCCCAAGACTCTTAATTTGTGTCTAAGGGACAGGAGGCGCACCAAGGCAGGCAGGCCATAAGGAATCCAGATTGTGAGGTGCAACATGCCCAAGAATCATTATCTCTGTCTTTGTGCCATTTAATTTAAGAAAGGACAGATCCATCCACTCAGGGACCTTCACAAGACAACCCTCCAAGCCCGAGTTTGAGATATCTTGCCGGTTAAGGCCCACCACTAATTGAGTGTCATCCGCGTATGTAACAGTGTGCATCCCCCAGGGAAGTACCACCTCGGCCAATGGCCTCATATAGATATTAAATAAGGTGGGACTCAGCGAAGAACCCTGCGGGACTCCACACTGCAACGGCCTCCGCTCAGAAACAGCGCCTTCTTCAAAGACAACAAAGGACCTGTCCGAAAGAAATGACTGTAACTATTCCAGGACAGCTCCTCCCACACCCACCTCCCTGAGTCTTTGAATCATTATATCATGATTCACAGTGTCGAAGGCTGGCTGTGATCTAATAAAATAATTGCAGCGCAGCCTCCGGTATCCAAGATCTTCCTAGACTCTTCAAGGACCGCAAGGAGGGCGGTCTCCGTGCCATGGTATCGCCTAAAGCCAGTCTGGGTCAGATGTAGGTGATTTTTCTCCTCCAGGTGACTTGTCTAGACTGCATTGACATGTCTTTCTGCTAGCTTACTCAAACCAGGCAACAGAGAGATGGTCCGATAATTAGACCAATCATCGGGGTCTAGGTTAGTCTTCTTAAGCAGGGCTTTAACTCTGGCTTGTTTCCACAAACTCGGGACCTGTCCCATTGAAAGGAATGCATTTATCACGTCCAATATCACTGGACAGACTATCTCTGATACTAAATTAAGAGTGGCTGGGGGGGCTGAATCAGCCGGTGATCCCGATTTTAACTGGTGCAAGGAATCCTGACGAGACAACAAGGTAAGAGGGGGAAATATTTTCAACATAGCTTGTCGTGTCGGTAATATGACAGAGCTATCCATAGCCCTGTGCTGGAAGCTAGCATAAATGGTTTGAGTTTTAGTAAAAAAGAAACTAGCTAGCTCCTCACTGCGACCTTGGGCATTGTCATCAACAATACTACACGCAGGGACTTAACAATTTTGAAAATTTCTGTAGGAGAATTTGAGGCTGAGATGATTTTTTCCTGATAATACCTAGTTTGGGCAGTTTTTATAAGTCAAAAGCAAGACTGATTTTTGTGCAACGCACATTCTGAACTCATGTTTTTTGAAGGCGCTCTAAAAGTAAAAATGAACAAAACGGCTATTCGCTCAATTAAATAAAGTATTTGCCAATAATTACACCTTTGATCAAGCGTGAAAGCCAGGATTGACCCCAGATTCTCCACTTTCACAGTCTGCAATTCACAAACTTTAACACTTTGTCTTTAATCCATCGGGCATAAGATTAGTGCTGGGGTATGGAGGAGAATCCACATTTTTTTGTTGCTGTTTTACATGGTGCAAACTCTGACGTGGACAGACAGAGGAGCGAGCACAAGAGAAATACAGACTATGTTGCACTTTTTTTTCCAGGCACATCCAGATTTGCCGGAATCCAAAGGGTGTTGCTTAGCCCAGGGATTTGAACCTGCTTCCCTATGTCTCTCCCTTGCCTTTGCCTCCCGTGCAAGCTCCTCAGACTTTCAGCAGCTCACTCACCTCCATCACAACAACACACACACACAGACATACACAAAACAATAAGCGGCAAGGGTCAAGCACCGACAATGGTATATTTGCCTAAGATCACAACATTTGGTTCAGCAGGATAGCTGGGATTCATCCCCAGGATAATTCCCTTTTTTTGCACTGTACAATTCAGTCATAATGATTAAATGGGCATACCGTTCTGACTTCAAGGGTTAGTGATATGTTCTTAATTCATGGGGGATGAGATTTGACATTTAAAAGTGTTTGAGGGGTGCCATGTTGGAAATCCTGAATTGATGAGCTGATGACCTCTATTTCAAAATAATTAGTGCCTGTAGAGATTTTTTGCGTATAGTAATTCACACAGACCTCAGCTCTTACCCAGGCGGCGCGCTACTATTGATCATTCTATACATTAGCAGCAGCAGCAGCACAAAAGGGCCATATAAGGAGAAACTGGAGCAGAAAAGTGATGTTAACAATAATACTGACCTAAATATGCTATACAGACTATGGCATATCATATAACAATTTAATATACAGTGCACAAAATTATCTAACATCAGGGGGGCAATCATCTCATTTCCGGAATCATTTTATAAAGTTCTTCAAGTTCAAATAGCTTTATGTCCATTTTGAAAGTCTGCACTCTATATGGGACTCAGACGCTCGCACTTCACATAAAAAAGCATGATGAAGAGAGCAATGGCCCGATGCAGGAATTAATAGATACCAGTTTAAGTAATTATAGTAATTAATCTGTTAGCGGAAGAGAAGAAAGTTTGAAGACAACCTAACCCACCGCAAACACCCACATAGACATGGGCATGGGTAACTCTTTTGCAACCTCGATTTAATCTACTAATTAAATGTTATGGTTCAGACTTGAATTCAATTACTATTGCAGTCACAGATACAGACTCAGATGAAGACTTAGACTCACTTTCATAGGACACAGGCATATATGATTCTAGCCTGACTCAGCCCTTGCCATCAAAACGAAAGTACTTTTACTAAAACATTGTGGGGAATTACAGACAGTGAGGCTAACAAAAGTTGCATATGTGCTTTCAGCTTGCTTTTCATTTGCCGAGCAGGCCTTACTGAAAACGCAATCTTTGCGCCTGCGATGTCCCAGCATGCCACAGCGTAGTTCATGGCTTCATGACAGGATGCCATGCTGACATCACTAACGTGATGATGCATCGTGGTGATCGTGCCTGGACCTCAGTGGGCCAATTTGTGAAAACAGATCAGGAGCCACCCGGAGGACAGGTAAATTTATTTTTTAAATAATTATCAGGTCGGGGGCGTGGCTTGGATGGCAACGAAGGCGGTCGCCTAAGTTCGAGAGCTCCGCGACCCCGGGGAGTAGAACGGCGAGACAACCAGCGATAGCCCTCGGCCCCGCACACGAAACGGAAGGAAGTGTGGGGGAGTGTGCCGAGCAGCGGAGGTGAGGAGCCGAAGCGAGCGGCACAAAGATAAAGGCATCAAAAGCCCACTTTTGAGGGAAGTGAGGAGAGCGAAAAGCGAGCCCAAGATGGCGGGGCAATAAAAAAGGACAAGGCGACGCCACAGCGTGAGAAGACCGCAAGGTGCTCCGACACACGTGGTGGGCACGGCGAAGAACAAGGCGCAGCGGAGGCATCTACGGCAGCACCGGAGCAAGGAGGCTGCATGTGCGCATAAGAGACACAAGCGGAGCGTGAAGGCAAAACAGAGGCGGCCATCTTGACCGCATCCTGAAGCACAACAAGAAGTCGCAACACGGAGGCAAGGCGAGCGGCCTAGCAGGCCCCCCCCGCCGGCTCCCTCACCAGGAAGCCAGCAGCCACGTGGAAGCATAAGAGCGGGTGAGCGGAGCAAGCGTTCTCCCACGAAGGAGGTGCAGCAGAGCGGCAGCAAGGCGGGACAGATTATTATGGTGAGCATTGCTCGGTGAAAAGAAGCACGAGCGATACCCCCCAAGAGCACAAGCGAAGCGACGCCTGTTTCATCCCACGCGGCGCCGGTAAGGCAGTCGGTAGTCCGAGCAGCGCCCTCCGGGAACCGGAGACCAACGGCGGCGGCCATCTTGGGAGGGGCAAGAGTCACAGCGCTGCGAGCAGGCCCAGGGAAGAGAGCAGCGCAGCATCGTTGTACCCCCTACAAAGGCCTCGCCGAAGCCAGGGTGCACCAGAGGGGCGGCCGGCGAACAAAGAGTGGCGGTCTCGGAGAAGAGGTGAGCAAGGCGGCAGCCATCTTGAGAGGGGCGGACCACACAACAGCACGGAGGTCTGAGAAGCAGACGTGCAAGCAAGTAAGCTAACGCAAAGGCGGCGCCACCCATCCGCCACTCAGGCGGCCCTATGCGAGCGCCGAACATCAGCCACCAAATAGGGGAGATCTAAGGCCCATATGGGAAGACGAACAAAAGTGGCGGCCATCTTGAAGGGGAGAACATTACACTAGACCACTCCAAAAAAAAGAAGAGCAGCCTGCGCCAAAGCGAAACACCGCAATATAAGACAGTCCTAGCACGCACAAAGCCTGGAGCTGGAAGAAATACAAGCCAAACGCTAGAGGAGAACGGAGCGCGGCTCAGGGCACAACCGGTCTATGGTGGCCAGGGCGGGAAGGGTCCCAGCGAGGCATCGCGAGGAAGCAAAAGCAACTGACAGAGACAGCAGAAACAGCGGCACAATCAGCCTCGGTGTTTCTCAGCCACGGTGTGACAGCTAGCCAGACAGTGACCCAGCACCAGACCGCGTCAGCGCAGCTCTCTAGCCATAGCGGGACATACCTAGCCGCCTGCCTAGGGGAGGCACAGGTTAGGCACAGCGAAGTGAGCGAAGCGCAGGGGAGGCACAGCCAAACGAGCGGCGACAGAGAGGTGGGGGCGCTAGACCAATACCAGGGATCAGCACCTGGCTCTGAGCGGTAGCCCTGGCGTCCGGGAAAACCAGGACAAGGTCGATAAGGTGGCCAAGCAGGTTCACCTTCGGAAGCACGGCAAAGGCAGACACAGTCACGATTGCCAAGAACACCCCACCAAAGGAAGCACAATATAACCTGCAGAAGAAGGAGAGACTGTCCATACATCAAGGAAGAAGAGGCCTAGAGACAATGAACGGTGACAACAAAAAAATTAGGAAAGACCTGGAATCACCGATCAAAATGAAAAACCTGCAAGGCACAGAGTCTGCGATGGACCAGCTCGTCTAAAAAATAACTGAAGCCAACGACCTAGCTAAGGCCACAAAGATCTCAATGGACAACGTCCAGCTAGAGCTCACAGCCATACGAGCAGACCAGAACAAAACAGCAAGCAGAGTAGCGGAGACAGAGAGAAGGATCAGCGACATAGAGGATAAATCAGGCATCATGGATAAAGACATTTGCTACATCTCCAAAGTCTCCAGTGAGTTGCAGAAAAGGCTCGCAGAACAAGAAGACAAAAATCGGAGGGGGAACATCAGGATTCTAGGCATACCAGAAGATGAAGAAGAAGGTTTGGGATCATGCGCAGCACTACTCGAGACACTGATACCCAAGCTGACAGGCATAAAATTCGAAAGAGCCTTGGAGATCGACAAGGCCTACAGGATCCCTGCCACAAAACAACCGCACATGAAAGGGCCTAGAACGATCATCTGCAAACCCCTAAGATCGAGCCACACTGATGCGATCTTCGCCTTTGCCCGCAGAGGTCAAACCCCCACCTGGAAAGGCAAGAAGATAATCTTTACCCAAGACCTTTCAAGGGGCACAGTGGAAGCAAGGAAAGGTTTCCTCGCGCTGAGAGACACTATGAAGAGAGCAAAGATAACGTTCAGCTTTGTTGGTCCAGCAAGAATGAGGATCACAGACGGGCAGGACACACGTATGTTCGATGACCCAGTGGAGCTACGCAGGTACCTCAGGAAGCCAGAGCTGGAGGAGATGGAACAAACAACGCCCGGGACAGCAAAAAGAAGAGCCTCATCAGATAGCTCAGAGACGGAAGAGAAGGGGGCAGCAGGCGGCAAATAACACTACACAGCGGAAGGCGAACAACAACTACCTCAAGGAAGGGAAAAAAAAAAAAAAAAGGGGTGCTACCGCACCGGAAGAGGGAACTACCTCAACAATGGGAATGTGATCTTTGGACATGTGTAGGTACACTGAACTCTCCTACCCTGGTAGGCATAGCAAAGCCCAGCGAAACATGGACAACCACGCAGAGAGAATAACAGGGCCTTGGACACTGGACAACCATATCCTTTGCCTAAAAGCGCAGCACGGGGACAGGGGGGGGGCGAGAGGGTCTTTCTGACTTTTAAGGAACCGGGGAAGCGGAGGGCGGGAACCGTTGCTGTCGCACGTTTACAGTACGTTGACAGGGGGGAGGGGGGAGGGGGGGCAGAGGGGGGGAGAGGGCTGGGGGGGAGGCCCTGTAGCATGGACAATCGGTGCCTGGCGGAGGACGTTTCTTTCTTTCTCTTCTTTCTCCTCTTTCCTATACCCACACACATCACCTCATCCCATCCAACACCCCAGGGGGGGGCTTATGAGTGGTGGCTGCTAGCTAGCAAGCATAGAGCAAAGAGGCGCTACATAACTGTTGTACTCAGACACAGCGACACAGATATCACACCATGATGTTACCCGACAATAGGGGCCAGGCACAGATAGCCTCGGACATAAAAATAGTGTCACTTAACGTCAAAGGACTCAACCACCCCGTCAAGCGACGGAAAACACTAGACTACCTAAACAGACTGAAGGCGGATATATATGTCCTTCAAGAAACTAGAGTGTCCTTAGAGGACGCGAACAGGATGAAAGCTAGCTGGATAAGTGAAGTACTATGCTCACCGGCAGTCAACAAAAAGGGAGCAGTCATCACTTTAATCAGTAAGAAAGGGAAGTTCCAGGTTAACGACAACGCCGCAGACACCGTGGGAAGGAGGCTGATCACATCAATCAATAGAGGTGACGAGAAAGTACACATAGCAAACATATACGGGCCAAACACGGGAGACAAAAAATTCTGGGAAGATCTAGAAACTGAACTCAGCAAGGTCCCACTGGGCGAACTACTAATCGTGGCAGGGGACATGAACCAGGCGATGGACAATGCCACAGACAGACACCCACACAGACCTAGCCATACCTCACAAGAACAGCACATACTTAAAAACCTATGCGCCAAACTCTCACTAGCGGACCCATGGAGGCTACAAAACCCGAGTGCCAGAGAGTACACTTTCTACTCGCACCCCCACAACTCATACAGCAGGATAGATTACATACTCATGTCCAACACACACACACACCTGACTGATACGACGGAAATAGGACCCATCACAATTTCAGACCACGCGCACATATCCCTTTCCCTGAGTGGCAAGCATAACGAAACGCCTAGCAGGAGGTGGCGCCTTAACAGTGACATACTCGAAAACCCTGCCAACATCACCGAAATAGAGGAAGCGATCAAAGAATATCTCCTATTTAACGACACAGCAGACACAGGAGCAGCAACACTATGGGACGCGCTTAAAGCAACAATAAGAGGGAGACTCATAAACATCAAAGCACGCATGAACAGGGGCAGAAACAAGAAAATTAAGGAACTGGAGGAGCAGATCAAGGGGTTAGAAAGGAACCACACGGCCAACTTAACAGACAGGAATACACTCACAACGCTAACAAAGAAAAAATATGAGCTAAACAGAATCCTAAGCGAGAGAGCGTCCACGTGGATCAACAAATACAAATCCATAAACTTATGCTCGGCCAATAAAGCAGGGAAAGCCTTGGCAGGCTACCTGAAAGCCAAGCAATGGCAGCATTGCATCGCCACAATAACAGACGCAGACAACAAGACACACACAGCTAATAAACATATCCTCGAAACATTCAGGAAGTTCTACAAAGAACTATACACCGCGGACACATCGCTAGATGCAGACGGCGGGGCAAGCCTGCTGGAAAGGCTGGACCTACCCAGTATAAGCGACGAACAAAGAGAGGCCCTAGACCAAGACATAACTAAAGCGGAAGTTGGGATGGCCATAGACTCACTAAAACCTAACAAGGCCCCAGGACCGGATGGCTTCACAGCCACCTTCTATAAACAATTCCAACCGCTACTCAAGGACACGCTTGTCAGAGTATTCCAAGCATGTGCGGAAAAAGGCAATATGACAGACTCAATGGCTGAGGCAAACATTATTGTCATCCCCAAAGAAGGGAAGGACCCCCAATTCCCACACAATTATAGGCCAATCTCTCTAATTAACGTGGACTGCAAAATCTATGCAAAAATCATGGCAGCCAGACTAAATGCACTTCTCCCCGCTCTCATACACAAATCTCAGGTGGGCTACCTGGAAAACAGACTCTCGCAAGACAACACCAGACTGCTATGCCATTTAATCAACCGCACGGCCAACAGCGCGGAAAAGGCGGTCATGATCGCATTGGATGCGGAAAAAGCTTTCGACAGAGTCTCATGGCCCTTCCTTAACCAATGCATGCTCAAGTTTGGACTAGGCGAGAAGTACAGGGGCATGGTCATGTCCCTGTACAAGAACCCCCGGGCACGAGTGGTGGTTAATGCAGCCACATCAGACACACTCACACTAGAGAGAGGGACAAGGCAAGGCTGCCCCCTCTCACCGGGGCTATTCCTGCTTGCCCTGGAACCACTCCTCCACATGATCAGGTCAAATGCCCGGATCACGGGGGTGCAGATAGAGGGTCAAGCTTTCAAGCTAGCGGCATACGCAGACGATATTCTGATCACCACGAACAACCCACAAGAGTCAATTAGGGCACTCGTGCAAACAATAGAGGAGTATGCACATGTTTCAGGCTACAAGCTCAACAGAGAGAAATCCGAATGCAAACCTATGAACTGCCACACCACCAAGACTGTCCTGGGGACATCCGGCCTAGCATGGCAAACGAAACCCCTAAAATACCTAGGCCTCCTCTTCGGTAGGGACTTAAGATTGACACTGGACCATAACGAGGAAGCGATGCTAAAAAAAATTAAGTCCAAGCTAGACACGTGGGGCCCCAAATTCATAAGCTGGTGGGGGAGAATCGAGACAATAAAGATGATGGTCACCCCCATGCTAAACTACCTGCTCTCCATGCTGCCTCTCACACTCACATCCGAATTCCACAAACGCCTAGACAAAAGCATCAACATGTTCCTCTGGGGAGGGAAAAAACCAAGAATGAGCTTAGCGAAACTCAGACTCAAAAAAGAACAAGGCGGACTGAACCTCACAAACTACAAAGCCTTCCAGAAGGCATCCCTGGCCAAACAGGGAATACACTGGATTGCCCCCACGCCAGACTACATGCCGGTATGGCTAGACCTGGAAAGGTGTATTCTGGGTGGCGCAGACCCGATTATGTCCCTCACGGCCCACAAGCACCCAGAAGCCAAAAACGCAATAATTCACAACACAAAGACAGCGCTGCTAAGAGTAGACAGGGAAATGGCAGTAAGTATCAAAGGCACCAAATGGGAATCTCTGTGGCATAACACCAAAGTCACATACAAAGGGAAAACACTAGACAGCAAGCAATGGCGAAGCAGAGGCATCACAACGCCTTCGCAACTAGAGGCAGGGAACAACCCACTCTCCTACACGGCACTACAGCAGACAACCTCCCTACCTAACAAGGAGTTCTACGAATTCCTCAAAATAAAAGCAGCTGTCACCAAAGCAGGACTCACGAAACAGACACCCACCATCATACAATACGCGCAAAACTTAAACAAGACGGGCCACCAAACAGCACAAATCTACAAGCTAATTACACCACGCACCACAACCCTAAACAATAAGACGCTGGCATTCTGGGAGGAGACCATACAGAGACAGTTGAACGAAGTAGAAAGAGCCAAACTATGGACGGCAGCGTCCAAAAACAAAATCACGCCACAGCTAGCACAAACCAAATATTGGCTACTCCACAGGTTGCACTGGACACCAGCGAAACTAGGGAGGGTTGGAGCCAGTGAAAGCAGCACATGTTGGAACTGCCAGATGGCCACGGGAGATCTATCTCACATGTTATACGAATGCACCAAAGTCAAAACATTCTGGGGCAAGGTCTATAACGTCATAGACACAATAACGGGAAGTAAGATACAAAGAGGACTAGCCGGGGTAGCCACTGCCTTCCTAGCAACAGAACTCCAGTCCAAAGAAGTACGAGACCTGGTCGATGTACTTCTAACGGCTGCAGTGAAAACGATTTTGGGTAACTGGAAGGACACCAGCAAAGCCACCTTCAAGCGCTGGTTCAACTGGGTAACCTTCCTCCGGGGGGCAGACAATATCACTGCCAAGCAAAAGGCGGCAAATCATACTGCCAAGGAGAACATGTGGGAGGCTCTCGACGCATACTTGGAACAATAACCCCCCCCTCCCCCCCCCCCTCCTCTCTTTTTTTTCTCTCTTCCTTTTCCTCTCTCTCTCAGGCCCCGCCAGGCCGCAATCTTGCAAGAACAGTACAAGTATTAAGAATGTTTGCTATGAATATGTAAAATTTTATTTTCAATAAAAATATTTTGAAATAAAAAAAAAATAAATAATTATCAGGTCCACTGCCCAGGAAGAACAATGGTTTAGCTTCCGCCCTGTCAAATAAGTGCCACTGCTGAGCACCGGCACAAATTAAGCACTGAAAGCAAGGCAGTGCAAATTGCTGCAGTGCCTTAAACTGAGCATGGGAGGCGTTCCATGGAAGTTGTGGTGGGTTTTCGCATGAAACACCCTGGGGAAGTGCCAAAACCTTACGCCTCCTGAGGTGAGGCATAACAAGGAGAAATAACTTTGTTTCTCCTCACTTTTTCCTCTTTCTATGTGTGCTGCTTTCTGCAGCACATATAGAAAGAGGAACATGCTTCTTAGAATTATTTCTGTTCGGGAAAGGTCTACCGGAATAGCAGGTGGAAGCCTTCGCAGCTCTCTCTGCGTATAGAGCAGTCTGTGTGGCAACACAACCCTCATCAGCCATCTCTCTACCCGATAGGACAGGTCATTGCCATCCAATACCACGAGTCTTCCGAGACCAAGAGGAAAGGGGCATACGCATCCCAGACTCCATCTCTGTCTGAGCACGCATCCACATGGGAGCAATGTTCTTCTTCCATGACACCGATTGAGTTTCCGAGATGTACACCCCGAGATATTTCAGTCTGGTTGTGGCCAGTGTTACTTCTGCTGTCCAGGTGCCCATGTCCGAGCCATCACGAATAGGCCAGAGAATAGATTTCTTAGAGTTCATATATAGGCCAGTTTGCTGGCAGAATATCTGCATGATGCAGAGAATATTCGGTCTTGTCCGACGTGGATCCATAAGGAAAAACAGGACATCATCCGCATAAAGAGTGATCCGATCCGAAAACCCCCGCGGCCATTCGAAGTCCCTTACCTGTGCGTCAATTCGGACCCATGAGGCTAGCGGTTGCATAGCTAAGGCAAATAGATATAGGGAGAGCGGGCACCTTTGCCGGGTACCACGTTCTATAGAGAAGGAATCAGATAATGCACCGTCTTCTCTAACCGAGGCCGAGAGGTCGGTATAAAAGTCTAATATATGACATGAGGCGTGGGACTATGTTCAAGTGCTGTAAAAGAGAAAACAGATAGGTCCATCCCAACGAGTCAAATGCTCTGCCTATGTCGGCTACAAGCAGAGCCACCGGGCCCCTCAGGTGATCAATTGCTACTACCGCATTGTACACTTGTCGGATATTATGATGGGTAGCCCGATGGGGCATAAAGACAGCCTATCAAGTTCCTTTTAACTGCAATTGTGACTGCCTGTTTCGTAGTAACATTTTGCAATTATAGGTGTTTCGTGGAGTGTCTAGAGCTGTTGGTCCTGTGTCACTGCACCTGCTGCACTATTTAATTCATGACCCTGTTGTCTGCAAGGTAACTGTACTTGTTACAGCCTGTTTAGTTTTATATTTTAGCAATATTCTGAGCTTAGTGGGGTCCCTAAGTTTTTGACCACGGTGCCGCCGCACCGTTCAAATCAAGTCCCTATAACTGCAAGGTACCTGCAATTGTGACTGCCCGTTTACTTGTAAAATATAGCAAAATTATGTGTTTAGAGGAGTTTGAGAACTTTTGGTCCCCGTGCTACTTCGCCTGCTGCACCATTCAAATCATGACCCTGTTGTCTGCAGGGTGTTCACCTGTGGCTGCCTGTTTATTGGTAAAATATAGCATAGCTCTTGTATATTAACTTTATTTTTAATGTGCAATGTTTATTGCAACATTTAGAATTCAGTCATAAAGACCAAATAGGTTACGTCCGATAATGACTATGAAGGGCACAGAAATGTACTGAGGCATGAATAGGTATTCCCACAAACATTGTAATGTTAAAACATCTGCTTTACACAACTAACTAATAAAAAACAAGCATTCCAGCATAATGTTAGAATCTGTCTGCCTTTTCCATGGAAAGAGATCTTATCTTGACAATGAATGGGTCTTAAACAGTGTGAGCAGCTTCAGTAGAAGTACCGAAGTGCTTGCAGATGGTGGAAGTTAACAAAAAAAAAGTTACACACAAAAGCGAATGAACACAGTGATTTGGTCTGGGGAACTGATAAGAGCTCACTTTTAAGATATATTAACCACAATAGATTTCAGAAGCACAGAGCAAAAAACGAAGGTAAGGAAACGTAAGACCTTAATGAGAGGCGGCTCAACTGTAACATTTATACATAAATGCATTGCAAAATATTTTGTACTATGAACTGAGTGATTGTAAATTTTTCGCAAATATTGAAAAGTGATTCTGCTATCATTTTACTATAAATAGCAGTGGAAATACTTTCTAAAACCATGTATTTATTTTTTCTACCAACCTATGAACAAATTTAACAAAACTTAAAATTTGAACTCATAACTAATAAAGAATGTTGGACTCTACCTAGAACTAAGACATAACTGCATAGTCACCACACACATATATATATTTATAAGCGTTATAGTGAACTGTTCATTGTCTTGCAGTTCCTCTTTGCTGGACCTTCACTTACCATATTCTTCCGTGCTTAGTGTTTTAGTCTTTATTCAGATTCCCTTGAATTAACACACCAGATATCAATGACCTGGACATTACAATTGAATTCCAGGGACATAGAGTGTTCCAGCATCCCAAAATATAGGTACATGGTTTGGAATGGCCATGTCCCTTGCATGGTGTACAGTCATGTCCCCAGCCCTAAGTGCAGAACTGTGAGTATCTGGTATCCTGTTCTTTGGAGATTTGGCCCCAATCTCACACTAATCTAGCAAGTATGCAAAAGCCTTGGCCTGTTCCTTGATGTGAGCATGGTTCCTGAAAATGCCCTGGTGCTGGAGGGGCACATCAAGTGCTCTCTCTGTTGTGATAGGGGACTACTGCCCCTGTCACAGGTTCTCGCATGCGGCGAGCTAGTGGCAGAATACTGTGCCTTTAGTCATCCTTATGTGACCAGATCTTTTTTTCTGTGTCACTGGAGTGGTGACATATTGGCCTACTCGTGTAAAGTTCCACTGCTACAGGTGAACCCTGATCCTTACAGTAATATCCAAGGAGTATGTGTGCATGTATGTATTTGTGTGGTCTGCATGATGCACACCTCAAACGTCTGGGTGAACCCGAGTGAAGAAGGCCAGTAGGTTTCATTGTGGATGTCCCTGGCCTGTTCAAGTGCACAAGATTGAGGCGAGGTTTCTTTCCCAGTCCTGAGCCTAGAGGGAAGTTACCTACACCTTCCCTTCTTACCTATACTGAAGTGGGGATAGAGGAAATAGGCTCCCTTTAGAAATGCAATGAGTTTCTCTTGCTGCAGAGGGCTGATGATTAGTCTCTGTGAGCACTATCATTTGGTGGATGGTGGGGGTGAAATGGGGTGAAAGATTTTCTTTTGTCGGAGTGTGAAGGTTTCTTTAGAAAAGGGTCAGCCTTTTGTGTATCTACCTGATTGCTGTTCGGTTTGGCTGTGATAGACAGGTGCAAATTGCTCACACTTCTTTGTGCCTCTGTTGTCAGTGATCCAACCAGGAAATAACCCTGGTTTGAGGAGCATCACTAGTCTAGTCTAAGGCTGACTATGAACGACAGCCTGAGAAGGACACATCAGAGAAGAAATGACCCAGACTGGTCCTGGGAATGCATACAGAGTATATACATTTCCTGTTTTCTGTACTTGTATAAAAGTGGGAGCTCTGAACCCACTAGGTATTCTAGTATTAGGTTCTCAATGATTTAGGTGCTCTAAAAGGTACAGAGAAAGCTACTGTGCAACAAGAGCTGGTGTGTGCCTGACAGCCTGCTTCACAGAGGTGAGGGGACATTACTGGGGAAAACTGTTTCCCTGGCCTGGAATTCCTGGAAATTGGTGCCTGGCAGAAGAGGGAAGGATCAAGAAGCCCTACAGGAGGAGCTGACTACTGGAGTGGGCAAGAGCAGTTGAACGCAGTGCTACGTGCTTAAGTAGCTCCTAGGAAATGGAGCAGCTTCCTAATGTATCTTTGGCTGGCACATTTTCCCACCAAGTGAAAGGACCAAGAGTGAACAAAAGGAGACCGGAGAGAGGCCTACCATGTACACAAACTATTAGTGTAATATCCACTGGCAGACTGCTTGCTTTCTATTGCCTACCAGAATTAAAGTGGCATGGGAGTGTGACAAATGTGCCTAGACCCAAAGGGAGGTGGTGGAATAAGAAGAGGGGGCATTTGCAATGGGAAGGAATAGCCCCAATCCAGAGAATTACTTGATACCTTTTGCAAAGTACATTGAGTTTTCTTGTGTATTAGTGTGTCTCTTTTACAAAGATATGCACCCAAATGAATACAATGTTGAATGTCTGTTGAGTACTGAGCTTGTTTTACCACCACATTTTCTTCCTTGAGAATCCTGTAACTGCTCGTCATTGCAAACACTGAAAGTCAAATGCTGAAAGGTGTTGTACTTGGCCCAGTTTGGAGAGCCACAGTAGGACAGACTACAGGACATCAGAGGCAAATGACCACAGAACCCACAGCAGTGGCCCCGTAGCCCCTCCTTGCCCCATGAACCCCTGGAACAGGTTCTGAGAGCATGTATGTGTCTTTACAGGATATTCCTAGAAGATTACCAGGCTAACGCTGTACAGCGCTTTAATTATAACACAAGGTTGCAATACATATGTGTCTCTTAGATCTTCAGCACATCTCTCACCTCTCGTTGAACAAATAGTCCATCTAGTTGGTCCATCAAAATGGACAATGCCTCATGGTAAGGTGTCACCGGCACACAACTTTTGTTCAGGTTCCTTTTACAAGTCTGTTTTGGGTGTATTTATCAAATTGATTCCCTGGAAGCAACCAAGAATATAGCTCTCATAAAGCCTTAATTTGTCAAATGAAAATCTCACAGTAGAGATGAGGTGTTTCAGTGACATGGAGTGATGTGATGGTGTTTGCTCGCGGTCAATCAGTTGCCTGGCGATGACCAAGCTACATCATTACTGTTCCTCAAACGAGCATACTTGTGATCATGCATAATCCAGAAATGTGTGGTTTTCAGTGTCAGCTGTCTCTCGTCAGCATGACACCCTATTTACAGGCCTGAGCTTCCCATTGGAAAATCATTACTTTCAAATAAGTTAGTTTAATTGGTTCAATTGAAGTGTGCATGGACTGCAACACCCAGAATGCACCAAAATCTAAATAATTATCCAGAACTGGAAAACTGGCATCCCACTGAGTGCTAACAAGAAGGGATCTGGAAAACCAAATATATTGTATTAATTATCATTTGTGGTCAATTCATTTCATTTCATTTCAAAAACTTTATTTCGATTTCATATAGAAACCATAAAAGTATACATAACAAATTTTAAAAAGACAGTAAAGTTAATCAAACACAGTACATGTTTACATACTTTTTCTTAAAACCAAATGCCATCAATATCTGTTTTGAATCACCAGAGCTGATCTAATAAAATTTAAAACGCCATTACAAATACGTGCGGTTGACAGGGATAACAAGCAATCATACGCTTCTTTATAATAACGTGTTTCAAATGATGCCAATAATGGTTTAAGGAAAGTGTTTCTTGGTACTTTATACAAGGTGCAGAAAAACAAAAGATGAAGAGTATTTTGTGAAACCCTATTGTTACAGGGGCAGTGGGGTAACTTTTCCCACCAACCCCCCTGCTTTGGGAAAGCAAACAAAAAGTGTAGGGTACCAAGGCGAAATCTTGTAAGATAAAAACGCCATTGCGTGTTCATAATATATGACAAATAAAACTGGCGAGCTGGTTTTCCCCGTACACTCGGTGCATGGTCTTTTGTCTTAGAAGAACCCAAACTAGTTTTGAAGGCGTTTTTAATAATCTCCTTGGCATCCCTACCAAGCAATTCCAGATTTGTAAACATTTTACCTAAACCTATATTATAAAAAGTCTCCCTAACATATCGTAGCCACGGGATTTGGGTGTAGTAATCAAGTTTAAGACAATCTTGAATGATATCTTTTGTTAGTTTCAGGTCTTCAGATTGCCAAACCTTTGCCCATAATATTAAAGGGGCAACGTCAATGATGTCACTTATAAACTCGATACCAACTTCTCCATGGCAGAATATATTAGATGTGCCCATTGGGACAGATAATAAACGTTTAACAAACTTGTTTTCCACAATTTGCATTTTATCACATTTGTGGTCAATTCAAATCTCATTTTGAGAACAGGAAATTTAAAATAAAAAAAGATGTACTACTATTTGCACGTCTATTGTTGAATATCCCGAAACATAAATCGGCCTCCACGGCGCTTAACAAGCTTCACTGGTTGCCAGTGAAAAGGCGGATAGAGTTTAAGGCTCTCTGCATCGCGTTCAGAGCCACTCATGATAGAGAGCCAGCATTTTTAAAACAGAACCTGCAGCCTTATGTTCATGCCCACCAGCCCACCAGCTTCGTTCAGCATGCTATCATAACTTGGTAGGTCCCAGGTTTAAAAGGTGCACCTGGGGTGTCAGGAGTTTCCTGGTCAGTACGACCAGACTTTGGAATACACTTCAGGTGCAGTTTAAGGAAGTAACTTGCCTGTTGTCATTTAGGAAGGCATAAAAGATGTGGCTTTTTCATCTCTGAGGCTGCCTTTACTGGTGAGGTATGTCCTGTGTTGAGCTAGCACCATGATACCCTCGGGTGAATGTCTCGCGCTTTATAAATTTCCTTTTCATTTCATTTCATTTCATTTCAAATTATCCTATCTTAACAATTGGAAACGTGAAGACACGGAAGACGTCCTATCTCATCGATAGTCCTCATTACGGGGGATGTATGTCAGAACAACTCATTCGGTTGTAATGCATGCCATTACAACTCAGCTGTTACAGTGCGAATGCCTTTACCACACATAACCTTTACCACAAATATTTTTACAATGATTATGCCTTTACCATGCATGCCTTCACAACAAATTGTTTTAAAAGCATGAATGTTAAAGGCATATGTGCGGTAAAGGTGTTCCTTAATCCTAGTCCTGAGCCCTAAAACTGGCCCCTGGCCCTCAGACCCCCCAAAAAATCGAACCCCTGCCCTGAGCCCTAAACTGGACCTCGGCGCAACCCTCCCCTGGTCTCCAGTCCTGTAAATAAATGCCCGGTACCAGCATTTAGCCCTAATATGTGACCCCGGCACAACCCCTTCTAGCACCCAACCCTTGAAAAAAACAGGCCTCAGCCCTGAATCCTAAAACCAGCCCCAAGTTCAACCCCCGCCTCCCAGACCTAAAAAGAAACACCCCCAGCTCAGTGGTCTAAACGCGGACCCGCCGCAGCATCACCCCAGAAATCCCTCCTCCATACGCCCTCCTGTGCAATCCCCTTTACCTCCGTGGGGACGTGCCTTTTCTTCAAGGCAGACATGCAGGTTGTTTTATTTTTTTTTCCTTAAACAGAAACCAGGTCTCTTCTTCTCCAACAATGCCAATGGCCTGTACAATGCTGGTGCCCTTACCGCCATTACTACGCATATGTCCTCACCACCAGTGCACTCTTATGTCCTTACTGTTCAGACACTTGTGGTAAAGGCATATGTGTTGTAAAATCACGTGTGGTAAAGGCTATGTGTGGTAACGGTACATGCATTGTAACAACCGGATGGTAAAGGCTATGTGTGGTAACAGCCGCGTTGTAATGGCCTTTCCACATTACATGCAGTGTCTGTCCTACGATATATTCTCCATGTAGACGTCCACATTACTCATGGGCACGAACAACTTTTGATATTCTAGAATTGTTACTCTTGGCCAAGCCCCAAGTTCTTACAAATGAAGTTATTGCCAAATAAGGCTTGTCAAGTGCTGGCTTGATTTCCAAGCCAGTACAGGATGAATGGGTCCCTGTGGGGTTTAATCAGAGCAGGCTTTTTGTACAGCATTCAAAAAACCACAAATGTGATTTGAAGATAAAATCAGATGGACACACACGTAGTTTACAGTTTCGCACGTCCAGAGTTGACAATGACACCTCTCGTAATCACAAAAGAAGACTTGAAAGGTGTAGAAAGATATAGATGCATAACTCTTTTATAAAGATGTGCAAGCTTTAAAAGACTAAAGGCCTGATATATAGTTTAGACTTTGATGAATGCCATACTCCATAATATTTGTGGCAGATATCCCATCCACCATATTACAAGTGCATTGAAGCCTATGACACTGTAATCCACCGTGTGGATGGAAAATCCTGCCCCTCAAACTCTAAATAAGGCCCTATAAATTGTTCTTAAAGATGCACTTCTCTTTCTTTCACCATGACAGCTACCATGGGCTGGTATTTAGTTCTGTATATTTTGCAAGATACAAAAATGGTTCTTCAGAAGGAAATGCATTTTACTCAGAAAACTAGAACAGTGTCATGTTATGAAGAACATGGGCATTCTAGTTTTACAAAAGCATCTTTGTTCACTTAGATAAGTGCCATTGTATTTTTTTGTCTTAATATGTATATTTAACTTTCCATACCCCTTCTGATGCCTAAAGTGCTCTGCACAGTCCAGATGCATTATGCATATAGTGCTTCATGTCCCTGCAGAGCTTGGAAAGCACGCTGAATTGCATCCTGTCTATGGGCACCCTCGCAAGTGCCTGGTTGACAGGTTATTTGTGATTTGCACTTTATCCAACATTTTGGTGACCTGTGACAATATGGTGATTGTGCATGTTTGTTAAGTCATCCTTACCACATGGATGCATCTCAAGAGGTCTTGTTGACTAGCTCCTCAACAGCGCATTCTGTGGCTTGAAGACTTGGGTTAGTTTGAAGGAACCCAGTGTTCTACCCCTCCTTAAAGCAATGCATTTTAGACGACAGTTCAAAAGTGGAAGAGAAAAGCCATCCGATATAAAGTCATATGTTAAACCAAGTTAACAATAGCTGTATTTATTGTGATCGCTCTCAAAATAGGTTGATTTAGTTCAGTGCTTTTCTCTGCCGTTTGCTCCTGATCAGTGGTATGTATCGTTGTGTCAAGTGCCAGCACCAGCCAGGGCAGAAAACTAGGCATTCCTTAATGAAAGGTAAGGTGTGTGTGTGTGGTTTTTGTGGAGGAGGTTAGCGGGAGTTGTAAAGATGGTCGATTTCATTAAAGTGCATGTTGGGTAGGTGGGCTAATGTAAATTGGTGAGGGTATGTGGTTGAGTGAATTTGAGCAACTGGATGAATATGAATTGATGGATGCTTGTACGTAGGAATTGTTAATGTGAGAGAGTGAATGTGAAAGGGTAGGTAGGTGAGGCTAGCCGAGATAGTTACAAATAAATAACAACATGCAAATTGAACCCTTGCCAACAGTTTCCACTGAGGATTAAACACTTAAGAAGATTTAATAGCCTTCTCCTTCAACCGTGCATTCTTTCAGGGTATGTATATATTTTGTTTATTTGTTTTTTTTCAGGCATTTATTTATTTGGCAGGGTTGTTTCCTCCTCTTCATAGCGCACTTTAGTGTCTTATCTCATCTCGTATGCTGAGAAACAGAACAATTGAGCCAGAACCCCTTTGGACAAATGCTTTGTTGGTTTTCCAGCTCCAGACCCTTGGAATCACTAAGGGTGGGATCAAGCAAGGGGGTGGAGGCAGTGTGTACATTCGCTCTGTGGCCGGCTGTAAACACGGCCATAGCCAGCATTTCCGCCAGGAAGAGGCATGACACGAAGCATGCAAAGGTACTCGTCGTCATGTTGTCAGACCAGAGGGCTAGAAGACAGTAAGCAGTCAACTGAGTCGGTTCTGGGTTCAGTACATTGGGTGCTCCATCAATTAAAATTCAAGGTCCAAGAGAAACTCATCCAGTGTGGGAATGGAAATCAATCGAAGGTTCCACATAGACAATGGCAGTCAATAATTTGTCAAGACTGGTTGAAAAAATCTTCTATCATTGATTTCCTTAAAAAGTCACTGTAATTAACCATTCTGGAAAAGCTGACCTGTTAACGCAATCTCGTGAAATAACCAATCTCGAATCTGACTTTAGTGGTCCAATAGTGTCCTCCACAATGATCAATGCGTATGCTTGCAAAAGAGGTGGGCGTAATTTGCGTAATTCCATGTAGTGTTATCATGCAGAATAGCCAAAAAAATCAGTAGGAATAAGTGGAATTACGCAAGAATAGTAATTTTGCAATTTCCTAATGGAAAAATGCCCCCTGGTGTCCAAAATGTGCGCAAAATGTGTGCACGGATGCATGTTGCACTAAGAAATAGCTTTGAGTGCAAGAGAACATGAATAACAGAGAGAGCAGCCGCTCAAGCTGGCTAAATGTGCACTTGGGGTAGGATTTTCCCCCAATTTGCTCCCAGCATTTAGTGCTAGGTTCTTAGTGCAAAATGCGCTTGTGTCCAAAATGGACGTGAGGATGCATTTTGAGCTAGGAAAATAGTGCTAAATACAACAGAACATAAAATGTACTGCAAACAGCCTCTCGCAGTCTCTCGCTTGCTAAATATGCTCTTGCAGTTGGACCCACTCCTAATGACACAAGCGGGCAAAATTGCATATTAATATTAACTCCGCATGAAAGACATATGCAGAATTACTGAAAATACTGATCACTCCCAGGCCATGTTAGAAACACACTACATACAGCAAAGGGATCACTGACAGAATATCGAGGAACACAATATCGACCTGCCAAAATATCAATGAAAAAATATAGAATGATAGAATCAACTTCATATCTACAAACAGGTAAGTACAAAAATATCAAATCCAAAATATCGTTGTAAATAATATTGTTTGTAAAAATATAATTTTTTTTAAATGTCTTAAAAGTAATGTAAAATAATGAATATAATTAAGTAAAACATACTTCAAAATACCTAAATAACCTTAAAATTAATACATAATTAATGTAATTGGAAAAAAATATGCATTTTATTTTTTAATACATATATATGTGAACTGATCAATATTAAAAATGATTAAATATTTTTTGTGTTGAATAGCGGGAGGGTAAAATTTACTATTCCCACTCCAGTGAGTGCAACAGTAGGGAAAGAGCAGGATAGCAGGAGGATAAAAATTACTATTCGCACTCCAGTGAGTGCAACAGTAGGGAAAGCGTTGGATAGCGGGAGGGTACAAATTACTATGCCCACTACAGTGAGTGCAATAGTAGGGAAAGCGTTGGATAGCGGGTAGGTAAAAATTACTATTCCCACTCCAGAGAGTGCAACAGTAGAGAAAGTGTTGGATAGCGTGGGGGTAAAAATTACTATTCCGACTCCAGTGAGTGCAACAGTAGAGAAAGTGTTGGATAGCGTAGGGGTAAAAATTACTATTCCAACTCCAGTGAGTGCAACAGTAGGGAAAGTGTTGAATAGCAGGTAGAAATAATTTAATATTCCCACTCCACCAAATGTAACAGTAGATAAAAGTGTTGGATAGCGGGAGGGTAAAAATTACTATTCCCACTCCAGTGAGTGCAACAGTAGGGAAAGCGTTGTATAGCAGCAGGGTAAAAATTACTATTCACACCTCAGAGAGTGCAACAGTAGGGAAAGCGTTGGATAGTGAGTAGGTAAAAATTACTATTCCCACTCCAGAGAGTGCACTAGTAGGGAAAGTGTTGGATAGCGGGAGGGTAAAAATTACTATTCCCACTCCAGTGAGTGCAACAGTAGGGAAAGCGTTGGATAGCGGGTAGAAAAAAAATACTATACCCACTCCGGAGAGTGCAACAGTAGGGAAAGTGTTGGATAGTGTAGGGGTAAAAATTACTATTCCCACTCCAGAGAGTGCAACAGTAGGGAAAGTAGAGGATAGAGTCGGGGTAAAAATTACTATTCCCACTCCAGTGAGTGCAACAGTATCGAAAGTAATGATTTAATAATTAAATGTATATATATTATCAATACCAATAAAAAATGATTACAAATTAATTACCAATTACAATTTATTTAATATTTAATTAATTATAAATACCAATACATATTAATTATTAAAAAATAAGTACCTAATAATAATTATTTAACAGCAAATTAATTTTCAGTACCAAAAATTAATAAGTAATAACATTTGTTTGCCAATTAATAATTAATTAACAGTTAAATAATTATCAATACACAAAAATAATTTCAATAATTACTTAATTACAATTAAATTACTTCCTACCCTATTCCCCTATAAGCCCACAACCCACTCCCAATTAAAAATGAATACAATTAATATAATTATCAATTAATCAATTAATAAAAATGAATTACCAATTAATAATTAATTAACAATAAATTCATTATCAATACCAATAAATAAAAATAAATAATTATGTCATTACAATTAAATTACTTCCCACCCTATTCATATATAAACCCACAACCCGCTCCGAATAATAAATTAATACAAGCAATATAATTATCAATTAATCAATTAATAAACATTAATTACCAATTAATACAAATTAATTACCAATTAATAATTAATTACCAGTACATTATTAATCAATACCAATAAATAAAAATAAATAATTACTTAATTACAATTAAATTACTTCCCACCCTATTCCCCTATAAACCCACAACCCGCTACAGAACTAAAATGCAAAGTAAAATTAAAAATAATTCATAATATCTAAACATTTATATTTAATTTACTATAAATAAATTACTTCCCACCCTATTCCCCTATAAACCCACAACCCGCTATGGAAATAAATGACGCAAAAATTAAATAACATAAAATGTATTACTTTAAAAAAATGCAAACATACATTACAAAAATAATACACACTTTAAACACCATACTAACATTTCAAACACTACAAAAAAATTCGATATTTTTAACAACTATATTATGTTTGTCGATATTGCTAACTTATGAAAATCGATATTTCTTACCTGAATTTTGTTGTTTTGCACCACTATATTTTTGTGACTCGATATTATGTCCACTCGATATTTAAAACTCTATATTTTGGCAATTCGTTATAAAAAATTCGATATTGTGCTTGTTCACCACAGCAAAGGTTAGAGTTCATGAAATTTGCTCTCCTTACATCAGTTGTGTAGCTGTGGACAAGTTGAGCTGTTATTCAGTTAAAACATCTATATCAACTATGACTGAAATACACTAGCCAAAAGTCATAACAGCCTCTTATTGTAGTATAAGTGCTCTATATGGCACGCCCGACATCTGTAATGCAACCACGGATATGCTGGCTCTCGTGTCTAGGTTTGAGGCAGAAAGTAAGCAGATACTGTCAACCTGGAGCCCTGTGACAGTTTTTATCCTCCCTGGATTAATACAGAACTGCCCGTTATGCCACCTGTACAGCCAATATTCACAGTTATGAGAACCATGTGCCTTTCACCTGATGAAACAGCTAATGATCTGAATTGGCAGTCATCCAAGCTTGAGGCACAACATCACCACACTGCAATCTTTTTGAAGGTTAGCACTTCATTCTAAGTTTAAGTTTCTGTCACATTTGTCATTTAAACCAAACCCTGACAATCCTAGGGTAGAATATTGGAAGAGAGAGACAGTAGAACATAATTGACCTAACATTAACTTTTAAAGTAAAGATGGCTATGCAGTCAATGTCTGATAAAGTATCTATGAAAATAGAGAGGACATTCCCATATTAATGCTGGTCGGTACTTTTTGAGCCTATGGCTGGCAGAATTGGTGGTAGTGGTGTACGATAGAATATAGGGGTTAGGGTTTGTGGTATGTGCCCATTCAGACATTATCTGGAGCACTGCCTCAAGTATATCTATTTGACAGATTAATTGAATAAGGACACAATCACACTACCAGCAACTAAATATGTTGCAAGGGGTCATATGCTATATCTTCCATTGACATAATATTTTAGGATTTCTCCATTCTCAGGCAAGCCTTTCACTTTAGGAGATGTTATAGCTATTGGGTTTATTCCATCTATTCATTCACTTGCCTCTCAGACAGCAAAACCTACAAGGTCCCCCACATAGTTTGTGACCATGGTTTGAGAGCCCTAGATTTCTTCCATTATAAAGAATAATTGTTCAGACACTGATGGACATTCCCTTTTTCTACTTGTTACTGAGATGTGGTTCTATGGAAAAAACAGTCCCCAACACTTTCCAAGTCAGGCAGTAATGCCATCTCAGTGCTTAACAGCCCATGGGAGTCCGATGTTAGTGTAATCCTCAAACAAAAGTAAGCACATTTTGTGAGTATGCATACCAATCGACAGTTTGAAGCTGAACACCAAAACTACTTTTCCCTACCTGTGGCATGTGGGAATCGTACACTGGACTCCTTCAAATGAGTACTGTTGTACCAGAGGGCCGCAATGTGGCTCACTTCCCGCCCAACAGTTTCTTTCATGTCCCGCACGATACAGCAGGATGCACAGTGCAGCACAGTGCACAGCAGGGTAGCAGAGATGTCATGCACTCTCACAAGCCTTATCTTGAGGCAGCTAGTCCGCTTGTGCACTCTCTTTCAGTCCTCTTCCCTGGTGCCTCTTTGGAGAATACTATGCCTTCGCCTTTCCATTGTCTCAGAATTCTCTAGGAAGGATTCAAGGGATTAAATGGTACCGAAACCAAGATGGCGACTATCCCATTGTTTTCAATGGGTTGTTCCCAACGTAAGATTGCAGCACTATTTTGATAAGGTAACTTCCTGCCCTTGGGATATATAAGGGGTTATATTTCTCTTCTTCCTTTAGTCGCAACACGTCTTTGCTCCAGTTAAAGGGATTCCTCGCTCCGGTTGTTCCTGGGATGCCGTCTCCTTTATCCATTGTCTCAGTAGTATTCGTTACAGGCCACTCCTGTCTTCAGTGTCCTCTCTTCTTACACCATCTCATCTTGGAGCCACCCAACTTAATATAAGGTTTTTTAACCAGGTATTTCATCCCTTGGAGCTCCTTCCTCAAGACACTATCTGCTTAGATACTCAAAGTGTTAGCAACATCGTGGCTACTGGAAGGGGTCACCTTTACCTCTGGCAGACCAAGAATGTCAATAATAGGGCTCCATGGTCCTCTCGTCATTCAAGACCTATGGACAGAAGTTCTCCACCTGAGAGATTTGGCACATACTTGCATTGCTGCCTGTCATTGAATTGCTTCATAAAATTGAAAATTGATGCACCCAGCTTAACACTGTCAATTGGTGTGTATACTCACAATATTTCCTTACTTTTGATTCCTAATCTAGGAGTAAAATGGCTGTACCTTGCTCGATACTGCAGATTGGTATATGATTATAATGGAATTCAAGTGTCATTTTTAATTGATCACAGACGCCTTCTTACTAACAATTAAGCAGTGATTACAACACTGTCTATTCTATGACAAGATGAAACAGGTATTGCATAGGAATTTTGAAGAAGTAGGTCCATAAAGAACACTTATACACAAGGAACTGTCTGAAGGACATTCATTTGATGCTGCTCTCACTAGTGTATTTGAACTATGGGACATATGAGTGGCTTTTCCCACTGTGTTTGAGGAGCAGAGATTATTTTAGTACCACCACCTAGCAACTGGAGTTGAGTGTGCTTGCAATAACTTTAACACCCCTTGTTTGCTGTACATTGCAGTTAACTTACAGTGCTCATTGAATGCATATGTGACCTATTTGTGGAAAACCTCCTACAATGACTAAACTATCAGTTGGTCAGAAATCTAGCCCATTTGCCTTATGTTGGCTCTCATTGTGTGCAAAAATCTGTGTACACCTTTCTGGGTGTGGATGTGATGGCCAGTTACACATTTCATCATCATAACACTGTAACATCTAAGATGTGTACCCTATCATTTGCTCTCTTCATCAGCACTCATGCTAGCCCATTTTAATGTCTCAAAATGTTGGCTCATTGTAAAAGCCTCTTTCAGATTTCTCACTTTATGCCCAATTTAGATATTGATGGACGGCCCACCATTCTACCATGGGTACAGAGTAAATTACTCCATCCCAATGACGAAGGGACCACCAGCAACATTTATAAATGACAGCCAAGCAGGCACTTCCTATCAATGCATCTCGCTGTTTAGTGCAGGGATGCGTCTGCATGAGAAAACCCTGCACCAAACAGTATTCTTTTTTATTTTCAAAAATAAAAACCCAAAATTGGATTTTCTTTTTGAAGGTAAAAAACTAATGCTCCCTTCCCCATGGGAGCTATCTACATGACTGGGGAACATTATTTGTTTTTTACTGTCCTCACTGTCAGGGTTTGTCAGGCAGTATGTGACAGTAAAAAAATGGTAAACACAAAGAGATGATGGACGGCGCACTGAAACTTTTCAGGCACTCACCCCAGTCGCAGATCTGGGTTGTCTTCATCATCATTCTTTAGCTCACTTTGCCACCTCAGTTCAGACCCAGATATATGCAAATCAGTCTTGACCCTGTGCCTCATGGGAACAGACCAGCACAAACTGCAAAGCCAGGTCTTCCCTGAACCGGAAACAAACATCCTGGGACCGGTTTCTGGGTAACACTCTTCATCAGCCAAGCTAGCATGAATCCAGTGGCAAAGTGAGCAAGGGACCCATATCTGGGCATACCCTGCCAACTTTGGGCGAACAAAGCAAACACAAGGAGATGATGGATGGAGCACTGAAACTTTTCAGACACCCACCCCAGTCGCAGATCTGGGTTGAATCCATCATCATTCTTTAGCTCACTTTGCCACCTCAGTTCAGACCCAGCTATGTGCAAATCAGTCTCAACCCTGTGTGTCTTGACCACTGGGTGCAGGGTCAAGACTGATTTGCATATGGCTGGGTTCCAACTGAAATGGCATGGTGAGCAAAAAAACGATGGATTTAGGCCCAGATCTCTGTACTGGGGTATATGTATGACACTGTTCTGCATTCTGTCCATCAATTGTTCCTTTTGCATTTGTCACATTGAGTGGGACGGGTACGCACAGACGTGGGTCCCGTGCTCTCCATGCCACTGGAGTCAAGCTATCCTGGCTGATGAGGGCTGAAAGCCCGAAACCAGTCCTAGGATGCTTTTTTCCAGTCCAGGTAGGACCTGGTCTGGCTGTTCAGGCTGGACTGTTCCCACTGGGTGCAGGGTCATATGGCTGGGTCCAAACTGGAATGGCATGGTGAACTAAAAAACATGGATTTATGCCCAGATCTGTGTACTGGGGTAAATGTATGACATTGCTCTGCATTCTGTCCATCAATTGTTCTTTTTGCATTTGTCACCCTGAGTAGGACGGGTTGTGCCCAGACGTGGGTCCCGTGCTCTCCATGCCACTGGAGTCAAGCTATCCTGGCTGATGAGGGCTGGTTTCCAGTCCAGGGAGGACCTGGCCTGGCAGTTCGGGCTGGGCTGTTACTACTGGGTGCAGGGTCAAGACTGATTTGTATTTGGCTGGGTCCAAACCGGAATGGCATGGTGAGCAAAAAAAGAATGGATTTAGGCCCAGATCTCTGTACTGGGGTGAATGTATGACATTGTTCTGCATTCTGTCCATCAATTGTTCTTTTTGCAAGTAAAACATTTTTTAACATATGCCAACATTTAAATGGTCCCCTTTTTCGTAAAGTGAGCAGCCCCCTTATTGGACATGCTTGGGATGTGGGCATGATACTGGACTGACAGCTTGCATTGGAGAGAGTTTTTAAAGAAGTGTAGGGCCAGAGGAATAGCAGGGGTTTCACAGATCCCAATGTTAGCTGGGGAAATGCCTCCCCCTTCTCTTAGTTTGAAAGTAATTTCAGCTGTAATTGGGCCCTGGGACCACTGCATTCTTACACCACTGTATCTGCTGCTCAATTGAAAGCTATGCCTCTGAGAACAGAAGCCATGGTGTGTTTTGGTCTTTGGATATTTTAGGATACAGTTAATAGACCTTAGCCTAGCACATGACTTGATTGTAGATTTTACACTGAGGCTTCTTAACCTCTTTTTTAGGTAGAAGCCTACTAGACTGTGCTGCGCAGCGGTCTGGTTTGCTAACAGCTCTTTGTGGGCATTCCTAAAGCTTCCCTGGGAATGCATTCCACCCATTGCTGACCATTGGCTCTGTGGTTTGTAACTCACATTTATTTGCTGGCTTTATTTGTTTTAGGCTCTCCAGCTTGATTGTGCCAGTCCGGTGGAACATTGCTTGCTTACTGTATTCGTCTGAATGCTTGTTTTCTGTGAACAGGCCTTTAAATCCTATTACTTTTGCTGTGCATTCAAAGACAGAGGTCACATTTCAGGCTCTATCTTCAAAGGAGCTTGGTGTTTACTTTTCTTTCTCTGATTTCAAAGTGAGATAATTTATGTGACAATCTTGTTGTGAAACAAAGGTTTTTTCTAGCACACAGCAAAAATTAACAGTGCTGATATTTCAGAATGTATCAGAAAAAGGAAAACACAAATTACCTTTTTTTTGCAATTCTGAAGTGTGGTGAAAACAAATATTTGAATGCAATCAAAACACATCAATTCACTAGATGATGACACTTCCACACATTATCTTTTGTGCGCATTAAACTGTGTCTGTACAAATGTAATGGTTATTTCAATTTAAAATGTGTTGTTTGTAATTTCAGTGCACTAACACACCATGCATACTCCACACTTCACCACTCCACTCAACACCACTGTACTCCACTCTATGCTCCTGCACTCTAAGCCACACCACCCAATTCTATGACACTGCTCTCCACTCTACGGCATACCACTCCATTCCATGACACTCCACATAAGTCCACTTCATGCCACGCAACTCCTCTCTATGACATGCCAATCCACTTTGTCCCTCCACTCTATAGGGCCGATTATGATTTTTGACAGGGCTTTTTGACAGGGCAGTGGCACGGTGGTGCTAAACTTTGCTCCACCGCTTTGCCGAAGGTCACCACCACCCATCAGATTTTGACTTTTCAGTAGTCTGGCAGGCGGGCAGTGTGATGGTCCCATGTCCTCAGGCCATCAGACTTGTGATAGTGCCCCAAGACATTCTATGACTTGCCATGCCACTCCACTCTACTCGAACCCTATCTACCCACTCCACTTGAATCTATTCCAATCCACCAAATCCACTGTAGTGGAGTAGATTGGGGTAAATTGGTCTTCAAACTGTGGGGTGCGCCCACTGAGCGTCCGTGGATGTGTTCCAAGGGGGACTCAAATGAGTCTGCAATTACATGTAAATGTAGATTGCCTGGAAGCCTGAACGGTGTGTTTCCAGTTGGTGTACATTTAAATACAGCAGTTAAAGTCCATAAAAAAATGGTAGGATGGTACTACTGAGTGTCATGGGGCAGGGTCAATGAGTGTGGAGATGGGGTCAAAGGCATAGCTAAAATGAAGAGAAAAATCTGCATTTTATTGGGTTGTCTTCACTGTTAGTCAAGTGCATATAAAAAAAACATGCACACACCTCAAATAAAAAATAAATGCAAGGTAAACTAATCGAAGGGGAAATATACTCATTTATCTTATGAAACCTTAGTTGGATAATATTATCACTGCAAAATGAATTCCTGATTGGTGAAGTGAGAAATAGTGACTTATTTATTTATAGTGCTACGAGGTCCGAGTCTGTGACAGAAAGCACTGTGAGTGTCAATATTTTAAATTGTATTACACAGTATAAAACATGCTACTGCAAAATACTGTTTAAGATAAAACAAGAGCTTCAAAAATAGACATTTTAGTGGTAAGTATTCAGACTATATCTAGTGTAAATATTTTATGTGTGTCCGTTAAAAGTGTGCACTCCTTTTAATGGGCACATCTATTACCTCTCAAAAAGAATACATATTTGTCATAATGGAACTTCAAGTGATTCCATTAATTAAAACCTGCACTGGGCATCTAGCCTAGAAGTGATGACACTGTTCAGTTACCAGAGTAGGCAGCCTGCTTTGCACATCTGTAGATATTATCAGTGCAACAGCTGCATTAGATACCCAGGACATACTTGCTGTGCGAGTGCTTCTTTGCGGTTTGGAGCAATGGCACATGGAAGGGGAAAAATGAAGCAGAGGAGAAAACTTGATTTACGCATCAGATAAATGAGGGGGAGAAGGATGATGTGAGATGGGAGCCCATGATGAGGACAATGGTCAGAGTTGACTGCATGAAAGCAGCTATGATTAGTGAAGCAGGTGCAGTGACACTTTTGCCCAGGGGCCCTTTACATCACAATTATGAATGTTTTACACTAAAAAGTGCGCATGGGAGGGGTACATTTTCCTTGCTAGCATCAGGGCAGGTGGTGCTTTTGGAGCAAAAAAGCGGGGCAACATACAGTAGCTCATTTGTTTAGAAAGAGACCTAGCTTGTTTCAATATTGCAGTAATGGTAAGAGAAGGTGGGGAAGGAGCGAATGAAGAGTAGAAATTTTGCTTCTCAGGGCTACAACCATCCTTAGTGCAGCCGGTAGAGTTACATTGGGGCCCACAACACCCCAATTATGAAGAATAGTGTTTTTGGTAAATTTTGTTTTTGTATGATGCTGTTTAGTGTGAATTACGAGCAACAGAAAAGCACCCCTGAAATTATCTCATGATCCCCACCCCCTGCGATCATCCCTTCCCCTCCCACTCCACAGATTCTTGCAATATAATTTTGGAGAGGGGCCCAACTTCAAAACATTTCAGCAAAAAAGTTTGAAGACCTCTGCGTTAATGTGTTTTGACCTTCTTTCTCCAATTTGATTCGAGACAAAGTCATCATTAAGGCTTATGCATACACAGCTGGGCGCCCAAAGGTGAGTAGTAGTTGACCGGATGATCAGGCCCATGCAATCCCACAAGGCTGTGCCATCCCTGCTCCTCAAGGATTGCACCGAGGCACTCGTGGTCTTCCTGTAGTCCATCTCCAGTGGGTATTTCGGTGCTGTAAAGGTAGCGATGCTCATTATGTTGCGAGACAATAAAGATTAGTGACGGATAACAGGCCGGTGCAGCAGGGATCCTCATTGAGGAATCTGCTATTGTGGCTCATCAGGCCATTTCCCCATGTCTAATCACATAGATGTCTCTTGTCCCTATGCTAAAAATATCATGACCACTGTCTCTGTGAACAAAAGAGATACTCTCCTGAAAGATGTTACTACTTAAAACTGTGCCACACATTTATTAAGCTTTGAAGGAAATTAGATACATACCCATTATGTGTCATATTGACAGTTTTGTGTCTCAACATCATCTATTACACCCACATTTCCATCACTGCCCTCACTGAGATGTCTTAAATTATTTTAATCCAAAGCAAAACTGGTCCAAATGAGGAATAGGGTCATGTTTCTATCCTACCCTGTCTCAAAAAGAAACAACAAAATATTAGTGAACACCCTATTCAGCATCCAGATGCCTCCTTAAGATACATTGCCTTTTCCATTTCCGTGTACCTGGTTTTACTCTATGAGTTATGTCCACTGTTCTCAGGCACCATGTGCCCTATTCAGAATGAAAAGTACCACCATACTCCCCTATTACAACCTTTCCTTCAGGCTCATCAAGACGAAGGAACATAATCCCATAAAGGAGAAGCACACGCATCATATCCTGTTTTATTCCTGCATTCCTGCAGACTGCTTCACAGACCTGATGGGGCCATGGACATCTACCTCACCCCACTCCAATCTACCCCACTCCAGTCTACCCCAATATACCCCACTCCAGTCTACCTCAATATTCTTCACTCCACCCCACTCCCATCTACCTCATCCCACTCCAATCTACCCCACTCCCAATCTACCCAATGTACACCACTCCATTGTAACCCAATCCACTCTATCCTAATCTGCACTACTCCACTCTACTCCACTCGAATCTATCCCACTCCACTTTACCCAAATCTACCCCACTCTGCTCCAATCTTCACAAGTCCACTCTGCCCCATCTACAACCCCCCTATTTCAGTCCACTCAATTTACCACAAGGTACCCCAATCTATTTCACTTCAAATGACCACACTCCACCCCAATCTACCCCACCCCAATTTGCCTAAATCCACCCCAATCTACACCAATCCACATCAATCCTCCTCTCTCCACCCCTCTCTAATTTACCCCATCCTACCCACTCCACACTTCCCCACCTCACTCCAGTCTACTCCACTCCAATCCCTCCCAAATCTACCACACCCCAATCTACCCCAATCCACTCCAATCTACCCCATTCTGTTACAAATTACCTCAATCCACTTCACTCTGATCCAATCACCCCAGTCTACGCCACTGCAACCTATCCCAATCTACCCCACTCCAATCTACCCAACTCTACTCCAATCCAACTCAACCCACTCCAAACTATCCCAATATATCACCCACCCAATCAACCTCACTCCAATCTACCCCACTCCACCCCAATCCACCCCAAGACCCCAATCTGCACCACTCCTTCCCACTCCACTCCTCCACACTCTAATCTAGCCCATTTTAGCCCACTACTTTCTACCCCAGCCCACTTCAATCTACCGCACACCACTCTTCCACAATATACCCCACTCCACTCTACTCAGCCCCACTCCAGTCTACCCAACTTCAATCTACCAAACTCTACTTACTGCACTCCAATCTACCCAACTCTACTCCAATCCAACTCAACCCACTCCAAACTATCCCAATATATTACCCACCCAATCAACCTCACTCCAATCTACCCCATCCCACTCCAATCTAACCCACTCCAGTCCAATCTGCCCAGTCCACTGACTCCACTCCACTCCAATCTACCCCAATCTATCCCATTCCAACTCACTCCACTTCAATGTATCCCTCTGTACTCCAGTCCAATCTATCCCACTCCCTTCCAATCTACACCACTCCACTTCACTTGTCTACCACACTCTAATCTACCATAATCAACCCCACTCTATTCCACCACAATCTACCCCACTCCACTCCAATCTACCCCAATTAATCTCCCCAACTCCAATCTACCCCACTCGAATCTACCACTCCAATCTATCCCATTCCAATCTACTCCACTCCAAACTACCTCATCCCACGTCACCTCACTACACTCCGCTCCACTCCACTCTATCCCACGCAACTTCAATCTACCCCACGCTTCTCCACTCTAATCTACTCCACAGTGCACCACTCCAATCTACCCCACTCTACTCCACAAGAATCTACCCCACTCTACCCCCAACATCACCAACGTTTAGCCATGCTGAACAGCAGCCACACTGGTTTACACATTGCCAAAGCCAATAGCACTCACCAATGCAAGACCTATTAGCTTTGCCAATGCTTGTTTAATGACTCATCGTGCCTGTCTGGCCTGTACTCTAATAGTTCTTAAATATTCTGAGAACCAGGCATCCTGTGGCTTGTCAGGCCTGGTAGAAGCTAATCACGCATGAAATCAGAAAAGTTCGGATTCCTGCAGGACGGGGTGAAGCAATGACAATCACAATGGCACTCGGCAGAAAAGTGACTAAAATGTTACCAGTGTCCAATACATATAATATGTGTGAACAGCAGACTATGCGTCTTAAAATGAGGTTGTCCCACCTAAGGGCAGTTGAGTACATGTAAATAGATGTGCAACCAGCCACCTACAGGTCTGCATCAAACTGGCCTCATATTGTGAACGTGTCTTTCAACCAGGACAGTTTGTTAGCCGACAATCTGGCACATACTGGGGTGTGCTTTTCACTGCTCCCAATTTAAGCAGAGGACTGCAAGTCCAAGCATACCTATCGCTGTTAGCTCAGAAATCAGGAATGGTGATAAGTCTTCCTGGCAGCATGGGCTGGTGACAGCTATGCGCTCGCGCGGGTCATATTCCGCCACAGATCTGTGTGGATGCCACAAACAAAGCTGTCAATTGGCTCAATGCCAATCCTGGCGAAAAGTGTTACATTCCAATCCAGTAAGATACCTCATTCGGTAAATGCACCTTCTTCCTACACGTGTGCTTAACTTATATCTTAATGTATGTCACCGACGGCTACTAGTTGGCCCAAGGTTTTGTGAAACACCTTTAACTAGTCTTCACTACGTTGAACCAGCACCTTCCATTTTTGGACTTTTAATGTGTCCCTTACAATTTTAGGTTGGGTGTCCAAAATGCCAGATTGGAAAAACGTGTTTTCTGTAAAGAAACAAGTCACACATACCATACAACAGGGGGGTCACTTTGCAGCTAAGCACAAGTGCCAACGATGTAGCATGGGTGCCAATGGGCCTAAACCAAGCAAGGAAAATGTACCACAACGTGTTTAGTGGTGAAATATGTAAACGATGGGGTGCAAAGATTCTCTAATAAGTTGGGGCCACATTACAAATCCCCCTGTTGCATTATTGCTAACTATGCCCGTGACAGGTGCCTGTTTCATAAGATATCTAAGTGGGTACCTGTAACTACTACAGAGTGGGGGTGTAGCTAAAGCTTTTTATTATGTTCACTCAGATTCCGTTTCCCTTTTTAAAATGTATAACGTTTCTAAAATAACTCACTACTGGGACCAAAGGTAATTTCTGATTGTTTCCTTTTCTTAACATCTTCCTTCTTCACTGTTTATTAAATATACTTGGCAAATGAAGACATCTCTGAGCCATGTTGGCTATTTAGAAATGACTCCTCTTTGTCTACTTTTTAATTCGTTACTAATAACACCTCTTTTTACCGTGGTTAGAAAACAGACAAGTCAGAAGTGCTGCACAAAGCGCTTTACCAAACTAACTTATTTTATTACACATGAAGTTAATGCAGAGGCCGTCAAACTATGGGGCGCACATTCATTCCTGATTGGTGAAGTGAGGAATAGTGCCTTGTTTATTTATAGTGCTACGAGGTCCCAGTCTGTGACAGAAAACATTGTGTTTCGTTGCTTTTAAACTGTACTACAGAGTATAAAACAGGCTAGTGCAAAATACTGTTTAAAATATAACAAGTGCTTCAAAAACATACATTTTAGTGATAAGCATTCAGATTATATCTAGTGTAAATATTTTTATACGTGTCCATTAAAAGCGTGCACTCCTTTTAATGGACATATATATTACCTCTCAAAAAGAATAAATATTTGTCAGAATAGAGCTTCAAATAATTCCATTAATTAAAACCTATACTGGGCATCTAGCCTAGAACTGATGACACACTTGAGTGGACAGAGTAGGCAGCCAGCTTTGCACAGCTGTAGGTATTATTGGAGCTGCAGCTGCATTAGATTCCCAGGACATACTTGCTGTGCCAGTGCTTCTTTGAGGCTTGAGCAAAGGCACAAGGGAGGGGAAAAGGGAAGCAGAGGAGAAAACTTGATTTGGGCATCAGAAACATGCAAGGGAGAGAGAAGGTCTGAGATGGGAGCCCATGCTGAGAACACGCAAGGCAGTAACTATAATTAATGAGGCAGGTGCAGTGAAACTTTTGCCAGAGGACCTTTACATCACAATTATGAATGGGGACTGGAGGGGCTAATTTTCCTTGCTAACATTAGGGCACATTCCCTTGGAGCAAGAAAGGGCCCACTTGCAATAGACAAGGTGTGGAAGGAGTCAAAGAAGAGGAGATAGACTGCTTCTCAGGGCCACAGCCATGCTTATTGCAGCAGGTGGAGTTGCAGTGGGGCCTAAGCAGCCCAATTATGAGGAATAGTGTGGATTACGAGCTGCAGAAAAGCGCTCCTGAAATTATCTCATGATCCCTGCCCCCTGCGATCAGCCCTTCCACTCTCACTCACCAATTCTTACCACATACTTTTGGAGAGGGGCACACATTCAAAACATTTTGTTTACAGGGGCTGTGAGCAGAATAGTTTGAAGACCTCTGTGTTAATGTTTTTTGACCTTCTTTGTCCAATTTAACAAGAGACAAAGTCATCATTGAGGCTTATGTATACACAGCTGGGCGCCCGAAGGTGAGTAGTAACTGACTGGTTGATCAGGCCCATGTCGTCCCACAAAGCCGTTTATTGGAAATAATGTTTGCACCGGCCATATTGCTACATATCTGGCTGTGCAACAGCTGTAACAGAGAATGCTAGGCAATCATAGACCTTATACTGCAAATGCTCCAAAAATATATCTTATTTTTATTTCAATTTTTTCATCTTAGTTGATTTCAAGTATAAAAAAAACACACACATATAAATAATTAATAATCATTTCTTATAAAAAATACATGTTGAATCTTTCCCTATGTATAAATTACCACAGAAATCTGTATGAGGTATGGTCAAACCACAAAGTGCTAATAGCTTCACAAATCAGACATGAGGATAATCACAGATATTTACAATATGGATGGTTCATTTGCATTATCACTTTAACAATTAGTGAATATCACTCTTATTGTCTACATGCTATGAAAAACACCGGTTACAGATGGTTATTGTCACCACAAGGCCGTGCCATCCCTACTCCTCAAGGATTGCACCAGGGCACTCGTGGTCTTCCTGTTGTCCATCTCCAGTGGGTTTTTAGGTGCTGTGAAGGTAGCGGTGCCTGCTGTGTTGTGAGACCACACAGATTAACAAAGAATAACAGGCCGGTGCAGCAGAGCTCCTCATTCAGGGGTCTGCTAACTTGGCTCATCAGGCCACTCCCTCATGTTTAAACAGAAAGATATCTTTGTCCCTTTGGTAACAATATCATGACCTGTGTCTCTGAGCAAAGGAGATACTCTCCTGACAAAGGATAGTACTAAAAGCTGTGCCACACATTTATTGAGCATTTAATGAAATTAAATATTTACCCATTACCTTCTCATAAGTTTTCCTTGCCACATGACTAATGCAGTGAGCTTCAGCTCCACACCAGAACCCTCCAAAGCAATAAAGTCAGCCTCCCATGCCTCCCATCGCCTCCCAACATGGCCGACCCATTACACCCTTGACCTCTATAAGAGGAGGGACGGCCCAACCCTCAGCCTATTTTTTTAGTTCTGTGCTGACTATCCGGGTGCGCTGTTCAGGTAAGTTTGTTCCTACTTTAGCTTGTATTTGGGTCCCTGGGTGGAGGACCAGCTCTAGCGGGCCTGTGTGCTTGGGGTTCCTCACCCTTCCTTCCCCCGTTTCCTCTCTGTCTGGGGCAGTTAGGCCGCGGGGTTCTGGGGCTCCGCCTGTTGGCCTCTCTTGCCCCCGCGGCCATGTTAACATTCTGTTTGGTGCCTTGCCTGTGGGCTTCCCGTCGTCTTTTCCCGCTCCCAGGTACTCCCAGTATGGGCAGGGTGTTGGCCTCCGCTTCGGTGTCTGGCGTGCCTTTTCTCTGCCCTTTGGGTCAGTTCCGGGGTGCCCTTCCCGCGTTTTATCCTGGCGGCAGAGGGCCTCGCGGGCAGATCGTTGCAGTCTGCACGCTGCTGGGTCCTGTTTTCCTTTTGGGGCTGGCTCCCAGTACAGTGGTGGTCTGAGTCACGGACGGAGCATGCAGTGGGTTCTGCTCTTGGTACTGGGTATTTTTGGCTCCTTGGTTCGGGACTACTTGTGCCGCATTTCAGGTTGCGGGACGCTCGCGTACGCGTCTCCTTCCCTGTGTCTATTCTCTGGCGGCTCCTGTTGGTACCAGGCCAGGGGTGGTTTGGCTGGAACCATGCTATGGGTGCTGCAGGCTCCCTACCCACCTCTGGCCACCCGCCTCCGCCATGTTGGTGTGGGTCTCTCCTGCCCAGGGACTGTTGGAGGCTACGGTGGGCGTCCTCAGGCTCCCACCCCTCCCCCACGTCTTGTGGCATTCTGCACTGCCTTTGCAGTGTCTGGGGTTTGGCGTTTTCTCCTGTTGCTGCCCTGTGCAGGCAAGCTCGGCTGGGGGTCTTACAATGCTTCCCCGGTTGGGGTTGTGGGTCTCTGCCGTTGCCTCGGGTGGTCCATGTCCTGGATGTTGCTGCATGCTCTCCCTTCCCTCTGGCCGAAGGCGTACGGCTTGTGTGTCCCTGTTTGTTGTTGGGCCACTTCCGTGGTGGGATTCGTTCTGCTTCTTGTCCGTAGGGTGTGCATTTTGCTACTGTCGCCTTACGGCTCGTAAGCTCCACTGTTTCAGTTTTGGTGGCCTAGCTCACGCTTGCACCCGCATGGTTCTGCCGCAGCATCCCTGTCTCCTGTGCTGTGTTACGGGCGCGCCATTCTCTGGGTGTGGGTTGGCCTGTTCCTGGTTGTTTTTTCCCACCCTTGGTGCATTGGTTTCCCCCTTTGTGCCTGGTGTCTCGGGCCTGCTTCTTTGCATGCCGTCTCTTTGGCCTGGTGGTTACGGTCTTCTGACTCTGTTTCTATGGTTATGTGTTAATTTCCTATTGTTTTTGTGGATTTATTAGTCAGGCCTGGAGACGGTGCTGCTTCCTTTAGTGGCTGTGCATGTTCGGGGAGTTGTGAGGGGATGTGACCTTCTGGCTGGTGCGATCGTCCCGAAGAGGGGTAGCCGGTTCGTGTCATGAGGGTGTCGCTCACCATCCTGTGATTCTGGCCTTTCTCTTTCTGGTTGGGTCCTCTGCATTCTGCATTGCTTGCATGCTTTCTTTCTTTTTTGCCTACAGGTCAGTGCTGGCTATGTTTGTGGTGCGGTGTAGTAATTTCTTTGCTGCTGCATCCAGGGGCCTTGGGTGCACTGTTGCGTGCACTGCTTGTCGCAGCTTTTGGCCCCTCCGGGTGTTTTCTCCCCCGGGGCTGTGGCTCGCTGGTGACTCGTGTGCCTCGGGTGCACAGACTCCCAGAGTACTGGGGTAGATATCTACCTGCAACCATACTACCCTGATAGCCCCTGGTTTGTCTGGTCACGGACGTTGTGCCGGGTCAGGCCTGGTTCATTCCTTGATGCGTTGGTTCCCGCTTGGGTTGCTGTTCATACATTCTTTTGCAGTTGTGTGTTCCTGTCGTTTTGCTAGGGCGTTTGGGGTGTTTCACGGGCCATGACTTCTTTTGTTGGCTGTGTTTGTCCCTGGCTCCTTCTTCCCTTCTGGGATTTGGGACTCTGGTCCTTCCATCCTGTGGATTCCTGTTCCCGCCTCCTCTCCTTGGGGTACGGGCTGGCCTGGTTGGTCCCTGGTTGGGCGTCCTCCTGGGGGTTCCGGGGTTTGTTGGCGGCTGCAGGTCTGCTGGGGGCAGACTGCTTTTGCCTCCTGTCCACCCTTCTCTGGGCTGCTTCTATGGTCTCTGTGTGGGCTTTTTGCTTCTCCTTCTGCTTCTTTGGACTTGCCCTCTCCTGTCCGGGACCGCTGCCATGGTGCTCTCCCATTTTCTCATCTGGATTTTTGGTTCTGCGTGCGGCGGCTCTGCCCCTTGTCCGTGTCCGGCTTCTCCTCGTCTCCTGGCCGTTGGGACTCTGTAAGGGGGCGTTTATGGCCTCTCCTTGCATCTTGGGTGGCCTCTGTGGCGGTTTGTGGGTCCCCACCTGCTGCTGCGCCTCTCTGTTGTCAGTCTTCCTGGTTCACCTCTTGGGGGGAATGTTCAGGTGGGGTCTTGCGGCTCGTCCTGTTCCTGGCAGTCCTCCTTGGTTTTTCCTCTGGCCCTCTGACTTTGGGTTGGTGCCAGGGGTCTCCCTCGGCGTGTGTGTCGGGTGTCCTTGTGCCTTGTTGGTGGGTGGTGCTTTGCATTGTCCTTCTCTTGGGTGCTCGTGCCCTCCGGGGTTCTCGCGTGCTGCTGGTCCTTCCTGGGGGTCTTCACCTGTTCCTATTGGTGTTTTCCCTTGTCCCAATTCCGGTTCTGTTCTGCCGGTGGTTGTGTCTCCACGGTTTCATTCTGGTCTGGGTGGTGGTGTTCGTTCTCTTCCCCTTTCTTTTGGTCTTGGGTCGGGCACCTGCCTCCCTTTTCCGCTCTGTCTGTGGGTGTGGCCTGCGGTCTTCCTTTTCTGGTTTTCCCCCGGCCGGGTGGTTGCGGCCTTTCCGGCCTGAGGGGTGTCCTTGGGTTTCCTGTTGGTGCCGGGTGGACTGGTCCCCCTGCTGGCGGGTGTCTCATCTGGTTTCTGTTGGCCGTTCCTTGGCTTCTCTTGGGTTTGCCCCTGCCCTGCGGGGGCTTCATGTCTCTGTTCTGGACATAAATGTGTTTTCCCTCCCCTGCCTTGTTCTCTGGGGGTGTGCTGGGTTGGCCCCTTTGTCTTTTGGCAGGGTTGCTCTGTCCTTGGCTGGGTCTCTTTTGCCCCGGTTTCGGTTTGTGTCCCCAGTGGTGGTTCTTTCTACCTTCTCGTCTTGGCTCCCGGTTTTACCCTTTCCTCTGGCCCTCTGCTTACGAAGGTCTGGGCTTGTCTGGCCTGAGCGTGGTGTTTGTCCTGTTGGTGGCGCTCTCCTGGATGCTTCTCTCTTGTTTTCTGCTACTACTAGTGTTGGGTCATGGGGCTGTGGCTCATTGGTGGGTTTGTGCTTCTGGGTGCACAGGCCTGAGCTGGGCGGTAGTTTGTCTCCTGCACCTACTTTGGTTTTCTCCCTCTTTGGTGCTTTTCCTGCTCCGGGGTTGCTGGGTTTTCCTGGTTCTCCTTCCCCAGTCGGGGCATGGGGTTCCTGTGTAGTTCTTGCTTCCCTTGATTCTTTGACCCTGGTTTTGGCGTACTGGGGCTTCCTGGCTCGGGTTGGCCCCATGGGGGCGTTGGGGTTGCTCAGGCTTGTTTTGCCCGGCTTCCACCCTTCTCGCCTTTGGTGTGTTTCTGACTGTGGTCTTGCCTCCTTGTCCGCTCCTGTTCCTGTTGGCTCTTCGTTGTTCGGCTGGGACGGGTCTGGTTTTTGGCTGGCTGTGTGGCCTCCTGGGTGCTCGCTTCGGCGGCTCGTTTGCTACTTATGGAGCATTACTGGGGCATTTTGCTTGGCCCCTTGACGGGGCGGTCTCGCTCCTCTGTGCTGCGTTTCCCTCCCTGCTGGGTTCTGTTTGCTTGGTGACCCCTTGTGGGCATTCACTTCCTTACTGGAGGCTTAGCCTTGGGCCTGGTCCCTTCCGCTCTTCGGGCTCCGTGTGTGTCTTTTTAGGCTTTCTGTTTTTTGCTGTTGGCCGTTTGGGTTCCTTTGGGGGCCCTGCTGTTCCTGCGGCTTTCTGGGTCTGTTTTGCCTTGTGCCTGCCTGGGTTCTCTCTTTGGTGTCGCGCTCCCTTTTGGGGGATCCTTTGTGGGGTCCGTGTCCCGCCTGTTTCTTCTTGCTGGTGGGGTTTTGGTGGCCTTCGGTTTTGTTGCTTGTTCGGTTGCCGTGCCTGGTTCTTTTCTGCACCTCTTTCCGTTCTGGCGGCTCCTGCCAGTCTGTGTTGTTTTGTCTGGTTCCACTGCTTCGGTTCCGACGTCGGGGATTGCTCCCTTTCTCCCGCTTTTGGCTGTACCTTCGGCGTTCTTGGTGGGTTTGGGCTTGCTTGCTGCCTTCTGTTCTGGGTGTCTTTGGAGGAGGTAATGCCCCAGTTACTTAGCGGTAATCTTCATTACTCCGAGTATAGTCTTCCTCGCCACATGAGTTCCCATCCCTCCCGCCCTGTCTGGCTATCGGCTTCATGTTTATGCTTAGTAGTTTCAGGCTGAAGGGATGGGCCGGACTGCCTCTTATAGAGGTCAAGGGTGTAATGGGTTGGCCATGTTGGGAGGGGATGGGCGACATGGGAGGCTGACTTTATTGCTTTAGAGGGTTCTGGTGCGGAGCTGAAGCTCCCTACGTTAGTCATGTGGCGAGGGAGACTATACTTGGAGTAATGAAGATTACCGGTAAGTAATGGGGGCATTACATGTCATATTGACAGTTTTGTGTTTCAACACCCTGTACTGCACCCACATTTCCTTAATTGCAGTCACCAGGATGTCCTAAATTGATTTAATCCACATGTAGAACTGTTCATATGAGGAACAGGGCCCTTTTTATATCCTAACCTGTCTCAAAATGAATCAACAAAATATGAATGAACACCCTGTTCACCCCCTAGATGCCTCTTTACGATACATTGCCTTTTCCACCATCTCATTGATCATGTTTTTACTGTATGAGTTAAGTCTACTGTGCTAAGGCACCAGGTGCCTTATCCAAAATGAAAAGACCACCATACACTCCTCCTACATCTGTTCCTTCAAGCTCATCATCACCAAGGACCATGAAGCCATAAAGGACACTTGCATCATATGCTGTTTTTTCCTGCATTCCTGCAGACTGCATTACAGGCGTGATGGGGTCAGGATGCATTTTTAAAGTGAAGTTGGGCTCAGCCCTACGTCAGTGTGTCAGGAAATAGGGCTTCCTCATACTGGAGCCGTGATATGTTCCGCTTCGATGACTGCTTTCACCTGTTTTCTGCTTTTGGGTGCATGTGGGGGCTCCATCGCTATTATGGCAGGGTCTTTTCCATCAGCCTTTGTAGGAGAGTAGGGTCTGCAATCCTATGATCACCCAGATTTTTGCTTTTTGCTGCACTGGTTTACGACTTTCCCTGGCTGTGGGCCTGCTAATCAGACCCACAGCCTAGCTGTTCTCTCTATCCAAATTGTACCCAGGTACTGAATTGGCACTGGGCCCTCTCCAAGTCCCTGTACCCAGGGCTGAGGTGCACCCAGAAGTCTCCCAGGGGCTGAAGCACGTATTGTGCCACCCCTGGATTGACTAACTAAAACTGACACAACTGGCTGCACGACAGCTGGGGCAAGGTGGTGTACTCACCCTTTGCTTTAGATATAGTATACCTATATCTAACCCTAAAATGGACACACAGATCTCCTATCAGTCACTCCTATGGCAGGCCTTAACAATCCTGAAGGCAGAGTGCTTGGAATCGTGTGAGATGGTGCTCTGGCATGAGCTGAGCCTGTCTGCGGCTTTCGGGATCCATCCCTTAGCCGTTTCCATGATATCGCATACCATATACTCTTAAGTGCATTATAATCCTCGCGGTTATGTGCCAACTCTGGTATCGCTTTATCAAAACATGTCGAGTAAGGTGTCATACGAATTGGAATACTAACCCCTCGCCAATTCTGGCGACGGGGTTAGCATTCCACCCTTCTAGAGGGACACGACATGCCTGTAACCTATAACCCGGTTAAAAGTCAGACAGAGCCTTAGCATCCACAAAATGGATGCTGCCACCGAGACACAAGTCTGCCCTCCTGCTGCTGGGAGTCCTCCCAGAGCAGGAGATAAGGACAAAGGGTTTCCTGCCAGGGGCGGTGCCAGCACCGTCCCAGACAGGGTTTTGTGTATTGTAGGTAGGCAGGGCTTTAGAGGAAGGTGACTGCAAGTAGCACCCCGGTGCTCACTGTGCATAGGCCGGCTTGAACCAGTTCCAGGGTCCCTCCAGACCCTGTGCTGGGGAAAAGCCCGCCAAGGAAGTGGGTGTAACCACCCCCCTCCTAGTCCCACCCATAGGGCAGGACTTAGTCGCGTGCCAGCCCCTTTTTACAGGATAAAGGTAGAGACTGGCCCCCTTCCAAATCAGATCATCTTTGAATCCTGAAACTACTTTCTGCGAAAGGAACTCAAGACTTCTTCCTAAGATTTCTCCCTTGTGACTAAGGAGTAGTCACCCTGCATCCGCAGGCACCATCTAAGAACACTGCGGTCTGCTGTAAGTCCTTCCTCCGGAATCCGACTGCCCAGCTCGACGAGAACCGGCTTCCCTGGCACCTCTGACCTCTACCCACCTCTACAGCCCAGCTGAGAACCGTGGGTGCGACGAGACCTCAAGGGACCGGCCATCTGCAAGACTGCACGACTTCTTTCCAGCAAGCCCGCCGAGTAATCTACTGGTGAGTGCTTTGGGGTCCGAGAAGCCCCGACTCTGAGCAGCTCCAGCTCCGAAGTGCAGCCCCCCAGCATCTCCACGATCTGCGTGGGGCCCTTCTGCTTTCCGCTGCTCACCGCGTTGTTTGGCTACTAGCCCGTTGGCTTGTGGCCTTCCTGACGACGCCCGACGACATTTCTGCTGCTGGTCTGGTTGCTCCAGACTGGCCCTTGCTCCCTTCCAGAAGAGGAGCACCCCGGACCCTCCTGGTCCACTCAAGACGCCATTTTGAGTCCACCGCGTGGGCTTGAATTAGCCAAGGCTTGTTGCCCAATCCTAGGTAACTTCGACGCCAACGACTTCATCCTTCGTGGGACAGCTCGCACCTCCATCCTGGTCGCCGACAACGCCTCCTGGTCCGAGAGACTGCAGAGCCCAGCAGTGCCCACTCACCTGACTGCGGTGACTTCGCCCGGTGCCATCCTGGTGCCCACTTAATCACTGGCTAGTGATTCAAGAACTTGGTCCCCTCTGCTTTCAGGTTTTCTTCTTCCTTGATCCAGGCTTGGATCCATCGAACTTTCCTTCACTGGTCGCCTGCCAGCAACTTCTTCCTTCCAGGCTCCTGGTCCGGCAACGAGATCCCCGACGTCTTTTCAGACCTATGCAGCTGCAGCCCCTGGGCTAGGTAACTTCGGCACTCCGGTGTCCCAGCATAGCCTCACTATCCAAGGGTCAGGATCCACTGTCATTTTCTCCCTACCAGGTCGGGTTCGCCCGTGAACACTAACTTTGTGAATTCTAGCTTCCATAGACTTTGTCCCGCATCCCGCGTGAGAGTGCACACTCTGCACCCGAGTCCCCTGGGCCTCCTAGTAGTAATCTAACGATTCCCTAGTCCAGTCCTAGCGATTCCAAAGCCTATTAGAACTGTTACTTACCTGCTAGTAATTCGCATTCCACTTTTAGCGTATATGGTTTTTCGTGCCCCTCGGGCATTTGTGTAACGTGCTAACTTAAAAGTATTTTCGTAAGAGTTTTGTTGTGTGCTTAGCACCCTGTCCTCATAAAGAGTACAGGGTTGTTGTGATTCTAATAAATACATTGTTTATTTTCATAACACTTGTGTGGTGTCCTTTCACTGGGTGTTCAAGGGGTAATGTGATGGTAAAACAGCTGGCTTAACACGCCCTCTAGAGTCTTAGCCTTAGACTGCTCGTATCCATGCTACTAGGATAGCTGGTCTATAAGGTTGACTTACAACCAATCATCAATAAGGGTTGTTTGGACTGATATATAGTGATCACTAGAATAGTGAGCACTGCACATCAGGCCAACTTCTCACATTGGTGAGCAGCGGTTGGGATTTGAGCTTGCTGTTGTTTTACCACACATGCCCTAAGAATATCTTGTGAAAGATCACATAAGTACTAAAGGTACATATAACTTAGCTTAGAATACTCTGAGTTCTACTGAACCAGCTGTTGTAGCTCCTAGGGCCTAGCACACCCTAAACTACAACTCTAGCAAGGGATCAGTAGGCAAACATATAGTGTAGGTAAGTGCACCACTTACACCTCACTAGAAAAGCATGTCGACTCAGGGGGACTCTACTGAGACTCCCCTGGTCAGTGTTGACCCTCCACAGGTCACTTCAAGATATGCAGCTCTCAGTTTTCAGGAGATGAGACAAATCTGTGTCTCCAGGAAACTGAAGCAGGGGTCTAACCCCACCATTCCCTTTCTGATAGGTCTCTTAGAGACATATGATGCCAGAAAGCTCTCTCAGTTACATGAGAGCATGCCAGCCTTAGAGGGAACCTCTGGGGATCCAGACCTCCCCAACACTGATTCAGCAGTTGAGGAGGAGGATCAGGAGGTACTCTCTGGGGATGAGGTAGACAAAGGTCTTGAGGTAGTCAGAAGGCTAACTAGGACCAACTTAGACTTACTTGGGCTAGGATCTGGGGGCCCCCCAGTACTAACCCGAAGTGGGCCTAACCTTGGAGTTAGGAGAGATAGATCTCTTTCTAGGGACTCCAATAGATCTCTGCACTCTAATGCCTCTTCTCAGGGGAGAAGGAATCCTCCACAGAGGAGATTTACTTCCCCTCAGAGAAAGGAGCATGAAGCTAGGATGAGACAAGCTGAACTGAGGATTGAAAGGGAAGAAATTGCCCTGGCCAAAGAGAAGCTTGCCCTGGCAAGAGAGCAGCAGATGAGTGGGCTAGCTCCCACTGGTGGCAGCAATCTCCCAAGAGATAGAGAGAAGGGTTTAGATACTAAACACCTGACTAAAATAGTGCCCCCCTTTAAGCAAGGGGATGACATCCAGAAATGGATGGCTGCTCTGGAGAGGGCCTGCACTGTGCAGAACATTCCCCAGAGTCAGTGGGCAGCTATACTGTGGCTCTCCTTTGATGGTAAAGGTAGAGATAAGCTCCTCACTACAAGAGTGGAGGATGCTAACAATTACCAGGTCCTGAAGAATACACTGGTTGATGGGTTTGGTTTAACCACTGAGCAGTACAGGTTGCTGTTCAGAGACACCCAGAAAACTCAGTCTCAGGACTGGTCTGATTTTGTGGATTGTGCCACTAAGGCTTTGGAGGGCTGGTTGCTGGGTAGCAAGGTTACAGATTACACAGGATTGTATAATCTAATGATGAGAGAACAAATTTTAAACAATTGTCAGAACCAGTTGCTGCACCAGCACCTTGTTGATTCAGATCTGACCTCTCCCCAAGAATTGGGAAAGAAGGCGGACAAATGGGTCAGGACAAGGATCAAGCAGAACCAGAACCAGAACCAGGGTGGTCAGAAGAAAGCAGACCAGAAGGGTAATGTTAAGAATGAGCAAAATGACCAGAAGTCTTCACCAGGTCCCCAACAAACCAAAGAGGGTGGGGGTCAGGCTTCCCAGAAGAAGAAGACTCAAGAAGGCCAGTCAAAAAGGTGGTGCCAGTACTGCAAAAGTAAATCTCACTGGTTTAGTGAGTGCACCAAAAGAGGAGGAGGACAAACTCCTACCACTACAGCTCCTAAAGCAACTGCACCCCCTAGTACAGTCAGTAGTGGTAGTGTCACTCCCAAGGCATTAGTTGGGTTAACCTTGGGTACTGAGGGGTCTGACAACTTAGTTGGCACACTCACTCAGGCTGTCCTTGTCTGTACAGGGGATATGGATATGTCCCCTGAAATAAGTCCCAATACCTTGGGCAAATACCGGCAGACACCTTTGATTAATGGCAAAATGGCTCAGGCCTATAGGGACACTTGTGCCAGTGTCACCATGGTGACACCTAACTTTGTGGACCCTGGACAGATCATGCCAGGTACTGATTTCCTGGTGACCAATGCCAGCAATGTCACTACTAGTCATAGTGTGGCAATTGTAGCTTTCTCCTGGGGTGGAGTGAAGGGACAAAAGAAAGTTGTAGTCAGTTCAGACCTCCCAGTTGATTGTTTGTTGGGCAATGATTTGGAGTCATCACAATGGTCAGAAGTGGAGCAGAGGACTCACATGGAGATGTTAGGCTTGCCAGCACATGTGCTTGCTGTGACTAGGTCACAGGCCAGAAGATGCCCCACTGAACAGGTGCTGGATCCTGAAATTATGGACCAGACACCTCCCAAGAAGAAGAGCAGTAAGGGTAAGGCTTTGCCTTCCCCCTTGCCCCAGGTTGAGGATCAAGTCTCTGAGGAGGCTGATCTAGCAGAGCTGAGGGAAACTGAGCCTAAAGAGCTTGAACTTGATCAAGTTGAGTTTCTGGGCTCAGGGGGACCCTCCAGAGCAGACCTGGGGAAGGAACAGTTGAGCTGCCCTTCCCTTGAACCCCTCAGACAGCAGGCTGCTGCTGAGGCTGCAGGGAATGCCACAGGTGCCCACAGGGTATACTGGGAAGATGGACTCCTGTACTCTGAGTCAAGAGACCCCAAGCCTGGTGCAACCAGGAGGCTGGTCATCCCCTTGTCTCTGAGAGGTTTCCTTCTCACCTTGGCCCATGAGATTCCCCTTGCAGGTCATTTAGGTCAGACAAAGACTTGGGACAGGCTTGTCTCACACTTTCACTGGCCCCATATGAATGAGAATACCAAGGAGTTTTGTCGCTCATGTGTCACTTGCCAAGCCAGTGGTAAGTCAGGTGGCACAACAAAGGCCCCCCTCATACCACTACCTGTGGTGGGGGTTCCCTTTGAAAGAGTGGGGATTGACATTGTTGGTCCAATGGAACCCCAGACAGCATCAGGACACAAGTTTATACTGGTGGTGGTGGACCATGCCACCAGGTATCCTGAGGCTATTCCCCTTAGGACCACTACAGCCCCTGTAGTGGCAAGAGCCCTAGTTGGAGTGTTCTCCAGAGTGGGTTTCCCTAAGGAGGTCGTTTCTGACAGAGGTACAAACTTCATGTCAGGATATCTGACTGCCATGTGGAAAGAGTGTGGTGTGAACTACAAGTTCACCACACCCTATCATCCACAATGCAATGGGCTTGTTGAGAGATTCAACAGGACCCTGAAAGGGATGATTCATGGACTACCTGAACCTCTTAGGAGAAGATGGGATGTCCTGATCCCCTGCCTCTTGTTTGCTTACAGAGAGGTCCCACAGAAGGGGGTTGGCTACAGCCCTTTTGAGCTTCTGTATGGGCATCCTGTAAGGGGACCCCTGTGTTTGGTGAAGGAAGGATGGGAGAGACCTCTCAAAAAGCCTGCAACCAACATAGTGGACTATGTACTTGGTCTCCGCTCCAGGATGGCTGAGTACATGGAAAAGGCATCTAAAAACCTTGAGGCCAGCCAGGAACTTCAAAAAGCTTGGCATGACCAAAAGGCTGTACTGACTGTGTACCAGCCAGGACAGAAGGTGTGGGTGCTGGAGCCAGTGGCCCCAGCAGCTCTGAAAGACAAATGGTCTGGGCCCCACACCATCATTGAGCAAAAGGGAGAGGTTACCTACTTGGTGGACCTTGGAACTCCCAGGAGCCCTCTCAGAGTGCTCCATGTTAACAGGCTCAAAGCATATGTTGACAGGAAGGACATGAGCTTGCTCATGGCCACAGATGAGGGACAGGAGGAAGAGAGTGACCCTCTCCCAGACCTGCTCACTCAGAATCCTGATGATGGGTCAGTTGATGGTGTTGTCTTTTGTGGCAGCCTCACTGAACATCAGCAACAGGATTGCAGGCAAGTTCTGCAATCCTTTCGACATATGTTCTCTCTGACACCCAGCCAAACTGATTGGTGTACCCATGATGTTGACACTGGAGACAGTCTGCCTGTCAAGAGTAAAATCTACAGACAGCCTGATCATGTTAGAGACTGCATAAAAACTGAAGTGCAGAAAATGTTGGAACTGGGAGTCATTGAGCCCTCAGATAGCCCTTGGGCTAGCCCAGTAGTTCTAGTGCCAAAGCCTCACACCCAGGGTGGTAAGAGAGAGATGAGGTTTTGCGTAGACTACAGAGGCCTCAATGCAGTCACTAAGACTGATGCCCACCCAATACCAAGAGCAGATGAGCTTATAGATAGATTGGCTTCTGCCAACTTCTTAAGCACATTTGATTTGACAGCTGGGTATTGGCAAATCAGGTTAGCTGAGGAAGCCAAACCTAAGACAGCATTTTCTACCCCTGGAGGGCATTATCAATTTGTGGTAATGCCCTTTGGACTGAAAAATGCACCTGCCACCTTCCAAAGGTTGGTGAATCAAGTCCTCACTGGGCTGGATGACTTCTGTGCAGCTTATCTTGACGATATTGCTGTCTTTAGCTCCACCTGGGAGGATCACCTGGTCCACCTGAGGAAAGTGTTAGAGGCCCTGCAAAAGGCAGGCCTCACTATCAAGGCCACAAAGTGCCAGATAGGGCAGTCACAGGTTGTCTACCTGGGCCACCTTGTAGGTGGAGGCCAGGTTCAGCCACTGGAGAGTAAGATACAGGCCATCAAGGACTGGACTCCTCCAATCACCCAGACTCAGGTTCGAGCTTTCTTGGGCCTGACTGGGTACTATAGGAAGTTTGTCAGAAATTATGGGTCCATAGTGACCCCCCTTAATGACCTGACAAGCAAAAAGATGCCAAAGAAAGTTCAGTGGACAGCAAGCTGTCAGAAAGCATTCAATGACCTAAAGCAGGCCATGTGCACAGCACCTATCCTCAAGAGTCCAGATTACTCCAAGCCATTCATTGTCCAAACAGATGCTTCTGAGTTGGGTGTGGGAGCTGTTCTGTCTCAACTGAATTTTGATGGTAATGATCAGCCTATTGCTTTCATTAGCAGGAGGTTGACACCCAGAGAGAAAAATTGGTCAGCTATTGAGAGGGAGGCCTTTGCTGTGGTCTGGGCCCTGAAGAAGCTGAGGGCCTACTTGTTTGGCACTCACTTCACCATTCAGACAGACCATAAGCCCCTCTTGTGGCTAAATCAGATGAAGGGTGAAAACCCCAAACTGCTTAGGTGGTCCATTTCCCTACAGGGGATGGATTTTACAGTGGAGCATAGACCTGGGACTGATCACAGCAATGCTGATGGGCTCTCCAGGTATTTCCACTTAGAGCAAGAAGACTCACCTGGTCAAGGTTAGCTTATTGTCCCAAAGTTTGGGGGGGGGTCATGTAGGAGAGTAGGGTCTGCAATCCTATGATCACCCAGATTTTTGCTTTTTGCTGCACTGGTTTACGACTTTCCCTGGCTGTGGGCCTGCTAATCAGACCCACAGCCTAGCTGTTCTCTCTATCCAAATTGTACCCAGGTACTGAATTGGCACTGGGCCCTCTCCAAGTCCCTGTACCCAGGGCTGAGGTGCACCCAGAAGTCTCCCAGGGGCTGAAGCACGTATTGTGCCACCCCTGGATTGACTAACTAAAACTGACACAACTGGCTGCACGACAGCTGGGGCAAGGTGGTGTACTCACCCTTTGCTTTAGATATAGTATACCTATATCTAACCCTAAAATGGACACACAGATCTCCTATCAGTCACTCCTATGGCAGGCCTTAACAATCCTGAAGGCAGAGTGCTTGGAATCGTGTGAGATGGTGCTCTGGCATGAGCTGAGCCTGTCTGCGGCTTTCGGGATCCATCCCTTAGCCGTTTCCATGATATCGCATACCATATACTCTTAAGTGCATTATAATCCTCGCGGTTATGTGCCAACTCTGGTATCGCTTTATCAAAACATGTCGAGTAAGGTGTCATACGAATTGGAATACTAACCCCTCGCCAATTCTGGCGACGGGGTTAGCATTCCACCCTTCTAGAGGGACACGACATGCCTGTAACCTATAACCCGGTTAAAAGTCAGACAGAGCCTTAGCATCCACAAAATGGATGCTGCCACCGAGACACAAGTCTGCCCTCCTGCTGCTGGGAGTCCTCCCAGAGCAGGAGATAAGGACAAAGGGTTTCCTGCCAGGGGCGGTGCCAGCACCGTCCCAGACAGGGTTTTGTGTATTGTAGGTAGGCAGGGCTTTAGAGGAAGGTGACTGCAAGTAGCACCCCGGTGCTCACTGTGCATAGGCCGGCTTGAACCAGTTCCAGGGTCCCTCCAGACCCTGTGCTGGGGAAAAGCCCGCCAAGGAAGTGGGTGTAACCACCCCCCTCCTAGTCCCACCCATAGGGCAGGACTTAGTCGCGTGCCAGCCCCTTTTTACAGGATAAAGGTAGAGACTGGCCCCCTTCCAAATCAGATCATCTTTGAATCCTGAAACTACTTTCTGCGAAAGGAACTCAAGACTTCTTCCTAAGATTTCTCCCTTGTGACTAAGGAGTAGTCACCCTGCATCCGCAGGCACCATCTAAGAACACTGCGGTCTGCTGTAAGTCCTTCCTCCGGAATCCGACTGCCCAGCTCGACGAGAACCGGCTTCCCTGGCACCTCTGACCTCTACCCACCTCTACAGCCCAGCTGAGAACCGTGGGTGCGACGAGACCTCAAGGGACCGGCCATCTGCAAGACTGCACGACTTCTTTCCAGCAAGCCCGCCGAGTAATCTACTGGTGAGTGCTTTGGGGTCCGAGAAGCCCCGACTCTGAGCAGCTCCAGCTCCGAAGTGCAGCCCCCCAGCATCTCCACGATCTGCGTGGGGCCCTTCTGCTTTCCGCTGCTCACCGCGTTGTTTGGCTACTAGCCCGTTGGCTTGTGGCCTTCCTGACGACGCCCGACGACATTTCTGCTGCTGGTCTGGTTGCTCCAGACTGGCCCTTGCTCCCTTCCAGAAGAGGAGCACCCCGGACCCTCCTGGTCCACTCAAGACGCCATTTTGAGTCCACCGCGTGGGCTTGAATTAGCCAAGGCTTGTTGCCCAATCCTAGGTAACTTCGACGCCAACGACTTCATCCTTCGTGGGACAGCTCGCACCTCCATCCTGGTCGCCGACAACGCCTCCTGGTCCGAGAGACTGCAGAGCCCAGCAGTGCCCACTCACCTGACTGCGGTGACTTCGCCCGGTGCCATCCTGGTGCCCACTTAATCACTGGCTAGTGATTCAAGAACTTGGTCCCCTCTGCTTTCAGGTTTTCTTCTTCCTTGATCCAGGCTTGGATCCATCGAACTTTCCTTCACTGGTCGCCTGCCAGCAACTTCTTCCTTCCAGGCTCCTGGTCCGGCAACGAGATCCCCGACGTCTTTTCAGACCTATGCAGCTGCAGCCCCTGGGCTAGGTAACTTCGGCACTCCGGTGTCCCAGCATAGCCTCACTATCCAAGGGTCAGGATCCACTGTCATTTTCTCCCTACCAGGTCGGGTTCGCCCGTGAACACTAACTTTGTGAATTCTAGCTTCCATAGACTTTGTCCCGCATCCCGCGTGAGAGTGCACACTCTGCACCCGAGTCCCCTGGGCCTCCTAGTAGTAATCTAACGATTCCCTAGTCCAGTCCTAGCGATTCCAAAGCCTATTAGAACTGTTACTTACCTGCTAGTAATTCGCATTCCACTTTTAGCGTATATGGTTTTTCGTGCCCCTCGGGCATTTGTGTAACGTGCTAACTTAAAAGTATTTTCGTAAGAGTTTTGTTGTGTGCTTAGCACCCTGTCCTCATAAAGAGTACAGGGTTGTTGTGATTCTAATAAATACATTGTTTATTTTCATAACACTTGTGTGGTGTCCTTTCACTGGGTGTTCAAGGGGTAATGTGATGGTAAAACAGCTGGCTTAACACGCCCTCTAGAGTCTTAGCCTTAGACTGCTCGTATCCATGCTACTAGGATAGCTGGTCTATAAGGTTGACTTACAACCAATCATCAATAAGGGTTGTTTGGACTGATATATAGTGATCACTAGAATAGTGAGCACTGCACATCAGGCCAACTTCTCACAGCCTTTGTCTGTTATAAGTCCTGGACTTAGTGTCTGTCAATGGTGCCCTTCTTTCTATTTGATGGTAAACTGAGCTCAGTGGATTGGTAAGGTGTGAGGACCCCTTCCCTTGGGATAGGCTAATCTCTGTCCTTTAGAGTCTTTTCTTATTCCTGTCTTAGTGGGCTGCTCTAGGGGGTGTATGCTTTAGCCGTTTTGGTTTCACAGGTTCTGGCCCCTCGATTGGGTTCTGTATGATGGTCATTACTGGTGTCATCTTAACCTCTTCGCTAGTCTTCTTTGGTGGGCTTTTTTTTGCCTTCATTTGTATGTCTCTCTCTTTGTGTCTCTCTTCCTCCCATAGGTGGTGGGAGGCAGAGGGGCTGGGAAGTTTATAGGAGACTGTCTCTTGCTGCTGGATGCCTCTTTGCTATTAACTTGTTGACACTCTGTGCTGGGTCTGGATCTGGGTTTGAGGTTCCTTGTGTGTTCCTACCTGGAGGTCACTGTGTTTCTTCCTTGTGAATCTTGTGGTATCTGTTCTTTGGTTTGTGACTGGCACTGGATTTGCTATATTGTGTTTGCTTGCATATGGGTTCTGTGGTTTGGCTCTTTCGCCTTTCTTTGTGCTAGCTCTGTCCGGAGCTGTCATGGCTTGGCATTCCCGTCTTCCACCTGCTTCTTGTAGAGTTGGTTTGGCTTCACTTGTGGACTAGGGGTGGTCACACGGTTGGCTTACCTCTGTCCTCACAGTTGCTGCATGTCTGGAGGTGATGATCTGCCCTTAGTCCTTAGTCTAGTGTTGGGAGTTGCTCTCTCACCTTCTGCTCGGTGATCTCTTTAATAGAATTTCAGTTTTTGAGTCTGTGGCTTCTTGGCTGTTTTGTGTGCTTCTTATTGTTATACTGCATGCTAGGTTTCCCTGCCTCTGCGATGTTGGGGTCTTGGACTAGGACAGTCTGTTGGCATATTTTGTAATGGCTGTTCCACCTTAGCTGGCCTCAGTGTCTGCTTTTTAATGTAGTTCCTTTCACTCATCTTCTTGTTTGGTATGTTATTTGCCTCTGTCTTGGACCATTTTATGTACCTCCTTTAATTTTGATTTCTGAGGTGGCAATGGTGTGTTTGTCCTTGGGGTGTTCTTCTTTGTGCCTTAGTTTGTGCTTGTGGGCAGAATTGATTGGCTTGTTGTCTCTTGGAGTCCCTTCCCTGTGGGTCCTCTTGACTTTGGACACTTTTCAGAGTCTGGGCCTAAATTTCTTGAGTTATGACCTTGCCATGTTGTTGTTGCCTTTGATTTTCCCTACCTGTTACCCGGTTGGGTTGGTCCATTTGTGCTCTGCATGTCTTTGGGGGAGGACTAGGTGGAACCTTTGGCAAAAGTGGATGTTCTCTTGGGCAGCTCCCTGGGTATTCAGCAGTTCCTGACCTTTTCATTAGGCATGTTTGCAGCAGTTCTGTAGAAAAAACAGCAATGGACCGCACACCGCTAGCCCCTCCTCCGGGACGCCCCTAAGCACTCTGGTATGTGCAGTGCCTGAAGTTTGAAGAATTACTGAAAGTTCGTAAGTGGTTCACCTATGTAGGTGCAAGTAGATACTTGTTACTCCCCCGATCTCTAGACCCGGGACATGGCCCGGGTTTCGGGATATCTTCCCTCATCAGTAGAGAAAGTCAATAGGGGTGGAAGAGAAGGCCGCCTCGTAACCGTCATGGGCCTCGTTGCCCAGCACGCAGGTGTGTCGTCCAGAAGCTCGTCAGCTTGAGAGGCTCAAGGGAGCCCTTATGTAGAAAAAACAGCAATGGACCGCACACCGCTAGCCCCTCCTCCGGGTTGCCCCTAAGCACTCTGGTATGTGCAGTGCCTGAAGTTCGAAGAATTACTGAAAGTTCGTAAGTGGTTCATCTATGTAGGTGCAAGTAGATACTTGTTATTCCCCCGATCTGTAGAACCGGGACATGGCCCAGGTTTCGGGATATCTTCCCTCATCAGTAGAGAAAGTCAATAGGGGTGGAAGAGAAGGCCGCCTCGTAACCGTCACGGGCCTCGTTGCCCAGCACGCAGGTGCGTCGTCCAGAAGCTCGTCAGCTTGAGAGGCTCAAGGGAGCCCTTATGTAGAAAAAACAGCAATGGACCGCACACCGCTAGCTCCTCCTCCGGGTCGCCCCTAAGCACTCTGGTATGTGCAGTGCCTGAAGTTCGAAGAATTACTGAAAGTTCGTAAGTGGTTCACCTATGTAGGTGCAAGTAGATACTTGTTATTCCCCCGATCTCTAGACCCGGGACATGGCCGCAGTTCTGCCCTGCTGTTTTGTCTCCTGGTAGCAATTCCCCTTTTTCTGGGGGCGTCTTACATTGCTTTGGGTGTTTCATGTGCCAGACTATTAAGTGTTGGGCTTGCTGCTCTAGCATATCCTTTTATAGTGATGCCTCGGCATGATGAAACCAGTTGAGGTAATTGATCTAATTACTAATTGGTAAGCTTAATTTCTCTGATTACCTTTCATCATCGCAGGATTTATGCCCAATCCTCCATCCCTTTTCTTTCAAAATTGATACTGAGGGCCAGGTTTATTAATGTATGCCCTTTCGTCATGCATGGTGTCACTGGGTCCAACCAATACTTAAGTCAGACTTACCAAGTAAAGCAAGGCCACCTTGCGTACCCCTGCATTGCTTGGTTAATCTGGAGTAACGCAAGGCAGCACAAGTCGGTGTCATATGTTACTCTGCCCTGGGAAAGTATTCCATTAGTGAAGCGTATGGATGGAGTGTGGGTTTTAGCGTGGGTGTTCCTACACATTCACGCATTGATTTCGGCGCATTCCCAAATTTACCAAGACTGATTTACCTGGGAATGCGTCAAAGTGCTACACCTTCCCAGTGGAGGCACAATGAGGAGAAATATCTATATTTGTCTTTGTTGTTTCCTCTTTCCAAGTGGAAAAATCTCTAAGGAATGTTTTTGTGCAGGAAGATCCCCCTTCCTGCACAACAAAATCCTGTTTTCAACGCAGGCACATTTCCACCATGGTGCAAGCGTGCCCGCATTGGCACTTGGCAGCACATTGTATCCAGCTCAGGCAGAGAGCAGGAATGCACCGGATGTCGGTAAATATGGCACATTCCTGCCCTCTCCCTTGTTCTCTTTCTGTGTTGCATCGCGTGAAACAATGATGTTCAGGCTGCGATGCAGATGTTCTTCCACTTCTTGGTCCCTTGTGACGGAGAAGGATGTGAAAGGAAGAACAGAGAAGACCAGAGAGGTCTTTCTTATTTTTGCTGGGTAACGTGTTGGCTTGTGGGAGGGGGCACACCTCAAAGAGCAGTGACTGAGATCACTAAGGTAGTACAAGTAATGAAGATTACCGGTAAGAGATCAGCACATTTCTCTATACACAGTATTCTTCTTGGTCCTCATTCACATTCCCACGCTAGGAGCCTACCCATCCCTAATTCTTTTCAAGCCTGCTTCCAGCAAGAAATTGCCATGGGATAGATTCATTTCTCACAAGCAGAATAAAAATATAGTTTGGCCCTGGCAGCAGTCAGGCAGTGCTGAACCTCACCAGCAAGATAAAAGAAGGAACTTGCAGCGTGCCCTCGATTTCACAACATGCATATTTTGCTATTGTGCAATATTTTATAACACTGGCCAGAGTGTTTCGCCGTGGGTTTTCCTTTTGCTCGGACAGGCTTTTTCAGTAATGTTTTGGGTTGTATAGTTTTTAAATTAAGGGTTTAATAATAGAGAAATGATCTCTAAAACGTATGCTTTGGAGACTGACCAGCATATTTACTTCTCAGTTGTTGAGTTTTCCAAGGGCATATAGGGGTCGACAGTATTGCACCCAATCCATCAATCCTCCCCGACTTTTACAAATACAAAGACCATATGTTTTTATAAACCCATAGGGGCAAGTTAACAGCCTTATTTGCTTAGACAGAGGGAGGAATGTAGAAGGGAGAATTAACTGACTACTTGCACGTAACTGGAATTAAATGGTAGACTTATGTAATGAAATGGGACTTGCTGGAATTGCTGCTCATCAATGACAGACATTTGCTGAAAAACAAAGGGACTCAAATGTGTGAAGTTGCAGACATAAATCTTAAAAATAAGTTGCAAATACTGTTTCCCGAGCGACAAATGTGTTTTGGAAGTAAGTGTCTTCTGATTACAAGAGACGTACGAAGATGTACATTAGCATTACAAAATATATTGGCACGGTTGTCTTGGTCGGCTAAAGTTGTTCTGTGTGAATTTGAAGAACAACATCAGCTCAGTAACTTATCATGACTCATAAGATCCAATTTGAAACATTCTGTTGCAAAGTCGGGTGAAATAGTCGATTCAGGCATTTGCTGTGATCTGCAGTTCACGTGTCATTCCTGGCCAAGGCAAACTCAACCTTTAATCATTACTAACATCATTTAAGTGTGACATAGAGCGCTGTATATGAAACAAGTTATTATTAATACAAGTAACACTCGTTGTGGTGGCACCAGAGTCTAGGGGTGTGACGGGCCCACTGCACTCCGATTGTAGCAGTCGTTTCTTAGATAACCTGAGGTCAGGGATTCAATTTTCCTTGCTTGCATTATGGCCCATGGCACACTTGCTCTGGTAAAAGGTGTTGGCTTCAGTCCCCGACTATATCATGGACAAAGTCAACACTGAGACATTTGCTCGACATTGACTGCTAATAAGAGGCTGAGGGCCTCGATGGGAAGCAGCTTTGTGGACCAGCAGATAGAGTCCGTAGGGTCATCATCGGAGAATCCACCTGTGTGCATGTTTAACCAATCTTAGTGAAAATAATTCTACCCTACCTGAGGTCCTGAGGGAGAATGGGAGAGTCCTGAGCCACCTATCAAGAGCCTAGTGCTATGAGTCAATGGTGGGTGATTACATGTGCTGGGCTGACACGTGGGCAGAAGGCGAGAGAAGCATCATGGGCAAGTGGCAGTCAATGCCTTGACATTAGGGCGTTGCACACTTGTAGCTCTTTTTGACCATTATTAATTGGGTTTATGTAAACCATACCTCTGCTTCCCCTGTCATCTCGACCTTGGGCCAACCCTTGGTTTCAGCTTGCACTGCCATTTCCTTCTGTTTAGATCTTCGAATTGATTCTAGCTCACTTAAATATGGTGAGTTAGCACTAGCTTACTTAAATATGGTGAGTTAGCAGTAGGGCTAAACAATGTAATCCACTTTAATCTTGGCAGCAATGTTCCTTGTTTTATTTCCAGTTCCGTAAATCGTTGGTGACCAGAATTCCTTAGAGCTTAATTTTTCCTGTCATAGACCTGGAGAGTCAAAGAAAAAGGAAACAGGACCATACAGCACTCACAAAGCTTATTAAGTTAGATCTATTAATATAGAGTGTCTTGAACTAGTATCGTAGATCTATCAATCAAAGATCATATATTTTGAATTTTTTCTCAATCATTGATATGTAATGTTCAATTTTTAGCAACAGACTCCAAATTATGGATCCAGACCAAATGTTAGACTTCCAATTCTTTATTTTCATAAACATAGAAAACTTTCGAGCTCACACCACCGACACGTGTTTCGTCTCAAGGAGACTTTTTCAAGGCAAGAATATTGGATGTGGAGACGTGGTATTGGGTGTCTCAGTCAAAAGACCCGTACCGCTCAAAGGAAAGTAAAATGATTATGTTGGTCACATCAACCACCTAGGTAGATACCCAAAATTATCGGAAGAGAACGGAGTCGTATCTGGCTACCACAAGTCACCTACAAGATATCCACTTGACGTTAGATAATCGAGTTCAATATTCTCAGTTTTTGTAAGTAAAACACTATTTCTGCGTGGAGGTTGTTCTTCTGTGTTGCGAAAACAATCTAAGACCCTGATAAGTCTTTCTTCATAAGCCGACCGTCTACGGACCTCCACTGCCGGTAGCCACATAGACCTGGAGAGTGACAATTTCTTCCTTTGATATAATGTTCAAACAATGATTTCCTTCTCTGTCTTGCACGTGAGCTATCATAGCAATGCCCTGGCATGAATAGAAGTGGCTATCTGTATGCAAGGCCCACACTGAACACCAAACGACAACCTATACATTGGAGGCAATAAGAAAATAATGCCGCCAAAGAGCTACAAGGTAGGAGTGTTAATCAGATCACATGCACACAAATATCAAGGCCCAAAGTATTCCCCTGCCGTGCTGCACACAGGTCAAAGTAGTGGATGCTACATGTGAATTCTCACTGTGCCTTCCCTTGTGCGGTGAAAGCACCAGGGTTTTCATTCATAAATGACCAGTCCTTATTGCAGAGGCACTGACAGCCTCTGTATGGTACAGCGAGGATAGTATATGATGCTATATTTTTAGGCCACTTCATATGGAATGCCAGATAGGGCACCCCTGCTTCGACTTAACCAATATGTCACAAGTCAGTAAGGAGAGGAGGAGATGAGGGGATCAGAATGGTAAATATAAGCATCCTGAGATGTGCAGGACAATGTGCAACAACTGGATCTCACAAAGACGCGCTGGTTGAAGAGTGTGCAATGTGCAGGGACAGATTCAATGGATAGTGTGAACTGTGGACGAGGGACAGTGTGTGTGTTCCTTTGAATGATACACCCTACTTCTTCCTAGATAGCCCAATACCTCCTTTTCCATGTACCACAGATATTGATGGGTGCCAAGTTGTCTAAGTTGTGTGGTTTCAGAGACACTGGAGTGCATGTTTAAGAAAAATATGCATTCTTGCAGCATGATAGGTGTCAAGGAATCCTGACATAGTTTCGCGTGTTCCATATCGTTAGTGAGGGAGTGCATGTGGGTGGTTGATGACGGCTGACTTGTATCATACTGGTATGTGTTTTCAGATTAAGAGTGACGAAGAAGGAATGTGGGTTTGCAATGGGGGGTATGAACGTGACCCACAGTAACCCTGAAGCTGTCATGTACTAACAGAGTGCAACACCATTGACTGTTGTGGCAATGGTTCAAGATCCACCCATTAATTAGTACAACAATATGACCTTACAAAGCCGGCAAATGAAGGAATTGGATGCAGATAAATACCAAAATGTGTACCAGTCAATGCTGCACTGATGGCAAACATGACATGGAAATGCGTTGATACCTCGTGTACATGCTTAAAAGTGAGTATTTATCTCTCACTCCACTCAAGCATTTTTTGTGTGCACATTTTATATATTTTTATGTTCCAGGTGGACGTCACAGCGCTTTATAAGGATGATGGAATAGATTATTGAGCAATCTAAATAGAAAATAATTGGTTAAACAGTGCCCATAAATGGATCAAAGACTGAAGTTAAAAGACTCACGTCGAGAATAGTATGAACATGCATTGAAACGATTCAGTTTTCCATGGTCTTCCTGAGAGGGAGGGCCAGTTCACATGAAAAAAGTTAAGAACAAGGAAACAGATTAATTACAGTGCTGTCAGGAATGCCAGACACGTTTGTGGTGCTCAGGGCAAAATGTTTTCAGGCTCCTCTCTCTGGTATGTAATCCAAGGGAAACAAATTGCTAGGGTAAGAGAATAAATAGTAAGTGATGCCAACTGGTGGTGTGGTCAGGTTAGCTGCGTCGAGGACAAGCGGGTCAGGCCTGCTTTCTTTTAAATTGTTTAAATGCATTTTTGAGAGGTGTGTGGAGCACCACAATACACAGTCAGGGAAAAAGAGCTCGCGCTGTCTCCCGTTGTGACTGCCCTGACTACCATGAGTACTAGATTGTTAGCTGATGAGAAGCAGAACGGGATGCAGCAGCAGTCCGTCCACGTAAGCGCGGTGGGGCGGGGTGGGGGGATTTTGACAGATGACGGAATTGGATTTATTTATTTATTTAATTTTCCCTATTCTGCCGTCTGTCGAATAAAATGCTCTCCCGCCCTGCTCCACGTCACCACGCTTACCCGCACAGGCCACCAATGACAGGATGTCAGAAAGCAGGGAGTAAGGGGTAGAGGTACAACAGGAATGAGAGTGGGAAAGAGGAGACGAGTATGAGGTTAGAGTAAAGGAGGACGTCGTTTGACAAATGTCACACTCCTCCCTGCTTCTTAAACGCAAAGGGGCTTATTTACAAGCCCCTTGCGCAACCCGTACGTCACGTTTCCCATGTTAAAAATGATGCAAACGTGGCGCAAGAGGCTTGTAAATATAAGCCCAAAAAGAGCAACACCCTGGAAGGACTGCTGAATCTGAAATTAATTCTTCAAACAGATTTTTTGTATCTGATGGCCGTTGGGTGGGCATTGAATCCACAAACCGTAAATACAATGGCAGCGGAAAGGTCAGTGGACGTTGTGTCCAAGGAATGCATTGGCTTGGTGTGCAGCTGATTCCTGTATTTCGGATAATCCTATAGTTGTCTCTATTAGCGGAGCAAGTGACAACTGTAGTGTTAGTCATAATGTGTTCATAGGTCCACAGAGGCTGTTTGTGCCTAATCGGAGTTCATATATATGGGCAGAACAATTTATATGGAGAGACTTTTCTGCCCTCACTAATTGGCAAAGGTGAGAAGAATGACTGTTACATGATACATTTAAAGGATGGCTTTCTACCTTTTATCAGTCTTGCCAGCAAGTGACCGCCACTCATGCCCCAGTCTGAAGGGGATTAAGAGGCTTGTCAGAAATAACTAGCCTTGCAGTCTCTGTCAAAAGGTGCAATTATTGTTTCTGCATTTCTCAACATTCACAGCGAACTAAACATAGTATCAATATTGTTGTTAACTGTGGAGTGGGGAAAGAAGTGTGGGAAAAGAGAGAAATGGAGACACTGGATTCTCACTCTGCTGCGCACTGACATCTCTGTAGTGGAAACCTAAAGACAAGATGAAAATGGTTAGTACGTATCCACAATATTGAATCATCTATCTCTTGCCATGGCAATCATATACCATCAGAATATCTCTATGTCTCAGACTCTAAGGGGGATATGTACAATGAAGTGGCGGAGCGTGTCGTTAGCTACATGGGCTTAACGATATGCTCCGCCACTTCGGAAACGCAACGCTGCACCATATTTACAAGAATGTGGTGCAGCGTTGCATTTTCCCCTGCGATGGCGCTAAGTTTAACAACTTAGCGCCAACGCAGGCACCCTTGCACCAGAGTGCAAGGGTGTCTGCATGCAGGGGAGGATTGGTTATGTGTAAGAAGGTGTCCCTTCCTGCACATAAACAATCTTTAAATGCCATTTTCTAACTTTCATGTGTGCTGCTTCATGCGGCACACATGAAAGTTACAAAATGGTATTTTTAAAAAGGTTTGTTTATGTAGAGGAAGGGACACCTTCCTGTACATAAACAAACCATGGCATTTTGCTTTTTCTATGTGTGCTGCCTTGTGCAAAAATTAGGAGAAATAATGCATTTCTCCTGGTTTCGCCAACTTAAGAACATGATTTTCCTGGTCTTGATTTTGGCACTGCCTCCTATGTACGCCACCCTTGTACATAGGGGCAGCATCAAATACAATGAGTGTTGCAGTGGGTATACCCACCGCAACACCCACTGCACGCCCCTTTCACGCTAAACATAGCATGAAAGGGTGCCTTATGTGCAAAGCAGCGTTAAGCCACGTTACGTGGCTTAACGCTGCCTTGTACATAAGGCGAGGACCCTGTCACAAAAAGTGATGTTCCCGTGGTGATAGGGGCTTGTATATATGCCCCTAAGGGCCATATGTACAAGGTCTGGTGAAAACAACAGCTAACACTAGTTAGCAGCAGTTTTCTTACCGCTGTGTACTACTGAAAACTATGGCCTTGTTAGCGACGTATGTACAAGACGTCGCTACATGGTGATAGCTTCAGGGATCAGCGGTGAAAACTGCCGAAAACATTAGCGTGATGGCGATAGGAATTCCGGGGTTAGCGGGCCAAAACCAACGAAAGGCCCATTAGCGGCAAAAAATGCACATTAGTCAGCCCAACATGAGTTTTTTTGCCTCTATTGGAAAAATAGTCAGTCGACCTCCAAGAGAAAATAGGCAAAAAAAACAATGAAATACAGAATGAAGCAGCCAGGGTCAAGTGTAGCACCCATCAACAACCCCCTCAAGCCACCCAACATCCATGATGACCAGAATGAGAGCCTAGATGCCTCGATGGACCGGCGCCTGGAGCCTGGATGCCTTGCAGGACCTGCGCCTGGATGCCCTGCTGGGCCTGTGTCTGGGGCCTGAATGCCTCGCTGGGCCTGCGTCTGGAACCTGGATGTCCCACTGGGCTAGCGCCTGGAGCCTGGATGCCTCGCTGGACCTGCACCTGGAGAGAGATGCAGAGGAGCTGTGGAGTCAATGAGCCATAGCGGTAGACATTGAGGCGCGGCAATCGCCCATACCTGGTGCTGAAGTCTGGCTGGTCGCATGGAGACGCGTTGCTGACCTGTGTGAGAAGACCACCTTGTCCCCCTTGGAGCTGTGAATGGTAGAGGCGCTCCTGCGCACCAAAGTATGGAGGTCTGCATCGCATACTACGATCCACCACTACGCCGGGGTGCATGTAGGAGATTACCAACTGTGGGCGGCGCCTCTCTGCATCACATTCCGGATGATCTTGTGCTGGACGGACGCTGTTGAGGGGGAGGCCCCTGAGCTGCGCAGAACTTGTGTGGTGGGAGTGCTGCAACTTCACGCCTAAGGAGTCCTGCTGCATAAACTGCATCAGGAGGTTCACCAGCGGACTTGGCAGCGACTGCATTATCCCGGCTTGTGAAATCCCACCTGGCTGAGGCTCCTGCTGGACGAGTCACAGATCTGGAGAGAGTGCAGCAGATTGTGCCTCGGTGTCAATGCCCAGGAAAGGAGAAGGTGAGATGCGTAGCCGAGGAAGCCCGAGGGTCGAGGCGCCCACGCCTAGCACATGTAGATGATGCACCCCCAGTGGCGGCTCATCTGCTATGGCCGAAGAGCATCACCCCACTGCTTTAAGCAGTGCAGAAAGAGGAACAATAATCACATGATGACAACTTCCTGATGTAATCTTACCATGTTTCCTTTGCGGGAGGGAGGGTGGGTAGGGCTGCTCCACTCATGGAGAAGGGCAGGGGCGGAGTGGCATGCCTACTCAAATGCGCAGTGACTGTTTGGTCGTCCCGCTCAGGTAACCCAAAGCAGTCATGCGCACTGTCCTGTGCGCTATACAGGCTGCATTACAGCCTGCATGGAGAACATGCCCACCCTTCCAGTCCCTGACTGAACGGCTCGTCCCGGCACAAATGACCAAGCACAACGCCAAATTGCAGCATTGTGATTGGATTGGGGAGGGAGGCTGGCTGCCTACTTCTTGTTCAATGAAGCAGTCTTAGGAGAGTAGGAGCAATGAAGACATGGCACCCGACCTCAAGGTAAGATTTCTCTCATTTAAATATTTACAACACCCGCTCACACACACACACCCCCGCGTCCACGCCCCATCCAGTGTACTTTCCAGCATTTCCCACCTCCCCGTTGTCCAGTCCTCCCAGCAGCACTTCTCAATCACGGCCGCCGTGTGGCCATGCTCAGCAGGCGTACCATTGGTGTGTCAAAGGTATATATGGAGTTATGACGCATACCATTGCATGGCATTCCATTGCAATGCATAGTAATACTAGGTATATGGCAACAGTAGAGACGGTGTTGGATTGCAGTGATGTAAACATTACTTTTCCCACTTCAGTGAGTGCATCCCTATGACTAACCCTTGCTCCCCAAAGCAAACCCTCAACCCTAAAATTCATCTTTGAGCCCCAAATAACACACCCTACGAAATTTTGACCCAAAAGCTCACCCCAATTTTCGTGATTGACCTCAAAACACACCCCAATTTTCAAATTTTACCCCATAAGGCACCCCAAATTTCATCTCCGACACCCGCAACCAATACCCACTCTAAAACTTAAAAATACCCTATTACTGACCTCACAATGTGTAATGGAATGTGATGTAAAGGCATCTGCATTGTTGGAGTTGCTCTGTAAAGGCATTATGATGTAATACCTGTGTTGTAATGGACGTCTCCCGTGCCAAAGGTAAACCATAGGCAAGCCCGTCTGCGTCCGTCTGCCCCTGGACAGCGCTCAGCACCAAGGACCCTTCCTCTTGGACACTCTACCACTACGGTGCCAGCACCCTCCTCGCCACCCTAGACGTCACATTGCCTGTCAGGATTAACATCTGCTCCAGATTGGACATCACCATCACCATCACTGACTGCTACTAAATCACCCGCAAGGACCACCTCGACCGCCCAGGAGGAGGCATTGCCATCAACTACACAAGCACAGTCCGACTGAGCACTCACTCTAATGACCCAACGGTGACCATGGAACACCTAAACTTCCAGATATGGACCAACCCCAAGCACATCCTCTGCAGCATCCTCATCTGCAGGCCCCCCGGGCCATGGACACCCATTCTCCGATACCATTGTACACTTCATTGCACACCAGGCTCTACCATCCACGACAACATCCTACTCGATGAAATCAGGTTCCACCTGGACAACCCCATTGACCAGAACACCAGGCCCTCCTGGGGAAGCTCCCCAACATCAGACTCGAGCAGCTAGTCACCGCAGCAAGTCATATAGCAGGACACACGGTCGACAACGTCTACTGCGCCAGGGGGAACTTCAGCTACAGCGACACCAGCGGACTTTCCTGGACCAACCAACCATCATTGTATTACTCCCGTCTTCACCATGCCCACTGTACACCACCCCCATCATTGCCCCCCTTGCAGCTGAATCAAGGCCACTGAGGAACATCTCATCAACTCCCTCAGCACCACCACTCCACCAATGCTTACAGACGATGACATCACAGTGCGCAACCGCCACAGATGTATCTCCAACTGCGCCGACACCCCGGCCCCCCCCCCCCAAAAGAATGCACCAGGCAAAACTAGCACCACATTGCACCGTATTTGCATACTGACGCATGTAGGCATATCCGTGACCTTGTTAAGCCCTGTGCCACATCAGACCTGCATCTGGTATGATGTGCCCAGAGTGTGCATTCCCACGCGACATGGAATCATAGGAGCGGCACAGTGAAATCCCTCAGATTTCACTGCGACAATTGTAGGACGGCACTGGGTCAGTACCTTACGCCTGCCTAATGCCTAATGGCAGGCGTAAGGGTGAAGCAGTGCCACAGGTATAGGCTGGCCCCATGCATTGCTGGAGTTGCGTCACGATTGTGACACGACTGCAGCAATGCGTGACTTTAGCGCAGATAGATACGTCAGGATTCTAGATGTATCTGTCATTACTTGCGTCATGGAGCGCTGTCCAGTGCATCTGTGGTGTTGCAAGAAGGGCATAGTGAAAAGAGCTGCAACGCTGTGTTGTCACAGCGCTGCAACACTTTTCATGACTGAGGCCCAGCAATGCGCACTATCTTATTGATGGTGCGCATTCCTGCCCAGTAGTTTTGCCACAGGGCAGCGCTGCAACATTGCTTGCAGCGCTGTCCAGAACCAAAACCTGCTGGAAAGAGCCCCCAAGTGTTATCTCCATTTTTAAGGCCAGCTATTTTCTGGTCTCGAAAAACTGCCACTAACTGCAGTTAGAGGCAGTTTTTGTAGTCCTCCAAACTTCAGGAATCCTCTTGTAAATATCGCGAAGTGGAGTTAGCGGACGTTTTTGCATGGGAACGCCTCCCTTGCATGTCTCACTAGCAGGAGTGGCGACCTTTAGGATGGGCGTTTCGCCAGAAAACTGCCGCTACTAGAGGTTAACGACAACTTGTTCGTACGGCAATAACAATCTTGCCTCAAAACCATAGGAAAAGTGCACTTAAGGCGTCGATATCCCCTTGTACATATGCCCCTAAGTGTTTAGTGGAGACACTGATATTCCTGAAACTAAAACACAAATGATTATATTTTAAACTAATGTTTTTCAAACCTTAAATATAGCTTTCACTCTTCTTGCTTTATGAACACACACACACACACACACACACACTCTGTGGTATATTCAAGTTTGTCTTTTCATACATTTTAACTTATCAACTATTCATCAGAAGTATATGGCTCAAGTTCAGATCCCCCCTCCTCCTCCACCCGCCCCTCTCTCCCACATCATTCTCACCTGCTGCAGTTCTCTCTTTTCTCTCTATCTTTTTGTGACATGCTACATTTCCATGGGGTTATCAGTGCTTTCGTCCCTCGTGGGAGATCTTATTATTTATCTGTTACTTTGATCTCCCACACACCTGTACTCATTCGTTTCTGATGTATAGCCTTTCCAGTGTGTTAAAGGACTTTACGCCACACAACCAATGCTCTTCAATCGACCCTTGACATTTTGATGTTATCCTTATCTGACCTGTAGCATGCAAGTCTTTTTTATGCTTACAACCTCAATAAAATTGGTTGAAAAAAAAGAATTATATAGCTCATACCAATACCACCTAATCTCTTCTCTAACACCCATCAGTACCTTTTCTATAGTATCTGTTTTGTGAATGTAAGACATCTTTAAAGGTGAAAACGATCATGTCTGTTTTCTTTTTACAGTTTAAATTTTAAAATGTTCAACCAAAAATATAGTTATTAAAACTACTTTAAATGAAAAAGAAAACAGAATCCAAGACTTCTCGAAACTCTGGTAACAAGGTTCTCACTGCCGCACCAAAGTACCTCAATTGCCTACCATTTCTAAAAACCAGAGAGTTAAGCAGACTCATGAGAAATGTAGCTGGCAACCAGGTGCCAACATTATTTTTAAAAAGCAAACACAGTTTAAAAAATAAAAGAAATATATAATGAAAAAGATATATATATTTGAACTAAAAGCACTCAAAACATCCAATCCAAAAACATTAAACAATAAAACTCTCCAAATATACTCGTGTAGGTACAATCATATAAATATTGGGAACAGCACTTGCATTTTGAGAGGAAACAATGAAGTGTACTGTCTAGCTCCAATGTAGCAGATGTTGAAAACGATTCCTACCTAACTTTTCCCACCTCCCCGCTGTCCAGTCCTCCCAGCAGCACTTCTCAATCACGGCCGCCGTGTGGCCATGCTCAGCGGGCGTACCATTGTTGTGTCAAAGGTATATATGGAGTTATGACGCATACCATTGCATGGCATTCCATTGCAATGCATACTAATACTAGGTATATTGCAACAGTAGGGACGGTGTTGGATTGCAGTGATGTAAACATTACTTTTCCCACTTCAGTGAGTGCATCCCTATGACTAACCATTGCTCCCCAAAGCAAACCCTCAACGCTAAAATTCATCTTTGAGCCCCAAATAATACACCCTACAAAATTTTGGCCCAAAAGCTCACCCCAATTTTCGTGATTGACCTCAAAACACACCCCAATTTTCAAATTTTACCCCATAAGACACCCCAAATTTCATCTCCGACACCCGCAACCAATACCCACTCTAAAACTTAAAAATACCCTATTACTGACCACACAATGTGTAATGGAATGTGATGTAAAGGCATCTGCATTGTTGGAGTTGCACTGTAAAGGCATTACGATGTAATGCCTGCGTTGTAATGGACGTCTCCCGTGCCAAAGGTAAACCATAGGCAAGCCCGTCTGCGTACGTCTGCCCCTGGACAGCGCTCAGCACCAAGGACCCTTCCTCTTGGACACTCTACCACTACGTTGCCAGCACCCTCCTCGCCACCCTAGACGTCACATTGCCTGTCAGGACTAACATCTACTCCAGATTGGACATCACCATCACTGACGGCTACTAAATCACCCGCAAGGACCACCTCGACTGTCCAGGAGGAGGCATTGCCATCAACTACACAAGCACAGTCCGACTGGGCACGCACTCTAATGACCCAACGGTGACCATGGAACACCTAAACTTCCAGATATGGACCAACCCCAAGCCCATCCTCTGCAGCATCCTCATCTGCAGGCCACCCGGGCCATGGACACCCATTCTCCAATACCATTGTACACTTCATTGCACACCAGGATCTCCCATCCACAACAACATCCTACTCGGTGAACTCAAGTTCCACCTGGACAACACCATTGACCAGAAAACCAGGCCCTCCTGGAGAAGCTCCCCAACATCAGATTTGAGCAGCTAGTCACCGCAGCAAGTCATATAGCAGGACACACGGTCGACAGCGTCTACTGCGCCAGCGGGAACTTCAGCTACAGCGACACCACCGGACTTTCCTGGACCAACCAACCATCATTGTATACCTCCCGTCTTCACCATGCCCACTGTACACCACCCCCATCATTGCCCCCCTTGCAGCTGGATCAAGGCCACTGAGGAACGTCTCATCAACTCCCTCAGGACCACTACTCCACCAACGCTTACAGACGATGACATCACAGTCCGCAACCGCCACAGATGTATCTCCAACTGCGCCGACACCCTGGCCCCCCAAAAATAATGGACCAGGCAAAACTAGCACCACATTGCACCGTATTTGCATAGTGACGCATGTAGGCACATCCGTGACCTTGTTAAGCCCTGTGCCACATCAGAACTGCATCTGGTATGATGTACCCAGAGTGTGCATTCCCACGCGACATGGAATAATAGGAGCGGCACAGTGAAATCCCTCAGATTTCACTGCGACAATTGTAGGACGGCACTGGGTCAGTACCTTACGCCTGCCTAATGCCAAATGGCAGGCGCAATGGTGAAGCAGTGCCACAGGTATAGGCTGGCCCCATGCATTGCTGGAGTTGCGTCACGATTGTGACACGACTGCAGCAATGCGTGACTTTAGCGTAGACAGATACGTCAGGATTCCAGATGTATCTGTCATTACTTGCGTCATGGAGCGCTGTCCAGTGCATCTGTGGTGTCGCAAGAAGGGCATAGTGAAAAGAGCTGCAACGCTGTGTTGTCACAGCGCTGCAACACTTTTCATGACTGAGGCCCCGCAATGTGCACTATCTTATTGATGGTGCGCATTCCTGCCCAGTAGTTTTGCCACAGGGCAGCGCTGCAACATTGCTTGCAGCGCTGTCCAGCACCAAAACCTGCTGGAAAGAGCCCCCAAGTGTTATCTCCATTTTTAAGGCCAGCTATTTTCTGGTCTCGAAAAACTGCCTCTAACTGCAGTTAGAGGCAGTTTTTGTAGTCCTCCAAACTTCAGGAATCCCCTTGTAAATATCGCGAAGTGGAGTTAGCGGACGTTTTTGCACAAGTACGCCTCCCTTGCATGTCTCACTAGCAGGAGTGGCTACCTTTAGAATGGACGTTTCGCCAGAAAACTGCCGCTACTAGAGGTTAGCGACAACTTGTTCGTACGGCAATAACAATCTTGCCTCAAAACCATCGGAAAAGTGCACTTAAGGCGTCGATATCCCCTTGTACATATGCCCCTAAGTGTTTAGTGGAGACACTGATATTCCTGAAACTAAAACACAAATGATTATATTTTAAACTAATGTTTTTCAAACCTTAAATATAGCTTTCACTCTTCTTGCTTTATGAACACTCACACACACACACACACACACTGTGGTATATTCAAGTTTGTCTTTTCATACATTTTAACTTATCAACTATTCATCAGAAGTATATGGCTCAAGTTCAGATACCCCCTCCTCCCGCCCCTCTCTCCCACATCATTCTCACCTGCTGCAGTTCTCTCTTTTCTCTCTATCTTTTTGTGACATGCTACATTTCCATGGGGTTATCGGTGCTTTCGTCCCTCGTGGGAGATCTTATTATTTATCTGTTACTTTGATCTCCCACACACCTGTACTCATTTGTTTCTGATGTATAGCCTTTCCAGTGTGTAAAAGGACTTTACGCCACACAACCAATGCTCTTCAATCAACCCTTGACATTTTGATGTTATTCTTATCTGACCTGTAGCATGCAAGTCTTTTTTATGCTTACAACCTCAATAAAATTGGTTGAAAAAAAAGAATTATATAGCTCATACCAATACCACCTAATCTCTTCTCTAACACCCATCAGTACCTTGTCTATAGTATCTGATTTATGAATGTAAGACATCTTTAAAGGTGAAAACGATCATGTCTGTTTTCTTTTACAGTTTAAATTTTAAAATGTTCAACCAAAAATATAGTTATTAAAACTACTTTAAATGAAAAAGAAAACAGAATCCAAGACTTCTCGAAACTCTGGTAACAAGGTTCTCACTGCCGCACCAAAGTACCTCAATTGCCTATCATTTCTAAAAACCAGAGAGTTAAGCAGACTCATGAGAAATGGAACTGGGAACCAGGTGCCAAAATTATTTTTAAAAAGCAAACACAGTTTAAAAAATAAAAGAAATATATCATAAAAAAGATATATATTTGAATTAAAAGCACTCAAAACATCCAATCCAAAAACATTAAACAATAAAACTCTCCAAATATACTAGTGTAGGTACAATCATATAAATATAGGGAAAAGTACTTGCATTGTGAGGGGAAACAATGAAATGTACTGTCTAACTCCAATGTAGCAGACGTTGAAAACGATTCCTACATTAAGAATTCAAATACAATATTCTGACTCCAGCCTGAAAACACTTGGGAAATGCATGCCATGGTGGGTTGGGTATCCAAATGTACTTTTCTAACTCCAGGTGTAGGGTGGAGGGTTACTTTACTATCTATCTCCAGTCTCATGTACATTGGGGCAAATATCCATATATTGAGGGGGTGTCAATTTTACTAATCTATCTCCAATCTTTCAAACACTGAGGAAAGTGCATACTTTTGGGAGGGGGTCAGATCTACTCTTCAAACTCCAGACTAACAAACGTTTGGGAAGGCACATACTTTGTTGACGGGGTGGTCAGATATACTTCTCTAACCCCACACTAACAAACAATGGGAAAGTTCACACATGGGGAACTGGGGAACAGATTTACTATTCTTACTCCAGTCTGCCAAACATTGGGTACAGTGTATCCATGGGTGAGGGAGGTTATATTTACTATTCTAAATCTTTTTTAACAAAGTTGGGGAAAAAGCATATATAAGGTCAGGGCAAGGTTCTGATTTACTATTCTAACTCTAATCTAAAAAATGTCAAGGATAGTACCTACATTGAGGTGGGTTCTCATTATTTTAACTCCAGTCTAACAATTATTGAAAAAAGTGCATACATGTGGCTCTTGTTCAGATTAAGTATTCTAACTTCAGTCTAACAATTATTAATGAAAGGTCACATATATGAGATTTGGTCAGATTTACTAAACAAACTCTAATATAACAGAGATTGAGGAAAGTGCATACACTGAAGAGTTCAGCATTATTATTCAAACTCCACTCTCGCAAACATTGGGGAAAGTTCTTACATTGGTTGGGGTCAGATATATTATTCTAACCTCAACATAACAATTTGTGGGGAAAGAGCATGTACATTCGGTCAGAGTCCCCACACTCAAAGTATATAATTTCCCAATAAATATTTAAAAAAAACATTAAAACATATTATTTTTATAAGATATGATTCTCTTTTTAATTAGATAAGTCAAAAGTAAATGTAAAACTAATAAAAACCATTTCAATGTAAAGAGGATAGGTCAAACCTACCAATAAACTCCACAAACATTTGAAAACTCCATATTATACATAATTATTTGCTAAACCGTTTTTTTGTTAAATGTAACAAATATAAATGTTAACTTAATTACACAATAGATTTAAATAAAACCACAAAATAACACACTAATTAAAAATAACACATTTATTCTAAAACTATTTTTCAATTAAAATGACTTCAAAATACAAGTAAATACTTGTCAAATCGAAAATGTACATAGTTATTACATTATTCAATCAATCTGTTCTTAATTTAAAAGGTACCCACTCATTCCCCCAAACGGGATCAATTAACATGAATTAATTTATAATGAAAAAATACACACTGAATCCCACAATAAACATACGATCTGCACTTAAAATTTAGTACAGAAAAAAATGTGCCAGTGAAAAACAAAAAAAGTTAAATAAGAAAAATATATTTAGTTTCACAAATTAAAATTAACTAACATATAAATAATAAATTCTACAAACCCAATCCTTCAATAAACCGAACAACCTGAAATAAAAATATTACACATAATTAAAGAATATATTTAAACTTTTAACCCCAAAAAATCAATAAAAAGATAAAACATGATTAATATAATAAACTAAAATTAGTGAATAATTTACAGAACACAAATACCCCAAAATCCAAAAGAAACCTATAAATAATATTATTTAAAAAAAACAAAAATTAATATATATTCTAAAATAAAAACCTAAATAACACAATAAAGCCCCATAATGAACAACACTTTTAATCTTTGATAGAATATTAAAAGAGTTAACTATATACTCACCTTCGATATTTTGGTCGATGGCATTTTTGTAGTTGCAATATTTTGACCACAATAATATGTCAGACAATATTGAGGTGAATCACCCATACCAATTCTCATTTTTCGGTGGACTAGATAAGTACTTATATCCTTACTGGTTGCTTATCTGGGTAAGTCTTTGTTCTCTCCAAAAACATGAGGGGTGTGACTGTACAGTGATTAGCTGACCTTGTATGGTGTCTTTATCATATCTTCCCTTGATTGTATTTTATTTTTCAAAACATTTTTCTCTCCTTGTTTTATTTGCTATCCTAAATTGTGATAAAAGTTTACAGCCTTAATGGTAAATTCTGTATCTAAAAAATATTATATTAAAATGTATGCAACTTCTTTTATTATTCCAGAGGGAAACTGTGTGAATCTTTCAGATGCTGGAAAGACACTATTTCATATCACATAGTAAGTTACAGATTTCAGACTTGGCAGTACATGTTTCTATTTATTTGCACTAAACACGAAGACTCAGATGTACAAACACTTTCCGTCGGTTTCAAGGAGGGGATTCGCGTGTGGTGCATGGGCATTCCATGCATCTACCCATGGATTTTGATCGCTGTCCATATCTGCAAAGACACATTTTTCCTCTTTGCATACATTCTACTTCTTGCAGCATACATACAGAGAAGAAATTGCCTTTCAGCATAGTTTTCATGCAGGAAGCCACCTCTTCCTGCACGAAATATATGCTGACCACAATGCAGACACATTTGCAAAATGGTGCAAGGGTGTCTGCACTGTTGTGCACAGGTCTGCGTTGGCGCATGGCAACATAAAGTAAGGAGGTGCAGGGAGAGAGCAGAACATCGCCACTTTTTTATGAGGTATGATATTGTTCTGCTCTCTCCCGTTCACGCGGCGTTGCAAATCACTTACTGCACAGTGTTGCGTGATTTATTTGTAAACCTATGCCATACATTTTAAAATTACAAATGCAACTCATCTTCTTCCTAAATTGTTTCTATTGATACCAACAAAAATAATGTAGTTAAAGCTTGTTCCGGAGAAATAAAAATGTTTTGTGAAATCATTTACTGATATCTACAATAACAGTGATTCGTTTTTTCTGTATAAATTCCTTCCATTTGTACATCTTTTGTTTGCTGCAAAGATATGTAGCCCTGGGTATTCGGTGTCTTGCAGATGCCTTGCATTGTAATTTAACACCTAGTAATTTTGTAGATGGCCGTCAGATGTGCCAAGTGTCAAGTGCGGGGATACCAGTGCTGTCTGGTGGGGAGTTACACCTATGTGACAGCTGGAGCGTATTTGAGCTTGCCTGGGCAGTAATGCGAGCGTTACTGCTCAGCCAGGCTTTAACAGGCGATGGCAGGCTCTGCTGTTCATTTGCTGCTGTGTGAGCCAACCGTAATGGATGACTTTAAGACACCTACAAAGTGCCATGCTACTGCAGTGTGTGGCCTAGAGAAACAAGGAGACAAGTGAGCCGTCCTGTGTACTTTAGAAGGTGGAATGCTTGAAAGACGTGTGATGGTGTCCTTGACTTGAGGTTGGGCCTTCAGCACTGTTGGTCTGTACTAGTTAAGAAGCATCGTTCATTCATTGCCCCTATGTGCAGTGATTGATCATCTTAGCGTGGGTGCAGTAGTGTGGCAAGCAAAAGCCACCATGTTTGAGTAACCACAGGAGTCAATTGGCCCCACTTATCTTCCCAACGCTGGTGTCACTCTGTGTCTCTTCCACCCTCCCCTTGGTTTCCTCCGTTTCTATGCGCTTCTTACAGTCCTTGTTGTTCGAAATGTTTTTTAATAGTATATGTGGCAACACTATCGTATATTGTAACATCCTATGTACATATAAACTGACAAGTTCACCCAGAGCGCCCACAACTTATGCAACAGACGGGTCTCAAACAATGCGACCCCAAGTGAAAGTTCAGAGTCTTTCACATCGCCCAGGACTCTATTACTCTCTGCCTTCTCTCGCCTTTTTCAACCTAATAAGGTGTTAGGTGTTGTACTGCCTGCCTCTTCGCTGCCACATAAATCCTTTTCCAATATTTCTAAACATTCATAATTTCTTTTTTTTAATTCTATTATTATTTCGAGTTCGACATGTTCCAAATATGATAATCGCATCATTCAACAAGACAGAATAAAAAAGAACAAAGGGCAGAAAGAGAAAAAACCCATAATTATAAGAAATAAGAAATATAGTCTAGAACTTGAAAGAAATATAACCCACGTGCTTATATCAAATCACATGGAAAAGAGAGACAGAGAATCAGTCATCATTGTAGCTTAACAATCCCAGCTGAAGTTTATCCAAATATTAACAGACGTTTTCAACAAGGAGCATCTAAAACATTCATCATTTCTACAGAGGTAGGACAGCCGTTGATAGGCATGGTGTGAATTTTATGAATATGGCGTCGAAATATCTTTTTGACCTCTCAGTTTTATTTTTCAGTGCTTTTAATCTTGCAGCTTTCAAGAGTCCTAAATTTACACAAACAATCCACTATGGTCAGAATCTTTAAGGACGCCCCATTGCTGTTCGCTTTTAAACATTTCCCGTTTGTGTTAAAAATAGCTAGTGGTATAAAGTATATTTACTTAATAATACATATGGCACATAGGCACACAGACAATTAGGATAGTGGTATGGAGGAATCACACAGATTCCTTGAGAGAAGATGGTGAACTAGGTCAAAGTCTCTGAATCGACTCAACATCCTGTGATTCTGAGCAAATAACTTAGGGCCTAATTATTAGACCTGGGCGGTGAACTCCGCTCCGCTTGCAGAGTTTGCGGAGTTTTCCGCACTCCGCCCTACGAGAAGATCGCGGAGTTCCCAAAAACTCTGCTTGGTGCAGTGGAGCGAAGTTTTTTCCTTGCTCCCGTTCACCAACACCAAGTTGGCGAGCGCGAGCGAGGAAAATCAACTTCCCGGCGAGATTTTTCCTTGTTTGCGATCGTCAACATCAAGGTGGCGAGCGCAAGCGTGGAAACTAAACCTCCTGGCGAGATTGCTCAACGTGGGGGGTCAGGTTTCTCATTGCGAGTGGTCGCGTATGCTCGCTACCCCTCGCGGTGAGAAACTGCCCGTTTGCGTTGAGAAAGCTGCAGCTCGAGTAAAAATCTAGTTGAGCGGCAGAAAAGGAAAGCCTGTGCTGTGCATGCCGTTCGCGATGATCACATAGTGTGGACAAGCAACCAGCACTGTGCAATCACCGCAAACAGCATTTTTCTCTCAAACTCCCCCGCTCGCGGAAATCCATGTAGTGCGGGGGAGTTTTTTTTCACTTCGTGCAGTTTCGCGCTCCGCCTAGGGTTACTATTTGTCTTTGGCAGTCTTGGAGCAGGGCAGCCATGCTGCCGCCTCGGTCCAAGACCGCCAAAGCTGCACTGACACCGCCTGCCGGATTACAACTTTTTAAGTATCAGGAGCGCGGTTCTTTGGCGGTCCTATGGTGGTGCCTATGAAAAAAGCACCGCAATGGGAGCACCAAAAGCAGTTTCTGCATGGCATGGACTGTTGCAGTCCATGACATGCAGGAACTGGAGTGCAGGCACATGTGGGGCACAACATGTGCCCCCCTACATGCCCCCATGTCCCTGAAGCAACAGGGGCCATTTCCTCTCTACCAAGTTTTATTGGTGGGCTCACTGCCATGAAACCTGTGTCAGAGAGGAATCTCGCAATAAACTTTGCTGTGCTGCAGCGGCACCGCCCAGCATATTGCGGCCTCAAACTGCTGCAAAACCACCAGGGATCTAGGATCGCTGGCGGTTGTGGCGATCCCATGGCAGTCGACTACCCAACTTGTAATAGGGCAGTCAGACTGCTGGTGCCTGCACTACTACTGTCATAATTAGGCCCTTAATCTCCCTGTGCGAATAAAACGTCCTTGTGTAAATGGTGGTCATGTAAAGCACTCCAGTATCTTCGGGTCGAGTTTGGGCGATATAAAAATGCAAACAGAGTGCTATATCAAAAATCTCTTGGACCTCCCCAATTGTGCAATGATTCAAACTATAATGATGGAAATCAAGTTGAAATCCTCGAACTGTATCGCAAAAATCCTTTGTCACTTTTGGCAAGAGCAATTATTTACTCCAAAACTAAAGTTCCAATAGCCTCAGAGCCCTCCGTAGTGGGCTCTACTGGCCATTAAAGGCCCGCTCCCTTATTAAAGTTCATCGCCTACAGCTTGGGCCTTTAACTCTGGAGAGAGCATTTAATTTCCTGTAAAGCCCACTAAAGCAGGCTATAAGGTGTATTAGAACCATAAGATAAATAATTTCTTCCTCATGTGCTGTTATAAATTGGCTCCCAGTTGACAGACTGTTTTGAATAATGTTCTAAGCATGGCTTTAATTGGTGCTCAACATGCAATTTACCATGTTCAATCCTTACTGCCTAGGGCATTGTCATTTCAGGACTTCTGGCATAAGCATATGTCTCTAATCCATTGCTCAACCCTAAAAGTTCCTCATTGTCTGGCTTGACAGCATAGCAGTCATCAGACAATTATGTGAGCATCACTAGAAGAGGGTCTTTGTCTCCACCCACATTTTGGGAAACACAAGTGCATGTTTTGATTGGGCAGAGGTTGTGTGCTTCCAAAAAAGAGCTGCCCTCCACACAGCTGTGATTATTTTGTTTCGTGATCCAGCTGCCTGAGCTTGAACTTTCAAAGGGCACACACATGACATTGCAATGCTATTAAAGTGACTTAGATTACTAGATAATTTACATTGTTTTTCTCTGGCGGCAGCACAGGTGAGAGGAGGGCAGTCATTAACCTACATGAACTTTTAGTTCCGGCTGGACAGTCCAACTGTCACCAAAAAGGAGCTTCCATTGCCCTGCTGAGAGAGAGGTGGAAGCTCCATCTATATGTTGGCCGCGCAGAGTACAGAATTTGATGGAGTTGGATTTGTGTGCTTCCACTAAAAAGATTGCATGTATTGCACTTTTTGGCTTGTGGAAAGGTTTATACTCAATGCAGCAGAACTGAGGTGGCTGTGGTGTGAAGCCAGTGATCACGGCTACAGGCCTGATCTGTTTAGTATGAAATATTTTGATAAAAGCACTAGACCTGATGTATTTATTGTGAAAAGCATACTTTAAGGTTGTTAGGGATTAATGTGTGAATTGTAATTACTTTATATTAAAGCCTACAGATAGGTATTTTGTTGCATTGAGTCTCACAAGGGTTTGTCTTTGGCCACCCTTTCTGACAAACACTGGGAGGGTTACTTGTTAAGTCCTTATGAGAGGGGTTGTATGTTGTTTTTCTAGCTGCATTTTTCTACATATTTGTATTTTTATAAATGAATCCATGATGGTTGCCAATTTAGGTGCACAAAAATGTGGCGATGTTGGGTAAAGTGTAAAACCAATGCTAATGGGTAAAGACATCACCAGTTTATTGGGAAAAGCATGTTGAATTTCATAGGTTTCATCTATTATGAAATGCTATGATAAAGCCAGTAGGCCTGACTTTCTTATTGTGAAAATAGAGCATTAACAACATTGGGCTTTTAAGGATGGATTGTTATGACACTCTACTAAAGCCTATATGTACACCTTTTGTTACATGGAGTCTTGCACATTACAGTGGTAGGCAAGTGTGACCCATCTGAACAAACCATGGGGATAGACTTGCACTTTGGTAATTCCTATTAGGCTCTGTTTAACGTGGCCTTTTCTACAGGGTGATCTCCAAATGTTTTGCCTTCACCTTCCTGTTTTCTGCACCTGTTGTTGTTTGCTTTTAGGACTGTGCACTTTACCACTGTTACCAGTGCTAAACAGTGATTGTGCTTTCTCCATAAACATGACGCTCAATCAGCATATTTAATTGAGTTGTGAGTCCCTAGTAAAGTGGTACTACATGTAGACAGGGAATGCACGTTAACAGAGGCATATAATTATGCTTCTCTGGTTATAGTGCAGCATCAACCATGCTTTTAGAATGTGTACTATGTGCAAAGTGAACAGATTTTGGGGCATATATCAAGGGCTGGCGATAAACTTATCGCCGGTTTAGCGTCCGTTTTCGGGGGAAAAGCGGCGATAACTTTATTGCTTTATCAACAAGGACAAGGTGTTTTTCTGACTTAGCGCCCATTTCCAGCCCGCCTAACTTTGCACTGCTAATGAGATGCAAAGTAGGCGTGGCTGTGAAAACAACCAGGGAAAATATTGCGAAGGCAGCTTCGCGATATTATCAACCAGGGGTAGAGATATTTTAAATTGCGTTAGCTATGTCTTAACGCAGGAATTTATCGTCTGTTAAATTCATGACTAAGGCATACCTAACATGAGAGGTGGATTGTGGGGCTAAGGCCACAGGGCCTTATTATTAAGTTATCACCGTTGTCCATGGAACTTCGCTGGAAAACCAGCGATGTTCCATGGAAAAACCCACTATCGCTGGAATATTTATCGACATAACGCTAAGCGTTGAAAATACAACGCTAGCTTGGCAATATATTCCAGCGATAGCTGGCGATAATTAAAAGTGCGCTCAGCGATAATTATCGCTGGGGCTTGATAATATGCCGCTTTGTCTCCATGAGCAAATATTTAAACTGCGCAAGTTAAACACATGAAAATAAAGTAAAACAGCATTTTAAATTTTGGGGGAAATTATTATGCATGAGTTATTTCAATACAATAAAAATAATGCAAAATCTAGACATAATTACAGATAAAACTTTAGCTGGTACAAGTCGACGGCGTTTCGACCTTCATAACTAGATGTCGTCTTCCGGACAAGGGTGACACAAAGTCGATGATTGCTGCCTAATGAGAAGGATGAAAAGGAGGTTCTAACACTGGAACTGAATGAAACTGCACGATAGCATAAGGGACGCGTGGGTGATACCTGAAAGATATCCAAGGCACCTGTAAAGGAAGCAAGAAGAAGGGCTAATGTTAGACACAACTAGCGTTACTCAGATAAAGAAACCCGGGAGGCAAGAAAGGATCTACTACAGGCCGTCTAGGAATTGTGAGCCAACTTTAATGTGGGGTGTATCAAGCCTGATATGTGTACCACATTTGTAGCTGTAAAGGGAACGCAAGAAGCCTCCTGGTCAGCGCTCAATAATTTATGCGATTGGAAATCACAGTCTGCAATAGTCAGGCAAAAACTCACGTAAAAGGTGAGAATAACCTCCAAAGAGGAGGCCTGTCGGTTTTGTAGGCAGAAATGAGGTATGTTCATTATCCTTGTGTGAGCCACTTTCGCATAAAACGAGATGATCTAAAATTAAAAATGAAGTGTAAAAATAAATGCACAAGTCCTGCTTAATAAAGGGCTGCCACAAATCTGATAGTAACCTGTTTAATTATAGGTGGCACTTGCCGGGAAAAAGGGTGGTATGAGAAGTCTTTTTCAAGCAGCCGGTAAATTGCAGGCAGCATTAATCAGGAATTAGCAAGGCATATGACTTAGGGCCAGATGTAGGTCGGTCGGTAACGGCCGAAAATCAGTATATTCGGCCGTTACCGACCGGTATTGAGCGATCGGCATGTAGGTGACAGAAATTTGGCCGAATCGGTAAATTTACCGAATCGGTAAAATACCGACTCGGAATATTTACCGATTCGGAAATTTTTCCGAATCGGTAAAATACAGACTCGGAATATTTACCGAATCGGTAAATTTACCGAATCGGAAAATTTACGAATCGGTAAAATCCCGACTCGGAATATTTACCGAATCGGTAAAATACCGACTCGGTAAAATACCGATTCGGTAATTAAGAATAGGTAAAATTGAAGATTGAGATGTAGGGAGGCTCTGAAATACCGAATTTGCTTCAAAATCGGTATTTAAGAGTCGGTATTTACCATGGATTCAAATCAGGTGGTAACCAGGTGCAGCCTATAAAAATGTACCCAAAGTGCAATGCTGTTTGCACAATGGCGGCATTTTATGTAATCGCAAGACGGCTATGGCTACAGGAGGAAGGAGAGAGGGAATGGCTGAGACAGGAGCAGGTCTACAGGCAGAGGGTGACCCTGTTCATGCTCACAGAGGAGGAGATACTGCAGAGGTACAGGTTGGCTCCAGACACCATCTTGGTGCTCATCAGGGACCTACAACCACTGTTGCAGCACCCCACCCCAAGGGCACATGCAATTCCACCCCATGTACAGGTGCTGTGCAGCCTCCACCTGCTGGCGTCAGGGAGCTACCAGAGCGTGGTTGCTGTGGTGGGAGGGGTGACCCAGAGCACCCTCTCAAGGTTTTTTCACAAATTCCTTGACGCCATGTTGCAAATGATGGAGCATTACATGTCTTTCCCATCCACCCATGCTGAACTGGTTCAAACCAAATCTGAGTTCTACCAGATGGCAAGATTTCCCCATATCATCGGCTGCATTGATGGCACGCACATCCCCATTTGTCCCCTGCTGACACAGAATACATCTACCGGAATAGGAAGACAACCCACACCATCAACCTCCAGGTGATTTGCAATGCAAAGTTCGTCATCACAGACATTGTTGCGAAATTCCCTGGAAGTACCCACGACTCCTATATTTTTCAGAACAGCGGCATCTATGCACGGCTGTCAGCAGGGGAATTTGGCGAAGGATACCTCCTAGGTAAGACAGAGTGTGCGACCCCTTCAACACCTATTGCAGTGAGAATTACAAGTATACATGTGAGTAATGTATTCCCATTTCCCTTTTAGGAGACAGTGCATATGCCCTACGTTCATTTATCCTCACTCCCTACCTCAACCCCTCCACACCCAGCCAAAGGAGGTATAACCGGGCCCACAAAAGTACACGCAATGTGGTAGAACGGACCTTTGGCATCTGGAAGAGCAGATTTAGATGCCTTCACAAGAGTGGAGGTGCAAGGCAGTATACCCCCATCACCTGCTGCAAGATAATTGCTGTCTGTGCCATGTTGCACAACTTGGCTGTGAGGAAGGGTACTGAGGTGGAGTTGTCTGACTACGAGGATCATGACGACGACAATGCTGTGCCTGACAGACAACCTGCTGGAGTCACAACACCAAGTGATGGCAGATACAGACGTGAGGAAATAACAAGCAACTATTTCTGAGTAAGTAATGAGACACAGACAGGTTGTGTATGGGACAAAAGTATTTTTATGTTGCCACAAAGTTAAAGCACTTAAGTGCAACTAATTAAATTAAAGAAAGGTGGGGACAACATGTCCTGGGTTACATCACCCACACTGGCAAAGTCATTTGCGCCCGCGCTTCCCAGAGCCACTGGGATGTTGCTCACTGCCTTCCTCATGGCCTGCAGGCTCAGCTGGGCGCCTGCTGCTCCTACGAGGCTGAACCACAGCGCTAGCCAAGCTGCTGCGGCTACTGCTGTCGTCTCCCTCAGCCACATCCAGGGCAGGATCCTGTGCAGTTTGAGATATTATCATAGCCTCGAGGGCACTGGTGATCCTGGCCATGCCCCTGGTGACCTCGGCCGTGTTCTGAGTGAGGCTTTCCTGCATGGTATTGCCTCTACGGCATAGCTGTGCTGTGGCTGTGGCCAGGCGATTCATGGCCCTGTTGGTTACACGGGCGTCCCTGCGCCTTGTGTGCTCCATGCTGTCCAGTTTTGTGCACAACTGTGTGATTGCAGTAGTTATTCCTGCAGCTAGGTCAGCATTGGATTTTGCTATCTCCCTGTTGCTTTGTACCATGTCACTGATGCCCTTCCCCATTTCTCCAATTTGTTGGTTTAGGGCACGGAATTGGTGGTGGCAAGCCTGTATTGCTTTCCCCTGCATGCGTTGGATGCACACCATGCTTCCCTCCAGCCCACGGAACACAGTGCCATCTCCAGAGCCACCTGCACTGCTGGGCCTGCGTCGACGTCTGCGCATGGTGACAGATTCTGTGGTGGGCTGCAGTGCAGCAGGACGCATAGGTGCAGTGTCTTGAGCCTCAGCCTCTGCTCCCTCCATCACTGGCAGTGGGGCCACGACTCGCCTCCTGGCTGGTGAGGTTGCAGGTGCAGGCAGTAACATTGATGGGGAGGTCTCAGGAGAGAATAGCAATGAAGGGGATTGGGAAAGGTGTGGGGAGTGGGGAAACTCGGGGGTCAGGACTGTCTCCTCTTCCTGGGTGATGGCAGTTGTGTCCTCCTCATCCTGCGAGGCATGGACATGGCTTGGCCCTGCCTCGTCACTGTCCTCCCTCGCTGCTGCAGTCCCTGCTGTTGGTGTGGCTTGACTGGCTGATGTTGCCCCTAGGTGTAAATAAGCCTATGTCAACTGAGTGCAACTGTGTCACGGTGACTACAATAAAATCTTTCCACATTTAACTTTCATTATTCTGCATTACTTTCACTGCCTTGCTGATGTCTGTTCAGTTATACATGGTCTAATATTAGCAGACTACATTTCCCATAATGCATTGCTCCTATATAGTGCTAGCAGTACTGGACTGGGGTTGGCCTGTGCACAAAGGTTTATGGGATGCTGGGTGGCATGGGGTGTCATGCTGCGCATGCGTCTTACCTTTTGCTTTGGCTCTGGCTGAGCTGTCCACATCTCCCAGTCCCACAACACTCTCTGCCTCGATGGTTGACTCCACCAACTCCTCCAGGTCAGTCAGGGGGTGTGCTGGGTTCCTGCCTCCACCGGTGAGACCAGCCTGTTTGTGTAGCTCTGCCATCTTTCTTTTTGTGAGGCTCCTAATGTCGTAGAGCCTTTTTTTCAGGTCATCAATGCTCCTGCTGGTGACTCCCACAGCATTCACCCTTTCACCAATGTCTAGCCAGAGCTTGCGTATAGCTGACTCAGCTACAGTGAGGGATAGCTTGCCAAAAAGTTGTTTGTGGACTCTAACCACCTCTTCCACTAGTACCTGCAGCTCCATGCTGCTGAACTTAATTTTCCTTTTCCTCTCTGCCTTCTGACTCTCACTGTGAAACACTCCCAGAAATCACTCCCTGCTGCTCTGTGTCTCTGCTCAGCTCTGACTGCCTCTCCAGAACCTTCTAATGAGTTGCAGCTGCCTGGGTAGCCACTTCCTGGTTGGGAGGGGGAGGGTGGTAGCACCTGATTGGCTGTTTTCATTAGTTTCACTTTTGCTTGCTTCCCGATTCGGATTTTACCGATTCGGTATTTACCGAATCGGTATTTACTGATTCGGTATTTCCAATGTATTCCTATGGGCCTTTGGGCCCATAGGGATGAATGGGAAATACCGAATCGGGAAATACCGATTCGGTAAATACCGATTCGGGAAAATCTGAAAGTCCGAGACCGACTTTTAACGAATCAGTAAAAAATACCGATTTTTTACCTACAGCTCAATTACCGATTTTTGAATACCGAATCGGTAAAATTCGGTATTTAAAATCGGTAATTTCTGATTACCTACATCTGGCCCTTAGTCTCAATTAGTTTGCCGACATGACACCCAACTGAATCTGTATACAGAGACTAGCAATTACTCTGTGGGCAGGTGATAGTAGCAAATACATCGGGGGGCACTGACCTGATATCATTGTGGCAGCAAGCTGTTAGTGTCCTGAACAAACCAGGTGCTGCACGGCGGAAAGAAAGTGAAATAGGTTATACAGGCTGGGAATAGATCCGTTCACTAGACCAAGAGCAGAGTGCAGGGCGGTAGTAATGATTGTATTGTGGGGAGCAGTACTTACAAAACCCCCCCACCATATGTTTTATGGAATCTAAAACATGGAGTCCGTAGAGTTGTTCTTTTGCTTAGACTGAATTTACTCCCTTTAGGAATCATAACAGGAATCTGGAAGGGTATTGCTAGACAGGAAAGACATTGTCACCTATGTAACTCCTCTATACAAGACTTAAATCATGTTCTATTTGTTTGCCCGACATTGTAACTAATACGTCGCAGATACCTAAGGAATTGTTTTCTAAAGTATAATATTATCACAGCAGAAGCTGCACGGAACTGTCTGCTGGCACCCCCATCTGAACTTTAAATATATATTAGAACAGTAATGACTGATTTACTATGTATGTTTCTGGGCACGTGCGCTTTTGAAAACCTACTTGCTGCTAGCTAACGAGTATGGTATTCTGATTTCCTATGTATGTATCTGAGCACTTGCATTGTTTCAACCTTTTTATACCGCTAGCTATTGAGTACCGTACGCTGAAAAGGCACCGACACTTTTTCAAACCTTCTTGCTGCTACCTAATGAATACTGTATGCTGATTTTCTAAGTGTGTATTTTGAGCACTTGCACTTTTTCAATCTTTTTTTTGGCTGCTAGCTATTGAGTATCGTAAGCTGATTTATTTTTCATTTTAGAAGTTTTAAAATATTTTTTGTATTATTATTATAATGTTGGCTATTTTGTACTGTACAATGAATGGACAAATTCCCGCTTTCGACTACATGGTTATGCTGCTGGTTATTCTGTACTGTATAACGAATTCACAGATCCCTGCATTTTATTATATGGTTTTAATTTTGAAAGTTTTTATGGTAGTTTTAGATTATAATCTTTGTAAAAGTCCCCTAAGTATTCATTGATGGTTATTTGATTTATTACAGATCAATCCTCTTGGCACCTGTAAATGTATTGAATGGTTCCCATGTACATGTTTTCACTTGTTCCTATATGATATGCTATGATGAATTTAGTACTTTTCTCTTTCTCTTTTGATGGAGTGTAATGTTGATTTTTAGATGTATCCTTTTCTTTTATGTGGAACTCCTCGGGGTCCCAAATCATAATAAATAAACTGTCAACTGCAAGGCGGAAGTATGTGTGGTGCCCTTGGGGCACTAAACAAAGAAAGGAATTGGGAAGGGGCGCAAAACAGGTTTTGCAGAAGAGCATGGGCCAGAAAAAGCCTATCCTTTGAGGGCTTACAATCTTTTGGTTGTTCAGTATACATAACAAGTATTTTTCTTAATTGCATCATCAGAGATGAAAACAACACAATGTGGAGTTAGTACAATATTTACAAGTGAAATCAATAGTTACAAATTAAAGTTCAATACATTTATCGATATAAACCCTTTGGAGGAGGTAGCACATGATTAGTTCATAGGCAGACATTTTCTGGGCAGATCAAAGGAAGGCTTCTTTAAGTGAAGCGGAGCGCAAGTGGGTCAAAAAGGTTCAAGTTGTCCACAGTGGCAGAATTGCACTGGGAAATCCAGCGACATTCGCTTCGTAGGAGTAGTTGTGAAAGATCACCCTATGTGTACTGGGAGAGTGGGCTGGTCAACCACTTACGATGTAAAGTCATTTTCAGTGTAGTTAAAGGCCTTGAAATGGGAGACCAGCAGGTCATTTTCCACTTGACACTTGTATGCTGAACGATGTGGCTTTTGACCATCTGGGTGGTATGACCAATGTAGATCAAGTTGCACAGACACCAGACGGTATAGATTTCATTGGAAGAACAACAATTACTCAGTAGTCTTAGAGGGTAGGTGTTGGTACCTGTTTCAAACGTTTTAGTGTTTACAGGTTGTGCACACACTGTGTTCTTTTGGCATTTAAAATGGCCAATCACAGGGGATAAACCCCATGTTGCGGTGATAGACTGGTTGGTTTTAGCTTTTAGTGTCCACGTAATGTCATAAGATCTTCAGCATCGTTAAAGAGCTCTCCAACCCCAGCACCTGCAACAACGACATCACACCCTCGCAAGACCTCTGCGACTCACTCGCCTCGTTCTTCCACTGCAAGATCGCTGACATACACAACAGCTTTGGCGTGGTGACCACGCACCCAACCACCGAACCAGCGTCCCCCACCACCACCCTCTGCACCTGGACCCCTGTCAGCACCGAAGACACCACCTGCCTGATGAACACCATCCACTCCGGCTCCCCTACCGACCCCTGCCCACACCACATCTTCAACAAAGCCGACTCCATCATCGCACTCCAACTCCGGAATATCATCAACAGCTCCTTCGCATCCGCCACCTTCCCGGAGAGCTGGAAACATGCCTAGCTGAGCGCCCTCCTGAAGAAACCCACCGCGGACCCCACGGACCTCAAGAACTTCCGCCCCATCTCGCTCCTCCCCTTTCCAGCCAAAGTCATCGAGAAGACCGTCAACAGACAACTCTCCGCCTTCCTCGAGACCAGCGGATCCCTCGACCCCTCACAGTCCGGGTTCCGAGCAAACCACAGCACCGAGACCGCCCTCATCACAGCCACCGACGACATCAGGTCCCTGCTCGACAACTGGGAAACTGCCGCCCTCATCCTCCTAGACCTCTTGGCAGCCTTCGACACCGTATGCCACCGCACCCTGATAGAGCGCTTCAGCAACACCGGAATCCAAGGAGCGGCCCTGGAGTGGATCATCTCGTTCCTCACTGGAAGAACCCAGAGAGTCCGCCTCCCCCGTTCCGATCCGCGGCCACCGAAGTCATCTGCGGCGTTCCGCAAGGATCCTCACTCAGTCCCACCCTCTTCAACGTCTACATGAGCCCTCTTGCAGCTATCGCGCGCCAACACAACCTCAACATCATCTCCTACGCCGACGACACCCAGCTGATCCTCTCCCTCACCAACGACCTCGCCACCGCCAGAGCCAACCTCCAGGAAGGAATGAAAGACGTCGCAGAATGGATGAAGATCAGCCGTCTGAAACTGAACTCAGACAAGATGGAAGTCCTCATCCTCGGACCATCTCCCTCTGCCTGGGACGACTCCTGGTGGCCCCCTGCCCTGGACACCGCCCCCAAGCCAACAGACCATGCACGCAACCAGGGCGATATCCTGGGCTCCTCCCTCATGATGACCAAGCAAGTCAACGCCGTCTCGTCATCCTGCTTCAACACCCTGCGCATAGTCCGAAAGATCTTCCGATGGATCCCCACCGAAACCAGGAAGACGGTCACCTAGGCCCTCGTCACCAGCCGCCTGGACTACGGGAACACCCTCTATGCTGGAACCACAGCCAAACTCCAGAAAAGACTCCAGCGCATTCAGAATGCCTCAGCGCGACTCATCCTGGACATCCCTCGCCACAACCACATCTCCGCCCACCTGAAAGACCTGCACTGGCTCCCCGTCAACAAGAGGATCACGTTCAGACTCCTCACCCACGCACACAAGGCTCTCCACGACACGGGCCCGAAGTACCTCAACACCCGACTCACATTCCACACACCCACCCACCAGCTCCGATCCGGCAGCCTCGCCCTCGCCTCCGTCCCACAAATTCGCAAATCCACCGTCGGAGGAAGATCCTTCTCCTACCTGGCAGCCAAGACATGGAACTCCCTCCCCACTCACCTACAGCTGACCCTGGACCATCTCTCCTTAAGGAAACAACTCAAGACCTGGCTGTTCGAGCAGTAGCGACCCCCCCCCAGCACCTTGAGACCCTTACGGGTGAGCAGCGTGCTCTACAAATTTCATTGATTGATTGATGAGATAAGTGGTCACCTAGTTTATTCCCTCTCTTTTTCGAGAATAGAGGTGGATAAGAAAAACTGGGCTGGGTGCTTAGAATACTCTAATTCTTCTTAATTATTTTGCTGATCTTGTTGCTGGCTGGGAAGAAGGTAGATACGAATGGTATCTGTTTGTTTTTGGCTCTGATCTTAGGTGTGAGGAGTGTTTCTCTAGGACAGTACCTTGCACATTTAAGTGAGTGTGATACCAATCGTCTCGGAATCCCTGAGTAAACAGCTTTTCTTTAAGTACTGCTGCCTCTATAGAGTAACGCTTTTTCTACTTTCAGTTCCTGCTAATGTGCAGTAATTGTCCAAAAGTTAGGCCATCTCTGAGATCCCTAGGGTGATTGCTGGTAAACTGAAGCACTGTGTTGGGTTCCATGGGTTTTATGGTAGGCATGTGCCTATTTTTGCATCCTCGATTCATATTAAAAGGTCCAAGAAGAGGATATCATTGTTTTTAGCTTCAAAGGTAAATTTGAGATGGGGTTGAGTGGTATTAAGCCAGTTAATGAAAAGCCTGAGTGAATCCTCCTTGCCCTTCCACATGAGCATGATGTCATGGATGTATGACATTACAACGCATGCTTTTACCACGCATGCCTTTACAACGCTGTTTTTACAACACATGCCTTTACAACGCATAGTGCTTTGGGGCGCTGGATAGTGAATAGTTTAATTTACTATCTAAACTCCAGTACCCGTGGATAGTAGGGAAGGTGTTGGATAGTAAATTAAACCTATTCCCTATCCTAGAGCGCCCCCCCAGCGCAATGAGTTGTAATGGTTTGCGTTGTAAAAGTTGCGTCGTAAAGGCACTGCGTGGTAAAAGTTGCGTTGTAAAGGATGTTTCCCTGATGTCATCAATGTATTGTTGCCAGAATAAGATCTGGCTGTGGAATGGGTTGTTTTGTGAAAGAATGATATTTCTCCATTAAGTCAATACACAAAATGGAAAAGTTGAGAGCAAACCAGGTCCCCCTAGAGACCCCCTTCTTCAGAAGATAGAAGGTATCTTTTATAGAAAGTATTTGTGTTGCAAGGCTATCTGTAACAATTCCATGATGAACTCAGTAGGTATGCATGTGGTCTAGGTTCCAGCAACCAGTAAATCCAGCGAGGCCTGCAGGCTTTCTGTTCGTGGATTGTTAGTATGTAATGACTCAATGTCTAAGTCCACTAGGAGGTCTGAGGTGGGGTCAAAGTCTGTCTATATTTTTCGGCAGATCAGGTTCATACTGTCATGAAGAAGGTGCTAATGAGAGGGATAAACTCTTTAATTACAGAATCGATGTAGTTTACTAAAGGCTCAAGGCCCAACCCAAACCCTGAAATGATGGATCTGCCTGGGGGGTTCACTGGGTCCTAATGTATTTTGGGGAGAACATACAGGACTGGGGTGCATGGATGTGTGTTAGTCAGGAATCAGTGCTCTTTTTTCAAGATGATTCCTTGTTCCATGGCCTTATTAGTTACAAGACTGATTTGTGTTTGAATCTCTGGTAAAGGGTTCAAAGGTAATTGATGGTATTGTTCTGTGTTAGGAAGTTGCCTCACAACTCCTTTGCTGTAATTAACAGAGTTCATGATTAGTATTGCTCCACCTTTGTCAGCAGTCTTAATAATGAGGTCCTTGTTGGTTTTGAACGATTCCAGGGATTTCTTTTCACAAAGGGGTAAATTATATGGACGATGTTCAAAATACAATTCTATTTGCATGACCTTTATCAAAACTAATATCTCAAATGTTAAAAGCTCAGGTGGCATAGTGACACATGGTGGATGAAATGTGGAGGCTGGCTGGAAAGGAGACCAGTGTGTGTTAGGGTTATCAGGGTTCATTGTGCCACCCACTTAAATAGCCTTTTAAACATGTCACAGGCCTTCCATTGCATTCTGTGTGTGTGTGCTGTTTTAAACTGCCATTTTGACCTGGCAAAGTAAACGTTTTGCAAGGCCTAAACCTTCCTTTTTAATATATATACGTCACCCCTAGGGTAGCCCCTAAAAAGCCCATAGGGCAGGGTGCAGTGTATTTAAAGAGTTGGACATGCACTTTTGACTTTTACATGTCCTGGTAGTGAAAAAGTCTTAAATTAGATTTCACTACTGGAAGGTCTGCCTCCTCCATAGGATAACATTGGGTTACCGTATTTCATTTAATAAGAGAAAATTGTCAATTGGGAGCAGGTAGAATAGTTCCACGCATTGTACTTTAAAACCCACTTTAATGCTGAAGTTAGATTTTAAGACACATTTCTGAAAGTGCCACTTTTAGAAAGTTGTGTTGGTATTGTCTTGTCCTAAGCATTTGGTGCATTAGCCTGTATCCTGGGTCACATGACTAGGCGTAACTGTTATGGGCTTTTGTGTATTCCACACAGGCAGTGAGACAAAAGGGGAATAGGTGTTCGCAGAATAGGCTATGACTTGATGGGGGAAAAGCTTTTTCCTACCACACTTGCGCATCAGAAAGACTCTGTCTCACAAAGGGTTTCACACCATGCTTTTGTGCCCCCAGATAAGCTGGGACCAGGGCAGGAAGGCAGAAAGTTCCAGACACCTCTTGGGGTGGAAATTTCTACAAAGTTGTCCTACCTCAAATCTGCACCAAGTATAAATATTGGACACTCAGACCCAGCACTTTTAACACTTCTGGACCTGTGGACTCTGCTAGGAAGAAGGACTGCCCAGCTGTGAAGTTTGCCCTGCTGACCTGTTTGCTGACCAAGGACTGCTTTGCTGACCAAGGCCTGCAGTTGCTGCACCAAGACTGAATCCAGCCTTCTTGTGTGGAGCCAGAACTCCAGCAAATCTCTATGGGTCATTTGGCTGGCCCCCTGTTCAAAGCCACAGGGTCTTAGCTTTTTAACACGAGCCATTGGGGCACCAGAAGAAAGGACTGTTTTTGCCCACTAGGTGAATGTTTTACTCACATTTTCCTTATCTACACTTGCACTGTGCTCCTCTATCCACACATCTGTAGTTCTCCTCATGTTTTAGAACACCTCTGCTCCTCCCCCGCAGTAGAGTAGTAGCCCACACTGGGTGCCTTGCAGTCCCAGTGTGAGGAGGGAACCCTATGATGAAGCATGTCAAATTTGGGTGAGTGAGGGTTCTTGTCCTAACAGAGCAGTGCTCACCATTATTCTTGTCACACTTAGTCCCTCCTCTCTACCCATGCACATAGTGTGTGTTTTTTCATATTGGAGCAGTATGGCTATTTTGGGTGGAATAATGCCATACCATGTAAATAATAACACTACTTAACATTCACACTCACATTTTAGGACTTTCTCTAACTTCTCTTAGAAAGACTCATTCTTAGCATGGTACATATCTATAGTATGTAGTAAAAGTATGCATTAAAGCCTTAAAGACTTTAGGACAGTGCCCACCTCTGTGCTACAGTGGTGTCTGAATTGGCACATTATGGGTGGTACGTGTAATGTTCATAACAATATCAATGCTGCTCTATGCTCTCACTCACTCCTTCATTCATTGACTCACACACTATTCAACTTTTAACCCATTATTCAAGCTTTAATCTTAATCTTGCCATGTACTACAACACAACTCATCCATCCATGTACTCTGTCTTTCCTTCAACGAGTGACTCATTCTGATACTGACCCACTCAGCTAGCCACACAAACACATACACAAACTCAACAATCAGAGAAGCAATTTCACTTATAGCATAGCAAGACCTATTGGCTTTTCCAGTGCTTGTTTTAACCCAGGTGCTGATGTCAATCTCTTATTACAATTTACTGCAGTGCGTCCTGAATGCCACCTTCTTCAATCTTTACACAACTTCCCTCAGCAATCGAATCTCTTCCTTTGGCTTCTTCCATCACATATATACTGATGACACCTAAACCTTCTTCTCTTCTCCTTCATTTGGTCTGACTTACAATCTTGACTCCCTAAATACCCTAGGCCCACCCATCAGATACTGCACGTTACGCATGTTCAAAATGGAAGCAGTCAGTGTACCATCATCTTAAAGCCCCAAATCATTACTGAGCATATTTCAGTCCTCCTGGCGCATCCTCCCCTCCCCATTGTCCGAAGCACAGGAGTCAATCTGATCTCTAGAACAACAACAGTGGTCAGAATTTAGAGGTTAAATAACCATGAAATTGAATACCGCATACCCTTCCACACAGCCAGAATACTCATCAATATCTTTATTATGAGCAAGATTAAACCGATCAATACTCTTAGTTGGCCTCAGGCAACTGCGCCTTCGTGCACAAAGTAATTTGCAACCATGTTCCTTGCCCATCCTCCCCATCAGGCACATATGTTTCAAAACCGCCTTTGGGCTGTGGATATCAGCTAAACACCAAGGGCCTCATTTATGAAAAGTGACGCATCGCTGCGTGAAAACAGCGATGCGTCACTTTTCACTGCGCCCTCCTTGCACCACCAATGATGCTTCATATTTACAGTATGACACATCATTGCGCAAGGAGTTACAGATACGTCAGTATTTCTGACGTATCTGTTTGGCGCGAAAGTGGCGCATTGCTGGAGTGTGTCACAAAAGTGACGTAACTCCAGCAATGTATCCTTTCACACATGGGGCAAGCCCCATGTGAAAGGGCCTGCGTCAGTCTTACGCCTGCTGTGAGGCAGGCGTAAGAAATTGACGCATTTGTGTCCCAGAAGTGGCGCAGTGAAATCACATAGATTTCACTGCGTCACTTCTTCGACCCTTTCTTGCGACAATACGCCCCCTTGCATACATTATACCTGGCGCAGGTATAATGTGGCACAGGGGTTTACAAAGTGACGCATCTACCTAGATGCGCCACTTTGTAAATATGGCGCAACAAGGCGCATTTTTTACGCCGCTGGTGCGTCACAAAAAGTGACGCACCAGCGGCGTAAAAATGACGCATAGCCGCATAAATGAGGCCCCAAGCACTCAATAAACTCCTCTCCACTAGTATTCAAGGCAGCATAAAGCCCAATTTTGCCACATTTTTAATGCTAGGTAGATTCTCCCTTAACAGGACATTATTCTCCGCATCTAATCATAACTTAACAATCCATATGCAATTGTGTGCAATATCCCACTTTTCAGTCTTTGACTTACTGGGTTTAGACTACTAGAGTGCATTCCCACATGACGCCCCTCGCGTCAAGCTTATAAAATGCTCTCAACTTGACATCATAGGCAATAACTAATCCCACACTCAGTAATCTTTAATTTCCCAATTGCTCCTGAAAATTATAGATATGTAAACAATGTACAATCTAAGCATTTCTCATGTCTATTTTATGACCGTCTCACAATACTTCAATCAGGCCCAATATTCCTTGGATACATAATCCACCTAAACAGTTTTTAGGCCAGGACGAAATTAAAATTATGCTGGTTTAATTTTCATATTTACAGGAATTTCGTGTTACAGTTGTTATGAGAAATCCCAGAAATTATGCAATACGCCACGTTGCATAATTATGCCACTGTTCATGGCTAAATTATAGCATGGAACTGTGATAACATCGCCAACAACCAGAATGTGAGCTATTGTTGTTCATGGAAATTGTGCTTTTTCACACTTTTTTGTAGTGCGAAATTTGATGCAAGTACTTATTTCTTGCTAAAATACCTGGCAAAATTGCTGATTTGCATTTCATGCAATTTTATTAGTTATAAATAAAACACAACACGTCAGGAAGCCTAAAGTCCAATTGGGATTTAACCAATCAATGACAATTAATTAGAGAATTAATCAATGACAATTTTTTTTTAACTGACGAGGCGTGTAAACTAGAGAAAGGTCAGTAAGAGCATAGTTTTAAAATGCATAAAATGTTATCCCCCTCCAATTTTTTTAAAACTAAAATAAAAATATATATATCTTACATCTTACTTAAGGGCGGTAGCCATTCTGTAGTTACAGTTAGGGAGACCAGCGATAGGGATTGACGAATGTGCGTGAAAGTTGACCTTCAATTGATTCTAGTATAATTTGATAAAGCTGGTCTTTTAGGGGCATATTAGCAAGAACCCTGCGTAAAATTATCGCAGTTTTATCGGCAGGAAACTGCAGATAAGACGGCGATAATGGGCTTGCTAATAGGTGTTATAGAATTCCAATAGAAGCCCAGGTTAGATGTCCTGCACATCTAACATGGGCTGCTATTGGAATTCTATAACGCATATTAGCAAGCCCATTATCGCCGTTTTAGCAGCAGTTTCCGGTAGATAAAATGGCGATAATTTACGCAGGGTTCTTGCTAATATGTCCCTCAGTGTCTTCACCTTTTTTTTACATTGTTCTTTTCGTCATTTAGTTTGTAAAGGGGGTTGGCGACTAGAATGCTTGTAAGTCAAGAATTCCTATGTTAGAATACCACAAAGTCACCTGCAGGTGGTTGACAACAGGTGAGGAAATTACCTGAAGTCTTCACTCCTATGTCCCTCTTGTGCTTCATTAAAGCTGCAAGTCACTCTGAATGTCACTCTCCAAGACTACGTGTGATCCACAGTTTTCACAACTCCAGCCCTATCATTAATGATGGGTTATTGGACAATCTAAGTGCTAATGTCTCTATCAACAGTAACTTTAACACATCATCAGACCCTCTAACCAAAGTATTAAGAAATTACTGTTAGTGATACATTCACAGTGGACCGAAAAAAAAAGCAGAATTTAGCCTTGTGGATATATAGAATAATTTCAGATATTGCTTGAGATTAGATATACTAAAGGACTAGAATTAATTCAGCTTGATGGGTTATTTCTACATGATCAATGGATTTCTGGACAAATAATTAGTAGGTCTAATTGTCAGGGAACCATTTTATATTCAGGTACCGATGATTTTTAAAGTAATCAGAAACCTAGATAGTGTAGCATTTACCAAAAAGAGTAGGTTACATTATTCTGAAGTATTTGAAACCAGGCAAATGACATAAAGCCAATATTTCTAATCCAGATTTTTTTCTAGATCAGCTTGGTGTCTGACATCACCATTTTTCAGTAAAAATGAAATCTCAAATGGGAGGATAAATGATTGATCTTCCATCATCTAAGAAAGAAAATAGTTCGCTAGATTACCAAACTATGAAGAACAAAACAAAAACTGGAATAACAACAAATGAGCACAAACTAAATCCAAAATGGTCAACATGTGGAAAGAGAGCTGTTAAGGTCAATTGTATTTAACATAAAAAATTCTGAAAATACATGCTTTAGGATAAACAAATTATGGAAGGAAAATAAAATGGATTGACATCTATAAGTACGCAGTCTGAGACAAGTGGAAAAACATCAAGCATGTGCAACATGTCAAAGATTACTTTTCTTTGTCTGAAAAAAAGTTAATGTATTTAAAAATTCTGGAGGTTGGTCATACTTCATATAGAAATAAAATAGTGTAGCTGAAGTAATTGAGTTTATATAAGACCTATTGATTCTCAAGCTTTTCAAAGCAGATACAACTTTTCTGCACGCACAATCAGTGATAGGAAATTACAGCTTCCATAGACGCATTCTTGAAGCTAGAACTGAGTTAGGCGTTCTTGAAAATATATCATAAGATCACAAGTTTAAAAGATTATTGGAAAATCTGAAAGCAGCCATTATCCTTTCACCCCAAAATGAAGAACGGATCTATTCGAATTTTCCAACATTCTCCAAGAGCAGATCCATCTCCCTTAAAATGCTCATCAGTAGATTTTACTGGAAATGTGGGTTTAAGTACTGTAAAGGATAATTACAATTTTAATCCATAAAGAACAGACTGCTTTTATCTCACAAAGCATAGGAAAATCATATAAACAGACATGACCTTGAAAATAAAACATGCCACATCCTTATCAGTAATGAAGTGTGAAGACTGGGTGGTAGTTGTTCATGTTCTCTGGATCAAGAGATAGTTTTTTCAAGAGATGAGAGTCTTGCCCCACTTTTAGTCATTCTGGAAATAGGCCCTGTTGAAGAGAGGAGTTGACCATGTTGGTCCATAGGGGTAGTAGGTGTGTGGCAAGAGATTTGCTAATAGACCCTTGAACGGTGTCACTTTGGAGATTGTTCACTGAAGGTCTTGTATAGAAATGTGGGAGAAAGAGGACCATGAATGAAGCTCCTTACATGGTAGAATCTCAGTTTCTCGAGGTACCCTGGCGTGTAGAGAGATATTGATGTATCTGACTTTTTTATCAAAGAAGTTCACAAAGTTGTTGCAGCTGGCCACTGATGGCTCAAGAGCTGAAGCGGTGGAGGGGTTTGTAGTTGGTGAGAGAACCTCAAACAGGTACTTTAGTCTGTCAGTTCTTTGCTGAATTCATGAGTGCTCTGAAGTGAGAGGATCTGTCTCTGAGGATTCAGTCTTTGTATTGTTTTCATGCTAGGCATAGCTAATTCATACTCTCCATTCTTTCTCACACTTTCTGATAAGCTTTCTTTCTTCGTAAAGTTTTTTTGAGAACCAAGGATTGGAGGGTTTTGATGTAGATAATTTTGACTTCAGGGGTGCACCTTTCTTGATAAGGGATCCCATGCAGGGGTGTGTATTTGTTGGTGGCCTCATTAATATCAAGGTGGAGTGTAATTAAGATTAGGGTAGGATGGGCCATGATGGCCATGGCTTCTGTGTCAAGGTTGAATGTGCCCCTGAACCATATTTTCTCTTTCTTGGGTTGCCCGGATGTTTTGGCTTAAGAGCTGGAAGGGGAGAATAGGATTTGCATGTGGTCAGACCAGTCGACTAGAATAAGGTCTTATGAAAGAAGATTGGTGGAATTGGAAAATTTCAATTCAATGATGCCACCTTTGTGGTGTGTGGATTGAAGGCAGTGTTGTGGGAGAACATTGTCTTTGAGAAAGGCTGTAAAGTTATCCGCCAGGCTGTTACCCTCAATTCCCCAGTGGTTGTTGAAGTCTCCAAAGAAGAATGTGTTGTCTGAGCTGATCAGTTGAGTGGTAAAAGATCAGTTGAGTGGTAAAGAGTTCCACACATTCCTCGATAGTAAATCATATTCAGTCAGATGTTGGTCATAGTGGATGTGGGCTTTTCCACCAACATGCATTCAAGACTGAAACTGAGTCATTTGGAGGATCCTGCATCTCATTGAGACTAACAGCACCACATAAAATGTGAAGGCTAGTTCAAATTCCAGTCCAAGAGATGTTGTGGTGTGTGACACACGCATTTGCTGGGTGTGTGGAATTAGTGAAGGTACCTTTTGTGGATGACTCTAGATAACTGCACAGAGTTGAAGTGATAGGTTCAGCCTGTCTTCTATTAAATTGTGGATGGATTCTTTGGACCTTGGCAACTGTCCCACAATGCTACCATTGGCCACCTTCAACTCTAACACTTTTGCCATTTACTTCCAAAACTCGCACAGGACCACAAACCCTAGGCTACCCTTTTTTCTGACTAATTCCCCTACAGACAAATGAGGACTTCTCACTGGTATAAGTATCATTGACCTTCTTAATAACATCTTAATATTTAGAAAGAGCAAGTTCCATAGAAATATAGAAAAGCAACAATTGGGAGGTAAAGCAGATATAGCTACTTTACTACGCATTAACTCAAAAGTTGTTTTCCCAGTATTTATTTTTGATTTATTTAGAGAGTTTTATATAGCGCTGACAAGACCCAAGGGAATCAGAGCGCTTTACAACATGTACGCATGTAAACAAGAGCGAGCAGACAGATAGGGCAAAAAAGGAGAGTCTTTGGGAAGGTACTACGGTGTATTGGTCCGAAGGTTAGAGGTGTCGTACAAGGAGGAGATCCTTACGTTTTTTTTTTAGGTCACGAAGGAGGGGTTGGTTCTGAGATTTGCTGGTAGGGAGTTCCAGATTTTGGGGCATTTTCCAAAAAGGAGCATGCCAGAACTTTTTGTTTGAGTCTCTTTGGGGGAATGAGAAGTAGGTTCTTGGTGCTCCTCAGGTTTCTTGCCTGGCTTGCCTTGGTGAGCTTCGCTGCAAGGTAGACAGGTTTGCCAGTGTGAAGGACTTTGTGGGTGAGACAGGCAGTTTTAAACTGGCAGTGAGCTTCAATGGAGATCCATTTGAGGTTTTTCAGGGAGGGTGAGATATGATCATGTCTTTTTGCACACTGAGAGTGCAAAAAGAGTTGTTCTCATGGGGGCTAGGTGGGATTTTTCTGTGCCTGTGAGGGTAGCGTTTCTGTAGTCTAGACTGGATAGAACCACGGCTTGCGTTGCGGTGTTGAGATAATTAAGCGGGAGGATGGACTTGATTTTGTTGAGTTGTTTTAGTGGGCGCATCTAGCTGTAGCCTTTATGTGCGCGATCATGTTCAAGTCTGGGTCCAGTGAGATGCCCAGCGACTTGGCGGGGCCGGTCAGGGTATGGTAGAAATTTAGGGAGTCGATGCGCTTAATCCATTCTTAGACCTGGTAGGTTTGACCGTCGTTAGAGAGAAGGATTTCTGTCTTATCTTGATTAAGTTTTAGGTGGTTGTGTGAAAACCAGTTTAAAATTTTTCTAGGGTATCGTTGAGACGGCGAATGTCTTCTGAGGAGGAGATTTCAAGGTAGAGCTGGATGTCAACTGCATATAGGTGGTAGATGATGTTGGCTTGATTGATTATGGTAGTGAGGGGTTCTATTTCCATGTAGATATTGAAGAGAGTGGGTGAGAGGACTGAGCCCTGAGGGACACCTCTGGTTATAGAAGAGGTGTCGGAGATTGCATTATTTATTTTGATTTGTTGCGAGTGGTTTCAGAAGAAAGGAGGTGGTCCATTTCAGCACCATGCCATCTGCTCTGATCCATTGCTGTAGTGTGTTGAGAAGAAGTTTATGGTCCACCGTGTTGAGGGCCGTGGATAGGTCTAGATAATCTTCTGTTGGATTCCCCACAACATGGCTTTAGGTCTTGTCATTTGACAGAAACAGGGTTAGTGTTAGCAACAGAGGTGATTTGGAGGATAGTGGACGGGGGTGGCAGAGCAATCCTGGTTTTATTGGATCTCTCCGCGGCTTTTGACACCGTAAACCACAAGGTGCTGGTGCAGCGGCTGAGAGATGTGGGGGTGGAGGATACAGCGTTAACTCTCCTCTCCTCCTTTTTTTAAAACAGAAACAAAATATACACTCCCATGTGGTGTTCCGCAAGGATCTGCTCTGTCACCAACACTCTTTAACATTTATGTGTCCTCCTTGGCTAACTTAGTAAGGAAACATGGTTTTTCCTTGATTATGTATGCCGATGACTCCCAGCTCATCATTTCGGTTTCCGAACCATCAGAGTCAGTAGCCATAAGCTTTCATGCATGTCTGAAAGACATCACGAGCTGGATGAGCTCAAATTTTCTGAAAATAAACACCAACAAAACCGAGGTTTTGGAAGAACCATCATTGTGGAACACCAACTGGTGGCCTTCAGAGGCAGGAGTTTGTCCCACTTTGGTTACTAAAGTCAAAAACCTGGGGGTGTTCCCGGAGGAACAGCTCAATCTGTCGGTCCATGTCAACCAACTAACCTCCTCCTGTTTTTCCTCTTAAAAGCTCTGAGGAAAATTTTCCCTTTCATCGCATATGAACTTCAAAAAACTGTTGTAGTTGCACTCTTTTTATCTAAATTAGATTACTGCAACGCACTCTTTCTGGGAATCGACAAGGCACAGGAGAAGAAGTTACAATCATTACAAAACGCTGCCGCTAGATTGCTTATGAACATCCCAAAAGGTCATCCCACCTCAGAGGCCATCAGAGCACTACATTGGCTCCCGGTTCTTCAAAGAGCCAACTTCAAGTCGCTTTGTTTAGTACACAAGGCCCTCTACGGAGGAACATCCGTGGAGGTTCGTAAACTTTTTATCAGGTACTCTCCAGCAAGAACTCTTAGATCCTCTACTGAGGGCTTTGTCTGTGTTCCAAGAACATGAAAGGTAAGATGGGGAGGTCGCACACTGTCTTTTTGTGCGGCAAAACTCTGGAATCAGATGCCATCCACTCTACGTCTTCAATAAAACTTCATGAGATTAAGGAAAAAACTAAAAACCTGGCTGTTTGTTAAAACCTAATCATTAGACTCAGGTTAACTGCAGTAGCTTACGTATCACAGTTACGCCAAGACGCCTCGGCATTTGCTGCGCTCTATAAATAACAATTCAAATCAAATCAAATCTTAAAAATATCTTCCAATGATGTTGTTGAAAATGCAGCTAGTCTATCACTAGTAATATTTAGCTTGACACCAGTATAGATGTCTACAAATGGCCTATGATCAGATTTTATTAGAGAAAGTCCAACCCATACATATGCTTTAAACTTTTCTTCACTTCACATACATGCTAACTAGGACTGGGTGAAATTTAAATTATGTTAGCACAGTTTGTATAATATTGGGAATTTAGGGCCAGATGTAGGTAGGCATTTACCGGTCAGTAACGGCCGAATTCGGCCGTTACCGACCGGTAAATGCAATTTGAGATGTAGGGCCCTGTATTTTACAGAATCGGTAAATTTACCGATCGGTAAATTTACCGATTCTGTAAAATACCGAGTCGGTATTTTTACCGATTCGGTAAAATTGATATGTAGGTGGGACTCTTCTGAGTCCCACAAGCATTACAAAATCGGTATTTTACCATCAAATCCTATTTGATGGTAAAATACCGATTCCGGTGTGCATGCACATGTGTGCATGCACACCTGTGCCATATGACAGGCAGACCTGCCCTTAGGGCAGGTATGCCTGCCACATGGCACCCGGACCCGTTTTGGGGGTGCTAGAGGGTGTCAAAGTGACACCCCCTGCACCCTTGTGAAATTCGGTATTTACCGATTCGGTAATTACCGAATCGGTAATGCCCATTCATTCCTATGGGCTTCAAAGCCCATAGGAATGAATGGGCATTACCGGTCGGTATTTACCGAATCGGTAAATACCGAATTTTACCGATTCGGTAAATGCACATCGGGATTTACCTACATCTCAGTACTTCTATTTTACCACTTCTTAAATACCGAATCGGTATGATTCGGTATTTAAGAGGTGGTAAAATAAAATTACCTACATCTGGCCCTTAGTCTTGTGCTTCCTACGCGAAATTCCTCAAATTATGCCATTATGCCACTTTGCATAATCACATACCCTTTGTGGTAACAAACTATTGCACATGCATAGGAGGAACAGATTGTGAGTGGCTGTTGTTTGCTGTACTTTTATTTAATGCGTCCTCATGTTACAAATTGATGCATGTTGTACTAAAATATTGAGTGAAATGGCAATTTTTCTGTAATTTTTAGTAATTGCACGATTGCACATCATGCAAATTTTGACCACTCCTACCGCTAATTTCTCTTTTTCAGTGGCAGAAATGTGATGTTCTGTCAGTCCTTATGTTCTTGAGGCAAAACCTATGGTATAGTCTCTGCATGTGTCAAAGCAGTACCTAAATCATATAGCGCCATCAACCATGATGTGACATATATGCTCTTGAACAAATAGATGAAAAGCGGGAGCTTGAGAGATTTTCTTTTTCAGCCCATTCAAAGGTCAATTGACATCTCTCTTTCCATTCGAACATGGTTTTCTTGTTTAGTAGAGACCTAAAAATATCTGCAGCATCAGAAAAACCCTTACAAAGTTCACATAAATCTCACGTATTCCCAGAAAGCATTGTAATTGGTCTTTATCCAAAGGAGTTGGTGCTCTAAGTACTGAATCAACGAGAACATGTCTAGTTTAGACACCCTTGCTTGATAACACATCAGCTAAGTATTCACTTTCTATTACTCTAAAGATAAACTTGTCTATGTTTAATCTAATGCACTTTTCAAAGAGAACCTCCAGAATGTTTCCCACAGCTTGGCAATGTTTATGTAATGTATCACCTACGATCAAGATATCATCTTGAAAGACATTAGGATTTCTGACTTGCTTCAACATTTGAGACATGATCCTTTAAAACCTAGAGACTGCTGACACAAAATCAAATGGCATGTACCAAAACTGATGTGTACCTTTATGGGGAATGAAGGCTGTAAATGTAATTCATGTCTAACATCACTTGGTGATATGCTTGCTCGCATGTCTTGTTTAATAAACCAAAATGCCTGTGTAGCCATACTCAGCAGATCCTCAAAGTGATGAACAGGAAAACTTTAAACCCACATTGCGTCACTGGGGCGTCTAAAATCTATGCACATCCTCAAATCCCCATCTTCTCACATGCCAGTACTAAAGGAGAGGGCCAAAGTGTTGCATCAACAGGTTCGATGATGTTTTGTTCCAAATATTCCTCAATCTGCTTCTCTAGATCAGCATGAACATCGAAAGGCTTGTTGTATAATATGTGCTTAACTCAAATATGATCATGTTTTACCTTGATTACAAGCTCATATTACTGAATAGCACCTAACTTGTCACTGAAAAAATATTTAAACTTTTGTTGCCATGACTGAGTTGTATCAAGTTCAACTTACAAAACTTGTACTTCTTCCCGGACTTCAGTGCCATCTTGAAATGTGCCGAGGCATTCACCCCAATACATTGACACTTTTTTGTAATGCGTACTTTATTATAAATTTTGCAATGTTTAAACAATAACTGAGCCCAGAAAAAAACTACTAAATCATTTTTGGTGTCTTTAAAGTCTATTCTGCTGACATAAGGAGAAGGCAAATGTTTGTGTTTCTACTGATAATTGTATTTTTCAACCGATATTATAATAATTCTTGCCCCAGAATGCATTAACAAGTCAACAGTTTTGCTGTCTCTGGTAACTTTGCTATGTGTTGTTCAAACCTCTAGATAGTATCAGTGGCAGAGTTCTCTACAAAGTTCTTTTCAATTTCTACTAATAAGATTATTTCATCCATATTGTGATCTGTATGTTCTGTTGATATGTGGCCAAAGTCATCCCTAACACAGCACACTTCACTCTTCTTCCCACTTTTACAAACCTTGCTAAAATGCCCCAATTTACCACAATTATGACACGCTTGTCAATTCCATGGACAACTACAGTAATTAGTGACATGTGTCGGTGAGCCACATTTGTAACAAATCCCTCTATTCGTGACATTCTGTCTAACAGAGCTGTTTGGTTTACTTTGACAACTATGTTTATACATGGAAATTCTTTCATGAAAAGTACAGATTTGACACCGAGTAGACTACGATGTTTTATGTACACGTGGTTGAGCATCTTCATTTTGACTGTCAGAAGACAAAGTTGATGAAACATTAAGCTGTGAGGAAAACGTTTGATTGGCTGCAATGACTGTAACTTTTTCATGTAACTTCTACATACTATATGCAATATATAAGACTTCCTCTAATGTTAGGTTTTTGTAAGTTAAAAGTCCGTTTTATAGCCTTCTTTATTGCATCATCTTCAAGTTGACATGCTAGCTCTGGGACTCCTACGGGTAGTCATGCGCGATTAGAATAGAATAGAATAGAATAGAATAGGATAGAATAGAATAGAATAGAATATCTGATTAGTTGTGATGTTAAGCTTTGAAATGTGCAATCTTTTGCTGGAAAATGCATAGCTGTAACAACGTATTCCCATGTTCATTACACCCCTGTGTCCTTGTAAAGTACTTCTAATGCTATTCTGCAGGTTTTTTTTACCCTCAAAATATTTTTATAACTGTTCAGTTGTTAACTGAAATTCATCTCACTCTTCTTCTGGTTGCAGTACATATGGTGGAAGATTGTCAAATACCCTTTGCCCTTCACCTCCTAAATCATATTAAAGTATGTTTTTTCTTACAACACTGTATCTCTGGCCATCAATAGCTCCTACATAAGCATTACTTATTCTTATCCACATTGACCACTTGACTTGCCAGGATCTTGCAAAAAAGAAACTGGTGGCAAATCGTTATTAGATCTGGTCATATTTAAAATGAAAACTACAAATCGTAACTGTCACAATGAGGACTAAAACATTATCCTTTATGTTAATAAAAGTGTGCAAATCACTGTGAAAAGGATTCACATGAATAAGTCAGCACTGATTTTTAACTGTTTGACTCACTGAACAGCTGTAGAAGAATTCGCACTATGCTGTGGAAATTGTTTGCAAATCACTGACTCAAGCTTATAGTATTTCATTGAGGAATAATTCCAAGGAAATGGAAATATGGAAGCAGGTGGTGCTGCTCCTGTAAGATGATGAAACAACAATCAAAATGTGGATGTATGCCAGCAGATGGTCCTGCTGCTATAAAGTGTAAGGAGTTAATGTGAATACAACTAGTTGGCGCAGCTCTTGGTAGCCACAGTGCTGGGCATGACAGTAAGCAGAGGATATTACATCCGTTAATGTGCAGGCATAAGAAGCTGGGAGGAGAGTAACAAACAACAAAGTAGTGGCGAGACCGAGCTGCAGTATCTGAGAAGAAGTGCTCATAGGTAGGAGCATTCAGAAGGTGAGTGCATATGCTGGTATTGCCGCAGGTAGATACTAGCAAACGAGAGCTGTGATGAATGACTGCACTCGTACTAAAGATTTGAAATGTGCGTTGAAGTGGGCAAATAATAAGCTTCCTGCCTTTTTTTGGGTGGGGGGGGGCAAAGAAAATTCATTAACCTATGCCCAAATGTATGTCCCTTCTCAAATAATGAGTCAAATAGACTCTAGACAACTTCACAACTTTCCGTGGAGCTCAGAGAAAAAGCTATGAAAGCAGGCTGTAAATCATAATTTCCCCTGTTGTGCCTCAACACTTGTTCAACACATCTGAAATTATTGTGGTCCACAAGTAGACTTGGAAGGTTATATACCGCCTTTAAGAGGCGAAAAGGGGGATAGGAGTGAAAGCTTCAGATAATGCCCTCAATGGCCGTCAGCCATGTTGAGATTACCTTGAGGTGTGCTAACATAGGAATGCATGACCGACATAGTTTTAGTCACTACATATTGTTGATAGGAAAACTCATATTTCCAACATAAAATTATGGTCCTCCTTCTAATATTGTCAATTGTTGAAAAAATATATTTTCCAATAACATGATAAGGAAATTTACTGATATTTAATTCAATATTCATCTGCCTTTAATATTCCATTTTATATATTGACTTATTGATTTAATTTATATCTCGCGCTGAGCGAACTGGAGCATAACTAGGCTCTATAGATGCAGAAATTGTGGGACCAAGGATCCTGAAGCAAACTCATGAATCTGAACAACCAATTTTTTAGATCTTTGCGAACAGAAAGTAGCTGTGTTTCCTGTTGAATGTATCAAGAAACTTTGGGGCATATTTACAGCAGAATGGAGAAGCGTGGCATTAAGCAAACATTGCTAACGCTACGCATCTCCATTCTGGTAATGCAGGGATGTGCCATATTTACATGAATACAACGCACCCCTGCATTTCCCCCTGCGCTGGTGCTGAGTTCAGCTGCCTAGCGCCAACGCAGGAACCCTTGCACCATAGTGCAAGGGTGTCTGCATCTGGGGGAAGATTGTTTATGTGCAGGAAGGTCCCCCTTCCTGCACATAAACAATCTTTAATTGCCGTTTTGTAACTTCTATGTGTGCTGCTTAATGCAGCACATAGAAGTTGCAAAACGGCATTTAAAAAAAAAAAGATTGTTTATGTGAAGGTAGGGGGACCTTTCTGTACATAAACAATCATAGACAAATTGCTGTTTCTATGTGTACTGCACAAGGCAGCACACATGGATATAGCAACAACAAGGAGAAATAAAGCATTTCTCCTCGTTTCACCTGTTTAAGACCAGGTTTCCCCTGGTCTTAATTTTGGTGCTGCCTCCTATTTACGCTGCCGCTGTAAATAGGAGGCAGCGTCAAAATCAATGGGTGTTGAGGTGGAACGCCCACCACAACACCAATTGCCCTCCCTTTTCACACTAAATATAGTGTGAAAGGGTGCCTTATTTAAAAGGCAGCATTAAGCCAAGTTAAGTGGCTTAACCCTGCCTTGTACGTAAGGCGAGGCCCCTATCGCCATCAGAACGTCACTGAAAGTGACATTGTGGTGGCGATAGGGGCTTGTAAATATGCCCCTTTGTTTCATAAACTAAGTAAGAGTACAAACATTTCTGTTCACCATGACATTTACTTTTTGTCCTTACCAAACTCTTTTCACCTTACCTAGCATTGAAGCCTCAACTCTATCCCCTATCGAGCTAGCTAATGATGCATGGACGTTCAGGATTTCAGATGAGTTAGGATAAACCCTATAGACTCTCAACATCTATTGATATATGACAACTCACAAAACATCCTCCTTATCAATATATATAACCCCCTGCATGGCAATGAGGATGTAGACATTTTGGTGGAGGTTGGGAGGTTTCTTGACGTTTTTCTCTTCTTCCACCATTAAAAATATTGAGTTGATTTTAACTGGAGATTTTTATTTACACCCATGTAAGGATTGTTCTTTATATTACCCTAAAGATTCTGAGGGGTTCCAAGTTGACCAGGTGCATGTTAAACATTCCCTCAAAAAATCCTCCCTAAATAATCTGGTTGCAAATTTTAATTTATGTAACCTACTCTCCTTGCGAGCACTGTTGCAGTCGGATGGTGTTCCTACCTTTAAAGGTCAGGGAGTCAGATCTTTTATTGATTATATTTTTGTATCTAGGGGGCTTTTTTCCTCCCTGATAGATTATGCCCCCAAGTGAAATTGCACAGTGATCACAATCCCTTGACTGCGTCCTTGGTGTGTGTGGGGGGGGGGGACCTGGGTGAATACGTGCTCTGAATCGGTTTTTAGTGAACACCAAGGATAAAGGGCTCAGAATTCAATGGGGAGATATCGTCCTGGGGGAATTTAATGCAAATATGCTAAGTTGCTGTCAGGAACACTTTAGGCATTGTCTTGATGACTCAACCCGAGATCCAGATATATTAAGTTTGATAAAAACTTGACAAGGCCAAAGCGAGAGCTGCTGTCCTCTCTAAAATGCACCCCAGAGATAGGAATAATATCAGAAGGTGCACATCGGCCAATAAGCCAGGAGTTGCAACTAGGAAACTGCAACTTAAGGAGGAACTATGGTCAGACCTAGTAGAGGCTAATGCCTCCAAGGACAGCACCAAGTTTTTGGGAATCATAAACCATCCTATCTTCATGAAACCTCAGCTGTCATACAAGATGGTTTCAGTGTCAACACATGCTTTGATAAATCACTTCTCAGCTTTTTATGAGTGTGATGCTTTACCAGCTGTCCCAAACCCCACCTCTGATTCTGAAACACTTATTTTTCAGTAGACAGAAGTCAAAGAGGCCATACTGGCGTTCCCTCGAGGCAAGGCCCCAGAGGCCAGTGGTGTGTCAAGTGACCTGCTGAAATCATTGGTATATCTATGAGCCCCTGTTTTAACATTTTATAATAATGTGGCCATTAGAGGTCCGCACCCAGATGTGGTGGTGAGCCTCAGCAAGGCCTACCAGTGCAAGGGGTTCGCCCTTCTCTGCACAAGTCCTCAGACCAATAGGATAGAAGTTGGCACAGAAACTGGAATAGAAAATATAAAGTTTATTAACCTCATGAGGTGGAACTACATTCACACAACATCCTTCGGTAATGTATGAAGTAGAACACTGAATGGAAGGAGCTTGATCCTTTTATACCCACACAGGGGCTCAAAAGAAGGCGGTACAAGTACAAGAAGTAGGTTTTAGGCCCATATAAGGTCATACAGAAAATGCACAGTCAACAAGTGGGAGGAGCTAACAGTTGCTAATTCTGGTGAACACATCCTGGCATTTACAGACTAACAGCAGCTGCATGGATAGCTGCAAGCTCAACTGAGCATGTGCAAAGTGGAAGAGGCTAAATATAACCTGTCTCTAGGCAGATTTCAAGAGCAGACAACAGCAAGGTAGGACAGAGCACATGGCATACACGTGATTGCACATGGCAAACAAAATGGCTGCCAGAAATACAGAAATGAATTCCACAAAACGGACAAAATAGCCTCTAAATACAGGATGGCTTCTGCTAATGCTAACCCAATCGCTGCCAAATTATAACACAGAGGCCTGTATGCATTCTGTTATAATCCCGATATGTAAATAAGGAGACAGGCAGGACCCTGCATGTCATAGACCAATATCGTTAATCGATATGGAGGTTAAAGCAATAGGGAAAGTTATATTGGAGAGGCATGATGTTAGAAATGGGGGTCTCTAGTTGGCAATGGCTTGCACCTTTGTCCAAATAGGGACCCTTGCTTCTAGGCAGGGAAAGGGGGATACACTCCTAAAATAACCCCTGCTCACCCCCTTGGTAGCTTGGCATGAGCAGACAGGCTTATCTCAGAGGCAGTGTGTAAAGCATTTGTGAACACAGTAAAACGCTACAAATGGACAACTGACCAGTTTAGAAAAATAAGTATTCTTTATCCAAACAAGACCAAATGACAAAAAACCACAATACAGTACTAAAATAGGTTATTCAATGGTAGAAATAGTTCAGTTCAATGCAAGTTGTAAATGCGACACTTTTCCAACACAGTACCTTAGATGCGTCACGCAAAACAAACAAAAGGGTAACAGGGAAGGTGATGCATCAGTCCCTTGCTTTGGGGGAGGCGTTGCGTCGGTTCCTTACTGAAGTGCAGGGGAGGTGATGCGTCTGTTCCTTACCGGAGAGGAGGCGATGCATCAGTTTCTTACTGTGTTCCGGTTGCGATGCGACTAGATGGCGCCTTGATGCAATGAGCTGGTGCGATGTGACAAAATGGCGGCTACTTGTGATCTGGGTCTCGGTGCGGATGCGACATGCTTCTTCGTCGTTGCGTCGCGCTTCCAGCTCCCAGCAACAAACAGTCTCTTGAGATCCTAAACAGCTGCAGGCCCATCTCTGTAGGTTAGAATTCCCAGCAAGGAAATTCAGGGGGAGAGCGTGGTGAAGTCTTTGTGTCCCTGAGACTTCAGGCAGGAGGCAGGAGGCAAGCTCAAGCCCTTGGAGATCTTCCTCAAGATGACAAAGCAAACAGCAAAGTATTTTTCTCCTTTCCTTGGTAACAAGTAACCACTGCAGGCCAATCCCAAACAGCAAACAGCACAGGGGCAGTAATCCTCCTTCCGCTTCTCCGGTTTCTTCTCCTTGGCAAAGGTTCCTCTTGATTTCCCAGAAGTGATTTAAAGTTCTGGGGTGTGGGTCCCCCTTTTTATACACACAAATCCTTTGTCTCTGAAGGCAGAGAATGTCTGTACCCAGCCAAAACCAGTTCTGTCCTCTCTGGTGCAGCTTCCTGGCAGGAGGTGGAGACAGCATTGTTGAAAGCAGACCTGTCCCAGGTAGCTGAAAGGAGTTCAGACAAGTGAAAGGAAATCTCCTCCCCCTACTCTCTATTCAATGCAGGTCCTATTCAGCCAAGCCCTGACCCATCAGACTGCTGGAACCAAGGCCCTCTCCAGCCCCCTGTCACTCACAAACCAGACATGGAATACACAAACCTAGCAGAGGCACACTGGATAGTTAGGCAAGAAAATACCTACTTTCTAAAAGTGGTATGTTCAAACACAGAATGTTAAAATCACCCTCACTTTAACATTCTGAGTTCAGGAATACTAAACTTTACTTTCCCATCTTGTTCCCTGGGTCAGTTATATTTATAAGATGTTATAAATTAGCTGCCCATTCTGGCCTATGGGAATAGATAGCCTTGCAATATTGAAAAACAAAATTGACAGTAATTGACTATCAGGACATGCTACTCACATCAGAGCATGTCCTACCTTTCACTTACAATGTACCCTGCCCACATGGGTACCTTGGACCTACCTTAGGGGTAACTAACATATAGAAAAGGGAAGGTTTAGGAACTGGCAAGTGTGTGCACTTGTATTATCAATGGGAGCTAGCCTCAAAGGCATAGCGATAATGTGTTTGCACGGAAGAAATAAATATTATTTCTTTTGAAAGCCCTCACCCACCAACCTAGCTGGTGGCATGCTTCATCATCAGGCCCCACCCGGTGACACCGAATGAGTCCCGGGTGTGCTTCAACGCCTGTTTACAGCGGAGCTGGTTTCGTGGTGAATGAGTGTGCAGTGATAGCGTGTGAGTGTGAATTAAAAACTGTCCTCGGGCCCCAATTCCTATACTAGGTAATTTTATTAGCGGGCCCTTGGCATTGGATGTGTTGTGGAGTTATCTATGGTCTCCCACATCCTGGGTGGTCAACATGTTTCAGCCAGGCCTCGGTAATGAGCTGGCTTTCTTCAGGACCTATGAATGTGTGAAGTGCTCGTGAAGTGATTTAAAAAAAAGGCAGGGTCAGGAATTGAGTTTAAGTGACCCGCTATGTGTTGCACTCGCTAAGGTGCAATATGAGTAAGAGGGTGCTTCACTCTGTGCTTTGTACCTGTAAAAAGAAAGGACATAAAACAATACAAACAAAAACAAAATGAATGAAAATTAGCATCCCAGGATGCACATGTATCTTATGTGCTTAAAGACTATTTCCTTCCATGACGTCAGACGCCGGAGGTTTGCTGATCGGAGCTGAGTCAGACAAAATACCAGAAAAACAGCAACAATCCTGGACCTCTGCCTCACTTATTTTAGTCTTTTATAGTGACTCCGATCTCCTAAGATATCAACCCGATCCCAGGCTTCATGGACGTTATGCCCAAGCCATTTAAAGCAATAATCTTGGATCTATGCCGTGTTTGATTCAGCCTTTGCTTCGGTTTTTGACTAAATTCAGAACGTTGCATCCAAGCTATTCGATTTTGAATACAGCTCCGTGAAGCCCATTTTTAATCACTTTTGAAGAAATTATCTGGTTCATATTTATGACCCCCCGTTTTTAATCTATCAAGTTATTTGAAGACAACATACCATTGAATAGTCTTCCAAGTATTAAGATTTAGATCCTGACAAGCAATATAGCAGAGCCATCCATGCCTTGCTTTATTTTCCTGTTTTAAGTGTGGTAATTTCCTGAAGAAGGCGTATGTCACGCCGAAATGCGCGTCGATAATTACTACTGTATTGTGCACTTTTTAACTTACATTTATTTTCACATGGATTTTATGTATTGTTCAAAATAAGTAGATCTGATCTGTTTCGTTATACTTCTTTAATAATTTGAAGCTGACACATAACATTCAATAAAATATGTTGAATTTCTTTTAAATATTGTGTGTTTTTTGATTTCTGATTTTTGTTGAGCCCTTCATGTAGTACTGTTGTTATGACTAATTAAAAAATTGCCTAGGAAATATACCTTCTCGCATCGTCTTATGTGCTTAAATACAGTCGTGTCCGTGTAGTAGCCATAATGCTAAAATAGTGGCGCGGTACGGACTGTGACGTGGTAGTTGGTCGGCAGTAAAAGCTATATTTGCATATAATCAATAGTGGAACCAGGCCATGCTGCCGAATTGATGGCGGACAGTTAAAAGATTATAAATGCTTTCTCTTGAGATTATCAGAGCAAAGCTTCATGAGTATCTGGCATTGGGGTCGGCTTAGAAATGCCTTCTATTAAGTTAAAGAGGAGACATACAAAGAGGTAAGTGAAGTCGCCTTGAGATCAAATAGAGGATCTCCCGTGGCCTCGAGAGTCAGCAAGTCCTTACTGTCCCTACTTACTTGGGTGAAGCTCAGGCCCGTGTCAGCACCTACTTGGTATGCATCGGATCTCCGTGGATGTTCACCCTCTGTGTGCTCAGGCTTTAATACTCTCCGTTATGTGCCAGCTGGAACCACTTCCTCAATTGTGTGAGTAGTGTCTGCAGTGGGAGAAGCGGGGTAGACATAGAGGAAAGACTAGGTTCTCACTGTGTAGGTAGACATAGAGGAAAGACCTCACTATGTATAGTACATAGACATAGAGGAAAACTAGGGCCTCACTGTGTAGGTAGACATAGGGAAAATACCTCACTATGTAGTACTATTTTCTTCAGTTGAGGAACAATAAAGATTGGATTATGAAAGTAAAAGGTTGAAATTATCGCTTCAGATTATGATAATTTAATTGGGGAGTGATAGAGGGGATACGTACACCTGTATATTGGGAGCTGGGTAAATGATATATATGTACAAATTGCACAGGAAATGGGTATTTGTTAAAACAAAAGTTTTGTCATTTTTTGCTGAGACTATGCTGCACACTTCAGACTGTATTAGGACTTGTCAAATGGGATTAGAGCAGCACATGCGTAACAGGCATCGTACGTTCCAGGTAAGCTGTGTGCAGCACGATCTGGTGAGAACCTCTGTCATTAGTATATTTGGGCTCAAGAATTCAAACTGTGCCAGGGGATATTGTCGTTCAACCCCTGAAGGTGGGTGGACAGGCGGTAAATCCAACGTTGTTCTTTTTTGAGCAATAATTTGCTGTTGTTAGTGTTATGACACTCAATATGTTCCACTACAGTCCAGGACATGTCATTAGTTGTATGGAGGTAATGGTCGGTTACTTTGCTAATGTTTTTTTTGCACCTGATAGTACTAAGGTGCTCCACAATTCTTGTTTTGACTTTGCACATAGTCATACCAATGTAGCGTAGTGCACATGGACATTAGATAAAGTAGACTACATTGGATGAATTGCAATTCGTATGTTTTATTTGTCGCCATAGTTTTCCGGGTTCCAGATTAAGTGTCTTTGTGGGGCGTGTCAAGTGGCAGATGCTACAATTGCCACATGGGTAGTGCCCGACCACATCAGGGAGGCCCCAGGCATTGAGTACAGAGTTTGTAGTGATTGTTTTTATCACTTTGGGTCTCGTGGAGACTAGTCGGTCTTTGAGGCTGCTGGCTCTTTTGTAGGCAACAAGCGATTGGTCCCAGTTCCTTTTCCCAGTGTTTAGGATTTGCTTGTTCTTTCTGATTATTTTAGACACCATGTTCGATGCCTCATTATAAGTGGTGACACATGTCACGAGGGCGGTGGTTTCCTACTGTGTGTTATCTTCCAGGAGAGCATCTCTATTCTGATCGCGGACCCGTTTTTGGGTGTTTTGGACTATTTTGTCGGGGTATCCCTGCTCACGTAATTTTGTGGCCAGCTGTGTTGATTGCTTTTGGTAGTCTGATACATTGCTACAATTTCTATGTGTACGTAGAAATTGGCCGAAGGAGAGGTTCTCCCTGAGGGCCCGGGGATGGAAACTCTCGAATTGTAGCAGCGAATTTCTGGCCGTGGGTTTGTAGTATGTTGTGGTTTTTAGCCTACCTGCCTCTGCCTCAATGTTGAGGTCCAGAAAAGCAATGTTCCTGGGCCTGGCTGTGCTGGTAAATCGTAAGTATGGATAAAGGTCATTGAGCCAGGTGAGAAAGGAGGCTAAGGTGTCTTGTGACCTGGACCAGATCATGAGAATGTCGTTGATATATCAACAACACAGCTTGATGTTGTGAGAGTGAGGGTTCACAGTTGTTAGTATGTGTGTTTGCTCAAAATGGTGGCTGTACAGGCCCGCTACACTGGGGGCGAAGACGCTGTCCATTTACGTACCATTGGTCTGAAGGTAAAATTCACACTCAAACTCAAAATAGTTATCTTTTATCGCCAATGTGGCACATTGCAGGATAAAGGCCCTTGGGGTGGTATACTCCCACTGGGTCTCCATCAGGATGTCGCGGAACACTTGTAAGGTGGCATCTTGTGGGAGACTACTATAGAGGCTCTCTATATCTAGCCCCACTCAAAGTTGTGAAGTGGGGTCAAATTCCTGGTCTTTTATGATGTTGAGAAGATGTTTGGTATCTCTTATATATGTGGATGCTTTTTGTACCAGTGGATTTAAGAAGAAATCGCAGTACCGGGAGAGGGATTCAAGGAGGGAACCGATCCCCGAGACTATAGGCCTACCGGGTGGTGGTCTGTTCTCTTTGTGTATCTTAGGGATGGTGTAGAAGTATGGTACCTTGGCGTTGCAAATGCAAAAGTTGTCTGCCTACTGTTTGGAGATGTGTTGATTTTTTTCTGTATTTTCAACTAGAGATTTGATAGTCGATTGTGTGTCATTTGTGAGATCATCTCTCAGGCGTCTGTAATTGCGAGAGACACTAAGTAACCTTCTGCACCCCTCACTGTAGTCCTTCTTGTTCTGAATTACAATTCTTCCCACTTTGTCGGCTGGTTTTATGGTTAAGTTCAGGTTGTCTTTTAACTTGCGAACTATTTCCCTTTCTTCCTTGGAAAGGGTATTGTAGGTCTTGGGTTGTTCCATCCTCTCGACTTCATTGTAGACTTCTTGTTCAAATGTGGTAATTTCCACGGGAATGCTAGTTGGTGGTGGTAAGAACGTCGATTTAGGTTTCAGGCCTGTTTCTTATTGTTGGTGTTAAAAGTAGGCTCTGTGGCTGATTGCTTTTCAAAGAATGCTCTCAATTTGAGTTTGCCGGAGAATTCAGCCAGTTCGGTGTGTAGTTGAAAGTTGAACTACCGTGTGGTAGGTACAAAGGACAGTCCTTTATTGAGCACGTCTTCTTCTTTCTGTGGGATCTGGGTTTCGGATCTTGCGTTCTTAGCGATGTCCGCTCACCCCTTGTTGTGGTTCTCTCATCTTGTTCCTGATGTTGGTACTCACTGGTCCTTCTTCCTCTGCCCAATGGACCTGTTGTTGGTTCTTTCGTCATCCTCTTGATCTCTGGCCACGTCCTAAAAAAGGCAGCCTTTGGTTATTTTGAAAGAAGGATTGGGGTCCGAAGTGATACATGGGGGGGCCACCCAAAGTATGGATTTTGGGGTGGGTGGGCAAACAGCGAAGGTCCATAGTTAGGACCTTGAAAATCTGGCGTGCCCCTTGGTTGTTGACACCGTTGTTGTCGTCCCTTCCCTCTAGATTTGTGTGAGCCTGTGCTGGAATCACTTGAAATCGAGCTGTTATCCCCCGAAGTGTCCCTGGATCTGTCTTGCTTTTGGGGAGCAGTGTAGTTATCCTCTGTGTAGGGATACATTTTTGTGTATGAGAATTTTTTTAAGGCTTTTTGAAATTTGGTAATTTTTGCCTGAGTGAGGTACCCTTTATATTCCGCCATTTCTTTATTTGATTCATCAAGTTTTTTCTTGAAAGATGTTATTGTGGTTTTGAAATGGCTATCTGTGGCCTGAATGTCTATAATCATGGCGTCTGATAATCGTTTAGCTGTTTTTATTATCAGGATCAACCAATCTCTGGTGCAATGCCAGGCGATCTATGTCCAGTCCCGCCTGGAAGATCCTGGGGGCATTGGTCACCAGTAGGTCTTGAGGCGCGGTGTTGGTGCCAATGTATTTGGTGAGAATTACACCGTGTAGGATTGTGCGGATGCGGTTGTGCTTTTTCTCAGTGTGTGTCCCAATCAGTAGTCTGTGCTATGGTTTGTGATATGTTGAAGTCTGTTAGAAAGGAGGGATCTGGTAGGATTTCACTGACTTCAGTTGCCAGGTCGACATCGCAGTCCCAGGCTGTTAGACATGCTCTGCGATGGCAGGCCTGAGCCACATTTTACAAGCTGCTTCTGTGGGTGGCACAATCAGTGCTGCAAGCCCACCAGCAGCATTTAATTTACAGGCCCTGGGCCCACATGGTGCACTGTACTAGGGTCTGACAAGTTAATCAAATAACCAGTCATGTAATCACTAAACCATTACATCACTTTACAATAGGGAGCACTTGCACTTTGGCACTGAACAGCAGTGACAAAGTGCCCAACGCATCTAGACCCACATAAACACAGATGAGGCAACAGCAAAAAGTGGAAGGGAGACTCACACCAATGGTGCCAATGCTAACAATCGGCAATTGGGCGAACGAGAAAGGGAACTTATCAGACCTGCAATTCGGTATCAGACTGGTTTGTGGCACAGTTGAACAAAATCTAAATCTGTATGTTCTGACCCATAAGTACACAAGAGCTAAAGGACGCTCGGCCCATTTAGCCTTCAAGGATCTCAGCTCAGCCTTTGACAGTGACAGGGAGACAGGCTATGGGCTGAGCTCTGGGTGGACCCTACTCTCGCCCAATTCATGAGAGACTTACACAGAAATCTCACAGGGGTGGTTAAATTTGGCCAAGATGGCGAATAAAGTCATCTGTTTAAAATAAATAAAGGTTATCATCAGGGCTGTATTCTTGCCCCCTCCTATTTATTATGTATATTAATCACCTAGAGAGGGGTTTTAATTGAAATTGAATCTGAGGTCCCTAATGCAAGGGGTAGAGCTATACCAGTTTTATTATACACCGTTGATGTTGTTTTAATTGCTTGTATAGGAAGTAACCTGCAATGTTTACTAGAAGCATTCTACGTCATGTCCAGTTTGGGACATGGTGACTCCACGCTCTGCTGAACGGACGCTTTTGTTGGGACTTTGCTGCCTCTTACCTCTACTCCTCGCGGTACCCGCTCCGCGGGTCCCGCATCGTGAGGGGTGCCGGATCTTTGCTGGGGGCCACTGCTGAAGGACTAGCAGGAGAGGACTGTGTGAGGCGGGGCTGCGAGCGAGCGCGGGTGCTGGGACTCTGCTTCCCAGGAGCACCCGCCGCCCGGATAGCGATCACCTGGGCCGCTCTCCCCGACCCCTCCCCCCCGCCCTTGAGCCTTTTTAAACTGGTGTTGCCGGACTGCCCAGCGGGACGCTCTGCTGAACGGACGCTTTTGTTGGGACTTTGCTGCCTCTTTCCTCTACTCCTCGCGGTACCCGCTCCACGGGTCCCGCATCGTGAGGGGTGCCGGATCTTTGCTGGGGGCCACTGCTGAAGGACTAGCGGGAGAGGACTGTGTGAGGCGGGGCTGCGAGCGAGCGCGGGTGCTGGGACTCTGCTTCCCAGAAGCACCCGCCGCCCGGATAGCGATCACCTGGGCCGCTCTCCCCGACCCCTCCCCCCCGCCCTTGAGCCTTTTTAAACTGGTGTTGCCGGACTGCCCAGCGGGACGCTCTGCTGAACGGACGCTTTTGTTGGGACTTTGCAGCCTCTTACCTCTACTCCTCGCGGTACCCGCTCCGCGGGTACCGCATCATGAGGGGTGCCGGATCTTTGCTGGGGGCCACTGCTGAAGGACTAGCAGGAGAGGACTGTGTGAGGCGGGGCTGCGAGCGAGCGCGGGTGCTGGGACTCTGCTTCCCAGGAGCACCCGCCGCCCGGATAGCGATCACCTGGGCCGCTCTCCCCGACCCCTCCCCTCCGCCCTTGAGCCTTTTTAAACTGGTGTTGCCGGACTGCCCAGCGGGACGCTCTGCTGAACGGACGCTTTTGTTGGGACTTTGCTGCCTCTTACCTCTACTCCTCGCGGTACCCGCTCCGCGGGTCCCGCATCGTGAGGGGTGCCGGATCTTTGCTGGGGGCCACTGCTGAAGGACTAGCAGGAGAGGACTGTGTGAGGCGGGGCTGCGAGCGAGCGCGGGTGCTGGGACTCTGCTTCCCAGGAGCACCCGCCGCCCGGATAGCGATCACCTGGGCCGCTCTCCCCGACCCCCCCCCCCCTGCCCTTGAGCCTTTTTAAACTGGTGTTGCCGGACTGCCCAGCGGGACGCTCTGCTGAACGGACGCTTTTGTTGGGACTTTGCTGCCTCTTACCTCTACTCCTCGCGGTACCCGCTCCACGGGTCCCGCATCATGAGGGGTGCCGGATCTTTGCTGGGGGCCACTGCTGAAGGACTAGCAGGAGAGGACTGTGTGAGGCGGGGCTGCGAGTGAGCGCGGGTGCTGGGACTCTGCTTCCCAGGAGCACCCGCCGCCCGGATAGCGATCACCTGGGCCGCTCTCCCCGACCCCTCCCCCTCCTAGTCCGTGGTTACTATATTTGGCGGCCAGTTCTCCCGCGGCGCGGGAGCGCGCGGGTGTGCGCCGGGAGAAGCCCGGGACAAGGGCGGGGCCGTCTGCGGCCGTCCTAGGCCGGAGTAGGCTGGGCTGGGCCTACCCTCTTGGTTGTGTTAGTAAGCGTTTGATCCCAGTAAGTGATATAGTGCCCCATACTCGCCACTGAACCCTAGACGCCATGCCATCCCCGATTAGGGATAGCACCCCCATGAAACAGTGCGGTGCTAAAAATAAAACCCTAGAGAATTATTTTCCCCGGGCTGTGGGAGATGGGGACAAAGAGAGCACCTTAAACCGGCTCAGGGTTGAACGGAGACGCTCTATAAACAACCAGCTCAGCCTTTGACAGTGACAGGGAGACAGGCTATGGGCTGAGCTCTGGGTGGACCCTACTCTCGCCCAATTCATGAGAGACTTACACAGAAATCTCACAGGGGTGGTTAAATTTGGCCAAGATGGCGAATAAAGTCATCCGTTTAAAATAAATAAAGGTTATCATCAGGGCTGTATTCTTGCCCCCTCCTATTTATTATGTATATTAATCACCTAGAGAGGGGTTTTAATTGAAATTGAATCTGAGGTCCCTAATGCAAGGGGTAGAGCTATACCAGTTTTATTATACACCATTGATGTTGTTTTAATTGCTTGTATAGGAAGTAACCTGCAATGTTTACTAGAAGCATTCTACGTCATGTCCAGTTTGGGACATGGTGACTCCACGCTCTGCTGAACGGACGCTTTTGTTGGGACTTTGCTGCCTCTTACCTCTACTCCTCGCGGTACCCGCTCCACGGGTCCCGCATCGTGAGGGGTGCCGGATCTTTGCTGGGGGCCACTGCTGAAGGACTAGCAGGAGAGGACTGTGTGAGGCGGGGCTGCGAGCGAGCGCGGGTGCTGGGACTCTGCTTCCCAGGAGCACCCGCCGCCCGGATAGCGATCACCTGGGCCGCTCTCCCCGACCCCTACCCCCCGCCCTTGAGCCTTTTTAAACTGGTGTTGCCGGACTGCCCAGCGGGACGCTCTGCTGAACGGACGCTTTTGTTGGGACTTTGCAGCCTCTTACCTCTACTCCTCGTGGTACCCGCTCCGCGGGTACCGCATCATGAGGGGTGCCGGATCTTTGCTGGGGGCCACTGCTGAAGGACTAGCAGGAGAGGACTGTGTGAGGCGGGGCTGCGAGCGAGCGCGGGTGCTGGGACTCTGCTTCCCAGGAGCACCCGCCGCCCGGATAGCGATCACCTGGGCCGCTCTCCCCGACCCCTCCCCTCCGCCCTTGAGCCTTTTTAAACTGGTGTTGCCGGACTGCCCAGCGGGACGCTCTGCTGAACGGACGCTTTTGTTGGGACTTTGCTGCCTCCTACCTCTACTCCTCGCGGTACCCGCTCCGCGTGTCCCGCATCGTGAGGGGTGCCGGATCTTTGCTGGGGGCCACTGCTGAAGGACTAGCAGGAGAGGACTGTGTGAGGCGGGGCTGCGAGCGAGCGCGGGTGCTGGGACTCTGCTTCCCAGGAGCACCCGCCGCCCGGATAGCGATCACCTGGGCCGCTCTCCCCGACCCCCCCCCCCTGCCCTTGAGCCTTTTTAAACTGGTGTTGCCGGACTGCCCAGCGGGACGCTCTGCTGAACGGACGCTTTTGTTGGGACTTTGCTGCCTCTTACCTCTACTCCTCGCGGTACCCGCTCCACGGGTCCCGCATCATGAGGGGTGCCGGATCTTTGCTGGGGGCCACTGCTGAAGGACTAGCAGGAGAGGACTGTGTGAGGCGGGGCTGCGAGTGAGCGCGGGTGCTGGGACTCTGCTTCCCAGGAGCACCCGCCGCCCGGATAGCGATCACCTGGGCCGCTCTCCCCGACCCCTCCCCCTCCTAGTCCGTGGTTACTATATTCGGCGGCCAGTTCTCCCGCGGCGCGGGAGCGCGCGGGTGTGCGCCGGGAGAAGCCCGGGACAAGGGCGGGGCCGTCTGCGGCCGTCCTAGGCCGGAGTAGGCTGGGCTGGGCCTACCCTCTTGGTTGTGTTAGTAAGCGTTTGATCCCAGTAAGTGATATAGTGCCCCATACTCGCCACTGAACCCTAGACGCCATGCCATCCCCGATTAGGGATAGCACCCCCATGAAACAGTGCGGTGCTATAAATAAAACCCTAGAGAATTATTTTCCCCGGGCTGTGGGAGATGGGGACAAAGAGAGCACCTTAAACCGGCTCAGGGTTGAACGGAGACGCTCTATAGACAACTTGAAAAATAGACCTCTGGGTGACGATCTTATCACGTCCAATGTAGAACTGACCCCAATAGATGATGTCCCAATCCTGCTGAGAGATGGTACTAAAACCCCCGTAACCTCCCCCATGAGCTCTACCCCAGTGAGCAGTATATGCTCAAGCAAGGTGACTATTGACCTAATTTCCCAACCTTCCCCAGCTCTGCAACCTTGGAAAGCCAAACCCAAGCCAGCTGCAGCACATGCAGCTTTTGGGCCCCCGCCAAAACGTAGGAGAAAGGTGAAGGGTGCACAGGGGAAAAACAGACCCAAACCCCTTATTTTTGAATTCGGGAAGTTATCTAAACCCACCACACCGACTGTGTCAGCAGGGGAGGTGCCACAGTCAAAACCTGCTGCACAGACCGGTCTGGCCCCTGGTTTATTGGGAAACACAGTAAATAATATTGTCAACGTCCCCCTTTCTGTCGTCCCGTTAGGCAACTTGGAATTTCTCTTGAGGTCCCTATTGCTACCAATTAGTGAAAGCATTAAAAAGGTGGAAATTAGATTAACCATCCTTGAGGCCACACTAAATAGCTTAAAACTCCCAGCCAATTCGCAAGGAAGAGTTCCGGAGCCCATTGCCACCCCAACAGCCCCCCCCAACAACCCCCCAAAAAAGGAATGAACTTAGCCCCGACACAGGCTGCGACTGTGGCTGCCCCATTACATCCCCAGAGGGACAACCCCGCCCGAATGAAGACATCCAACCCTATTGGGCCTATCCTTACTGTAAACTCTGTTTCACCATCACAGCCCATAGATAGTGCTATGCTAACACCACTAATGAAGCTTCCCCCCAGGCCACGTAGACCCAATTTACCACCAGAGGCAAATGACTTCACTGTAGTGATGGCGGGTGTTCCCCCGCTAGAGGCAGGTGAAGCTGAGGACTTTTGTGCCTTAAAAAGCAGGGTAATTAAGTGGCTAAACTTGAATAGACCCTTACCAGTGCATTTAAATAATGAAATCATTATGGTTAGAAGGGTCTCATGGGTGGGGAGAACTCGTAAATCTATAATAGGGGACTGCATATTGGTGAGCTGTAGGGATGTTAGAACTGTCTCCTACATATGCCAGGGAAAGAACAGATCGCAGGAGTCAACCATCCAAACCCTTCATGTGTCCTTTTTCTTTCCCCCCATCCCTGCCCCTGTACCCGTGACCCGATCATATGGCAACTGGGAAAGGGTGGGTCGGAGGGGTGTTCACCATGAGCCCAACCCTAGACCATTATTTAGCCGCCCAGAGCCACTTTTCCACACATCTAATCGGTTTCATTGCCTGGATGGTCTTGAGGGGGTAGATTGACAAACAGATAATGGCACACGGGGAGCAGGGGGTATAGGGGCTCTGAACGATGAGCCGGAGAAGCACAGCCCTGAGGCAAAGCAAATGCCATCGAGCTCTGCCCGGATGCATGTGTTGGATGAACCTAGGGCTGTAGATATTGCATGCATAGGAGGGGCACAGGGGCTGGAAATGGAAAAACAAGGGCGCGAATTATTAGGAGGGCCACAGGGAGGAGGGGCTCAAGGGGGCAAGGCACTAAGAATAATTTCATGGAATATAGCTGGCCTGGCTGGAAAATGTAATAACAAAGAGTGGCTTGACTATATTAGAAAATTCCATGTAATTTGTCTGCAGGAGACCTGGGCCCAGGAGAATAATTTTCATTTGCAAGGGTACAAGTGTTTTTTTGTAGCGGCTCAAAAATCAAGATCAGGGAGAGCTATGGGAGGTTTAGCTATTTACATAGATCTGGGCCTTCCGGGTAATTACACTTGTCTTGATTGGAATTCCCATAGGATTCAGGCAGTTAGGTTTACTGGGAAGGGGCTTGGATTCGTTGTAGTAAATGTTTACAACAATGAGACAGCGGGTTCCAACATCTCTCTTGTTACTGAATTAGATAATAGGCTGGGCCAGGTCATTACAGGCCAAAAAAAGGGGCAGTCATATGGGCTGGTGGTTTTGGGAGACTATAACTGCCACTTGTGTCCGGTATTGGTCCAAATAAACACAGATTGGTCCCGATGCCCCATGGAGAAGGGACCGCACTTTTCTCATACGCCATTAGGTTCAGCTTTTAGAACGTTACGGCTTAAATATGACCTCGAACACACTATTAATATGGTAGGGACGCAGGATGATGGCACACTCCCCCCTACATTTAAGGGTAGAGGATGCTCTTCCTACATAGATTATATTCTGGTCTCTAGATCCCTAATAAATAAGACAACTAGTGTAGGGATTGAATGGAGTGGCTTCAGTGACCATAACCCTCTTGTCCTGGAGCTGTTGTACAGGGTGGGTTTAAGTATTAGAGTACAACGCACCTTCACTGAGAGGGCAATAGACCAGGGTAGGAGATTAAAATGGACTAAAATAGATGGGGAAAAGTTTTACAAGGACATGGTGGACGCGGGCAAATTGGCCATCAATGACTGTTTAGATACAGAAGTCCACGGATCGAGGGTAATGGAAGCTTTCGAACAGATCGCTAATCTGGTTGATGGCTTACTAAAGACTAATGTGCCACTCAAGAACCACGGAGATCCCCGATGGTTCGATAAAGACTGCTCCAAAGCTTTGAGGGAGCTGAAAAGCTGCCTTAAAACTAAACCAAGGGTCCCCCACAAAGTTAAGGCGTGTAGAGAAAATTACAAAAAGGAGATTAAGAGGAGGAAACTCGCCTTGCAGGCGGAAGCGTGGGCAGATTTACGAGAAGCAGGGGAAAGAAAGGATCTATCAGGTTTCTGGAAAATAATTAATAACCCAACTTTCCAGGAAAAAGATATCCCGGATATAGGGGCCAATATTCTCCCAGAGCAGTGGGTTACCCACTATAGGAGCCTGTATAATCATGAGCCTGGTCCCACTGTAGAGAAACTGGCTATTCCATCTGAGGCTCCATTGGTAGAATTCTCCATTAAGGAGATCACTGCAGGGATCAAGGGCCTGGCTAAAAACAAAGCTCCGGGGCCTGATGGAATTCCCCCAGATTTGTTCTTGAGTAACATCGAACTCTGGGCTCCCCTAATGACAAAGGTGATTAATACGGCTATTACCTGTGGCCTGCCTCCGTCTTGGTCCACGGCAGTAATTGTGCCGATTTTTAAAAAGGGCAACAGGGATGATCCAAAGTGCTACCGCCCGATCTCCCTGATTGATGTGTCAGCAAAACTTTTGGGGAGGGCAATTCTTAATAGACTGTCCGAGTGGACCGAGGAGGGAAACATCTTCTCGGACGCCCAGTACGGATTTAGGGCAGGGAGGTCCACTAGTGACCAATGCCTGAACCTCTATATGCTGACTGCCAAGTATACCATGGCTAGTGATGAATCCATTTATATGGGTTTCATGGACCTGGCAGCGGCATTTGATCACGTCAATAGGGAGAAATTGTGGGGCATGATGTCCAGTATGGGGATAGAGAGTGGTCTAATTAATATATTGAGGGAATTGCATAGTGACACCTCTGCTAAGGTCCGATTTAATAGGGAGGGGGGACTGACTAGTTCTTTTCCCTGTATGAGTGGAGTCCGACAAGGCTGCATTCTTGCTCCCTTTTTGTTTTCCCTTTTTATTAATAATTTGGAGCAGTTTCTGCTAGGTTTGAAGGCAGATTGCCCAAGGGTTGGGTCGCGTCATATTCCTGTTCTGCTTTACGCAGATGACGCGGTCCTGATCGCACGCACGCCAAGGAGCTTACAAATCTTGATTAATGGATTTGTTGAGTTCATGGGTGCCTTGGACCTTTCTGTTAACCTGAGTAAATCTTATGTGCTCCTGGCGGGGAAAAAAACTACCTCTAAATTTACATACACAATAGGGAGCCACATCGTGGAAGAGGTCAAAACGTTTCCCTACCTTGGTGTAACATTTGATGGTGCCTTGCGGTTTGATGCCTTGGTGGAGGAACGCTGTGGTAAAATGATTGCATCTAACGGGGCAATTGCTAGCTATGGCAGGAGGCTAGGAAGATGGTCCCCGGAACAGGTGATAAACTTGTACAGCTCTGTATCATGCTCCAAGGTAATCTATGGGGCAGAAGTATGGGGCTTTGTTAATACCACTAATATCCAACGAGAAGAAAATAAATTTTTGAAATCGCTCTTGAGGGCACCTCAAAGTACTGCGGGTTTAATTGCCCACAGGGAGTTAGGGAGACCGTATATAGAAGATCTGATAAAACTGAGGCCCATTATTGCTTGGATAAAAATATGGGTCAATCCTGATGCGACACTCAGTAGAGAAATCTTATCGGACTGCCTAGAGAGGGACAAGTGCATGCGCATCCCTTGGCTCCTTTACGTGAAGAACACCCTAGAGGAGCTAGGCTTTGGGAACCTCTTTACTCATCCTGCAACTATTGTAGCCCAGAACAAACTGCAAGTAGGGAGAATTTTTCTAGAGCGGAAAAACCTACGCAGAGAGGAGGCTGAAGGGTGCAAAAAGACAGTGAGGGCCCATCACCTAGTGAAGAGCGTGGAGGGTATGGAGCCATACTTGTACCTTATGTATAATGCACAGGATAGGTTCTTGATGTGCCGCTTCAGATTGAACCTACTCCCTTTTATGTTGGCATCACCAGCGGGATTTGCAACATCAATGGAACAGAAGGGGCCCTGCGGCTGCGACAACAGGTCTCCGCAGGACTCCCTTCACTTTGTTTTACTCTGTCCCTTTTACTCAATGCCCAGACGCAGATACCTGGTAAACCTTTTGAAAAAAGCTAATTTGGTCCACGCTAGGGATGAATTAGTATTTTTACAGAAGGCCGCGGAACCCCTAATATTGTGTAGCATTATGAATTTTATTAAGGTAGCACTTCGTTTAAGGCTCACTAGAGGAGAAGACTGAAATGTTTTTTATTCTAACCCTTAAGTGCTACACATGGTTATATGGTTGTATTTATGTCCTGTTAAAATTCTGTGCTAAGAATCTTAAATGTTTAATGATTTTTTTACTATGTATATATGTGTGTGCTTTTATGGTGTTTTTTAATCACCGAATAAAGATTCTTGAACTGAACTGAACTACTAGAAGCATTTGTTGATTTTATGCGTAGCTTGGACTTATCCACAAATTTCAAAATTTGGTGGTGAGTCCTAGGAATGTGGTGAGTCCTAGGAATGTCAAATTGCGTACCCACTCAGTTAAAGGTCAGGTTTTATCCAGGGTAGAATATTTCTCCTACCTGGATTTGCTCCTCCGTTCGGGCCTCAGCTGGAAACCTGTCTTATCTAAAAATAGAGGGGCCCTCCAACGTGCAATTCCGGGTCCAAGATTTTACAAGGCGCATTGGGAATGATTCCCTGAAACTATTACTTTAGGTTTATAAGGCCAAATGTGTTCCGATATCCACCTTCTGCAGTGAAATTTGGGGGCATACCAACACTGATTGTATTGAGGTGATAGAGAACAACTTCCTGAGAAATTTACTAGCCATTGGTCAAGGAATCCATACTGAAATTGCACACGAAGAGTTAGGTATGCCATATATTGTATATTTTATTTAGGTTCATCCTCTCTTAATGTGGTATTCGGTTTGGTGTATAGAGCATCTGCATTTTAACAGGATTATAGTTCATAATTGTTTGCTTTTAGACAATGTGGCTCATATCCGTTGGTTACAATACTTTAAAAAATTGTTCAAGGAATTAGAAAGCCCAGGCTTATACTCTAACCATGAAGGAATAACAAAAAAGGTCTTTGTATAGCTTAAACAGACTTTTTTCCAAAGAATGGCAACTGAAATGGAAAATTCTGCCTTGACAAAACAGACCCTTTGGAAGTATGCCCTGTTTAAATCTGTTAGCGAATTAGATCCCTATATCCTCCTGAATATGTCTAACAGGCAAAGACGCCTTTTAATATTTTTAAGGTTAGATATCTTTTACCAGCTTTTGGGGGCCTGGTATAAATTACCCGATCTGTGTATTTGTAGTTGCAATAATATCTCAATTTGTGACTCCATGCATATTGTTCTTGTTTGTCCAATCTTTTACCACTTACGTCACCAGCATATCAAGCTTCTGTTGCTCCTGGCACATTTTAGACAAAACAGACTTGCATATCTTTATTTACAGCTGCTAGTGTCACCAAAAGTATGTTTCTTTGTTTCTTGTGTTCTTTCTGGTGTCCTTTCGATTATCCAAGTCGACTGCAATGCAGGGATCTAGTTACAGCTGGGACGATGTGGGTCCTTTTAGCTCTAATAATTTTAACTGTTTTTAAATTGTTTACATCAATTTAAACATGATGTAACTCATTTGAGATTTATTTTGTATTGTTGCTGCCATACATGGAGCTCTTTACTGTTGTTGTGTGAGCTGTACACATTTATGATTTTACCATAACATCGAATGTAGTTTAATGAACTATACTGAATTGATTTTAGATAAAATTTGTAATGAAACACTATGCTTGTTTATTCTAAATAGTTCACGGTCTTTTTCCTTTTTATCGTTTGTTAATTCCATTAGGATTCCAAGAAATTAGTTTTAATTCAATGATCTTCTCCTGAGGTTCCTTTTCACTAAAGGATGCTGTGCTCCTGTGAAAAGAGCAATGCTGGAGGCAAATTCTTTCCTTATTGGACATGCTCCTTTTGGAATAGACTGCTGGAGCATCTAAGAGCTACAACTCATATATGCCATTTGAAGGGAGCAGGAAAGCCTACCTCTTCCAATGATGTTGAGACTCAGAAGAATGCTATGGTTGTGCTGCACACAGATACCCTGTGGTTTAGTGAAGCTTTATAATTAAATTATTCATGAGAATATGCAACTGCACCTAATTGGTAATTACTGAATCATGCAGTTCATTCTATGCAGTTATGTAAATACAAAGTATGTAATCTATGGCCTTGATGTAGGAACAAAAAGACTCAGGAAGGCAACAAAAAAGTTTTATATTGCAGAGACAAACTACATTTTGGTGTCGGTAATAATTTATCATATTTAAGGGACAACAAGGGCGCCCTTACGAGTCAGCACAGGACCTCGGGGAACTTATTTTTGAAAACAACAGTGGTCCCATGCATAAGCAATATACAGACAACAATCAATATAGACACAATGGATACTATATTTAGTTATGACATGTCCAGCCGGACAGAGGTCCCAATCTTTTACTTTTTGAAAAAATCACAGACGAAATACCTTCAACAATTCTTCGTAGTGGGGCACAAGCCTGTACCCTACCACATACAAATTGGCATGGTGAAGAAATCACAAACAAACAGAACAGGGCTTTTAGGCAAAAGCTTCGGATTTCTGTGATTAGTAATATAACAGAAATTCAATTCACACCATTACAAGCATATAACAACTGGTATACGTTTTTAGTATATGGTGCTCAGGAAAGTCGACGGCGTTTTGATCCTATTATAAAATCAAGGGGATCATCATCAGGACATAAATAATGCCTAAACAGTATAAGCCTCTATAGCCTAGGAGAGAAAGGTAGAGAGAAAGGCATAAAAAGAACAGATTAATTGATCTGACAATGATTGAGAAACAAGGGATTGTGAACGTTCGCGAAAATACTGTTGTACCGGTGATGGTGACAAGGTATTACAGTGCACTGGTTGGGTGGTTTAACCTGGAAGGTCATAGGTGGAGATAACCACATGAGTTGACCAGCCGTGCGAAGAGTCAGATACAGTAACCTTAGGAATCGTGGTGAGTAAAAGTGAAAATGGCTGGATGGCGCAGGGAGGCAGAATTAGTGCCGACCTTTAAATCCTAAACGAGAGTGAGGGAGTCAAGACGGCGCAATGACAAGTGAAACGGAGTGCTATTGACATAGACAAGGTGTTGTAGCTTAGACCGGGTGGCGTGGTATAGCGTGTTAACTCCGTGAAAAAAACGACTAAAGTGCGAGGCAGATTAAAAAAGTTTATCGGTGACTATATACCCGTGTGGGCGAACGAACACAACACAGTGCTGTAATAGTGCCGCAGTGGGTACGACATGCTAACATCCAATGGGGCTTACCGATTAAGCCCGAGCTAAAGAGTCTGGGCAAGGTGAAGAGCAGTAGGTTAAATAACCAGACATCCTGTGAATAAAAAGACAGGGTAGGGTAGGTTGTACAACGCCCATTCTGTACAGGCAGCACCAGTAAAAAACGAACAACATGGGCAAGAAGGAATCTTACCCGCAATTGGGAGCCTTGGGACAACGAGCCAGTAGTGTGCTCGGTCGCGTTATGAAGAGGGGAAGTTCGCCTAGAGGAGACGAGTAGGGGAAGGAAACAGTAAGGTTACGGATCAGTCGTGCATTCATCAGGATAATTACTCAAATCTATAGAATTTCCACGTGGAGCGGGCTTACCAGGTCAGTCGGCAGGAGTGTCTTCCAGGCAAATGCATTGGCGTGCCGTTAAGGAAGTAGCATAATATGAAATGAAAAAAGGCTCACGATAGGCTAGGGCTGATCTCCTGAAGTAATAAAAATAAACGAAGGACAACGTGGCGGCCATCTTAAGGTGGGTTGGATTCATGCAGGGGAGGTGTAAGCTAAAGTGGTAATGATAGAGCGTGACAGTGACAAAGTTAAAGGGAAGTTATTTAGGAAAGTTAAGAATATTTTTTTTTAAATCTGTACAAATATTTTACATTGCAAAAGAGCACAAAGCACTGGCATATAACAACAGCAATTACTTTAACAGAAATTACATCAAATTGGCCCAGTCCTCTTGCAGATTTAGCCCTGAATTCAGGCTGTCGGTTCTCAGGATCCATTTCAGTTCCCCTTTATTGAGCATTTTTGTCAAGTCCCCTCCTCTTGACGGAATGATCACCTGGCTAATTACCGTCCACCTGATATCATTTTCATTGTGTCCTTTTTCACTGAAGTGTTCAACCAGTGGAACGTTGATGGTTTTGCATCTAATCCTACTGCGGTGCTGCGAGATCCGTAGTTTGATCTTTTGTTTGGTCTGGCCGACGTAGATCATGTCGCATGGGCACAAGATAGCACAGACCAGGTTACAGCTATTACAGTTCGTAAAGGTTTTGAGTACATTTCTCGTCTTTTTGAACACAAAATCTTTACCTTCAATGTAAAACTCACAAACCACACAAGAACCACATTTAGAGTGACCCCTCAGGGGAGGAAGTGACCAGAGGTCGTTCAACGTGGTGTTAGCCGTTTTTGGGAGGGGAAGAGTCGCCCTCACTAGTTGGTCTCTCAGGTTTTTGCTTTTTTTAAAAGCAAACTTTGGTGTTTCTAGATCTAGATTACCTGAGTTGAGAATATGCCAGTTTTTTTTAATACTCTTACGGATTTTATTGGACACGGGGGAAAAATTAGTGACACATACTAATTTGTCAGATGGTTTCTTGGGTCTAGGTTCTAGCAAAGTCTCACGAGGGCAATACCAGGCCCTTTTCATGGCATTCTTAACTAGGCGACGTGGGTAGCCCCTGAATCTCAATTTGGTTGCAAGTATGCTAGCTTCTGTGAAATAGTCTGTTTTTAAGAAACAGTTTCTCCTTAGTTTCAAAAATTGAGAGTAGGGTAGACTGTCCCTAAGGGCTCTAGGATGGCAGCTGCTATAGCTAAGCAATGCGTTTCTCTCAGTTGGTTTACGGAATAAAGACGTGAAAAGCAAGCCATCCTTATGTTGGATACATAAATCTAGAAAGGGGATACTAGTTTTTCTGTGGTTCAGAGTGAAGGTTAACCCATTGCAATTATTATTCAACCAATGTAAGAATAATGTAAGTCCATCCACAGGACCACCCCAGATAAGAAAGACATCGTCTATATATCGCTTCCACATAAGAACCCCTTGATGGAACGGGTTAGTGGAAGGGAGGATAGTATTACATTCGAGCCAGTCCATGTACAGAATAGCCAAGGTTGGAGAAAAAATTGCACCCATGGATGTACCTTTTACTTGTTGAAAATACTCATTAAATATAAAAAAGTTTCGAGTGAGACAAATTTCAAGTAATTGAATAATGAAAAGTGTAGGTACCGTATGGGGGTGGGGCCGGCTGTTAAGAATGTTCTCCATGACAAACAGTGATTCTCTTTGTGGGATGTTTGTATAAAGCGACTCAACGTCCAGGGTACATAGAGTTTCGCTTTCAGGGTTAAAAGGATGATTCTCAGTCAAGTTTATCATACACATGCTGTCCCTGACATAGCAGTTTGTGATAGGTACAAAATCTTTAAGAAAAAAGTTAACATAGTGACCAAGAGGTTCCAACACAGATCCACAACCAGAGACAATAGGGCGGCCAGGAGGGTTATCAAGCCGTTTGTGGATCTTGGGGAGGGTATAGACAACTGGAGTCCTGGGGTGAGTCACATTCAGGAAATTAAATTTGTGTTTGCTAAGGAAACCAATTTCATGCGCCGCCACGTTGTCCTTCATTTATTTTTATTACTTCTGGAGATCAGGAGATCAGCCCTAGCCTATCGTGAGCCTTTTTTCATTTCATATTGTGCTACTTCCTTAACGGCACGCCAATGCATTTGCCTGGAAGACACTCCTGCTGACTGATCTGGTAAGCCCGCTCCATGTGGAAATTCTATAATTTTGAGTAATTATCCTGATGAATGCACGACTGATCCGTAACCTTACTGTTTCCTTCCCCTACTCGTCTCCTCTAGACGAACTTCCCCTCTTCATAACGCGACCGAGCACACTACTGGCGCGTTGTCCCAAGGCTCCCAATTGCGGGTAAGATTCCTTCTTGCCCATGTTGTTTGTTTTTTACTGGTACTGCCTGTACAGAATGGGCGTTGTACAACCTACCCTACCCTGTCTTTTTATTCACAGGATGTCTGGTTATTTAACCTACTGCTCTTCACCTTGCCCAGACTCTTTAGCTCGGGCTTAATCGGTAAGCCCCATTGGATGTTAGCATGTCGTACCCACTGCGGCACTATTACAGCACTGTGTTGTGTTCGTTCGCCCACACGGGTATATAGTCACCGATAAACTTTTTTAATCTGCCTCGCACTTTAGTCGGTTTTTTCACGGAGTTAGCACGCTATACCACGCCGCCCCGTCTAAGCTACAACACCTTGTCTATGTCAATAGCACGCCGTTTACCTTGTCATTGTGCCGTCTTGACTCCCTCACTCTCATTTAGGATTTAAAGTTCGGCACTAATTCTGCCTCCCTGCGCCATCCAGCCATTTTCACTTTTACTCACCACGATTCCTAAGGTTACTGTATCTGACTCTTCGCACGGCTGGTCAACTCATGTGGTTATCTCCACCTATGACCTTCCAGGTTAAACCACCCAACCAGTGCACTGTAATACCTTGTCACCATCACCAGTACAACAGTATTTTCGCGAACGTTCACAATCCCTTGTTTCTCAATCATAGTCAGATCAATTAATCTGTTCTTTTTATGCCTTTCTCTCTACCTTTCTCTCCTAGGCTATAGAGGCTTATACTGTTAGGCATTATTTATGTCCTGATGATGATCTCCTTGATTTTATAATGGGATCGAAACGCCGTTGACTTTCCTGAGCACCATATACTAAAAACGTGTACCAATTGTTATATGCTTGTAATGGTGTGAATTGCATTTCTGTTATACTACTAATCACAGAAATCCGAAGCTTTTGCCTAAAAGCCCTGTTCTGTTTGTTTGTGATTTCTTCACCATGCCAATTTGTATGTGGTAGGGTACAGGCTTGTGCCCCACTACGAAGAATTGTTGAAGGTTTTTCGTCTGTGATTTTTTCAAAAAGTAAAAGATTGGGACCTCTGTCCGGCTGGACATGTCATAACTAAATATAGTATCCATTGTGTCTATATTGATTTTTGTCTGCATATTGCTTATGCATGGGACCACTGTTGTTTAAAAAAAAAAAAGGTAATAATTTATCAACATTTAACCAGAAGACACAGAAGAACTCTATATAAGCAATGTCCAAATCGAATCAGCCACATCTAGGGGCTCATTAGGATGGCAGACGGACCTTCGTCCGTCCGCCACCCCAGAGGAGGAGGGACTGTCCGCAGGGGCAGCGGCGGTCCCTCCGTGCTAATTAGGATGTGACCGCCACCCTAGCGGTCGCATCCTGTATTATTAACATTGCGGCGGGTGCTGCTTGAAGCAGCACACGCCGCAATGTTAAAAAAACATGTTTTCCTTTGCGTGCACGAAGCTGCAGGCACCGCGTGGTGCCTGCCGCTTCGTGCACGCAAAGGCAGGGGGGTACCATAGGTACCCCCATGTGCACCCCCCACCCCCCTTCACCCCTGGGGGCCCGCAACGGGCCCCCAAAGAAAAGTCCGTATGCCTTTGCACGGCAGAATTGCCGCCGTGTAAAGGCATAGCACCGCTGACATCGTAATATGGCTGGTGGTGTCTGATAGACACCGCCAGCCATGTTAGAGCTTTTCCGCCGCGGACGGAAGGCGACCGCGGTGGAAAAGCGGTGGACGGAAAAAAGATCCCCCAGCCATCCTAATCTGGCGGGGGGTCTTTTTTCAGTCCGCAGCGGTTAATCCGCATCCTCCGAGCTGGCGGTGGCTTCCGCCGGCCCGGAGGATGCGGATTAACCGCAATCCTAATGTGCCTCTTAGTGTCTCTTTGTCTATATACGAGCTACAAATGTATGTACTTTATAATACATGGGATTTTGTAATCCCTGTATAAATGCCTGTCTCTAATGCCTTTATAATTGAAGACACATGACACATTCAGCTGCTGATTATAAAGAAAAGCACCACTTAACTAATATAACTTATTACATTCAATTTCTGACATCACAAAGCCTGTTGCCAGAGCCAGCTGCCGAGGTGAAAGGCAGGTCAGGAAACAGAGCATAATGGAAGCAGGTGTTTAAAGCAATAAAAACGAAACGTTGCTCTTCTTTCTTCTGCTACATTTTTTAGTTTACAATGACCAGCAGAGAGAATATGTTTATATTTTGCACTTATTTGATAGTTAGAGACAAGCTAGACATTTTCTGCAAGTTTCTACACATTCTAAACTACTACAGCTTATATTTATTTTTTTCAAGATGGACTTATCTAAAACTGTTTTAATATCTGTTTGCAGCAAATACCCAACAGGTTTTTGATGTGTTTAATTTCACACTAAAGGTTTTATTTTTATTGTTCATGTTTGAAAACATGCTCACTTTTTCATATGAAAGAGCTACACACCAAGGCTTTAAGTGGCTTCTGATAAAGGTGACTGTGTGACCATGTATTATATGGGATAAAGTAGCCCCTGGAGTAAATGATAAGGTATTGCAAGTCACCTCAGAGTTCCATAATTTTAAAAAAGGAACTCAGCCTCCGGCCTTTTTCTTCTATATGGTTATGGAACTCCTTGGTGACTTGAAATATCCATACAATGTACAGCAAGGGGGTACTTTATCCCAGATATATTAACCTTGTTAAAACAGTGCGTGTATAGTAGTTGAGAGTAATTAAAACCAGTACCAGGAGCAAAGTCAAACATCACCATGTCTCTGAAATGGACATCATCAGTCATAGAATCGCAGGAAGCCATGTTCTCATGTAATAATATCCACTTTCTTGCCTGACCCTGAATACATTTGTGTAATACTTTATATTTGCATAGGTCACTGTGTATGTTTGTGCCTGTCTCCATATGAATTTCTGGGACCACTTCCTTTAAATTACTCCTGTTAACATTGAACATTCATGAAACATGGTAGATATTTTTGCATTAATCAAATTAGCAGGAGTCATAAGAGCTCTATAGAGTACGCGTTTTCAAACAGCCATTTATGATAAACTGTACTCTACTAGAGCATTTGAATATTGAGAGCTCCTCTGAAAACAATGGACAGCTAAACATTGCTGTTCCAATATTCCAATGCACGTCTTTTTTTTAATTCCTGTGGTTTTTAAAAATAAATTCTACCCTCAGTGGGTGGAATGTTCTAATGCTAATATAGTCCTTCTGCCTCAGGCTATAATGGCTGGTAAATGCACTTTAACTCGTTATGTTAAGTTATGTTGGTGCTTGTTAGAAATGGGGTTTCTGGTTGGCTAAGGCTTGCGCCAAAGCCAGGCAGAAACCACCACTCTAGTCAGGGCAAGGGAGTTACGCAACAAGAATAACCCCTGCTCACCCCCTTGACAATGTGACACGTGCAGTAAGGCTTATCCGGGAGGCAATGTGTAAAGCGTTTGCGCAACACACATACTAGGCACACCACAAAAAGGGACTCCACCCAAGGTTATATATAACAATAGCCTTTGTATTACCATAAACACATTAGATCATACTCACACAGATACACTGTGCCAACTGGCACTGGGCAGTCCAAAGAACATGTCCCCTAAAAATGAAGAATCTAAATGGTGCAGCTGCCCACTACTTGCTGGGCAGCTGTGAGGTAGAATTGCGGCAGGGGCCCTCACTGGCCATTAGGACATATTGTGCCCACGGTTGGAGCCACACGGGCTCTACAAATCACTCAGCAAACCGATGGAGCCATCTGGGCTCTAAAAATAATGGGGTCAGAAGCATGGAATCCACACGGGGCTTTGAAAAGCATTACACAATGATGACCCCTGGTGGGGCCACACGTGGGTTCTGAAATCAATAATGTGCCCCTGGGAGCCTTTGAGGCTCTGAAAATAATTGGGGCTTTGTTGGAGCCTCAGGCTCTAAAAACAACGATGCCAAGAATGTGGGAGCGGACTGGCGCCCAGGAACTAACTCTGCCCACCTTTGGAGCGGCCCGCTGCAAGACGGGCCGCTCTGAGGGGCAAATTGACTTGTGCCTCGATCAGGCACACCACTTGATCTCGCGGTGCCCCCCTCAGCCCTGCCTCACTCACCGGGGCTGTCTGGTGTGGGGTGAAGTCTCCGCTGGGCTCTCTCTGGTTTTTGGCAGCTGCACGTGGAGCTCTCTTATCTACCTGGGAGCCCCGACAGACACTGCAACACTCCTTCCTGATTCCCTCTGTGCCACGGGGCTCTCGGGAGCCCCGGGTGCAAACGCCGCCCTTCTTTACTTTTCAGGAGTGCGGGGTAGGCTCCCGTCGCTTCCTGGTTCTTGGAGTGCTCCTCCAATCAAAGCGCGGCCCTCGCGATGAGCCTCCAGGTTCAGGGCACTTGGGCTAATCAGAGCGCGGCCCTCGCGACAAGCCTCCAGGCTCAGGGGCGCTAGGGCCAATCACAGCGCAGCCCTTTCAAAGAAGCCCTGGGGCCGGTGGCGGTGATTCCTTCGGGGCCCAGGCTTCTGCCAGCACAACAGCAAAGCAAAAGGAGGGGTAGGCACCCTCGAGGATAGCAATATACAATATACAGCGGGGTGGGCACCCGCTGTAATTCAGGGCAAAGTCACGGGGTAGGCACCTGCACAATTTAAAACACAGGCAAAAGTCGCGGGGTGGGCACCAGCACGGATTAGAACAAAGATGCGGGAAAAATGCAGGGTGGGCACCGGCCCTGCCACAACAAAAATAAGCAGAGTGGACACCTGCCAAGGTCGGTAGTACGGGAGAATCCCTACGCTTGGGATTCCCTCTCTCTCCCCAAGCAGTGTGACGCTGCAGAGAGCCTCCAAGAAATCAAGGTAGAGCGCTCACCAGGAAAGGGAGATCCAGCGCCTCTTTAGGAAGGTGAATAAAGAGCTTCCCAGGCGCATAGATGCAAAAGTCCAGTAGAGTCTTTTCAAGGTGGGGGGCAAAGGCTGGGCCCAGGGGCCAGCTCACAGGGCCCTCCAGCAGGGAGGCAGTCCCCAGTGGCGGTTCCTCCTGGCACCCAGCAGCAGCAGGCCCCCCTCAAGTCAGGATCCAGAGAACATTTTACATGGGGTCACAGCCCCTTTTTATACACATTTTCCTTTGTCTCCTAGCACAGGGTTAAGGGAAAACTAGATGCAACTGGTTTGTAAGCACTTGAGCGCTTTGTTTGCTCAGCACCTCTCCTTCCATTCACAGAATAGGCTAGGGACATCAGATGCACCACAGGGGGCAGAGCCAGCATTGTGGAGGGAAGGCACAGTCCTATTCAGGTCCCAGGTGAAAATCCTCCCTTCCATCTACTCACTAGCCGCCGGGCAGGCCCATCCTGACTCCTGGAGCCAGGCACACCAGACAGTCCCTGTCACGCACAAGCCAGAGAGACAATCCACATTCACTGCACACAGACATGCCAACTTCTAGAAGTGGCACTTCTACACTAGTCACATTAAATCTGCGCACACCGTCGCGCAGCACTTAATCTCACGAGTTCGTACATACCAAACTCGCCCCTGCACTCCTCTCACTACCATGGACACAAATATCCCCCATGCATTCCTATGGGAGGGCAGGACAATCTCACCACACGCACTCAGACTGCACACACACTTTACACTGGGACACAGTGTTAAAGTGTGCAGAAGCCTAAAACAACTAACACCAGGTCACATTTAAAAGCAAAAAATTTAGGGGTGAACCTGCCAAAAGGGCCAAGTCCAACAGTGCTGGTTCACCAAAATTTTTAAATGCTGTTGTGCATGTAATATATACAAAAAGAACAATTGATGGACAGAATGCAGAACAATGTCATACATTCACCCCAGTACAGAGATCTGGGCTTAAATATATCGTTTTTTTGCTCACCATGCCATTCCAGTTTGGACCCATTAATATGCAAATAGTCTTGACCCTGCACCCAATGGAAACAGCCCAGCTCGAACTGCCAGGCCAGGTCCTCCCTGGACTGCAAACAAGCATCCTAGGACTGGTTTTGGGCTTTCAGCCCTCATCAGCCAGGACAACTTGACTCCAGTGACATGGAGAGAACGGAACCAACATCTGGGAATACCTAACCCACTCGGGGTGGAAAATGCAAAAAGAACAATTGATGGACAGAATGCAGAACAATGTCATACATTCACCCCAGTACAGAGATCTGGGCCTAAATCCATTGTTTTTTTGCTCACCATGCCATTCCTGTTTGGACCCAGCCATATGCAAATCAGTCTTGACCCTGCGCCCAATGGGAACAGTCCAGCCCGAACAGCCAGGTCAAGTCCTCCCTGGACTGGAAACAGGCTTCCTAGGACCGGATTCGGGCCTTCAGCCCTCATCAGCCAGGATAGCTTGACTCCAGTGGCATGGGGAGCACGGGACCCACGTCTGGGCATACCCGTCCCACTCAAGGTGACAAATGCAAAAAGAACGATTGATGTACAGAATACATTCACCCCAGTACAGAGATGTGAAAGTGAGCTGAAGAATGATGATGGATTCAACCCAGATCTGTGACTGGGGGGTGAGTGTTTGGAAAGTTTCAGCACTCCGTCCATCATCTCCTTGTGTTTGCTTTGTTCACCCTAAATTGGCAGGGTATGCCCAGACGTGAATCCCTTGCCCACTTTGCCACTGGATTCAAGATAGCCTGGCTGAAGAGGGCTGTTAGTTCGACACCGGGCCCAGGATGCTTGTTTCCGGTCCAGGGAAGACATGGCTTGCCAGTCGGGCTGGTCTGTTCCCATGAAGCACAGTTCAAGACTGATTTGCATATAGCCGTGTCTAAACTAGGGTGGCAAAGTGAGCTGAAGAATGATGATGGATTAAACTCAGATCTGTGACTGGGGGTGAGTGTTTTAAAAGTTTCAGCACTCCGTCCATCATTTCCTTGTGATTGCTTTGTTTGCCCTAAGTTGGCAGGGTATGCCCAGATGTGGGTCTCTTGCTCACTTTGCCACTGGATTTAAGCTAGACTGGCTGCAGAGGGCTGTTAGCCTGAAACCGGTCCCCCGATGCTTGTTTACAGTCCAGGGAAGACATGGCTTGGCAGTTCGGGCTGGTCTGTTCCCATGAGGCACAGGGTCAAGACTGATTTGCATATAGCCGTGTCTAAACTAGGGTGGCAAAGTGAGCTGAAGAATGATGATGGATTAAACTCAGATCTGTGACTGGGGGTGAGTGTTTTAAAAGTTTCAGCACTCCGTCCATCATTTCCTTGTGTTTGCTTTGTTTGCCCTAAGTTGGCAGGGTATGCCCAGATGTGGGTCCCTTGCTCACTTTGCCACTGGATTCATGCTAGCCTGGCTGAATAGAGCTGTTAGCCCAAACCCGGTCCCAGGATGCTTGTTTCCGGGCCCAGGAAGACATGGCTTGGCAGTTCGGGCTGAACTGTTTCCATGAGGCACAGGGTCAAGACTGATTGCATACCTGTGTCTGAACTGGGGTGGCACAGTGAGCTGTAGAATGATGATGGATTCTACCCAGATCTGTGACTGGGATGAGTGTTTGAAAAGTTTCAGCACTCCATCCATCATCTCCTTGTGTTTGCTTTGTTCGCCCTAAGTTGGCAGGGTATACCCAGATGTGGGTACCTTGCTCACTTTGCCACTGGATTCAAGCTAGCCTGGCAGAAGAGGGCTGTTAGCCCGAAACCAGACCCAGGATGCTTGTTTCCAGTCTAGGGAAGACATGGCTTGGTATTTCGGGCTGGACTGTTTCCATGAGGCACAGGGTCAATACTGATTTGCATATAGCTGTGTCTGAACTGGGGTTGCAAAGTGAGCTGAAGAATGATGATGGATTCAACCCAGATCTGTGACTGGGGGTGAGTGTTTGAAAAGTTTCAGCACTTCTTCCATCATCTTCTTGTGTTTGCGTTGTGCATGTAATATAGCCTGCTGCCAAGGGCTATGCCAGTTGTTAAAGGCCATGAACCCAAGCTATTGGATTGAGCCACAGGCAAGGGCCAATAATGAGGGAAAGGGCCTTTAACAACCAGTTTAGCCAGAGGCACAATGGCTATAAGCTAATAAAACATTCCACCATTCCAAGGGTGGAATATTCTAAATTCAAAAGGGAGAAACATAAAGGCAAACATTGAAATGTTGGAGCAGAAGGCTTATAGTAACCAGCATAAGCCCAGAGCCACTCCATTGTTTTCGAAGGAGCTCTCAACATTCCATTGTTCTAATATAGGTTAGTAGTCCACCATAGCGGGCTATACCGGCTATTAGAACATTGGAATTTTGAGCACTACATTGAAAACAATAGAGCGCTCATGGCTTCAAATGGCCATTAAAAGTCAGGAGCATCCACAGTCTAATGTTTAACAAAGGCCTCACAAAGCCGGGGGGATTTCAATCTCCTCGGGCTCCATGAGGCCTCTATTTTACAAATTAGATTACTCTGCCCTCTGGGGCAGAATTTTCTAATAGTCTTAGAGCCCTCCTTAGTGGGATCTACTGCCCATAAAAGGCTTTCTCCCTTGTTTAACGCTGGAGTGGGCTTTATTGGCCGGTAGAGCCCGCTATGGCAGACTCTAAGGCTAGATTAAAGGCCCTCTCTGCGAGGGCCTTTAACAGGGGGGTGGGCCTTTATTGGTCATTATAGCCCAGCTACAGTGGGCTATAAAGCTATTACTTTAACAATAATAATGGGGTGACCCGGTGTCCCTCAGAACCTGGGTATAAGTGTTAAACAAAACAATTGGTTCTGTCAAGATTATCAATTGCTTTTGAAAGCTCAAGAAGCATAAAGTTTACTTGTAACATATATCAAAGATTTAAGAAAAGGAGTGTAACACACACAAAGGTCAGATTTCAATCATATATTTAGGTACTATCAAATATACAAGGCTGTCGCAATATACAAACTTAATTGCCAAAAGGATTTGAGTGACTGTGGTGCAGAAGTGATATGTATTGATAAGTGATATAGACAATACACTATGTACAGGACAAAAATGAAAGTGCAATCAAAAGAGGAAAAAAGGGAAATTTCTCTTTGTCCTTATGATTTTTCCACATATGCTCCAGGATCCATTGAAGGGTTAAACTATAATCATGGGCGCTGTGCAGACATATATGATGCGTTGACGTTTTAACCCTGCGCGTTGCGCAAATTATAACAAAGCGTCAAGGTGGGTCTTCTTCAGGACAAGGAGGGAGGATATGCAGCCTATGGGTTAAATTAGAAAACTAAGTCAGGTGTGTGTTAGGAAATAGAACAGTGATTAATTGTTCCTATGAAGTAAGGCTTACCAAAATGCAGATTCTCTAATGTGTTTGCGAAGGGCATCTGAATCAGGTAGTGGTCCATATATCAGCCAGTGATAGCCTAAGAGGTTGATAATATTCATTTAGTCACTCACATTGTAATTAGTTAGAGGATTAAAGCTGAGGAGAGAGTGTCTGGGTTTAGACAAACCTCAAATTATTTCTTTGCAGATTTCTTTGTGTTCAGACTTCCACCCGTCAGTTAGAGTCTGTGAATGTGGCCAGTCCATCATTTTACTGTTAGACATTAAGAGGAGGGCATTTATGACGCGAAGACGCGTATCTAAAAGTGTTCTCTATTCTATTCTTACCAGGATCTGGCAGCATGTGTTCATCCGGCTCTCATTCAGTGGGAAGAGTGAGGCCAGGGGACCGAGGCTGGTAATTAATAGCCTTCCAGGCGTGCATAGGACGTGCACGCTGGCCCGTGTAAGTCATGATTGTGCTACATGGCATAGGGAAAGATGCATGCAAGGTGCAGCAGCTACGTATGGCTGTCCGTAGGCCAGTTGTTAGAGATATGCTAAAAAATATTTACACGAAGAAGATTGCAAGGCATTGACATTCGGATATATTCACGTTCCGATATGGTTAAGTTACAGCATGTCTCCGTTATATGCCTTCGTGCAAGTAGTGCTTAACAGTCAGTACATAAAGAAGATTTTATGCAAGATATTTACATTCGAACAAAGTCATAGCACGTCTACATTATTTGCCTTTACGCAAATAGTGCTTGAAACGTGTGTACATAAAAAAGATTTCAAATTTATATGCAAGGCATTGCTCTTCAGACGTGGTCGTGTTCCGATATAGTTCAATTATAATATATCTGACCTCGCTATTAGAACATTCTGCCACATGAGGGCAGACTATTCGAATTAAAAAAACATAAAGACCTTTTGATGCCCGAGGGAGCTGAAATCCCCCTCAGGCTCCAGAGCCTCTGTTTCACAGCTCTTTCCATGAATTTTCTTGTTGCAAAGTCATTCTGTGCCCTGGGCAAACCCCACCTTTTTTACTGACTAATACTGGTGGTAACTAACTCTGACTGACCCTGGGCTCTGCCTAACCAGGCCCATAGCTAGTGCTATGCCGAAGGAGCCACTTAAATGCTGTGAAACCACCAACATTCACTAGGGTCCACTATGGATTAAGGTACCCCAAGAATTTGCATGGCCTCCCCGATAAGGCCTTAGTACATAAAAGGGCAGGGGGATTGAACCTACCTTTAAGTCCCTAGTATATAATAGGGCATGGCAGTTTAGAGGCCAGCAGCCCTTTTTGTTGCACTTGTATGTGTGCATTGCTGTAGCCTGAGGTCAGTTTAAAACCAGCCCTGGGTTGCAGGACGGCTTTTAAAATGCAATTTGTGCCCTAGCTCAACTTTGGTGTTTGGAATTATTAGAAATTGATGAACTACAATGTTTGGACATATTAGGTACCCCCAGGATCCCCCCTAGGTATCCCAAGAGGGGGGGGGGTCAGGTATTTATAAGGAGGATCATTATAAAATGAGTTTTATATGACCTGGGTTTAGTGAAATTGCACTATTCACTACCTACATTGTGATAAAGTGCATCACAAAATCGACTTTGTGCTAGGAGTACTAGTACTGTGGAATGAGGATCTGCAATATGTTTACATATTCAGAACCCCTAAAGTCTGCACTAGGAGTTCCAGGGGTGGGGGTCCTGTAGATATAGGCAGGGTCCTTATAAAATATGTTTTTATAAGCCCTGATGTTGGAAAAATGGGCCAAGTAATTTTTCTCATTGCACATCCCCTGACACATATGTTAACATGGCAACAAGTTAATAATTCCTGCTAAGAGAATCATAAAAATGCCATTCAAGGACTTCATAGAATTGTATTGATAAATCCAACAATGTGATATTGTTGACTTTCTCCTAAAGTGTACAGACAAGACGTGATAAGAATGTCTTGTCTGTAATCCAAAAATCAACCTTCCAGTGATCTGTCCTGATTGGACAGAGTTAAGTGGATTAGCCAGGCTCCTTTAATATTGTGACAAATAACCTCTGGGGTTAGGAAGCTCTTCTGGGAGGGCAGGGTTCTGCTACATAGGATTGCCAGAGCAGGGGAGGGGTCACACACACAATATTCTTCAATGAAAAGAGGAGACTGGCAGAAGAAGCTAGTTTAATTTACACCTCTACTCTGTGAACCCAGCCAGATAGTAGGATTAAGGAAGGAATGAGCAGATGCAAGGGGAAGAGACTATGGAGATTAACCATCCTGGGGGTGTGTTTAGCCAGCTCTTCTCTCCCTCCTGGAAAATTATCCATGATGGATTTTGGAGAAATTGTGCTCTCTGTAAGAAAATAGTGCCAGAATTTGAAGATGGGGTCATACCCTGGGGTGTTGCCCTGCACCTCAATGGACAGGAGTGCCCTCTTGTCTGACCCAGAGAACTTGAAATAAGTATCTGAGGGGGGCAGAGCCTCTCACATCTGCTGCTTGAAACTTAAGAAAGAAGAAGTGTTCATGCTGAGAAGTTTTATTTCCACCAACCAGGTCCTGCAATCTGAAGACTGCACCTGCTGCACAATCTAGAACGACAGCCCGATGGACTGCCTTGTTGCATAAGGACTTAAGAGTGGACTACCTGCAAGCTACACGTTAACAGAGCTCACCTGGAACATCACCACCAAGAATCTTCACCTGGAGTACTACCAGTGGATTTGTATTGTTTTGTTCAAGTGGATTGTGGGAACTGAAGTTCCAAACTTTCAAGGATCATCTTGGAGCTTCCAGACCCTTGCAGTACATTTTGGACACTATGGTACCCACTGTGGAACTTCAGGAAGAAGTTCCAGAAGTTTGAAGACGTTTGGAGCAACTTTGGGAAAAAGCATCATAAGTGGACTGAGTCTCTCTGGCCAGCCAAGCAAACAAACCTTGGTGAAGAGCAGTGAGAGGCCAATGAAGGAAAAGCTCTGTAAAAGTTTATAAGTCCGAGCGTAGAATAGGTGACCAGGACCAACCACACGGGCCAAGCCGCCCACCTTCAACTGTGAGTTTGCCTGGATTCCTGGTTCATCCCGCTGAAAATCTCCGGAGGTCGGACTTCCACAAGTTTGACCAGGAACTGTTTTCAATGCAGGCTGACGAACCCTCGCCTAATCTGGACTGGCTGAGAGCTTCAAGGGACCACAGGAAGAAAAGCTCTAGAAAAGTTTCAAAGTCAGAAGGTAAAAACTTTGACCGAGACCTATTGTGAGGGGTGGCCATGCAGTGCTCCATTGAGGTCAGCCTAAAAGTTTGACTTTGTCTCGGTCTAGCATGGCCAGATGTCCCAACAGGCGCTATAGGTTTCTCTGTGCTATACCGTGCATATATCTTTAAAAATTCTTATCTCCGGTTCTCTACATTGGATTTTTTTTGTTTTGGAGTCATGTTAATGATAGAAATATTTCCTATTTTTATAAATTGGTGTTAGATTTTTATTGTGTGTTGTGCCTTAATTATTTACTGAATTGGTGTTTTTTAATGCTTTACATACCTGTCTTTGAAGTTAAGCCTGCCTGCTTGCAGCCAAGCTACCAAGGGTTGAGCATGGGAATAATTTTATAAGACCTGTACTGATCCCTATATTGTGTTAGCAACTTTATTGCCAGCGGTAGATATACATTTCCCCCTACTAATATCCCGCTTTCCAACAGTTCTTCAGGTAAAAGCGCATGCAGGGCCACAGCTGTTAGCGGTTGAACTTTTACAGTGTTGCAGCTGGAACTTTATTTATTTTTTCTCTTTAGTTACCTTGGGCCCAAAATCATAAATAATTTATGGGTATTCTCTCTTCATCTATTTATGATATCTAGCCACACCCACATAGGCTTTGGTCCTCTGATGGACCTTGCTCATCGCAGTGAGGGGTGAGGAACTAAGGTGTCTACCGTTGGCTACCAAATGAGGACACACTACTTGGTAAACAACTCACAGATTGGAAATCAAATTCAAGTATATTACTCTCAAGATCATGTTATAAATGTAGAGGATGACAACGGGAAGCCCAAACCTCCTAAAGAAGTTCAGTCAGACCAAAATCATGCACACCAATAGTTCTGCTGCAGCAGTGCAGAATAATAAGAAAACAATCTGGTGTAATGAGAAAATCCATCGTTATGCATTAGAATCTGAGCCATTGTAAGCACGGTCTCTGTGGAAAGACCATTTAAAAATTGTGATTAAAGAAGACTCAGGCAATAAAGATCACATTTTGATATTGTATTAAACAAATTTAGAATTCAAAGCAAAAATCAACATTTTAGGCAATAAGTCACGAGTCTCGATAAGCAATTACAAAATTGAATATGAAACCACACAGTAGCAAAGTCAAAAGGCAACCTGACAAGGAAATATGAAACCTAATATTTAGCCACAGAGTCCACAAATTTTGCTAAGTAGGGGGAATTTCTACCACCAATAGAGACAGGAGGACAGTTCAGGAAAGTTCTCTTAGGAAAAGCATAAATTTCGGTCAGAGTTAGGATGAGGGAAAGGAGTCAAAGAATGGCGAACCAGTAGTGTGAGCGAGCCTCACTTTTATGAATTCCAAAGGAAGCAATGGAGAAGAAAGCCAGCATTAACAGCCTCGGCATCAGGAAAACAAGAACTGCTAAGAAAAGGATGTCTCAGTTCAAAACTCTGAGAGCATGTCTCTCTGAGAGACCGCATTTGCAAGTGTCCGTATGCCCCCACAAGAGAATGTCCGAGCATCTCTGTCAGCTCTGCATGCACCGTTCTAAGAGTCTCCTCAATAATTTATTACTTGCTGTATCCAGGGGTGACCTCAACTGTCACCCCACAATGGTCCGCTGTCTGCAAGAGCTGTGAAAGGGGGCTGAAGTCAGCCCCTGGTTCTCCCAGGCTTGGTTGAACTGCTTTTTGTAGTTCAGCCAAGCCAGGGAGACCCAGGAGCAGAGCAGCATTCACCCCTCTCTCCTTCTGCAGCCCTAGTGACACTGAGCTACAGGATGAGGGAAGAGTGAAGGCTGCATATGTCCTCCTGGACGGCCTCTGACTTTCGCTTTCTTCTGCCTAAATAATATATTTTAGAAGGGCAGGGGGAAAAGAAAGACAGATGCTGTGTATTAGGACATTGAAATATTAAGAGCAGCGGGCTTATAGCTGTCCATATAGGGAAACATCCTTTACAACGAAACTTTTACAACGCAGTGCTATTACAACGCACGTTTTACAAAGAAAACCATTACAACGCATTGCACTTGGGGGCGCTCTAGGATAGGGAATAGATTTAATTTACTATCCAACACCTTCCCTACTATCCACGGGGACTGGAGTTGGAATAGTAAATTAAACTATTCACTATCCAGCACCCCAAAGCGCTATGCGTTGTAACAGCATGCGTTGTAAAAACTGCGTTGTAACAGCACGCGTGGTAAAAGCATGCGTTGTAGTGTCATACATCCGTTCATATAGGCTGCTGCATCTCCATTGTCTTCAAGGGAACTTTCAATATTTCAATGTTGTAGTTAATGAAAGAATACTAAAATGACACACATTTTATGGGAACAGTTCAAACAAAAAGTCTTTTAATATTTGCGAAAATTAAGTAGCGAGGGGATGGAATGGAGAAAGACCTTAAGTTTCGTCCATTCCCCTGCCACTGCTGCTGAAAGCACTCTACCCTCAAATGTTACTGTTTAGGTTTTTGGGGTTGTCCAATATGAACTGGCCACAAGTGTGCAGGGATCAATTCGAAATATTAAGATGGAATTTGGAAGCTATAAAGTAGAAAGCAGTGCCGCAGTTCATCCGATGTATGATTGCCAGAGGTTTGAAGAGAACCATCTTCCAGATAAGTAGCCATTGGAGACATTCAAGGACAGGTGACATGTGTCCCTATTATGGGGTACCTGAACTGAGTCATGCTTCTGCATTTTGTGAGGTTATCTGGATGTCCCAGATAGCAAGAGCTACCATAATCGAGATGGAACTGTACCAAGGCCATAACAACTGGAATGTAATCATTAGTACCAGTAAAGAGCACACTTTTCTCGAGGAGTTGAACAGTCATATGCCACGCTAGACATCTGGTGTTCCAAAGGAAGCTTTGAGCATTGATAAATTCTTAGATTACAGTGATCTTTGCACAGGAGGGGGATCCATTACTTCCAGCCAACTGATGGAAGTCAATGTGTTAGTGTGAGTTTAAGTGCCATTCTGTTCATGTGCCTGAGCCGCTGTGGTCTGTAACTTTGAAAGCAGGCTATAGTGCTGTAATAACACCCTGTTATGTGGTATTATTAACGTTCCTCCTACCAAATTAGTGAATAATCATCAAAGATAACCCTTCCAACACCCATACTCACCTAGTTTAGATAATCGTAGAAATGCATGGGATTATAGTAAATAGTACCTTTGTGAAAGTATGTCTTTTAAATGATAAACTGCTTGACGTCCGATCTAAATACCAACATATGCAAACACTTTAAAAAAAAAAAGAGTTCAATCTTCATACTCTTTAAATGATGCAGGGCATCGCTCAGCACTTCATTTCAAAACAGAGCATCAAGTTTCATAATCACGTTGAACATATCAACCACAAGTCCAGGCTGAAATTTTATCTCAAAGCAAATGGTTTAGATTCCTTTATTTTTTCTACTAAGAATAAGCATCTGAGAGGGTGGGTGGCACTGACATCGCGGAGCTAGCAAAAGCATGAGAATCTTAAGAAAAATGTTTCGACTCATTTATGGCATCGGCTACAGGTATAGATGAATTTGATGAAACCTACAGATGATATTGCGGTGCCTTACCTATGCATTGACTTTTTTTTATTACACCTTTCTCACTGGACTGCATGCACATCCATTACCATCCTTTTATTATGTGTTCTGCTGCCTTCAGTCTTTAGATGGTCCAGTTTTTCACCTGTGTAGTGTTCCAAGCCATACAGCACCAATCCCAATCTCCTACCTACACAGTGATGTCAGCTGAGCATGGTACTCTCTCAGACCCATAGTCCATTCTGTTAGGGGCAGGTATGCAAGTGTCTTCCTGTGTGGATGAGGGTCTTTGTTTGTGTAGGGTTTAAAATATAAACACATTCAATACAAGGGCTCTCATCCTCTGTTAGCTTAATTTCAATTGGTCGCTTTTATATACTTCAACACACTCATCCACGGTTATTTTATGTTATATTATGTATGCTATGCTATGCTATGTTATGCTATGATATGCTATGTTATGTAGTTTCGTGGAGCACACGGTTATCAAGCATGGTAACTTGGCATTTAGATATGAGTAAAGAAAGAATGACTGCCAAAAGGCGTGGCTAATCTAATATTGCCAAGCTTTCAGCAGCTTGCTAAAAGGTACAAGATGGGTTTGAGCGTGTTGTAGGATGGGAAACACTCCCGGAGAAAGGCTGCATGTATGGAAAAAGCACGGCCCCCAAATCTAACACGACGAAACATTGGCACAGATAACAGTTTAGTCAAAGAGGATCTCAAAGTTCTTGTCGGATTGTAGGTGACAACTTTTCTACAAAGATATTTATGGGTCTGTGAAGTGCCTTTGAGACCATGCAGAATGTTTTACACCAGATCTGCTTTTTTGCTGGGAAGCCAGTAAAGGAAATTTAAAATGGAGGGGAAAGTACCACTCTGGAAGCTGCATTTTGAAGTCATTGTAGTTGAGAGACTGCTTATTCCCAAACACCTAGGTAAAGCAAGTTGCAGTAGTCTAGTCTACTGAGGAGAGTGGACTGGACTACTACCATTTGAGAGGCAAGTAGGAGGTAAGGATGAATTCTTCTGAATAGTTTACAGAGAAGATAGCAGGACGAGGCCAAAAAGTTCACCTGAAAGGTGAGAGAAAGATCAGGATCTAGCATGAATCCTAAGTTACACACTTGTGGGAATGGGAATGGGTGGAAGTGTGAATGTGGCCCTAGTGAGGATGCCAGAAGTTGAGCCTGTAAGGTTTTAAGATTCTCTGGTGTGGAGAAGTGTTAGAGTGTTAGAAATGGGGTCTCTAGTAGGCACCCTAACCAAGTAGGGGCCACACTCCTATTCAGGGTAAGTCACACCACAATCCCAACTTATCCTGTGCTCACCGTTGGCAGCTTGGCATAGAGCAGGCAGGCTTAACTTAGAAGGCAATGTGTAAAGTATTTGTGCAGTAGCTCATACAACAACACAGTAAATACACCACAAAATGACTCCACAGCAGTTAGTAAAATAGAGAATATTCATCTGAGTAAAACAAGTCCAAAATGATCAAAACCCGTCAAGTAGAAGTCGAGTTATTAAATGTTGAAGAAATAAATGCAATGAAGTGCTTAGAAACAGGTAATGCTAAAAAGGTTACTTCGCGAGGGACTGGTGCAAATCCAAAATTGCAAAGGAGTGCAGGCTGGCTACATTAATCCACTTGGGACCGCTGGGCCCCCTAAACACATTAACTTCGATCCTGGGGCGCAGTCTATGCAGTAAAGTTCTGCACATTCCAGCGTAGGTTCCGAGAGACTGTACGGTGAGGCTTTGCAATGTTTCAAGTCGTCTGGCATCAGTTCCGAGAGCTGTGCGGCAAGGCTTTGAGGGGCTTTGTGCTGCTTGGCATTAGATTTGACAGAAACTCAGCCGCAGAACCCACTTCTGAGGCCAAACTTGGAGTAGGCACCTCAGGCAAAGTTAGGACTCATAGATGGCAGAGTCGGCAGCACCAGCAAAACCCTTTTCCCTGAGACTTCAGAAACAAAAGGCAACCTAACAAGCCCATGGAGATTACTTTGGAGGGAAGGCAGAGTCAAGCTTTCCTTTCAGCAGAGTCAGAGAGCAGTAGACCCCAGGGCAGCAAGCAGAAACTCAGTCCTTCCGTAAAAGCAGTTCCATTGAGTCCTTCGCGCAGCACTGCAGTTCTTCTGACAGAGATTTGTGTAGGTCCAGCAGTGTCGGATTTGATGGGACCAGAGGCCCAGTACTTATACTCAAATGGGACTTTGATGTGAAGGAAACTTCAAAGAAGGGTTTTGAAGTGCACAAGTACCCCCTTTAAATCTGAGCTCTCACTCCAGACTACAGATGGAGGTTTATCGGTTCTTTGTATGGGGTAAGGCCACTACCCTTTAAAGAGTAAGGGTGAATCCCTTCCTCCCATCTGCCCAGGGCACCCATTGGAATGCATATGTGTGTTAAATCACACCCAGTCATTTCCTGTATCTTTGGATGTCTAGAAGGAATGCACAAAGGAATCTGTAACCTAGCCCAGACATGTATTAGAGACAGGCTGTAAGGCACACAGAACAATATGAGCAGAGAAATGTCCATTTCCTAAAATTTGCATTTCTAAGATAGAAATGTTAAATCTGACCTTACTAGTAAAGAGGATTTATCATTACCAATCAAAAGGTAGGAAACATAAAAAAGCTACTCCTTTCTGATCAGGAATTACAGCTTAAAGGTGTTTTAAGGAACTTTAACTCCTTTCTTAACTGCAATTTGGAAGTGGTAAATTAGCATGAAGTTGAACTTCATGCTAATTCACCGAAAATATTCAAATATGCACAAATTGCATTTTTGAAAGTTTTAATTTACACACACACATGCCCTTGGTCTCCAGATAAAAATGGTGCCTCACTCATGTGGGAGGCCCAAGTTGACGCGGCAGACAAGGGCCCAAAACTTATTGAGGTGACGTCAAAATTGCCTATCTCAAAACGACCTGGTTTCGTAAGGGGGGGTCAACTGGGTTTTTGGCCCCATGCTCGGCGGCCTTCGAGGGAAACCTACCAAACCCACACATTTCTGAAAACTAGACACCCGGGGGATTCCAGGGAGGTATGGATTGCGTGGATCCCCCAACGTTTCCTTACCCAGAATCCCCTGCAAACCTCAAATTTAGCTGAAATAATCACTATTTCCACACATTTTTGTGTGGGAAAGTTGTGGCATCACTGGGCTGACACAAATTTTCTACCACCCAGCGTTCCTCCTGGTCTCCCGATAAAAGTGGTGCCTCACTTGTGTGGGAGGCCCAAGTACACATGACAGATAAGGGCCCAAAACGTATTGAGGCGACATCAAAATTGCCTATCTGAAAAAGACCTGGTTTTGCAAAGGAGGTCACCGGGGTTTTTGGCCCCGTGCTCGGCGGCCATCTAAGGAAACCTACAAAACCCACACATTTCTAAAAACTGGACACCCCGGGGATTCCAGGGAGGTATGGCTTGCGTATTTCCCCCAACGTTTCCTTACCCAAAATCACCTGCAAACCTCAAATTTAGCTGAAAAAAACACTTTTTCCACACATTTTTGTGTGGGAAAGTTGTGGCATCACTGGGCTGACACAAATTTCCTACCACCTAGAGTTCCCCTGGGTCTCCCGATAAAAATGATGCCTCACTCGTGTGGGAGGCCCAAGGACCCGCGACTGTGGCAATGACGGTCCGAATCCCCTTATTTTAATAGGGCGGTCGGGAGACCGCCATGCCTCCACAAGTCTGGCAGTCGGTGGACTGCCAGATTTGTAATTAAGCCCTAAGTGTCCACAAGCCCAACAGTTTTAACTGCCCACCCCCTTGGGCCATACTTATAAAAAGTGCCTAATTTGGGCCAATGGTGGAGGTGGCCCTTCTTTTTGGGGACCTCAACAAACTTTGATGAAAACAAAGAGACAGAAAAGCACAAAAAAGGAGCGAGAAGGAGGAAGAGAAAGGTGGAAAAACAGTAACAAAGGGAAAAAGCAGACACAATAAAGTATTTGCAAGATTGAGATAAAGAGTCAGAGGCTCCTGTATTGTCTTAAAGAGGCATGAGGTGGAATAAAGACTAGCAGCCTTGGTACTGGGCACCAACTATTTGTTTGCTCTGGCCTCAGGCTACTCACCGAAACGTTGAGCCCTGGCACGTGTTCTTTTACAAACTAAGCACTGCCTAAAAACAAGTATTTTTATGTATAACATATATCCATCAACGATTTGTCGAAAATCAACAGTTAATGACGGTCAAAACTGACTTGGAAAATTACGCACACAGGTAAAATGTAAATAAAGAATTAGGAAATTCATTTTCAGATCTTTTCGTAAGTGATACGTTTAAAAAAAGAGCATAGGTAAGTAAATTACAGCAACTTGAAGCAACTCACAGATGTGTTGAAGTGTACGTTGTCAAGTCATTTTATTCAGAAGTGGCAAAGAGTAAAATCTTACTCTTGTTAGAATAACTATTCAAATATTAATGTTACTCGTCCGCACACAATATCGTAATTGCCGTAATAAGTCAAATTTCACATTAAAATGCGTTGCACATTAAATAAAGGATAAGCAATAAAGTGCATCAGTGTTTGAGGGGGATTCAATCTTAAGTAAAACATTAAAAATGTACATATTATTCCCGAACTGTAGCATGCACGAGAAATGTCTTCTCAGCATTCAGTGCTTTTAGAGAGCGCCAGCGCATTTCTGCTGATACAATCGCTTCATTGTTCAGAGGTCAGGCAACATTGAATCGAATAATCAATACTTAGAGCTATATTAAGTCTGTTGCAAGCTTAGGTGATTTATTTTTTACACCCATACCGACCCCCAAATAAACGCTCACAGTGGCATGCTTATACATTGTCTGTATTTAAATGCTCAATGAAAGTAAACCATGACAGTGTCATGTTGAGTTGTGTTATGAACCCTACGGAAAACGATGTCTTCCGGAACAGAGGGATTTTTTTTCCTCCAAAAATCTAACTTTGTGTGAACGAAAATTAGGAAATCCATGCCTTTGAACGATTTTTTTAAGCACAAATTAGCGTATTTCGTTCACCTCATCCTTTTCTACTTTAACTTGATAGTTGTGTGGTTTTTTGCCGAAATGCTTCCTCGGGATTGCCTTTCCACCTAATTAGTACATTGTTTTATTTCAGTCTATTAGGAATAATCTGCCAAATTGTCGAGCGGTCCAGCTTCCTGCTTCATTTGTTGGACACATTGTTACTGCAAGTGAGCCAAAACTTCCGGCACGTGCCTCATGCTGAGATAGCGGGAAAGGGTCCACAGCCTTTCCATCAGAGGCGCGCGCTTGTCCTTGAGTCCTAACCTTGAATCTGGAAGACGATGTATTATATACAGGCCAATCTAGACAAGCAGGAGCAGGAAGTCAGGTTGACTCCCTTGCTATCAGCAGTACTCCCTTATTTCTTTACAAATAATTGCTTTCTGCTGTAGGAGGTCAAAAGCAAATGTGTCTGCTTTTTCTCCACACTATCTTCGACCACACAGAAAGAGGCTACTTTTTAAAATGATTTGACTGGTTGATCGGGACGGTCTTTCATGTTTATACTGAAGGCACATTAAACTTTTAATTCGTGCAGCAATTACTAAGGCCTTGGTCTTTGATCTGACAGCAAGTCTACCTCGGTGCCCGCAGGTCATTCGTGTATCAAAATAAGTGCCTTCATTTTCTCCTTTTCTGGCATTTTCACTTCTCCTTTATTTATACTTGAAAAATGTTGGTTATAGAAAAGAACACTTAAAGACACAGTTGCGCTATGTTCTACTGAGATCTGCTTGAGATGCCATAATCATGATTTCTAGTTTTATCTTATGCAGCACACATGTGTATACATACATATGTGCATGGAATATGACTTTTAATCTCTATTCTTGAGTGTATGGAGGAGCAGACGAGGCGAGGAGTGATGCCTTTCCTTCAGCAAAGAGAATAAAGAGGACAATCTGCACATATGGTTTATATATAACATGCTATGTTTCTCAAGAATCGGCCAAACTGTGTTCATATGTGTAGCTCAATAACACCCTTTTGAAAAGATCTTGTGAGTATCCGACTAGCTGTTTTCTTGATTGGAAACTTTTTGCCGTACCGAATTTGCCAACTTGCCATATCGACTGACTCTGGGACTGACTTTGGGACCCACCTGTTTGTACGCCATCTAGCCGCCGGAGTATCCTGCCTGCCTCCCGCCGCCCACTCGCTACTTACATCCTCCGAGTGTTGCCGCCGAGCGGAGAGCGGGACAGGGAACTGCAAATCCCATCAGCCCATGCGGGCTGCGACACAGGAAACCACGCCAGGAGGCGCATAAAAACAGCGTCAGCCCCTGCTGAGGGGGGAAACTTTTTGCCGTACCGAATTTGCCAACTTGCCATATCGACTGACTCTGGGACTGACTTTGGGATCCACCTGTTTGTACGCCATCTAGCCGCCGGAGTATCCTGCCTGCCTCCCGCCACCCACTCGCTACTTACATCCTCCGAGTGTTGCCGCCGAGCGGAGAGCGGGACAGGGAACTGCAAATCCCATCAGCCCATGCGGGCTGCGACACAGGAAACCGCGCCAGGAGACGCATAAAAACAGCGTCAGCCCCTGCTGAGGTGGGAAACTTTTTGCTGTACCGAATTTGCCAACTTGCCATACCGACTAACTCTGGGACTGAGTTTGGGATTCACCTGTTTGTACGCCATCTAGCCGCCGGAGTATCCTGCCTGCCTCCCGCCGCCCACTCGCTACTTACATCCTCCGAGCGTTGCCGCCGAGCAGAGAGCGGGACAGGGAACTGCAAATCCCATCAGCCCATACGGGCTGCGACACAGGAAACTGCGCCAGGAGGCGCATAAAAACAGCGTCAGCCCCTGCTGAGGGGGGAACATTTTTGCCGTACCGAATTTGCCAACTTGCCATATCGACTGACTCTGGGACTGACTTTGGGATCCACCTGTTTGTACGCCATCTAGCCGCCGGAGTATCCTGCCTTCCTCCCGCCGCCCACTCGCTACTTACATCCTCCGAGTGTTGCCGCCGAGCGGAGAGCGGGACAGGGAACTGCAAATCCCATCAGCCCATGCGGGCTGCGACACAGGAAACTGCGCCAGGAGGCGCATAAAAACAGCGTCAGCCCCGCCTCGCGGGACGCCGGGCGAAGCCCGGGCAAAGGGCGGGCCCTCTTAGGACCTCTGAGGCCAACGGAGGCTGGGGTGGGCCACCTCCCTTATCGCTTATATCCCGGCAAGGACCTACGACTACTACTCCAGTAAGCTGACACATCAGAAATATACTATTTGACATTTTCTTTTTCTGATTTCTCTGAACACTATATGCCTGCTAGACTGTTCGGGGTAACTGTAAGTGCTTAGTGTGGTTTAGTTAGGATCCCATTGCCTTTGTACGCATCATGTCTTCAATCCTCCCCAAAGAAAAAACTGCATTGCCAGGAGGAGGAAATAATGGAACGTTAGACAATTACGTCATTAGGGTTACAGCAGGTATTGATAGGGAAATTGCACTTGCCGAGAGGCGGGCCGATAGACGCCGCTCAGTTGAATTAATGAAGAACAGGCGTTCATCTCTGGGTCCGCTACAACTAGTTATTTCACCGCATGCTGGTACACACGTTAGTACACCCCCCGAACGTGAGGGACTTGAGGCAACTCTCAATGACAGCATCCCGCTACTCCTCCAAGATAGAACTTTTTTACCAGATGCAAGTAATGAATTGAATATAAATGTTTCTGCATCTCTCTGTAATCTGACACCAGAGGTAGAAGTTCTGACAGACACACTGCAGCCAACTGTAGAGTCTGTCCAGAAACCCAATAAATCTCCCAAAAATCCCCGAGCCCAAGGCCCACCCCCGAAAAGAAGGAGAAAGAGGGGGAGTGGATTTCAGAGAAATAAGATCATTCAAATTAACTCTGACAATTCTAAGAGCTCTTCACCCAATGCACCCATAATACCTGCCATATCGATTCCATTACACTTCCCAGTAAACAAAACATCATCCACTGATTTTATGGGAAGTATGGAACAGCTAATTAGGTCTTTCATATTGCCACTAAAGGAGAGATTAAAAAGATTAGCTCAACAGTTGGGAAATTTAGAGCAGGCAATTGGGGAAATTAAAGGGGCTATTGAGGATTTACCAAAGCCCCCTTTGGTGCCTACGATCACTGGTCTATCCTCAAACAGCACTGTCCAAATGGGAGCAAAAACCTCCAATCAAGATAATTTGAAATCTCTGACATCAATGCTTCCTAAAATAATACGACAAAATGTTAAAACTAGTGATAAAGAGGCTCTGACAGGTGTAAAACTTAAACACCCAGGAAATACACAAAAATCAAACTGCTGTGAAAACCTTGATAGGGTCATTCCCCCCAAGAAGTGTAATGTAGAACTGTCTCCGGAAGCAGCTCCGCTAGTGGTAGTTCTCACTGGAGTGCCTGTTTTGGAGGATACTAAGAGAGAAGATCAATACCAGTTAAAAAACAAAGTTATATTTTGGCTAAAGCAGAACAGACCACTCCCTCCAAATATAAATGGTGACATTTTACACGTGAGGCGTCTTTCCTGGCTGGGACACAGAGTAAAAGATATAATAGGGGATATCATCATAATTAATTTCAGAGATGATAGAGCAGTTAGATACATCTTAAATTGGTACCCTCATGATGGTAGCAATGTAATTACACCACGTGAATTGCCCTATTTTTACCCCAGAGCTCCATTGGCCCCTGTAACTAATCTTAGGCCATTATCTCAACATCGTTTTAGGTATATATTTCAACATCAGGACGATCACATTAGGCCCCTATTTCAACAACAGAATGATCGCTCTGGGGAATCATTTCAATATCAGGATGATTGTTTTAGGCCCCCATTTCAACTGCAGGATGATCACTTTAGGTATTCATTCCAACATCAGGACAATCACATTAGGCCGCTATTTCAACAACAGAATGGTCACTTTAGGCCCCCATTTCAAAATCAGGATGATACGATACCGTACTCACAAATAAGCCAGCCCTGGGAATATCCTAGAAAGAGACATCTATGCCACCCATTCCGGACACGAAGGGGTTATCTGGGACATGCTCCTGTCCAGATAGGACCAAACCGGTTTATACCTCTTTCCGGTTTAAATGACTGTGACTGACTGGGTGGTGGAAAAGATAAAGTCACACTGATACACATAGATGCTTTGCAAGGGAGGAAGTCCTGCACCACATAACCCACATGACCATATAACCAAGGGAGATAGAATAACAGGGATAATGTATGATCAATTAAACTCCAACATACAGGAAGCTGCACTCACTAAAGATGTTTTACACAGCATCCCACCTGTGTCAGTAACCAATATCAGGGACTGTAGGGGCACCGAGTTAATGTCAACCGGGAATAAAGAGTTACACTATGAGCAAGAACATGCCGGACTGGATCTCATGCCAGACTTACAGGGGATGACGACTAACAAGGAGAAATCGTTGTTAAATCAGAAATTACCCAGGGAGCGGGGTGGCTTAGTGAAGATTGTCTCCTGGAATGTATGTGGGTTAGAGAGTAAAGTGCTCAATACAATTTAGGGAGACTTCGTCGAAAACATTGACATCCTATGTGTACAAGAAACATGGCTTATTAACGAGAAACATCTTCTAGGTTTTAAAACTTTTCATATCCCCGCGGTCCGTTCCCTGTTTGGGAGACATAAAGGAGGAATCTGTATTTATATCTCCAATTTACTAAAAGTTGTTAAAATTACGAGAAGTAATTACACACATTATTATCAGATGGTCTCAGTTACCCTTAACAATCGGGTTGAGCTACTAATAGTTAACTTCTATAAAAACATAAAAAAATGGGGAGTTTGCAGGGGTTCTAAGTAGCTTGCTAGGGGAAGTAAATGCCCAGAATTTGTCGAGGGGGGGAAACAAAATGCTGGTTTGGGTAGGGGATTTCAATTTGAATATTTGTGACCAAGAAAGTTGTGGATTTCAGGAATATGGAAGGGGGGAAAATGTGAGCAGGTGCCACTTTATGCACTCCGATAAAGGAGAGGTATTAAACAATATTATGGCAAATCTTGACCTTGGCTTTGCAAACTTAATGTGTACACCCAAGGTAGAATTTAGTGCTACGTTTTTAGCAAGAGGTTGTCACACTATTATTGATTTTATAATTGTGCCAAATAGTTTCACACATTGTGTAGAAAATTTTGAGATTCCAACAATTGGCCTAAGTGACCACCTTCCGCTCAGTATGACTATAACTATAGGAGAGCTAACTAGTACCACTACTATCGAGTCACTTACTTGGACTCAAAACATCGCCATAGCTCGCTACAATAAGCTGACACTTAAATGGAGCACCGTAGACTCAGTCAACAAATTTAAAGAAATAATAACGTTGGCTCTTACAGATATATTGGTCTGTCTGGATGAGAATTCCCTAGAAGAACAAACCTTGGAGGCCTTTGACAAAATTACAAGGATCATTCAAGATAACCTAACTAGGGTGCAGAGAGACAAGCCCAATAAAGGGGTTGGTTGGTTTGACTCCAGGTGTACCAAGGCGTATACCGCTCTTAAGGACGCCTTGAGTCGTAAACCAAGGGATCATGAGGTAATAAGACATTGCAGGAAGGTGTACACCCAGGCAAGGTGTTAGGGGAAAAAGGAAATCAAGGACTTAGCATGGCAGAATCTGTTGACTGCCTCACAGTGTAGAGATGCCAGGGCCTTCTGGGAGGCAGTCAACGCACCCTTCTTTACTAAAAAGGAGGTAGAAAGGCTGGAAATCGGCATTGATGAAAAAACCTGGATTGACTTCTTTTCAAAGGTTTATAAAAACAAACAGGGGGCCCCCACGATAGATGACAAATTGATAGGGTGCCCACCGAGAGGGAGTAATTGTCATCCTATTATTATGGGGATCACCTTACAGGAAGTACAGTTGGCTCTGCAAGCTAGTAAAAATAATAAAGCCCTGGGACCAGATGGGATCCCTAATGACATTTATAAATTAAATACAGACCTATGGGCCCCACTCTGTACCCGGGTCCTTCAGGCTTGTTGTGCTATAGGCTTTATTGGTACCTGGTCGGAATCGGTTATTATACCGATATACACAAAGGGGGACAGGGAGTACCCGTCTAATTATAGACCTATCTCATTATTAGACTCCCTCATGAAAATGGTGGGGAGGGTGGTCTTAAATAAATTACAACTATAGGCTGAGGGACACGACATTTTGAGCCCTGTACAGTATGGCTTTCGTGAAGGGATGGGTACAGTAGAGCAGGTTCTAAACTTCGTTTTGTTACCAGCCAAATACACTCGGGCTAAAGAAGGTCAACTATACGCCATCTATGTTGACCTATCTGCAGCCTTTGACTGCGTGATACATTCCAAGATGTGGCAAATTCTTGGGGAAATGGAAGTCGAGCCTGCCATTGTACTCTTCCTAAGGCAACTGTATACAGGGGCAACGGCCAAAGTTAGATATGGGGTGAGGGGAGAGTGCACTGGGTCTTTCAGTATAGAAAAAGGGGTAAGACGAGGGTGCGTATTGGACCCTTTCTCTTTACCCTTTATACGAACAAACTTGAGGAAGAACTGGGTGCTTGCAAAATAGACTCCCCAAGGTATGGTAATAACCCAATTGTATCACTTCTGTACGCGGATGACGCGGTACTGATGGCGAGAACTAAGGTGGGAGCGCAGAAATCCCTAACAAAATATCTTGAATTTATGGAAGAAAGGGGTCTTATGATAAATGCAAAAAAATCATACGTGATGCAGTGTGGTAAGGGACGTGCAAGTTGTAAAAATCTCAACTCGTCGGGACATGTAATTGAGCACACTAAAACTTTCCCATACCTAGGGGTCATAATCGAGGGCTCTGGGGGCCCGAGTTCAAGAATTGGACCCTATCTTTTAAACGCACTATAGGAGCACTAAAAAACTTCGCCGCCAAGTTGGGCAAAAGACCCCCGAAATCATGCTAAAGATTTATATATCTAAATGCAGAAGTGTTGCACTGTATGGGCCAGGGATCTGGGGGTATCAGGATACATCGGCGATCCAAGTTGAAGAAAATAACTTCCTTAGATACCTACTAGCTCTCCCGAAAGGTACCTCAGTCTTTAATTGCCATCAGGAAGTGGGGATGGACTATATATCCGATCTGATTAAACTGCAACCAGTCCTACTCTGGCGCAGAGTAGGGGTCTCAGAGGCCCTTGTCCTAAATCAGGATATATTAAAGGATGTTATGGGCCTTGAAAACGCAAAACGCATAGCCTGGCTTGAGTATATCAGGAAAATATTTACTGACATACAACGGCCTGAGTACCTTAGTAATCCAGTCTCGATCATGATCATTTCGAAATCCGAATTGAAGAGGTTATGTATGGCTCACTTTGAACTTCTTAGGTGTGTAGGAGAGATGACGAAGAAAACAGTTAGTGAGCATCAATTGTCGCTGACCACCTACACAATTCAGCCATATTTGACCATATGTAACTTGGGCTTTGACCGATTTATTTTAAAAAGATTTAGGTTTAACTTATTCCACCGGTTATTCACATTCCCAAGTAAAAATGACTGGTCGAGAACCTTAGCTCCTTGCCCATGTGATTGTACATCGGTACAATCCACCTTTCACATAGTATTGTTTTGTAAATTATACGAGAGTGAGCGTAAAAGGTGGATTAAACAGTATCTGAAGCAAGGTGCTTGTCGGCAATGCCGCCCTGCGTTTCTTAGTTTGCAGCAACTGGGAAACGCCACTTGTACTATGGTTATGACTGGTTTTTAAAAAAATGTTTTAAGAAAACGGAATTTAGTGATTAGCGAAGTAGCTTAAATTGATTTAATATTGTTTTAACAAAATGTTTTTATTGTATATGAATTGTATGTATATATATGGAATGTTGCTTTTATGATTTTATGTAACAAAAATCGAATAAAGCTAATCTGAATCTGAATCTGAAACATGCTATATTTCTCAAGACTGTGTTCATATGTGTAGCTCAATAACACCCTTTTGAAAAGATCTTGTGAGTATCCGACTAGCTGTTTTTTCTTGCCCCATGGACTGTGATGCATTAAGTTGTTATCACACCCTGACTGATGTCCTCACTGATGACACCTCAATTGGCATGATCGATGACATCACTGATAAAACTTTGTGAACAAAGCCAGGAACTTTGACGTTAATACTGAATCCCCTGAGAAGTAATAGAATCATCAGGCAGGTTTCTTGTTGTCATGTAGTGCAGGTTCAGGCACAATCTGTGGGGCTGGTCTTCTCAAACTCGCCACAACCTGTTAAGGTGTGTTTTTTGGGAGACATTCCTAAAAATGATATTGTAGAATCCGGCTATGCAATATCCAGTGAAATCTGAGCTCTACTTTATGACTTAGTTTTAGTGATGTAAAGCGAGGTTATTGACTACTCAGTTTAATTTGAGGAAAGGAGAGTAGATTAAGTATAAAGTCATAGGGTCCGATTCACAAAGGTAAAGTTAGACGAAAGTCGAACTTTACGACTTTCGATATTCACAAAAGGCATTTACTATTCGTAAATTCCTTTTGTGGATACTGAAAGTCGTAAAGTTCGAACATCGGTATTCACAAAGGGCATTTACGAGTAGTTAATGTCCTTTGTGAATACCGAAAGTCATAAAGTTAGACTTTTGTCTAACTTTACCTTTGTAAATCGGGCCCATAATATTCACGTGCAGACAGTACACATGCATTCATGTTCACTGCGGAGCAAAGAAACCTCTTTAAGCTCGTTTCTGTACTATTTTTTGTTCGGTTTCAGAAATTCAAAGAGAAAAATGAAAAGTATTAAGCACATCTCAATTTTGGATACTGATATTAAATTATCTACATATAAGAATCAGTTGAGTAATAAAAACTACAAAAGATATCAGGATATTACAACAAACTAGTAGTGGGTTGACAATGCAGAATGCAGGATCTCAAGTAGCAATGTGCGAGTAACTCAGAGGTAACAGTGTAAACAATCCAGAGACGGCGATCAAACATACATATTCAATGACCTCATATTTAATAGTGTTGCAGGATAGGTTGAGACTAACCTTGCGAATTAGGATGGCCTATCATATGATTTTGTGGTCCAATCTAGTAGCATTTAATCACAGTTCATAATCTCCTGACCCCACTGGTTCATATCCTCATAAGAGGGCAAACTTTGTTTTCTTCAGGTGCTTTCCAAATCTGATCTCCATGCTGCTACATTAGATGCACAAGGGGGTCGCTGCTTAGCAACAACAATGTTGATTGACCAATTACACTCTCTGGAATTCTCAATCTTCAAGTGAGGCATCAGACCAATAAGGACCATACGCGGAGCGCATAGGTTGGACCTACTAGTCAGCTGCAATAGCATTTTATTCCCAAAATGTTTACACTTGCATATTAAAATTGCAGCCTGGTCAGTGTCGTGCCTGAAGTACATATGCAGGACTATATGATATATGTTATACAACTGTTTTGGTGGCGGGTAGGTCTGGTGCAAAGGGTTGAACAGAAATGGCTTGCATTTTGAATTTCTTGAGGCTATGGCGGTATAATTCAGATCTGGCCAAATATTTCTGCTCTGATAGTTCTATCACTAAATCTAGTTCCCTCTTCCCTTTTGATTAATTTAAGCCTGGCTTAATAACCCTCCTATGACACAATAATTGAATGCACTTAGGTTTCTGGCTCCTCCCAATGTGAACAATAAATGCAACAACTCCTTCGCCACACATTCAATCATTTAATGTCCCTCTTAAACTTAGCTATGTGTGTATGAGAAACAGCACCTTTTGAGATATTGTGGTCTCTTCTGAGACTGCCAAAGCTCCGTAGCATCCCCAAACTGTAGTGGTCATCTACCCATGTATTCCCACAACTGTCCAAGGTGAAACACCTTCCTTTCCAGTTTCCAATTCTCAGGCACAATAACGATAACTCAGAATGAATGCCTTAGTTAGCCCTATTTCAGTTGGGTATTTTGTTCAACATTTTGTAGCTGCTTGTAGTAAGACTCGGAGGGTGGGGGCATGTCCACATTGCCCAAATAGAGTGTCCACCAACGATTCAGAAGTCATGGCGTTGTGAACATATCAGGCTTCAGCATTACCCTGGGGTAAAAGCCATCTGATTACCCAATACCCATTGGAGTTGCACTGCAATGTAGCACTGCAATGTAGTAGGACTCAAACTCTGATGCTCCTAGGCCACTGTCATTCATAGGTAACTGTAGTTTGCACAACAAAGCTGTGCATTGTCCGTGGCTCAGAAAAAATTCACAAGTATCTTGTTTAGTTTTTAAAGTAATTTTTGTATTAGGGTAGCACGAGTATTTACAAAGTATTAAAGTAGTTTGCGAAGCAGCACTATTCTGGATAGGGCACTTATGCCCACTACAGGCATAAGTAAGTGTGTTGATAGAAATTAAGGATCAAATTGACATGTGGGCCTCAGTAATGTTGCCAGCTAAGACAACCATCTAATGGTAAATGGTAGTTGAACGTTTGGGATTCCCTTCCTAATAGTAGATTGGCCACTGACATATGTAGGCTCTCAGAGTTCAGGGACAATGGACTTGAGTTACCCATATGCACTATGCACTATTGAGTTACCCCTATGCAAGTACAGATCTAAAGGCTTCCAACCGATGTATCATTCGTTCCAGAGGTTATATACTTTATGTACAGTAGGAGATCGTTCACATATTAAAAGCTTAAGTGTGGGACATCTTCTATTACAATAACAAGGGAGCCTCCTATGTTTATTACATGGTTTGACGAGGGCTTGTTACCAGAGCAAGCAACAATGGGAACCAGAGGCAAACCTGTCCCTCTGTACTAGCCATGATTTGAAGATAACCCCCCCACGGCCGTTGATTCACCAAAACGGTAGTGGTAGCGGAAGTGACATAATTTGTGCATCACATGGCAGGAAGTGACATCAAATGACCTTTGGCCCTGATGACCTCATGTTAAAAAAAGCGTCATGGTAAGTGACATTATTGATGTAAAAATAAAACATACAGGATTAATAAAAACACAAAAGCACAACTAAAGCAGGTTACTACTTTTGTTGCAAACCACATATTAAGTAATGTACTGCCATGACATGCTAGGAGTGCAGACTTGATATGCCAAGCTGCAGCTATCATTTATACAGGTACAAACATCATATAGACAATTAGAAGCAAAAATGCACAAGTGTACCCCAAATGTCCATATGATCCTTAAAAAGCCAAGCATAACCATCATATCAACATGCACACCCAACACATTCTCTGTTATGGCCTCATAATGCCTGATTTAGAGCATATGCCACGTGAAGCCTATATTATGACCACCTTACTCCAGGACATTATATGAACACTTTCTCCAGCCCTGAACTTTTTACTTCATTGCTTTAACATGTGCCAGTCTATTTAGTTAAATGAGAGCAAAGTAAAACTACAACACTCAATATGCATTAGGCGATCGCAAGAAAGTTTGGGACTGGAAACAACGTCCATTATTATGTGGAAGGCGGTAGGCCCCCTAGCAGCTTCATAGGCACATTAGGTGCTACAATACAAGTACATAATCCCTCACTTCACAGGCTCATTATGGTTAGGTACAGCCTCAAATGTCTTGTACATTCTTGCCATGAATAAATGTGCACTCAACTGCTGAGTGCATCCTCTCCATGTGCAGATAAAGCCTGAATCATACAATATACCCTACTCATATTAAGGTGTAGTCTTCAAAGCTCATTGTAGCTTCTCTGTGCAATATTACAGCTTCTAATGGCCCGTGCAGTATCTTCATGCACAAGTTTGGGCTCTAATGCCCAGAGCAATCTCACCAAGAGCAAAATCTGGGGAATTTAGTGGTAATTAGCAGGACGTCACAACAACACTTTTCCAGGCCTGGCTTTTCTTTTCCAAATCGTTGGGTGTGCTGATGCAATTGACTCATTGAAGCATGCCAAGACTACAACTATAAGAATGCAATCAGTTAGATGAATGTCCAGGACTGGAAAAGAGGTGTCCACAACCATCATGAAATGCTGGCAAGTCCTAGACATGTTTTTAATGTTGAGGAATACCAGGTAATAAAGTACAAAAGAAGGACAAGTACCCAATTGTCAAAGTTGATGAAAGGCAAATTAATGGAAAGTACCATATTATGGCTACAACAATGCAATGAGGGCCTGATTTCAAACTATGTTTAGGAACAGGAGGCATACTAAGAATTAGTCACCCCAGCTTTCTATGTAGTACAGATAACAACATCTTTGTGCTTTAACTGCTGCCCCCCTTCCCACCTTAATCTTCATCACAGTGTTGCTGAGGGTAACACAAAAAAGTTCAGCATCATTACAACAAATCCACATAGTAATCCACATTCCACTGGGTTTGGATTATTCAAAAAGTCAAGACTCTTCTTCTGTAGTTACTCTTCACATCAGACTTTCTATGCAGCCCTTATTCTGAGCTCTGTGTACTGTTGCAATACTAGGTTTTATGCCATCTGTAGACCAATACTGGACTATGCAAAATCATCTCTAAATTTGGCTGTGCCAAATCAGTAGACCCCATTCTTTTCTGTGCATACATAACCTGCACAGAAAAGACTGCAAACTATACGCAAGTCTCTTGGGCCAGCACCAAATCTGTATCCCCAATAGCAGTAGCGGCGCCTGGAGGGAGTGCTGCCGGGCAGTGACGCAGGGCGGCGGAGGGGCAGGGTGGGGGTTAGCAAACTCCAGATTATGGCCGAAGGGAGGTAAACATACAAATAAAGAAATAGAATGAATTTCGTAGCCTGCGCTGCATCACCAAATGTGATGCAGGACGCGCAATTAAATTTGTTTTATTAATTTATTTGTATACTTACCTCGTTTCAACCATAATCCGGAGTTTACTACCCCCCATCCTGCCCCTCCCTCACCCTGCGTCACCGCCCTCCAAGAGCAAATACTGCTCAATAGTACTGCCCCAGCCACTACAACTCACCTCACCTCACCTCATCTCTTTACCCATGTCTTTAGTGAGTTACAAGTAGCTGCAGGTGGCAGCAGCAGATATTTCTCCATTCCCATAGAAAACCTCAAACCGTATTAGAATTTTGATAATTTCTGTTCACAGAAACTCAAGTGAGTCCATCCTTTAGCCACAACATTGTACTGTTTGCTTATCCACCCCCAGATGTTGTGCACTGGGACAACTTCAACTTGGAAGTGAAACATGGCTATAGTCAGTTTCACATGGGCTTGTACTGGGAAGTGAATTACTGCAATTAAAAATCATAAATCATGTAGTCAATTAGTAGAATAAAGATAAAGGGCAGCACATGCCCACACCTGTGCTCTAAAATCTGGATGTGAAACACTGTGTCAAAAGTTGCACAAAATAACCACTCTAACAGTACAATGAAAGCAATGTATGATTGTGTTTGGGGCCTGAGGGGGCTATGAATGTGGGCTGCTAGTTGATCTGCTAAATTGCTGCAGTTTTCAACTGCATGTATTTATGTTGTATCCTGCCCAGCCACTGGCAGCTTCCTGTTATGGAACCATTCGTTTTATTGTAGCGATCCAAGGCATTATTAACACAGCTGAGTGCCTACAACCAATAGCCGGCATCGTATAGCTAATAGGGGGTTTCTACACAACTGTACACCTACAACACTCAGGCTGGCAGCGATGTTTCCAAAATTCTATACAAAAACAAAACAGTACATATCTAGGAGAACAAAGGTGTAGAACTCAGACCCCAAGCACCAGTCACCTATCTATCTAGGCCCTTTAGAACAAAGAGGGCTAGTTGGAGCCCATGTTACTGCGCATTAACCTCCTGACAAGATGATGTGGGTTATGCCCTGCCATCCGGGAGTAATTACAATATTTGCAAGTATTTGGGACATGTGATCTCACATAGTCGTGTGGAGAGGATCTGCAAGAAAGGGGCCCATAATACAGCATATGTCTCTCCCTTGTGATCTGCTACTAAGGACATGAGTTCCATTTCAAGTATTAGTCAAAGTCTATACAGACATGCTGTTTGGTTCTGGGATATTCTGAGTGCCCCATCGAGCCAGGACCACTTGTCGCGCTGCTAATAGTGCCAAAGCGATCTGTCCATTAGGGAGCGCAAGGGAAAAGTCACCCAAAATGGTGTATACAGGGAAGCGTGGAAGTGTGGTATCAAAAACTTTATCTATATCATCTAAGACTAGCTCCAAGAAGCAAGTCAGTCTGGGACACTGCCAAAGAAAATGCTCAAGTGAGCCTGTCAAGCCGCACTCCCTCCAACATCTCTCAGAGCGATCTTTATCATAGCTATCTATACAGGCGGGTGTGAAATACAAATACGTTAACACTTGATAGGCCGATTCCGTCCCTGGTGTATTGTGCGCTGTGTGATGAGTCCTGTAATGTATATCTGTCCATTCTTTACTAAAAGTGTCCTCTCCAGCTCTTCCTCCCATCGTAGCTGCCCCTTCGTTCGTCTCACCTCTATTCGCGTGGAGAGCATGGAATATAGCTCAGAGATAAGATGTTTATCATCTGTTTTGCATATTAGTCATTTTTCAAAGACCGTGAAGGGTTGTGAAGCCGCTATCTGGTATTTCGGGGAGGTGACCCAGTGATGTACCTGAAGTTGGGGAACGCATCCGGTTATGGAAGGTCATATTCCTGTCTTAGTTGCTCAAACAGAATTATTCCAGTGGGGACAAACAGAGAGCCGACCCGTTTACATCCTTGTTCCCTCCATCTTTGAGATATTTCTGAGTTGCAAACTGGGGGGAAGATAGAGGGTATATACTATTAGAGACATTGATGAAGGAAAAGTAGTCAAACCTTTTTGCAGGCTACTGCATCCCAGACTTTTAGTGTTGATGAGGTTACTGGGGAGGAATATAGCCCCAAGCCCTATATTTGCATGGGAGCCAAGCTTCCCGCAAAATATTTGCCCCTGCCATGGTTTGATCCACAAAGGAACAGTGTTTTCCAGAGAGGGTGGTTTCATTCAACAATATAGCGAAGATGTGCTGCTTGGAAGTATCTATGAGCCAAAGGGAGCCCTACTCCGCCTTCACACTTGGGTTGTGTTAGTTGGGCGAGCGATAGCCAAGTTCCCCCCCACCAGACAAACTTATTGATTGCCAATTGTAGCTTGCATAGGGCCTTCGGTAGTGGGGCCATAGGTAATGTTTGGAAGATTTATAAGATATGCAGTAACATTGTCATCCTAACAGCCGCATCCACCCAAACCATGCCAACCTTAGACGCGTCCATCCTTCCAGCACTTTAGTCGTCTGATCTAGGATAGCCGCATAGTTAATTGCAATAGTTTTCGGTATTATTGGAGCGAGCAGGATGCCAGGTAAAGTATGGATTGAACCTCCCAGTCTAGCGGAAAATTGGCTTTGAAGGCTCAATACATGTGCCCGGGGCATAGAGAGATTAAAAATGTGAGATTTGTTTAGGTTGACCTTAAAGCCCGAGACTTCCCCGAAGCTCTTCAACTGGGCTATTAAGGGCGGTAACAAGGTCATTGGGATTGTCAATGATAGTATTGCATCATCTGCATAGAGGCTGATTTTTTGAGTTTCTTTACCGATACAAATGCCCTCAATCCATGGGTCATCCCGGATTCCTTGTGCTAATGGCTCCATGTATAGTGTGAACAGGAGAGAGGACAGTGGACTTCCCTGCTTCATGCTGCGAGCAATCGGGAACACACCAGACAACGTCCCATTTATGTTTACAAATGCTTTTGGGGGCCTGATAGATACAACTGACCCATTTTATGAACTGGTCGCCAAACCAGAAATTTCGTCGTGTGTCAAAAATGTACATCCATTGCACCCTGTCAAAAGCTTTTTCAGCATCAATTGACAGGAGTAGTGCTTCTTTGCATGATCTGTGGAGGCTCATGAGATGGAAAAGTCTTTTGGTATTGTCCCCTTCCTGTTGAATAAGGATAAAGCCCGCGTGGTCTGGGTCTACCAGCCCTGCCATCAGCGGGTTTAGTCTGGCTGCCAGAATGCTGGCGAAGAGTTTCGCATTAGTATTGAGTAGTGATATGGGTCCACAACATCCACAATCACTGGGATCTTTTGAGTGCTTGAGGATTACTAGGATCAAAGTTTCTGCCATAGAATCAGTTAAAGAGCCTGTTTCGGGGAAGGAATTGAACAAACGGGTCAGAAGCGGTGCCAGTAAGTGGCAAAAGGCTTTGTAAAACTTGCCAGAAAGCCATCTTGAGCAAAATATACCTTATGGTGGGTGATTGCTGAGGCCATCTCTTCAATACGAATTGATTGGTCTAGATGATGTGCGATTGTTTATGGGAGGCGAGTAACCTGGCAATTGTCGAGATAAGTATGGGCCTCTGTCTGTGGATGATCTGGATCGGATTATAGGGTTTGCTAGAAGATCTTAAAGGTTTCGACGATTTGTGAGTTTGCATGTACTACTTCCCCCGTGGATTGCCTAATCGAAGCTATCGCTGCTGCCATTGTTTTGGCTCTAAGCCTCTGTGAGAGAATCCCCCTGCATCTGTTGCTACTCAAATTTATGTTGAGGCCCGAGGAGAGCATATTCAGCCCAGTCCAGGTCCAAGCGTTTCAGGAGGAGCCTTCTTCCCTCCCGCTGTGTTCTCCATATTCGTGGACCCAATTTGCTTATGGATAGATTTCATCTCGGTCACCTCACGCTCCAAAGTCTGGTGCTTCTCCTGGCACATCCTATTCTCTGCCATCGAGATTACAATAGATTCCCCCCTCATTACTAATTTGAGTGTTTCTCATCCTGCGGTCAGAGAGGTGTTTCCGATATCATTTGTCTGGAGGTATTCCGTCAACCTCGTACGCATATCCGCTATGACCGATGGGACCTGCAGGAGACTTTCCCGCATTCGCCATCTGGCAGGGTTCGCTTGACCCGTATCTGCCTGAATTGTGACTGTGATTATTGCGTGGTCTGAAAAGGATCTAGGTTCAAGGCAGCTTCATTTTAAAGGAGCTAAACGGAAAACAACAGAGTCACAAGGGCATTGCCACCAGTAGCAAGGGACAAGCCAGGGGTCGCAGCTGTGACCCCTGGTGACCCCTATATGACATACATGAATCCCCTCAGTTTGAAAATACACTCAGGAGACTGAGTAGAGGAATTTGACCCATGGCATAAATCCTTCACCAAAGCCCACTAATTGCAAGACATGAAAAAGATGATCGTACCATAGTGTATCATAGCGGTTTTCCATGTCTCTCGATACCACCACCAAGTCCTGCGCTATTTTAGGCAAACCATCTAAAAAGTGAAAAAGCCTACATAGATTATTTTAGGTGCTCCTTCCCAGGATGAATCTGCCTTGAACTGTATGAATTACCTCAGGCAGAATTCATAATAATTGCATGGCTAGAATCTTTCCAATGCACTTGCAAACATGATTAAACATCAATAGGGGTCAATAAGAGGATGTTAGGGTGAAATCACAATCAGGTTTGGGTACAACCACAAAAATGGCTTTCTTGGCATGTGCGACAGAATGCCCCACTCCCTGGCTGCCAGATACAGGTCATGCAAGTGTGACGCCAATCATTTTTGGTTTGTAGCATACATTTTGTTGGTAGACCTTCAGTGGATTGAGTTTTTGTAGAAGATAGCTGGGATATTGCTATTTCTTTCCTGAGATAATGAGGAGACTATCCAGTGATAGCCTTTGCTCATGAGAGATCACGTAAAGTTAGCAATCTGTACAAAGTCCTTAAGGTGTGTTCTGACATTTATAACGTCGAATGAGTTTACTATAGGATAATTTTCTGCAAATATGGTATAAACGTCAGCTTGTGTGAGAGTTTACCTCCTCTTACATTTTAGTTACAGCTAGTATCATTGAGTAGTGTTCATTTGTTTTTTTTGGCAAGTCTAGCAAGGAGAATACCTGCTTTGAAAGTGCTGATTATCTGTGCTTTTTGTGGTATTTAAACACGCTTAGCCTGCCAATTAACATATATATATATATATATATATATATATATATATATATATATATATATATATATATATATATATATATATTATATATATATATATTACCTACTGGCGGTCGCCAGTAGGTATATATAGTTAGGATTTTTTCTCTATGGGATTTTTGAAAATTCTATGTCTAATAACTTTGGCGTTTGTGGACGGAATTGGCTGAAATTTTCAGGAAAATGGCACATTTTGTTTCTGAGCAGCCCTTGAAAATTTGGGGGGGGTTCGTCAAGGGGGGGCCGAGAAAAAAGGGGGGTCCCAAAACGTGTTTTTAACATTGAGTTTTCCATAGGGCGGTTGGCCTCACTTTTAGCCCGAACGGCTGAATGGATTTGCACGAAACTTGGCAAAATTGTAGGGACTGGTAGCCCGATGTGCCTTTGCTAGGTCTCAATATATGTGCTCCAGTGGATTTTGAGAAATTAACGTTCAAAAAAAGATATATATCTGTAACAGCGGACCGGGCAGCGCTCCGGTTCGCGGACTTTTCGCGGTACGGAGCTTTGTGAAGCGAAGCTGATTGGTTCTCCGGCGTCTGTGAACATTCCAAACAGTCCGTAGCGGCCGCCATCTTGTCTCTCGGTAGGATCGAGAGACAAGAGGAGGCCAAAGCGAAGGGGCAAATGACCATAAGGGGGCATAGTAGATCCTCGCTGACCCCCTAGGTTTGATGTGGAGGTTTTAAAAGGGCCCCGCGGGGCAAAAAAAATAAATAATAATAATAATCGAACGTCTGAATGGATTTGCACGAAACTTGGTAAAATATTAGGGACTGGTAGCCCGATGTGCCTTTGCTAGGTCTCAATATATGTGCTCCAGTGGATTTTGAGAAATTAACGTTCAAAAAAAGATATATATCTGTAACAGCGCTCCGCTTCGCGTAACGGAGGTTTGCGAAGCTGATTGGTTCTCCGGCGTCTGTAAACATTGCAAACAGTCCGTAGCGGCCGCCATCTTGTCTCTCGGTAGGATCGAGAGACAAGAGGAGGCCAAAGCGAAGGGGCAAATGACCATAAGGGGGCATAGTAGATCCTCCTTGACCTCTTAGGTTTGATGTGGAGGTTTTAAAAGGGCCCCGCGGTGCAAAAAAAATAATAATAATAATAATCGAACGGCTGAATGGATTTGCACGAAACTTGGCAAAATTGTAGGGACTGGTAGCTCGATGTGCCTTTGCTAGGTCTCAATATATGTGCTTCAGTGGATTTTGAGAAATTAACGTTCAAAAACAAGATATATATCTGTAACAGCGCTCCGCTTCGCGGAGATAAAATTATATCTGTATTACCTAGTTGTTGCTAACACCAGTTAGCGACGGCTAGTAGGAGATAGTGACCATCTTGGGCCCCACTTTGCATGTGAGTGATATTTATCACTAATGACATGCAAAGTGGGCATGCCAAGATGTTAGCGACTGGAAACAGTCGCTAACATCGCTATCTCCTATTATCAACTTTTGGAAATATTCGCGATAAGCGCGAATATCTCCAAAAGCTAGCACCTGCCCTGAGCAGTTCTTAGCCATGTTATCCAATGGGAGGTGGATAACATGGCTAAGAGCATTAGCTCGGTAATGCATGAATATCGCTGAGTTTTCAGCGATATTAATGCATTGCGGTCGTTTTTTATCGTATTTGCGATAAACCTTGATAATAGCAAGGTTTATCTGCGATAATTTCTGACGATGCTTAGCGGTAAAAAAATCGTTGCTAAGCATCGTTAGGGATAAATATCGCTTAACTTTGGTAATATGCCCCAACGTCTGTTAACGTTCGATTCGAAGGAAATCAGGAAGTGTTGAAAAACATTGTCTGCGCCATCTTGTCTTTTTTCAAATGCCACACTTTTGTCGTGCACAGCAGTCATTTTAGATGCCTTGACCAGACCCACTCTGTGCACGCTGTCGATCCTTAGCATGGCTCCCCACCCTCGCAAGCATCTCCCCCAGGCAGTGGTCACCCCCGCTCTCTGTCTTATGCATGGGTAATAAATCTCCCCCCATCTGCGCTGCTCTTCCCTGAGAATCACACCCTGTGCCCGCCCGACACCTCCCTTTCGCCCTATTCACTACCGCACCCTCTGACACTCCTTTTCCTCTGTGTCCGATTGTCCAGGCCGGTCCTAGGGTATCAGCAAGCCCTGCAGATGTAGTTTATGGCCCCAGCTGTAAAGAATCACCCCTCTTCAAAGGAGTTATAGTAGATCAAGGCCCACACTCGATGAGATCCGTCACAGCAGACGTGTTCCTATTATCTGAAAACCATCCTGTATTGTGATTGGGGAGGGGACTGAGCCTGAAGCGGAAGATTCCAGGGATGACTCTTTGTACATCAAAGTTTTTACAATTATGTGTCACATTAAAAATATATAGCACTCCGACAAAGTAGTAAGATTATAAAACTTTAATAACTTATAAATATATACAAGAAAATAAAAACAGTAATAACATATAAACATTTTTAGGGAAAAACAACGAAGTAGCGGTCAGCTGTGCGAATAGTCCCAACGCAGCACAACGTCCAGATTTCTGGCGTGGGGCGTCGCGGGGGGTGGGTCATCAGTAGCAAACTGTTGTGCGAATAGTTCCAAGGCAGCAGAACGATGGCACCAAGGTGATGTCCAGTAAGTTGCCGCACTGGTTTTGGTATCCTACAATGCTGCTCCGAATAACGGCGTGGGGCGCCCCGGGGGAGGCGGCGTGAACGGGCCTCTCCAGGTGGAGTCTCATCTGTTGTAGTGGGGCGCCCCTTTACCGTTTCAGTTGCCATTCCGTCCGTTTTTGGTCCACTGTGTCAAAAGCCGCAATTCAGCTGAGTTGCGCCCACTCTTGCGGTGCAGCGATAGGCGGCTGTCACAGGACTCTCAAAATGGCGGCAGGCTGTTTCCTTTTTGGGCCTGGTCCACTGAAATGGCCCTGGGACACCTTGGAAATCGGACGCTTGTCTGCTAGGTCTTGGACCCCATTCTCGAAAGCGTCCCCTCCGCCTTGAGGATTCATCAAAAGTTTTGGGGGCCCCCGACTCCTGTAGGCTTCTGGTGGGGAGCGGCTGCCATGATTGCTCGCGGAATGACCACGACGGAGCTACGAGATGGTGGTGCTCTCATGCTGACGCCAGCTTCAGTCTGAAACATCCAGAAACAAGGTGGGGCTTTCATCGTTTGGGAAAAAAAAAAAGTTTTCATCCAATGAAAAGTGTTGTTTTTAGGTCATATGATCAAGCCTTCCATCATTAGGAAACCAAAAGTAAAATGAACCAATGAAAAGTTTTATAAACAAGTCACATGACCTGTTATGCGGCATAGGGTATAAAATGCGGAGAAAATACGTTGGCACGTGAGGCGGCGTCAGTAGCGGACCGATGTGCGAATAGGCCGAAGGCAACACAACGCGCCAAGATCCGGATGGCACTGAGGTGGTGTCCAGCAAGTTGCAGCACTGGTGTGGCCATCCTACAATGCTGAAAGTCGGCGTGGGGCGCCCCGTTGGCCTGTGAGTTTGCGTCAGTAGCGGACCGATGTGCGAATAGGCCGAAGGCAGCACAACGCGCCAAGATCCGGATGGCACCGAGGTGGTGTCTAGTAAGTTGCCGCACTGGTGTGGCCATCCTACAATGTTGAAAGTCGGCGTGGGGCGCCCCGTTGGCCTGTGAGATGGCGTCAGTAACGGACCGATGTGCGAATGGGGCCAAAGGCAGCGCAACAATATTTTCGGAATAGAAGACACCACAAGGCGCTGATTTGCCAAGATCCGGATGGCACCGAGGTGGTGTCTAGCAAGTTGTGGCACTGGTGTGGCCATCCTACAATGGTAAAAGTCGGCGTGGGGCGCCCTGTTGGCCTGTGAGATGGTGTCAGTAGCGGACTGATGTGCGAATGGGGCCAAAGGCAGCGCAACAATATTTTCTGACTGACACCACAAGGCGCTGAGATGCCAAGATCCGGATGGCACCGAGGTGATGTCTAGCAAGTTGCTGTACTGGTGTGGCCATCCTACAATGGTAAAAGTCGGCGTGGGGCGCCCTGTTGGCCTGTGAGATGGTGTCAGTTGCGGACCGATGTGCGAATGGGGCCAAAGGTAGCGCAACAATATTTTCTGTATGGAAGATACCACTAGGCGTCGAGATGCCAAGATCCGGATGGCACCGAGGTGATGTCTAGCAAGTTGCTGTACTGGTGTGGTCATCCTACAATGCTGAAACTCGGCGTGGGGTGCCCCATTAGCCTGTGAGATGGCGTCAGTAGCGGACCGATGTGTGAATAGGCCGGAACCAGCACAAGGCGCCAAGATCCGGATGTCACCGTGGTGGTTTCATAGTTGAGAGGCACTTCATCTGCAGTGGGGCGCCGAGATCCGGATGGCACCGAGGTGATGTCTAGCAAGTTGCTGTACTGGTGTGGTCATCCTACAATGCTGAAACTCGGCGTGGGGCGCCCCATTAGCCTGTGAGATGGCGTCAGTAGCGGACCGATGTGTGAATGGGGCAAAGGTAGCGCAAGAATATTTTCTGAATAGAAGACACCACAAGGCGCTGAGATGCCAAGATCCGGATGGCACTGAGGTGGTGTCTAGTAAGGTGCACTGGTGTGGCCATCCTACAATGCTGAAAGTCGGCGTGGGGCGCCCCGTTGGCCTGTGAGATGGCGGCAGTAGCTGACCGATGTGCGAATGGGGCCAAAGGCAGCGCAACAATATTTTTGGAATAGAAGAGACCACAAGGCGCTGAGATTCGGTTAGCACCGAGGTGGTGTCTAGCAAGCTATGCAGCTGAGTTTCGTGCGCACTTGCGGCGAATAGGTCGAAGGCAGCATAACAATGTTTTCTGAATAGAAGACACCACAAGGTGCTGAGATTCGGTTACCACCGAGGTGATGTCTAGCAAGTTGCCGCACTGGTGTGGCCATCCTACAATACTGCTCCGAATAACGGCGTGGGGTGCCCGAAGGGGGGGGGGAGGCGGCGTGAACGGGCCTTCCTAGGTGGAGGCTCGTCTGGTGTAGTGGGGCGCCCCTTTACCGTTTCAGTTGCCATTCAGCTGAGTTTCGGCTGCTCTTGATGCTACAGCGACAGGCGGCTGCAACAGGACTCTCAAAATGGCGGCCTGTTCTTTGGATTTGGGCCTGGTCCACTAAAATGGCCCTGGGACACCTTAGAACTCGGACGCTCGTTTTTTTTCCTTTCCTGTACATGCAAAAAAAGGTAAATGCCCGGTACGTTACACGCTTCATCTGCCACGATGAACTCTCCAGAGGAACCGAAAAAAAATATAGTTATGGTAACTATACCATGCATCGTTATATGGAGAGGTGGCACCAATTAATTATAGTGCTGCATAAAAGAGAGATTTGGAGGAGAACCCCTGACCTGCTAGTACATTCATCAAAGAAGTGGCACTGACAGCATCAGAGGCAAGGGAAATGGTCCCAAATATTTAGAAGAACTTTGGAAAGATTAAAATGACATGTTTAGATTGTGGCAAATTAATTTCATGTGGACAGATGAGTGTTACTCTAATAAATACAGCATATGAACATCATCATAGTCGATGGTTGGTAGAGACATTTTGACTATATCCTGGACCTGCCCGTCCTCGCCCAAAATGGCGCCGGAATAAATGGGACTCGTAACTCCTTGTTGTGTACTGGTTGCAGAACCTTGAAATCACGAGATACGTATGCAGTTTTGAAGCACATGGCGGGCGGGGACGAGAATTGATTGAATATTTCGACATCCCTATTGATATTAAGTTCTGATGTGTTATTGATTACTGTACTATTGAAAGTTCGAATTAACGTCACCCATGGTACTTGCCCGCAAATGTATATCTAGATAATTTTATTGTAACTGGCCCTGTCGTATTTTAATTATAAAATGTACGTCCACCGATTCCGTAACTGTTAGACACCTTAGTTCTTGCAACCTAATGGCCCGCCCGTTACGTTCCTCTACAGTGTAAATGTCTACTCATCATATACGATTACAGTTTGCTCCGTGGCCGGCCCACGTGGTTATAGGCTCGTATTTGTATAATGAAATTTTCACAATAAAGGTTTTTAAAAGAAAACATGGTAGTAGTATATACATTGGTAAAGTTTTTAATAATAGTCACTGTTTTAGAATCATTAAAAGGCAAGTGAAATAAAGCAGACCAATTACATGAAGGGTAAAAGGTATAATACGAAGGAACGCAGTAAAGATAAAGAAAAAATAATGTTCGGAAGTAATAAAAAGCGTAATTTTTAGGTCATATGACCAAGCCTTTCATCATTAGAATAAGAAAAGTAAAATGAACCAATGAAAAGTTTTATTAACAAGTCACATGACTTGTTATGCTTACGTTACGCGCTGCGCGCCCCGGATGACTTCCGGATGCGCTAACGCGGCGCTTCATGTGACGCATTACGCGACAACGCAGGTCCAGAATATAGTCAAAATGTCTCCACCAACCAGCGGTCGGAACACAACCCCTTTCAGCAGGCTAAATAGTTCTGTTAAATGACAACAGAAGGGACAGGCAACAAGAACCATTAGTCAAAGAGGGGAGGGCTAGTTCTTCTCTACCGGGTTACATTGGGGCGCTACCGGAACTGATCGAATTGGTAGTCTACAGTGTTTCTGGATGTTTCAGACTGAAGCTGGGGTTAGCATGAGAGCAGCACCATTTCGTAGCTCCGTCGTGGCCATTCCGCAACCAATCATGGCAGCCGCTCTTTATCGTTATTTTGGGCGGGGTGGGTGGCGGAGCCGAGCTGTTTTGCAGCCATCATTGTGTGGAGTTCAGTTCATTTCACTAGTTTTGTATTTGTCATGAGGGTTTGTTCCTAATGTTTCTATTTTAGCGAGGTCAAAAAGAGATCCCATTAGTGGCCTACTGATTTTGCTCGATTCCTTTTCTTTTTTTTTTACACGATTTTTCGTTATCTGCAAAGACTAAACAGAGTATTGCGACTCTGTGTTTGTTTGTAAATAGAGAATGAACCAAAGAGAACCAATTCTAAAACAGTAAATACTTGGATAACAATCAATCAAATGGAGAGAGAAGCAGGCACGACGTATTACAACGGGGGAAAAGGCCTGCGTTAACTACCCTTCACTATGTGCAAAGAGAGAGTACTCCTAATAGAAATGAGGGGGGGGGGGGCACCATTCAAAGCAGATCAGTGTGCATAAACACGAAAATGTTTTCACTTACCACGTACTTGACATTCGACAGCTTTTGATATTTGCTATTAAAAAACCATTGAAATTCACTGAAAAAACCATAGGTTATAGACCATATATAGTTAGGAATTAGCATTTACAAAACCTTGAAAATTCACTGAAAAAACCATAGGTTATAGACCATATATAGTTAGGAATTAGCATTTAAAAAACCTTATTTTACTCACACAAAACCATTGAAATTCCATATATAGTTAGTTGCACTAACTATATATCGCGCACCCGCAATCCATTGCTGATGATGTCACATATTACATCATTCATGACATGGTCAGAGACATCACTGATGACATCACTGATGACATCTCAAATGACATCACTGATGACATCACTGATGACATCATCTAGTGTCTGTGTGTGTGTTTTGTAAAGTTTAAATATGTTTTACATATTGAAGAATGAGTGTATGTATGAAAGACTGAGTGTGTGTGTGGCTGGCTGGGAGGTGTGTGACTCTGTGCATATCAATGTGTACTTGTATCAGTGATTGTATAAGAGATTAAGTATGTGTTAGTATATGTGTGAAAAAGTATGGTGTTCTGTGTTTAACTGTATAGATGAGGAAATCGAAGTGTGATTGATTCTTTACAGGACTGACTAGGTGTGTGAGTAACTCCATGGATGAGTGGCAGCGTGTGAGTGTCTGCATAGGTGTATGAGTGCATATGATAGTGTTGTAATAATGATTGACTGTATGTATGAGTGATTGTATGGGTGAATGAGTGAATGTGTGTGTAGACGTAGGAATCAGTGAGTGCGTATGTAGTAACTGGTATTGGTGTGTCATGATGTCATCAGTGATGTCATTTGAGATGTCATCAGTGATGTCATTTGAGATGTCATCAGTGATGTCATCAGTGATGTCACTGAAGTATGGTGTTCTGTGTTTAACTGTATAGATGAGGAAATCGAAGTGTGATTGACTCTTTACAGGACTGACTAGTTGTGTGAGTAACTCCATGGATGAGTGGCAGTGTGTGAGTGTCTGCATAGGTGTATGAGTGCATATGATAGTGTTGTAATAATGAGTGACTGTATGTATGAGTGATTGTATGGGTGAATGAGTGAATGTGTGTGTAGACGTAGGAATCAGTGAGTGCGTATGTAGTAACTGGTATTGGTGTGTCATGATGTCATCAGTGATGTCATTTGAGATGTCATCAGTGATGTCATCAGTGATGTCACTGACCATGTCATGAATGATGTAATATGTGACATCATCAGCAGTGGATTGCGGGTGCGCGATATATAGTTAGTGCAACTAACTATATATGGAATTTCAATGGTTTTGTGTGAGTAAAATAAGGTTTTTTAAATGCTAATTCCTAACTATATATGGTCTATAACCTATGGTTTTTTCAGTGAATTTTCAAGGTTTTGTAAATGCTAATTCCTAACTATATATGGTCTATAACCTATGGTTTTTTCAGTGAATATATATATATATATATATATATATATATATATATATATATATACATATATATATATATATATATATATATATATATACATATATATTATATATATATATATATATATATATATATATATATATATATATATATATATATATATATATATATATATATATATATATATATATATATATATATATATATATATATATATATATCCAATAAAGTTTCCTCATACGCTTCTATGAGAAAGAACGCCGAGCCCCAATTTTTTGTGCAATATTTATTATTTAAACAGCAGTGGCAAACTCCACCCGACGCTTTTCGGAACCAGCCGGCTCCTTGGTCACGGGTCAGCTGTTAGTGCTCAATGTTACGTGTCCTTACACGCCCACTCGGGCTCCATACATGAATATGTATTGCAACACTTGCAAATTTTCATTTTCAAACTCGCAAAGTGCAAATTTATGTTAGTTATGTTATTCAACAAAATTACAATTATACCAATTCATTTGTGGTAACCAATGTATATAAATGTGGAAGTTTACAAAATACTAAACAGTTCCAACATGGTGACCAAAATACTGAAATGCGAGGCAATGTAAATATCGTAGTCCTCTTTTTATCACTTTGCACTATATCACGTAACATTGAGCACTAACAGCTGACCCGTGACCAAGGAGCCGGCTGGTTCCGAAACGCGTCGGGTGGAGTTTGCCACTGCTGTTTAAATATTAAATATTGCACGAAAAATTGGGGCTCGGCGTTCTTTCTCATAGAAGCGTATGAGGAAACTTTATTGGATTTCTAAGGGTTCGCAACCTGGCCGGAAGCCCGCCGTCACAAGAGGCAGAGGTATTGTGCGAAAGGATTTGATGAAATATATATATATATATATATATATATATATATATATATATATATATATATATATATGGTAGAAAACAAGATAAGGGGGGTAGGGTAGAAACACCCTGACCCCCTAGGCCTGGTCAGGGGGTCCCAATAAAAAAATCGGCGCATTTCACGCTGGGGTCGCGGGTTCCCGTGTTTTATTTTAATGAGACCCCGGGGTGGGCAGGTCCTGGGGGCATTTCTTAAAAAATAATAGCGGGGGCTCACTGGGGCCCCCCTCCTGGAGCTCTCCATCTGCATATAACTTTGGCGTCGTTTGACGATTCTTTACAAAAGTTTCCAAAAAGTTTCTCTTTTTGATCCGCTTGAAATTTTATGGGTGATTGGTCAAGGGGGGGCTGAGAAAAAAGGGCGGGTTGAAAACGTGTTTTCTCAATCGATTTTCCATAGGAAACTTTAGACAAGGCTACAGGTCAAACTGCTGAACGGAATTAGGCCAAATTTGGCAGGGAGGAAGGTCTTGGTCCAGAAAGTGCAGTTTTGTAGAAATAGTGTAAATCCGTTCAGTAGTTTTTGAGATATTAAAGGGAAAAAATATATATCTCTCTGGTGGGTGCCTTACTCCTGAGCACGAGCTTGCCTCTGATTGACTGCTAACTCTTCAATGCAGGAAGTGTCCTCTGATTGGCTGCTAACACTTTAAATCAGGAACTGTTAGCAGCCATCTTGTGCCTTGCATCAAGTGAAAATATAAAAGAAAGGTTCTGGGGCAATTTATTATAGCGGAGCTCTGTGTAATGATGATTTGGACGCAGTAAAGGTTTAAGATTTATTAACAATAAAGGAGAATCAGGTGAGCGCCAGGCAGCACGACTTCTACTCCAGGACACTAATAGGTAACCCTTTCATGCTCCCTGTGCCCAACATCACCACTTCGCAGGTATGCCTTTAAAAGCCAGTCAGTCGGCTCGCAGCTGTCTACCTTTGCGAGCTAGTACGCTGCTGTGCCTGTACCTCTGCGAGCTACTACGCTTCCGTTCCTTATGGAGCGGACGGCTCGTAGTTCTGCCTCTGTGAGTCGAGCAGATGGGCTGCAGTTGTCCCTTTGCGAGCCTGGGTACGAACTGTTCATAAGTCACACTATATGAGCATTAAAAAGCCATTTTGTGATTCAGTCCGTCAGCTGGCATCTGTCCGAGGCATTTCTGAAAACAAACATTCTGTGAGAGATATCCCTTTCACGCTAGGTCTCCCCACATTAGCAGGTAATGCACACTCTTCCCACATCACCAGCATACCCCTAACAACCTTCTTGGGCCCGGAAGTGGCCCTCTACGAACTATTAATAGAAAGATGCTTGTGAGGTTGGAGAAATAAGAATCGTATTCATGTATAAATTAACATATAAAACATTTTGTTAAAATAAAACAACAACAAATAAAACTATGTACAGCTATGGCGTGTTATTGCTGGTCCATTTTCGAATCACAGCTTGCAAGACAAAAAGAAAAGATAAGATGGTGTGTCATGCATCCAGCAAAGGAGAAAGAGAAAGAAAGAAAGAGTGAGAGAGAGGGAGGAAGAAAGAGAGAAAAAGAGAGAAAGAGTGAGATACAAGGAAGAGAGAGAGAAACAGTGTGAGAGAGAGGAAGAGAGCGGAGAAAGAGAGAGAGGAAAAGATAGAGAGAAAGAGTGAGAGAGGAAGAGAGAAAGAGTGAGAGAGAGGAAGCCAGACAAAGATAGAAAGAGTGAGACATAGAGGAAGATAACGAGAGAAACAGTGTGAGAGACAACAAGAGAGAGATAAAGAGAGAAATTGTGTGAGAGAGAGGAAGCGAGAGAGAGGAAGAGAGAGAGAGCAAGAGAGAGAGGAAGAGAAATAGTGAGAGAGGAAGAGAAAAAGAAAGGAGAGAGAGGGGAAGAGACAGAGAAAGAGAGAAAGTGTGAGAGAGAAAAGAAGAGATGGAGAAGGAGTGTTGATACTGAAGCAAATCTTCGCAGCTCACCTTTGTGTCACCGGTGTGTCTCCAACCACTTGCCGGGACATAGTACACCGTCAACTTTAGTTAACTGAAAGATAGTATAGATTTAGTTATTGCAGAGTATATTCAACTGCACATGCGTAATTCTCTGTTTCAAGGAAGAGAAAAAGAGAGAAACAGTGTGAGAGAGAGGAAGCGAAAGAGAGAGAAAGAGTGAGATTGAGAAAAAGAGAGAGAGACAATAGTGAGAGAGGAAGAGAGATAGAGTGAGAGAGAAGAAGATAGACAAAGAGAGAAAGCATGTGACGGAGAGGAGGAGAAAGAGTGAGAGAAAAAAGAGAAAGAGTAAGATACAAGGATGATAGAAAGAGAGACAGTGTGAGAGAGAAGAAGAGAGAGAGATAAAGTGAGAGAGAGAGAAAGAGTGAGAGAGAGGGAGAATGGGTGAGAGAGGAAGTGAGAAAGAAAGAATGAGAGAGAGTAAGAGACAGAGAAAGAGAAAGAGAGAAAGTGTGAGAGAGTGAAAGGAAGAGATGGAGAGGGAGTGTTGACACTGGAGAAAATCTTTGCAGCTCACCTTTGTGCCACTCGTGTGTTTCCAACCACGTGCCGGGAAATAGTGCAGCCCTCAACTTTAGTGATTTGAAAGATAGTATAGAATTAGTCATTGCAGAGTAATACAACTGTACACTGTTTCGCTAATGCGCAATGAGGCTTGTGCAACCCATCCACTCCCACTGCTCGGAGGTTCAGGGCTAGGTTTGGGTTTTGGGGTATAGGGTATTTTATAGAGTTAAGATGGGTTAGTGTTTAAGGGTGTTGGGGTATTTTAAGGAGCAAGGGTGGGTTATGATTATAGGGTGCTCGTGTGCACCCAGACTGCTGCACACTATCCACTCCCACCGCCCAGAGGTGACTGCCCGCTGCTGCGGATAGAAGTCTCTCTGCTCACCTTCTGCCACTGGCGTGTGTGTAAGAGGGTCTACCAAGTGCCGAAACAACTTTGTCGTGTGTTCAGGATGGCCACGCATCATCGCAGATTTTTCGCGCATTCAGCTTTGGTGGTGTTGGGGGGGTGAACGTCGATTCGTGATTCACAGCCTGTTAGACAAAAAGCAAGATAAGATTGTGCGTCATGCGTCCATCAAAGGAGAGAGGAAGAGAGAGAGAAAGAAAGAAAGAGTGAGCAGAAGACAGAGAGAAACAGTGAGAGTGAGAGAAAGAGAGAGTGAAAAAGAAAGAAAATGAGAAGAAGACAGAGAGAAAAAGTGAGAAAGACGAAGAAAGAGGGAGAGAGAAAGAGTGAGAGAGGAAGATAGAGAAAGAGTGTGAGAAAGAGGAACAGAGAAACAGAGGAAGAGCGAGAGAGAAACAGAGAGAGAAGAAGAGAGAGAGAGAAAGAGACAAACTGTGTAAGAGGAAGAGGGAGATAGAAAGAGTGTGAGGGAGAGAAAGGAAGAGATGAGGAGGGACACTGAGTGCCCACACTGTGTAAAAAACCGTCACAGCTTACCTTTACGCCACCGCTCAGTCTCCAACGATGTGCAACAACGCAGTAGAACTCTTAAGCTCCCACATCTGAAAGATAGTATAGAATTAGTAATACAAGAGCAGGGTTGGATTAGGATTCAAAATCGGCCTGGGAACGCTAAAAAAAAAGTTGCCCACATTTGCATATTGCCTTTGCTCAAAACACTGCTTTGGCGAAATTTTATTTAAAAAAAGGGGGGGGGAGTGGGGGAGATATAAAATAAATGCACGGATTCGTTTACACTGGTGCCTTAAAAACAAGTGAGGCCACTTCTGCTCAGGCCTCCTGCCCAGCTAGGTATGCATACATTAATTGGCGGCCCTGCGAGAGAAAGAAAGTGATACCTCTGCCTGTTGCTAAACGTGAGGTTATGACGCCCATCTGCCTCCTGAGAGGCCATTCAGACACCCACTGGCTGTATCCAAACACCAGCGACAATGCCCAAATCTGCCACCCAGACTGTTCCCTAAAGCAGCCAACAGTTGGAACTCAGCACCGACACCTCGGGCATTGCACCAGTGCTCGCATTACCAATCCGATGCTGTGGCAGAGTATATATGAGTGTGTATGCCTAAATCGCTCTGCTGTCTTTCTGCATTCAGGCTGCTGTACCACATCCACTCCCGCCGCCCAGAGTTATCTGCCCGACGCTGCGCACCAAGGCCTCACTGCTCAGCCTTTTTGCGGTCACGGCACCCTCCGCATCATGCAAATCCGTTATGCAAGGTAATAGGTCTCACATTTGGTACTGAGACTTGATATCGCCATGGCAGAGAACATACTAGTGCACCTATCATGATCGCAGGTTGTACATCCGCTCAGTGCTTGCGGTGCTACTAACTCAGTGAGAAGTGAGGCAACATACTCGAAACTCTAAAATGGCGTAGAGCATGTGCGCCCGGTCTTTTATATTAGCAAGGTCACGTGTCCTGTGACGCCTGTGCTGGATGAGTGTGGTGTGGGTGTATACTAGCCGTGAGGGAGTGGCTGTGGCATCAGTGTTGCCAGATTGGGCTAGAACACGCACATCCGGTTGTGTGGTAACATTTTGGTTTGTGCTAGTTGCCAGATTATATATACGGTACAAAAAGGGGTGGTGATGGACGGAGCATCTTAACCAATCAAACACTCACACCCAATCAAAAGATCTGGGTTTGATCCATCACCGTTCTTTAGCCCACTCTGCCACCCCAGTTCAGACATGGCTATATGAAAATCAGCCTGACCCTGTGCCTCATGGGAACATTCCAGCCCGAACTGCCAAGCCATGCCTTCCCTGGACCGGAAACAAGCTTCTGAGGACCAGTTTCTGGCATTACAGCAGTCTTCAGCCCGGCTTGCTTGAATCCAGTGGCAAAGTTAGCAAGGGACTCACGTCTGAGCATACCCTGCCACACTTATGGCGGCCAAAGCGGTACAAAAGTGGGTGGTGATGGACGGAGCATCTGAACCAATCAAACACTCACACCCAGTCAAAAGATCCCCTTTTGTACCGCTTTGGCCGCCATAAGTGTGGCAGGGTATGCTCAGACGTGAGTCCCTTGCTCACTTTGCCACTGGCTTCAAGGAAGCCGGGCTGAAGACGGCTGTAATGCCAGAAACCGGTTCTCGGAAGCTTGTTTCCGGTCCAGGGAAGGCATGGCTTGACAGTTCGGGCTGGATGTTCCCGTGAGGCACAGGGTCAGACTGATTTGCATAATGGCCATGTCTGAACTGGGGTGGCAGAGTAGGCTAAAGAACGGTGATGGATCAAACCCAGATCTTTTGACTGGGTGTGAGTGTTTAATTGGTTCAGATGCTCCGTCCATCACCACCCCCTTTTGTACCGCTTTGGCCGCCATAAGTGTGGCAGGGTATGCTCAGACGTGAGTCCCTTGCTCACTTTGGCACTGGATTCAAGCAAGCCGGGCTGAAGATGGCTGTAATGCCAGAAACCGGTCCTCGGAAGCTTGGTTCCGGTCCAGGGAAGGCATGGTTTGGTAGTTCGGGCTGGACTGTTCTCATGAGGCACAGGGTCTGACTGATTTGCATAATGGCCATGTCTGAACTGGGGTGGCAGAGTGGGCTAAAGAACGGTGATGGATCAAACCCAGATCTTTTGACTGGGTGTGAGTGTTTGATAGTTCAGATGCTCCGTACATCACCACCCCCTTTTGTACCGCTTTGGCCGCCATAAGTGTGGCAGGGCATGCTCAGGCGTGAGTCCCTTGCTCACTTTGCCACTGGATTCAAGCAAGCCGGGCTGAAGACGGCTGTAATGCCAGAAACCGGTCCTCGGAAGCTTGTTTCCGGTCCAGGGAAGGCATGGCTTGGCAGTTCAGGCTGGACTGTTCCCATGAGGCACAGGGTCAGACTAATTTGCATAATGGCCATGTCTGAACTGGGGTGGCAGAGTGGGCTAAAGAACGGTGATGGATCAAACCCAGATATTTTGACTGGGTGTGAGTGTTTGATTGGTTCAGATGCTCCGTCCATCACCACCCCCTTTTGTACCGCTTTGGCCGCCATAAGTGTGGCAGGGTATGCTCGGACGTGAGTCCCTTGCTCACTTTGCCACTGGATTCAAGCAAGCCGGGCTGAAGACGGCTGTAATGCCAGAAACCGGTCCTCGAAGCTTTTTTCTGGTCCAGGGAAGGCATGGCTTGGCAGTTCGGGCTGGACTGTTCCCATGTGGCACAGGGTCAGACTGATTTGCAAAATGGCCATAACTGAACTGGGGTGGCAGAGTGGGCTAAAGAACGGTGATGGATCAAACCCAGATCTTTTGACTGGGTGTGAGTGTTTGATTGGTTCAGATGCTCCATCCATCACCACCCCCTTTTGTACCAGATTATATATACAGCGCTCCAGCAAAGTAGTATGTTAAAGCACTTTATTAGACAAATATTTACTTGGCATACTGCTGCAACATCAATTTCAATGCATTCACCGCCTGGGTGACGCTGTCCCTGCCCCTCCTTCCCTAAAGTAGCAATATTGGGCTAGTTTGGGCTACTTTTTGGTTGGCTTTGGGCTATAGAAAGCTTAAAAAATCTGACAACACTGGATGCGGTGTCCATGTTGGAGTGCTACCGTCACCTGTGTTGCAAAAGCCAAAATGTCACTCTGTGAGCCAAGTCCCACAATATGGCCAACATGGAAGGTACGGGGAATTACTGACCCTATATTCATCCATAGTTCCACACAAGAAAGATGGTGGACATGAGATATCTGTGTAGATATGAATTTTTATTGCACATTCAGTGGAGTGTTGCAGCTGTAGCAATACAGTGCCATGGAAAGTTGAAGTTTCAGTTTTTGGCACATGGAGAGCAGCCAATTATAGACAAGGTCGTTGTCGGAGTTAGGCTGCGCCAACATATGTACTTATACAATCACTCCGACGATCCTCAAGCGCTTATAATTTCACTATACACTCTCCTTGCAATACTCTAATGATGCAGTCCCTACATACGTGCTTGTACAACGACCGAGACAAAGTTACATAACTAAAGTTTCCCCCCACTGTCAAAGGTAAGATGGTTGCATACGCTGTCCAGAGCACTATGTAATGTGGTAGGGCCTAGGGGCATCATGTTACATACATAATGAACACACGGACACAGATAGATAGTGGAACTGGGTACGGACACGTGCGCTCGATTCCTTTTTATTAACAGGGTCACATGTCCAGTGACGTCTGTGGTGGATGCGTGTGGGGTGATTGTAAGCCAACCCTCCGTGAATGGTTGGTGGTGGCAACAAGTACAACAGTAATCATTGGATCAGACACAGAGATTCAATCATAAAGGGTCAATGATTTGTGCCGCACTAAGGTACGGGTACCAGATATGAAATCAAACAGAAAAGATTCTATCATAAAGGGTTCATGACTTGTGATACACTGAGGTAGGACAGCAGATGTGAAATTATACACAAAATATTGTATTTGAAAGGGTGCATGAGTTGTGCTGCACTTATTGTGATTTAGATCGACCAGTCTGGCGTACAACTATCGCGAGTAACACTTTAACAAGCACATAGTACATATAGTACATATAGTACTCTTCACTTCTGACTAATTATGACGCTATTTTCTGATATATTTCTTCTTATTAGATTAGCCGTTGGTCCTAGTAATTGGACACGTAAGTTATGCTTGTCTGGAGCCTTTTTACACTTTGAGAGAAAAATTTCTTTGGCACATCCTAGGAATTTGATTCTGGATAAATAGCACGCGGTTTTGTTGTGCTGTTGGGATTTGGAACTATGGTATTTTCACCTGGTGATGGTTTTTTGTAAGCAGTTGGTCATGCTATTTTATTGACCTTTTGCGTTGAGCTGACTACTTAATTCTCCTTGTACCCTAGGGTTTCATTTATGCCTGTGTCATTTTGTTTATATTAGATATTTCTGTGCAACTCTTCTGTCCTGAAGATGGTCCTACGGATCGTTGTGACCAACGAGGACCGAAACGTCGACGCACAACGCCTTTTTTGCAAAATATTTTAGAATTCATCTAAATATAAATTGTGAATTTCATTGTGTTTAAATTACTTATATGTGGTTCTATTGCTTACCCACATTGTAGGCGAAAGGTGTTCTTTTACTATCAAATTAGCTGTTATAATAATTTTGGTAGTAATTCTGTTGCCAGACTTTTATTGTCAAAGAAAGCTATCTATTCATTGAAAATTAAAAATACTCTATTTTTGTGATACATTTTGAGTGTTGCTTGTGAATCCCTATGGTCATTACAATTAAGTGATCACGTATGTGACACATATAACATTGAAATTACATTTATAATGATTCCTTCCTGGACATTTTGCTTCTACTGTTAATGATACCCAATCCCGGGGGATTATTGGGTGGCTCTGTTCTATTGTTATTGGCACTGAGGTAGGGGCATCAGAAGCGTTCAGCATGTGCACAGTCAGCAATGTTGCGTGATCCGGGGGGCCCGCACTGGGAGCAATGTCCCTTGCGTATTGGACTGCGCCATCTCCTATTGTGACTCAATGTGAATTGTGAGCCCTGCTGCCCGCAGTGTAGGTGGATGGAACAAACGATGAAACATTTATGAAATACACTGTCGAAATCTGTAGGTTACAGGGATGTTATAGTTCAAATTGTGAGCTCTGCTGTCCACAGTGTAGACTGCCATTCAGTGTTTGTTCGGACTTGCAAGATGAATCTGCTCATTGTAGTAAAGCTATAACTGATATAAAATAGGTTCTTGAAGCAAGGATACTAAAAGGATATTGTGTAGATTTGAGGGACATTATACTTAGTTGGGATTTTCACCAGAAACTACTTTAAACTTTGTTATTTCTTTTTGAAACTTTAAGTCACTATTACCTTCCATCTCTTATCAAACTGTTATATTCTGTACACTTCTCTTGACTAGCAAAGAAATGAAACTCTATATCATCACAAACTTGTTTTATATCATTTATATTAAAACTCGATTTTGTGCCGCAGCAAGACCTAGACTTATCCAGATGATTCCTCTTGACTTTGAATATAAACTTGAAGATATCTATCGATCCGAACATTCGTAGGATCTAATTTCTCGATGTGAAAGCATCTTCAAGCTGAAGCTGTACAATTTTTTGCTAAGTGTCTTCTCCTGTGAAATTTCTTCCCACATGTCTTTCAATTCTGTCTTCTCATACTTTTGTTATGACGTGACATAGCGAGAAACAGCAATTGAGTTATCTGCAGCATATTCTATGTCCATATTTGCATTCCACATATTCAAAATTACCAGATTGTAATCATTAATGTACTTCGATTGTTCTGTTCTTTTTATATTATAAGTATTTTTGGGTGATTTTTGAGTGATAGTATGCCTCAATGCAGACATAAAACGGTTCGCTCTTCCTTGCAATGACTTATGGTGCACTGAGTTAGTAGTACCTTTGGCGCTCAGCGTGTACGTACCCTGCGATGATGCTTGGTTCGGAGGGGACACTCTTGGAGGAATGTCTTTTGTCTTTTGAATTCAGCCTTAATAAGGCCACGTGGGGATGAATTATGGTGCACTGAGTTTGTAGTACCTTTGGCGCTCAGCGTGTACGTACCCTGTGATGATGCCTGGTCCAGGAAGCCACACTCGGAGCTATGTTTTGTCTTTTGAATTCTGCCTCAATGCGACCACTTGGCGATGACTTATGGTGCACTGAGTTAGTAGTACCTTTGGCACTCAGTGTGTACGTACCCTGCGATGATGCGTGGTCCGGGGGGTTGCACTCGGACCAATGTCTTCTGTCTATTGAATTCTGCCTCCTTAAGGCCATGTGGCGATGACTTATCGTGCACTGAGTTAGTAGTACCTTTGGCACTGAGCGTGTATGTAACCTGCGATGATGCGTGGTCTGGGGGGGCCCCACTCAGAGCAATGCCTTTTGTCTATTGAATCCTGCCTTAATAAGACCACGTGGTGATGAGTTATGTTGCACTGAGTTAGTAGTACCTTTGGCGCTCAGCGTGTACATATCCTGCGATGATGCGTGGTCCAGGAGGCCGCACTCGGACCAATGTCTTTTGAATTCTGCCTTAATAAGGCCACATGGCGATGACTTGTGGTGCACTGAGTTAGTAGCACCTGAAGTGCTCAGCGTGTGTGCACCCTGCGATGATGCGTAGTCCCGAGAGGGCCACACTGGGAGCAATGTATCTTGCATTCTGCACTGCGTCATCTGCAATCGCTACTCCATCTGAATTATGAGGCCTGCTGTCCGCAGTGCAGATCGAAGGCAGTAGTCTGTACAGACATAAGTCTGTGGTGCTCTGCCGCTGGGTTCGCAGGAGGCCTGTGTTGAGGAGACCCGCGGTCATGGTGGCAACCATGTGGCAAGGTGAGGCCTGCTGCTCTGGCAGACTCATTGGCCTTCCCAGTTCACAAGTGAACCACGCCCAGAGCCCCGGCTTATTTATTCATACTCCTATGCTGGAGTGGCGTACGTTGGACGAGCCCACTGTGCTTCCACTTCCAGGGGAGGACAACACAGCTACATGTCCAAGATCTTCCCCACTGCCGGAGATAACATGGTTGCGTCTATTGTGCACAACAGTACAAGCACCAGCAGTATACATACAGATGGAGAGGTTTATGATCTGTATAGTGAGGTCTGTCCAGCACATCACCACTACACTTGGTATTGTGCGCATTATTATTATTGATGGATGAGTTGCGTCCTTCATACATACTTGCTTGCCATATCTGGCAACATTCAAGTATTGTGTGGCTGAGGGGCCATGCAGTTTTCGGGAGGTCCGCTGTCTTGTTCTGCGTTGCCTCGGTGATAGTAGGGAGGGGGGTCCATGGGGCTGTCCTGAGGCTGGTGGCAGTGCGTGTTGTGGCCTTCATGGGTATTTGAGCTGCGTGATCAGTAACTCTATGACATATGTTGCGCTTCAGATGTGATTTTGGGCTACGATCCATTTCACATTGTAGCTAGTCGTCCTAGTTTACACCAGTAAAATGCAGATGTTAGACTCCTACTGCAAACCTGGCGTATTACCTGTTTTTGAATCGCACCCCAGATTTAGCTGCTCGTTGAAGATATCAGGAACTGGTGCTTTTGTGTTAAGGTTTGCACAGGGACGTGTACTCTGTATATTATTGCCGTTAGTTGTTGTTCTCATTTGTGACAATTTTTCTTTGTGGAAGCTATTGCTGGAAAACTGGAGATATTGGTTGTTTTCACTAGGTTGGCAATAAGTGATAATTTAAAATCACTGAAAAAACAATAGGTTTAAAGAAGAAAATAATTAGAAATTAGCATTAAAAAAACCTTTGAAATTCACTGAAAAAAACATAGGTTTCAGGGGCGTTATAGTTACAAATTAGCCTTTAAAAAACCTTTGAAATTCACAGAAAAAGCCATAGGTTTCAGGGACATTATAGTTAGTTGGACATTTCACTCATACAAAACCAGAGCAATTCCTCTGTTATAGTTAGCTGAGCTAACTATAACTCGAGCCCCAGCAATGCACTGCTGATGACGTCACATATTACATCATTCATGACATGGTTAGTGACAACACTGATGACATCACTGATGACATCTCAAATGACATCACTGATGACATCATCCACGTGACAATCTGATGCACCTCCTTACACCCTAATTTAGCTTTTGATAAACCCCCCTGTAAAATACAGTCTACATTTTCAAAATCATCAACACACCAATACCAGTTACTACAAACACACTCACTAACTCCTAGGTCTACAGACACATGCACTCATCCATCCATACAACCATTCATACATGTAGTCACTGATCAATACAACACCATCATATGCACTCATACACCTATACAGACACTCACACATCACTACTTATCCTAGTCAGTCATGCACTCATCCTAGTCAGTCATGCAAAGAATCAATCACAGTTCCATTTAATCACCTACAGAGTTATACACACACCACCTCATTCATTCATACAGGTACTAATGCATACTTACTCTCTTATATAATCACTAATACAAGTATACACTCATCCATACAGCCATTCCCACAATCACTGACACTCACATATAGTCATTTATATACTCCAAGTCTTACATACACTGCCTTTTACTTTTGTAGTTACTTGAACATCTACCACTGAGACATCCATTCGCTCACCAACACATCCATACACACACTCAGTCATCCATAGAACAGTTTCCACAAGCACTCTTAAAGTCATACACCTAATCATATCAACCACTCACACATCTATGCACAGAGTCACACACCCCCCACCCAACCACACACACACTCAGTCGCTTATACAATTACTTAAGCAACTAATCAATAATCCATATAGACACCCGTGGAGCTACTAACCAACTGATGCAGCAGGTTATACAACAACAGACAGACTGATACAGACATTCATTCAGTTTAGTCACTAACCCATGTATACAGTACGACACATTTATTCACTCACTTAAACAGTGAGTCACACATCTACTAAATCCTCCATCCAGACACTTATACATCAATACAGCTTGTTATTTATATAATGCATATTTACATTTTAAAGAAAAACACATTCACTGGATGATGTCATCAGTGATATCATCAGTGATGTCATCAGTGATGTCACTGAATGAATGAAGTAATATGTGACATCATCAGCAGTGCATTGCAGGGGCGCGAGTTATAGGTAGCTCAACTAACTATAACAGCGGAATTTCTAAGGTTTTCTATGAGTGAAATGTCCAACTAACTACAACGTCCCTGAAACCTATGTTTTTTCCATTGAATGTGGGCCTTAAATGCGTCATGGCGGTGCGTGGCACACTTGTGGAATACATTTTAGCAAATTACTTGATTGGGTCCGTTTTGTCTGTCCTGTGTGCTGGATGGTGATATATATATATATATATATATATATATATATATATATATATATATATATATATATATATTCACATATATATATATATATATGTCTATATATATATATATATATATATATATATTCACTGAAAAAACCATAGGTTATAGACCATATATAGTTAGGGATTAGCATTTAAAAAACCTTATTTTACTCACACAAAACCATTGAAATTCCATATATAGTTAGTTGCACTAACTATATATCGCGCATCCGCAATCCACTGCTGATGATGTCACATATTACATCATTCATGACATGGTCAGTGACATCACTGATGACATCACTGATGACATCTCAAATGACATCACTGATGACATCTCATTTGACATCAATGACCACATCACTGATGATATCATTCATGTGACAATACAATGCATCTCCTCACATTTTAATATAACCTCTGTTACAACCAGTGTTAAATACAGAGTATAATTTTTGAAACCATTGACACACCAATACTAGTTACTACATACGCACTCACTGATTCCTACGTCTACACACACATTCACTCATTCATCCATACAATCATTCATACATACAATCACTCATCTTTACAACACTATCATATGCACTCATACACCTATACAGACATTTACACTCTGTTGCTCATCCATGGAGTTACTCACACACCTAGTCAGTCATGCAAAGAATCAATCACACCTTCATTTTCTAATCTATACAGTTAAACATAGAGCACCTTACATTTTCAAACATATACTAACACATACTTACTCTCTTATACAATCACTGATACAAGTACACATTGATCTGCACAGAGTCACACACCTCCCAACCAGCCACACACACACTCAGTCTCCCATACAAATACTTGGCCAACCAATCAATAACCCATATAGCCACTCATATAGCTACTGATCAACACATGCAGCAGCTTGCACAACAACAGACATACTGATGCAAACTTTCACACAGTTTAGTCACTAACCTATGCATTCAGTAGGACGCATTTAATCACTCACTCATACAGTCAACCACGCACCTACTAAAACCTTCATTCAGACACTTATACATCTACTCATTCTTCAATATGTAAAACATATTTTAACTTTACAGAAACATACAGTCACTGGATGTTGTCATCAGTGATGTCATTTGAGATGTCATCAGTGATGTCATCAGTGATGTCACTGACCATGTCATGAATGATGTAATATGTGACATCATCAGCAGTGGATTGCGGATGCGCGATATATAGTTAGTGCAACTAACTATATATGGAATTTCAATGGTTTTGTGTGAGTAAAATAAGGTTTTTTAAATGCTAATCCCTAACTATATATGGTCTATAACCTATGGTTTTTTCAGTGAATTTTTAAGGTTTTGTAAATGCTAATTCCTAACTATATATGGTCTATAACCTATGGTTTTTTCAGTGAATTTCATTAGTTTTTTAATAGCTAATATCAAAACCTTTACAATGTATTATTCTTTAAAAAGAAAAATATTTTTTACATGTTTTTTATACAATTTTTTTTTTTTTTTTTTTTGTTTCGCTCCCAGTACGCGTACCGGTTAGCTTCCCGTTAGCTCAATCCGGAGGCGCGACCCGGTACGCGAACTGGTAAACGTTCCTCTAGCGCACCTCTCGCGTTACAAAACAACATCGCGACGCTTCGCGTCAGCATGACGTTTCGCGTTCTCGCGTAATACGTCATATTACGTGCTACGTTAGCGTACCCGGAAGCGCACCGGTACGCGAACCGGAAGCGATCCGCGGCGCGGCGCCGACCGCGTAATGTAAACATAGCAGGTCATGTGACTCGATAATAACACTTTTCATTGGTTCATTTCACTTTTGGTTTCCTAATGATGTAATACAAGGTCATGTGATCTAAAATGGACACTTTTCATTGGTTTAGAACTTTTGTTTTTCCCAAATGATGAAAACCCCTCCTTCTTTCATCACTCTGACTTTCATCTTGGTGAGAGAAAGACCCTTTATTGAGACTTTGTGATGGCTTCATTAGTAGCTTCAGCTGGTGCTAGCCCACCACCTCCACCAAATCCAAGAAAGAGAGGACCACCTGCAGAAGTAATTCTGCAAGAAGAGGAAGAACAGGAAGAGGAGGAAGAGGAGGAAGAGCATGAGTTTTTGCCAGAGGAGCCCAGAAGGTACAATCGACAGGAGAATTATATCTGGCAATTCTACAGAATTCCTGAGGGGCAAAAGAAAGTCAATGCACGTTACGTGTTTTGCCGCATATGCGGTGACAGATTGTCAAGGGGCACCGATAAAAAATATAGTTATGGGAATCATACTATGCATCGGCATATGAGTAGGTGGCACCCAAATAACTATAGTGCTGCCCAGCTACGTGACCAACAACAACATCCCCTCCAAATGGCAAGAAGATCGGTGGTTCCAGAGGTGTCGGGACCAGAGGCGAGGGAGGTGATTGCAAACATCCAAATGTTGTTTGGTCACGTAAAACAAGTGTGCGTGGAATGTGGCGCTTTCATCTGCTACAGAGAAAGTAGCATCACTTTGATTTTGCGAGCAATTCAAAATCATATTAATGTTTGCACAAAACGCACCAAAAAATAAATTCTTTTTTTTTTTTTGCTCCTGTTGAGCCCTTTATAATGGATCGTTTTTGTTTCCCCCCCCCCCAAAAAAACCAAAAAAATTTTAAAAACGTTCAGAAAATACAAAAAAAGTAAAAAAATGTTCAAAAAATACTAAAAAAAATATAAAACAACAAAAACATAAAAAAAAAAGTTCTTTTCAGAACTAACTCCCCATTATAAAAAAATTGGTAGAAAATTTGGAACTCTGCCAACCTGTATTTCTCTTAGTTCGCTCCCGGAGCGCTACCCGGTACGCGTACCGGAAGCTAACCAAAAAAATATTTTTTAAAAAAGAACAGTAACTATAAGGGAAGGAAATACACAGTTATGTTAAAAGAAAGACAGCTCTAGGGAGTAAAATAAGGATACTGTTACCTACAATCCACTGTTGATGATTTCACATATTACATCATTCATGACATGGTCAGTAACATCAACAGCAGTGGATTGTAGGTAACAGTATCGTTAGTTTACTCCCTATAGCTGTCTTTCTTTTAACATAACTGTCTATTTCCTTCCCTTATAGTTACTGTTCTTTTTTAAAAAACATTTTTTTGATCAGTCATAAACAGTGACATTAATAGAAACAGAGAGAGTGAACAAGAGTGAAGAACTATGGTCCTCCTGAGCCACCCTCAGAAAACCAAGGGGGTCAAGATACATCTACCGTGCCCCCTTCTACCTATTCTGAACATTATTTGCCCTCCATCTTGTATCTTGATTCGAACGAAACACAAAATGGTGGACTGCCATAACGCTGCTGGTTTGCGAACCGGGCAACTTCCCAGGAAGCGGTCCCCAAAAAAAAAAAGTTGGGAAAGTAATTCACAGACACTAAGAGTAATAGAGATGGAGTGAGTGAACAAGACTGAGGAACTATGAGAACAGAGGGACTGAGAAAAAGAGTGGAAGGAGTTGAGTAAATAGGTAATAGAGAAAGGAATGAGGAAAGTAGCAAAGGCAGGAAACTGAGGATTAAAGAAGTGAAGCAGTGGATCTAATAGTAGGTGAATGTGATAGAAATGTAACGAAAAGAGTACAACTATTTACCTTGTAATTGCCGTTAAATTAATCACATTTTATTTCTATACTTTCAATCTGTGAAAGAGAGAACCAACATTTGAAAAAAAATTAAAATATGTATTTAAAAATTACAAAAGACAAGGGAAAATATTGAAGGACAAATAGTTTTTCAACAACTTTGACACTGACAGAAGCTTCTGCTTCTCCAGGTCCTCTACACAATGCTAAAGATATACATTTTAAACTAACAGTATCTTGATGCAGATGAAGTGAGGACTATCTTAAAACATGGTGCATCTTTTGCATTGCTCTTGTTTCAGAAAAGTGTCGCTTCAGTATGCCAATAACATGTCTCCTATCCAGAGATTTGTTTGAGGTGAGGCCTACTCAGAGTTCAAGATGAGATTTACACTTGTTGAAGTGTACAGAGGAGATAATATCTGTGAAAGTCTACTAATGAAGTGAGTCATGTCCACTGCACTCTTCAACAAAGTAGAAACCTCCTATGTTTCCCTGGACAGACCTAAACTTGATCTGCACAATGTGATTCGTAATGATAGGAAACTCAAGTGATGTAATTGAAATATGTGCAATTTATTTTGCTCATTTCACAATCACATCACTTGTGTTTCCTTTGCTTAGGTATCTCATTGTGCAGATGTAGTCCAGCATATGAAAGATTACGTAGAAGTGCAGCACTGCATACAATAAATTTAACACTTACAGAAAACTCACCTTCTCCATGCCTCCTACACAGTTCTACATATACATCATAAATGCAAACAGTACAGAATTAATTATACATGTTAAATGGTTTATTTTTGCTGTTCTCAGAATGTATCAAAATTCACTAAAAACAGTGACTTGAAGGTATTCATCATGTAACAGCGGGGAAAAAAAAACACAATCAAAATGATTGTGTTTAAAAAACCCATACAACATCAGAAAATAAAATTCAGAACTCCTTAAAGTTAACTTACTTTCCATGACGTCCAAGGATGTCCTATGAACAGCTTACACTCTTTTGTGCTGTTATTACTTTCAGCCCGCCACTTTCTGAAAGAAAACCTCCATCGTTTTTAAAAACACGTTACATGCAATAAATGACTTCTTGCTCTCTACCACTATTTTCCACAAGGCCAAATCTAGTCAGAGATATTTATAACTCTTGGATTTCTTGTAAGCCAATCCCATCATTTGGCATTTCCGCAACTTTCAGAATTAAAATGTTGAAGATCATTTTCACAATCCTGGAATAGTAATATCTTCCCCTTCTTGGTCAGTCATGTTCTACATTTCCTATGACACTGATACTGCTTAATATGAAGCAGACTTACACTACCTCTATGAGTACTACAATTATTTAATTCTCTACATCACTTTTAATCACAAAGCAATGTAAAACAGTAGACAGCATTGCAGACTTACATTCCCTCTACTCCATGTTTTGATTGGCTGCTTCAATTAGCTTATGAAAAGAAACAATTTTTCTGAACTCATTTAAAGTGCACATACATCTCCATGATGTCCAATCCTTTGATTAGAAGTTATGTCTCTGAACTACACTTATCCTCAAGGCCAAATTGTGTAGGAGCCATTAGAACTTCTTGAAATTCCACAGATCATATCCCGAGATTATTTTCCTAAAATTTTGGTTTTAAAAACACCAGGTAAGAGTTTTTAAGGTCATACGGCAATTTTTTTTTGAAAATTAAAACAGAATCATTGCAGAATGACCAGCCATTTCTAGACTTTAAATAAGCTGTGTAATGTCCTGATGATATTGAAGGGCCGTCATGATATATAATTGCTGTAGTTACAAAAGTCCTTCCTGATATTGACAACTGCGAAGCTACAAATTTTTTTATTAAAGTTGTCAATTTTGTTCCATCAGGCCTACATCGTTGGAACATTAAAATGACGTACTGGCCATATTTTCGTATAAATAATGTGGACATCATTTCAGATTTACATTGGCTACACTCCATGCTGTGATTAGCAGCTTTTACTAGCTTATTAAAGGAGACTGATTTACTGTCTGGCAAAGTTAAATATATAAATCTTTCTGAGTCTACACTAGTAGTACTTGATACCATACAGTTCTCGCAGTCATGCTGCCATTGATAAGAAAGCCCAAACAGCTGATCTACATCTACACCTTCAGCATGTAATACATCAAGCATATACATTAAAAACTCCTGACAATCTTGCTGAATATTTTGAGAGAATTGTGTTTGCCCTGAACATCTGTCTAACAGGTTTCGAATTTCAGATACACTTTCTATTTTTGTTCTATCTGTGCTACATTTCTCTAACACAGAATTCAACAAACTGCAAAATCTTTGATCAGAATTGACCACAATCTCTTCTTTTACATTTTTTAGAGAAAACAAAACATTCATTACTACATTAGCATAGCAGTTGACACCAGAACTGTTTTCAAACTGAAAACCAACAACATCTTCAACAGAATCCTCTTTGTTTCTGCTTGTAATTTTAGGTTCATTCACTTTTTGTCTTTTTGCTACAACCTCCCCAGTATTGTTCTCATTTCTTCGTTTCCGGCCTACCAGACGTTTCTCAAACAAAGGAAACTGAGGCAAATGTGGCGCATACTCTCTTCTTAACCTATTGTATTCCTTAACACAATCTAGATCTGCACAAATGTTTCTGACATCACACTCAATCAAGTACAATCCCGATAAAGTTCTAACTCGTGACAATGCCACATATGCCATACCCTCCTTGAACACAGAACTGCCAATATTCACCAATGCAGTGTCTACACTTAAACCTTGCGATTTATGAATTGTCACCGCATATGCCAAGCAAACAGGGAACTGCTTACGGCGAACATATAAGTCTTTTACAAGCAAAAATCTAGCAGAACAACGAGCAATTAGCTGTACTTCCTCAATGCCATCAAATTTAATTTTTAAAAATTCAATTCCATCTCTATTTCTGTATTTCACAAAATCAACAACATTACCCATTGATCCATTTACCAGACCTCTTTCAACATGTAAATTCCTTCTTAAAATTATACGGCAGTTCAAGCACACATTCAGAGTCTTTTCAAAACCTGCAGTTTTAGATATAGTCTTCTCTAATGAATCCAATTTTGATTTCAGATTCTCAGACAAAATAATTGTTGATCCGATATGCTCTACTCTATCAATAGCTTCCACTTTCACAATCTCTTGCTTTTCTAAATGCAACATTTTGTTGTTAAATTTGGCACATTCTGCAAGAGTTGGCATCAAACATATTCCAGATTTCTTATCAGTAATTTTCTGAAAAATATTCTCAGGCACAACATCTTGTTCTGGATATAAATTTGACAGTAATCGTGCATGTAAAGCTTCTTTTCCATGCTCGGTCACTTTTCCAATTCTAACATCTTGTAGAATAGTCTTGTAAACTTCATCCTTTGCCTGACGCATATTTTCATGCAGTTCAGCATAATTGAAGTTTAACCATATATTGACGTTGCCAATGCTGCCTAGGCACTTCCTGGTATCTTCATGCGTGAGCATTTTGAACACAGGTTGCCCTTTCACTGGTGTCAGCTGCAGAAGATCTCCGAAAACAATGATGTGTTTGCCACCAAATAACACATCATACTCTGTTTTGAGAACTTCTTGCATCCTCAAATGCACAAAGGCAAGCATGACATTGGAAACCATGCTTACTTCGTCAATGATAAGAAGTTTCATTTTCCTCAAGATTCTTGAAACTTCAAAACAAGCATCTCCAGATAGCTTGTGATATTCTAATTTGTTGTCATGCTCCACTGGCAGCATCAGTAAACGATGTAAAGTAATCCCTTTAATATTATGTGCTGCCAGTCCAGTTGGAGCAGTGACAACACAAGACAGCGATGACTCTGTCCTTTCCTGCAAATAGCATGAAATTGCTTTAATGAGGAAACTTTTTCCAGTTCCCGCTTCTCCACTCACGTACAGTCGGACAGGCTTCAACGACGTACATGAGCACTCTTTCTTATCATGACTTAATCCATGATCAATTTGCATGGTAACTTCGTCATATATTTTCCTCTGCTCAACGTTGAGTTGCCTTTCCAACTCTTCTAAGTTAACCGCATCCTCTTGAGCATGTGCCATGGCTCTTTCCACCTCATTCATAGCAGTGGCAGCTTCATTTTCAATAAGAGGTCCTCCTAGTGGATCCTGACTCAATGAAGCAGAACTCTGACTGTCCTGAGAACTGTCTCTGGCAATCTCGGCTGCAATCGTTGCTTCCTGCTCAATTTCCGCATTCAACATTTCTACATATTTGGGAAAAGCAGGACATTCTATGGTCTCCTTGGCGGCATTGAAAGAGTCTTCATAACAGAGGAAATCTCCAAGCAGTTCCTCTTCTGCACGCCAAGGCTTGAAAAGTTGCAAAAGTGCTAAATAGAAAAACTCCTTTTTTTCAGGAGATTCGCCACTCAATTTTCGATGGTTTATCAAGTGGCATTTTCTTTGCTTCACCAGACATCCCTCACTTCCTATTACAGCATACACTCCTTTCTCAGTATCTTCTTTGATGTTCCTCTTGAACATGTAATTTTGCAGAACCTCATACAGACAAACATTCTCTAGGTGACTGCTTCGATTTGGATAATATGTATCCAACATGTTTGTCTTCAAAATGTCGGTACTGTTTGGCTCCTTTTCCGCCAAATACTCAATTTCCCGCACAGGTTTGAGAACTCGATTACGCGTTGCAGCAAGACCAAGACTCGCCCAAACGATACTCCTGGACTTGGCATAGAGACTTGCTGAAGACAACCGGTCAGAACATTCGTACGCTCCGATTTCTCGATGCGACAACATCTTCAGACTGAAACTGTACAACTTCTTGCTGAGGCTCTTTTCATGGGAAATGTCCTCCCACATATCCTTCAATTCTGTCTTCTCTTTTTTGGTGATGTAAGACGTCACATACCGAGCCACAGCCATACAGTTATCAGCCACAAACTGTATATCCATGTTAGCATTCCACATGGACAAAATCACCGGGTTGTAGTCGTTGATGTACTTGGACTCTTCGTTCCTCTTCAAATTGTAAGTGTTTTTAGGTGATTTCTTCATGACATTGTGTCGCAGCGAAGACATCAAACTGTTTACTCTTCCTTTAGAAATCACCGGTCGTGGAAAGCCGAAACGACATTTAGTGTAGAACTTGTCCTTGTTTCGGAATTTACGACGGCAGTACTTTCCACATCGATGGCTTTGGAAACGCAGAACTTTTTCTCTTAGGCTTTTCTTCTCCTTTGCGTTTGGAACAGCACACGTAGAATACTGTTGGATGAAACTCATCACTGAGTCATCTGGATCCGTTCCAAATTTAGGTGCATCCTTGATCCACAGCAACATATGTATATGAGGAGCACCTCTTGCTTGGTACTCCTTTCTCCAGAAGAAATCCAACACCTCTCCAAGAGGTGGATTCTTCTTATTCATGATGAAAGACATCATAGCTTCAAATCTATGATTGAAGTACCTACATACATTGACTGGATCCAAAGAGCACAGTTCTCCGGGTGTCTTGAATTCGATGTTTTCTACGTTAGCATTTGCCTCTCGTAGAAATTCAAGTAAGTCTTCCCAGCCATACTCGGCACAGCTCAGAGTGAGGAACCATGTGGGAGTACCTAAGTTCCTCAGCATACATTTTAAATCACCATGACGACGGTACCAGTACTCATTAGTACCACGCTGACACGCCATGAGATTAATCAGGTGAGAATCCAAAATACTATCTTGGACATTCACTTTATCCATAAAATCACTTGCCGAGATGTTTTGCATGTGTATACCACTTTTCAAGATGTGGTTCACTGCATATGACAGTCCAGACAGATCGCTTTCAAACAGGAGATGAAACAAATATGGAATGCATTGTCGAAACCTAGCATCTCCTGCATACAATCGCAAAGTCCGGTATTCAGAAGCAGGAATTTGATGAGGTCGCTCATCATATCTTCCTCCCTGACCTGTTGGAAAAAGCTGTGGGAAACACCGAGCTTCCAAACTTTCCTCCCAAACACTAATGGGACTCCCTTTGGCTTGTTTCATTTGAAACAACTCAATAGCATTCCCCATGACTTCCTTTGAATGCAAAGGATGAACACTATAATGTTCATATATTTCCTCACTAGTAGAGGGTTCTACTTTCTCAATTTGACCAGCACACAAATCGCTATCCTCTTCCTCACTTACTTCCTCTTCTTCAACATATACATTCTTATAGTATTTATTATTTTTTTTCAAATACAATGTTGCCTTTTTAACTTTCCTAACATCTACTAAATCTTGCCATATTTTCTTATTCTTTGTCGGAACCCCATTAACTAAGATAACCAGAGGTTCCTCTTCCACTTTTTCTACTCCAATTGTGTTAATGTTTTTCTTCAAATCTAGAGGCAAATAAACAACTCTTCCCTTTAATCCTCTCTGTAAATCTGATGGAGGCAATTTCCCTGTCTTTGGCTCCATTCTTACAATAGCCTGAAAGGGATGGATACTTTGAATCAAAATAGATTCATAAGTATTTAAATCCTTCAATTCAGAAGGAATCTCAACCAATTCCAGATTATTATGAACTGCTCTAGCAGGCATCTGGTTTTGTTTTAATTTGTTACAACAATAAGTACACACACGTTGATCCAATCCCAAATCAAAACAATTTTCTACCATCAAGTATGTTGCAAAATCCTTCCATTCACTATTATTTTCCCTTTCACTTTTTGCATATAAATCCACTAACTTAGTCTGATTCTTATAATAAGTGCGTCGACAACACACACAAGTGAAATTAGGCCTCTCACTTGATTTCATGTCAAACGTCGCAATTTCCCTCTGGAAATTATCTGTACTGGAAACATGTACAGTATCTTCCAAATGACCCTCTATTTCTTGCTCAATTTCAACATTCTCCTCTTTACTTCCAAAGTAACAAAACTCAATTTCTTCACATATATTCCTCACATCTATTTCAGAACCATGCAGAAGAGCAGCACATAATTGTTTCAGCATAATTGCTGGACTCTTAGCATAATACAACAGTCTAACTAACTTCCTCACTTTGTTATGATGCACTGCTAGCATCCTGAAATGATGAAAAACACTCTGGCATACTCTCCTGGAAAGACAAGCCAGTGAATGACCATGCAAACCTGTCACTTCTCTCACTCTGCAAGGATCTAATTCTTGCAACAACCTCATTTTCTGCTTCAAACTTTTCTTGTTAAATGACCGTACAAAATCACAAAGCAAATTGATAGAATCCTGTCGCACACTGCAAATACTACTACACTTCCAGGTGTACACAGGACCCTTAGCACGTCTTCCTAAAACCTCATTACCTAACAACTCTTCTGCCTCTGTTGTCACAAGTTTTTCTTTTTCAACTGGACAACCATCTTTCACTTCATAAGCACGACCACTGATGTCAACTGCATGCACCAAATCATTATCCTGGAAATAACTCTCTTCATTAAAAAATGCCTCACAGCTTGAACTATGTATCCATTCTCCAGAAAAAACTTCACAAAAATTACTACGATTAACTATTCTCTTCCATCTACTATTTCTTTTGAAATCAAAAATTGCCTTGTTTAGCTTCCTAATTCTATTGATTATCAAAATAAATAACTTACGTTTAATTTCAAAAGCCTGATCAATAACTTTCTCAACTTTTTTTTTTCTCCTATAAAAAACTAATTTCTGTTGACCTTTCTTAATATTTTTTAACAAATTGCCAATTATCCTGTTACGGAACATTCGTTTACGAATCTCCGTAAACTGTTGTTTCCTTCTACTATCATGCACAGATTTATCTCTTGCTCTAGCAGTAACATTTTCATTTGTCCTTTTCTTTCCATTTGATTTACTTGTGTTGTTATGGATTGAAACATTTTCTGTACTAATATTTTTTTTATTAGAAATATTTTTTATGAAATATTTAGAGCTCTTACCCGGTGCTTTCTTCATCGCTTGAGAAATCTTTTTGTTAGAGGACTGCTGCATTTTTTTTTTCTCCTGCTGTCTTTGACGTTTCGCAGCCTTCATCTCTCTTATTTTTGTAGGCATAGTTGAATCTGAGGAAAAATATAATAAAAATGTTAATAAAAAAATATTATCAAACAGTAAATCAGTAATAGTGATCAAAAACATAACACACTACTTGACATTTTAAATAGAAGATTTTTTAGTCCTTGCAAATTTACAATACAGAAATAGCAGAAAAGAAATGAGATTTATATTTATGTTACCTATGCTATTTTATATGTGAATCTGATCTAATTTTATGAGCATATTTTAATATTTTATTGAAGACACTACACATAACCTGTTTTTGAAGGTGTCTTTATTTTTAAATTAAACGGTTTACCTTTTTACTTTTTATTGATTATAAATTTTAAAAATAAATGTTTATAATTCCAAAGGCTCAAGCAGGTCAGCTTCCCATCCTATATCATATAATTCGGACAAATCTGCATCCTCATCACGCTCTTCTTCATCCTCAGGATTTAAATCATCCAATGGATCAACATCCACTGATGTTTCAATTACAAGTTCAATGATGAGGTCAAAATCAACTGATTGCAGATTGTCGCTCATGTTGAGGTTGTCTTTATCTTTAAAGAAAGACAACAACAATGAGATGTTGCAGAGTAAGAGACAAATCTCACAGATTATAATAGTAAAATTATTTAACAAGAGTAACATTTTGCAGCTATTATTTAGCCATGTCCAGCGATGCTGAGCAGGTGAAGCCTATGTCTAATTTTTCACTGAACAGGACTCATCTGTTCTTAACCTTGGATAAGCCTCAACGACTCTGTGTCCCCTGCACATACTCAAATGTTAAAGTGCAGATTTATATTAAATGGCACATCCCCAGGCATGCACCAGTTAATGTGCACCACTGCTTTACCACCCATGGTGTGCCGCATTTACAATCAGATAGGAGAAAGCTGCTTCAAAACCCTGCGCCTGCTTGAAGCTGGCATAGGTCTTGACGCAGCATTGTATAGATGGGGCACCCCTGAGCCTTGCTGGAGCTGCATCGCACTTACGATACAACTCCAGCAATGCGCCACCTTTACAGCACAGATACGTCACGCATCTGTGCCATTTTTGCCCCATGCTGCGCCGCATTGTAAATGCAGCACACCATGGGTGGCGGAACAGCGGCGCAAAATGACTGGCACATCCACTGCTGCATCAGTTTCATGTGGCACGTTTTTTTTACACCATGACACATCTGCCTAAATGCATCAATTTGTAATTTTCTCGCCTCATAGCAAATCTTTTGCACCGCCACTGCGTCACAAAAGTGACGCACAGTGGCGCAAAAGATGCATACACCTATCATAAATCTGTCCCTAGCATTTTAAATGATTAATTCAGGATGACGATAAGGTGTGGCCTATGCAGAGGTTTGTTTAAGGTGAGGCCTACTCAGGGTTGCAGATCAAAGTTACGCTTGATGAAGAATACAGAGGAGATAATACATGTAAAGGCCTACCAATGAAGTAAGTAATGTCCACTTTATTGCACCAGTCATCATAAATGTATCCCTAAGCTTCTTATCTTGTTACAGATGAACCACCATATGTACATGACATTTTAAGTAATTTCCACATGTGCAGTGTTTTCAAAATATAATTTGAAAATCGTTTTTGGGGAAAAGTAATGGTTTGCAAAATTATGACAAGGACATAATGGTGTATGCTTCTCTATAAAGCATTTCAGTATCTCTAATGTCATTTTTCCCATATTACATTATAAGACCTTTCCCCATGAAGCACATTCCTTGTAAATATGCTCCCACCTGTGCATTGCAAATTTATATTTTCACTGTTTCAGACACATAGCCATGTTGAAAGTGACCCAAAAAAATTGCAAACATTTCCCCATGAAGCACATTCCTTGTAAATATGCTCCCACCTGTACATTGCAAATTTAGATTTTGACTGTTTCAGACACATAGCCATGTTGAAAGTGACCCAAAAAATTTGCAAACGTTTAAAAAAAAAAAAACATTCATGTGTCTTAATGACATTTTAAGTCATTTCCCCATGGAGAATGTTTTCTAAGTGGCACAAAAGAGGTATACACCTATCATAAATCTATCCCTAGCATTATAAATGATTAAATCAGGATGACAATAATATGTGGCCTATCCAGAGGTTTGTTTAAGGTGAGGCCTACTCAGGATTGCAGATTAAAGTTACGCTTGATGAACAAAACAGAGGAGAAAATTTTATTGTAAATGCCTACCAATGAAGTAAGTGATTTCTACTTCATTGCACCAGTCATCATAAATGTATCCATAACCTTACTTAAATTGTCCTTAAGACACATAAAAGCGTTTTTTGATTGGCTTTCCTGCATGGTAGGGTCACTTTTAACATGGCTATGTAACATAAACATTCAAAATCAAAATTTTCCATGTACAGGTGGGAGCATATTTACAAGCAATTTGCGCCACAAAGAAAGGTCTGACATTAAAATGGCAAAAATAACATCAGGGACAGTCAATTGCCTTATAAAAAACCATACACCATTATGTCCTTCTCATGCATTTAAAAACAATTCCTTTTTCCCAAAAACGATTTTCAAATCATAATTTCAAAAAACTGCACATGAGAAAATGACTTAAAATGTCATTGAAACACATTAAAGCGTTTTTTGATTGGTTTTCCTGCATGGTTGATTCACTTTTATCATGGCTATGTAACACAAACATTGATAATTAAAATTTTCATGCACATGTAAGAGCATATTTACAAGCAATTTGCGCCACAGAGAAAGGTCTTACACTAAAATGAGAAAAATAACATCAAGGACAGTCAATTGCCTTATAAATAACCATACACCATTATTTCCTTGTCATGATTTTAAAAACAATTCCTTTTCCACAAAAACGATTTTCAAATCATAATTTCTAAACACTGCACATCAGAAAATGACTTAAAATGTCATTAAAACACCTGAAATCATTTTTTGATTGACTTTCCAGCATGGTTGAGTCACTTTTAACATGGCTATATAACAGAAACATTCAAAATCAAAAATTTCCATGCACATGTGAGAGCATATTTACTAGCAAATTGCGCCACATAAATCATAATTTTCTCCTTAAAGCACACTATTCTCTATCTAAAGTAAAGAAATATTTTCTCACCTTAGCAAATACTTTGAGTTTGAAAACAGTCTCAGAAACACACCAATTTGTCTTCAGCAGAGCAAAAGGTATGCACTCCAGAGTCTGCAGCTATCAAAAGCACAGAAATGGTGTAATTCTTCACACATATTTCTCATGTCACCCAATCAAAACTCTTCCCTCACTTTTTTTCAAATGAAAACCCTTCCCCCTCTGCCCTTTCTGCCTATTTTCCATAGCAACCACCTCTTGGAGAAACTCTGGTGTTTGCAAATTCACACAACAATGTTGCAATTGAACTCTGAACTCTCAGTGCACCTGCATATCCAGTGCTTTCTTTCATTTAACGATTTTTTATTGACCACTCAAAATACATCTTTCAAAGAACACATCTCTACACCCTAACTTTCTGTTTTCATCAATCAAAATCCACCAATCACTGTTACTACTTCATGAACACAGAAACTCCACAGTTTTTTTCATTTCAAACTCACATTTTTTCAACTGCCATTTCATTGCCACACTTCATCTGACTGCAGGAGAACCTTCTCTCACCATGTTTTCTGTCTGGATTGTTGGTCATAGTTATATTCACTGGGCTCAAAGGTACGTTGAAAGCAGGAATTTACCTAACCTCAATTTACAAGATGTGGAAATTAAGTGGTTTGGCCAGAGAGGATTAAAATGTCACCAATTGATACCATTGGTGAAAACCTTTATGCATTTGCCAAAACCTGACCTGTTAATTGTGCACTGTGGAGGTAATGACTTGGGCACTTTGACTGGTGTAGGTCTGGAAATGCTTTTAAAGGACACCTTTGAGCAATTAATGGCACTTTTTCCTCAGACTGCCTTGGTATATTCAAATATATGCCAAAGACAGAAATGGAGGTGGTCAAACCAATTTTGTCCACAAATTGAGAAGTCGAGGAAGCATGTAAACAAATCTGTTTCAGCTTACATGAGAGACCATGGAATGGGCTCCCTGTACAACAATAACTTGCGTTACTACATGCAAGATATCTACAGAGGAGATGGAGTTCACTTCTCAGATGAGGGCAACAGAGTTTTCACTCTGAATTTAAAAATGTGCATTGGTACCTACTTATAAGTACCTAAATGTACCATAAACCCAAAAGCTCTTCTCAGAGCTACCCTACATCTAATCACTCACAATTATTTTTTTACTCTAACTATTTTCACTAATTTTCAACAAAATACGCTCCCTGGTGCGCTACCCGGTACGCGTACCGGGAGCTAACCTCGCGAAATTTTTAAAAAAAATGTTTCTTTTTCCGCACATATGGGCCTCCTCAGCCACCCTCACAAAACCTAGGGGGTCAAGATAAGTCTACCGTGCCCCCTTCTACCCATTCTGAACATTATTTGCCCTCCATCTTCTATCATAATTCGACCGAAACACAAAATGGTGAACTCCCGTTACGCTTAAGGTTCGCGTACCAGGGCGCTCACCGGTTCGCGTACCGGGTCGCTTCCTGGGAAGCGCACCATCAAAAAAGGTGGGAAAGTAGTTCACAGAAAAGCCACTGGAGACAATTTCACCAAATATAGAATAACTCATACTACATACCAATCCCTACCATTTTCACAAATTTGATTGGAATTCCATTTAGCCATTTAGCCTGTAGTCCTCTCTAAATACCGTGAGGTAAATTACTTCACAAAACACATCTGAAGTGTTGGAATTGACAACCAATTAAAATGTTACTTTCATTTTCTACTTTTTTTACATGACATTTCATTGGTTATGTACCCGAATATATATAAAGGAAGAGAAGGAAACACAGCCATTTTGACTACTACTTCCTGGTGTACATTTCATTTGGATTTTCATTAATAACTTCAACTTCTTTTTAAAGGTAAGTTGTTATTTTTAAAACTGAAGTATATTGTGCACTTTAAGTTAATATGGCAAACTTTTTCTGTTAGTTATATACTATCCCTCTGTAGTACTTATAAATTTAGATACACTTTTTTATATTCCTACTTCCACTCTGATACTATACACTGCCCAAAGATAAATTCTCTGATAAAAACTGCCTATCTAAAATTAATCCCAACAGTGCCCTACCTCTACTAATATATATTTTTTTTATGCAAATTTCAGGAAAAATGGAAAGTGAACAAAACATTTCATTTGAAATTGTCCTTCCAGAGTCCAACACAGAAATCATTGATCCAAATGAGATTGAATTTATGGATGAAACATGGGACCAAGAACTACTGCAATGTGTGCAAGCAGTAGATAACCTCCTTGCAAATGAGGACATTTTACAACCTCAGAGACTACAATCTATATTCCATGATTATGAAATTTCTGACAATGAAATGTTAGAAAGTTTAATAAATTATGAAACACAATAAAAAAAGTTTAAAAAAAAAAAAATAATCAACAAAACCAACAATCAATTAACATACAGCATTTGAAAAGTCTATCATTCATTTTTTATTGTGATACGCTCCCCAGTACGCTTCCCGGTTCGCGTACCGGGCGCTAACCACGAAAAAAAACAAAAAAAATTTTTTTTTTTTTTTGCTTAGCGGGGCCCCTTTAAAGCCTCCACATCAAACCTAGGGGGTCAGGGAGTATCTACTATGCCCCCTTAAGGTCATTTGCCCCTTCGCTTTTGACCTCCTCTTGTCTCTCGATCCTACCGAGAGACAAGATGGCGGCCGCTCCGGACTGTTTAGAATGTTGACAGACACCGGAGAGCCAATCAACTTCGCTACGCGAAGTTCCGTTACGCGTCAAGTACGCGTACCGGGGCGCTGCCTGGTCCGCGCTTACAGATATATATCTTTTTTTGAACGTTATTTTCTCAAAATCCACTGCAGCACATATATTGAGACCTACAAAAGGCACATCGGGCTACCAGTCCCTACAAATTTGCCAAGTTTCGTGCAAATCCATTCAGCCGTTCGGGCTAAAAGTGAGGCTAACCGCCCTATGGAAAACTCAATGTTAAAAACACGTTTTGGGACCCCCCTTTTTTCTCGGCCCCCCCTGGACCAACTCCCCCCAAATTTCCAGTGGCTGCTCAGAAACAAAATGTTCCATTTTCCAGAAAATTTCAGCCAATTCCGTCCACAAACGCCAAAGTTATTAGACATAGAATTTTCAAAAAACCCATAGAGAAAAAATCCTAACTATATATACCTACTGGCGACCGCCAGTAGGTAATTCAATCGATCCTCACGCAGAAACGAAGGGATGACAAGCCACACCAGCCGGGTACGGTTTCCAATTTTTCTTTATTGGGCACAAAGAAGACGCGTTTCGAGCACACTGGCTCTTGGTATATATATATATATATTACCTACTGGCGGTCGCCAGTAGGTATATATAGTTAGGATTTTTTCCCTATGGGATTTTTGAAAATTCTATGTCTAATAACTTTGGCGTTTGTGGACGGAATTGGCTGAAATTTTCTGGAAAATGGAACATTTTGTTTCTGAGCAGCCCTTGGAAATTTGGGGGGGTTTCGTCAAGGGGGGGCCGAGAAAAAAGGGGGGTCCCAAAACGTGTTTTTAACATTGAGTTTTCCATAGGGCGGTTGGCCTCACTTTTAGCCCGAACGGCTGAATGGATTTCCATGAAACTTGGCAAAATTGTAGGGACTGGTAGCCCGATGTGCCTTTTCTAGGTCTCAATATATGTGCTCCAGTGGATTTTGAGAAATTAACGTTTAAAAAAAGATATATATCTGTAAGCGCGCTCCGGGCAGCGCTCCGGTCCGCGGACCTTAAGCGTACCGGAACTTCGCGTAGCTAAGCTGATTGGCTCTCCGGTGTCTGTCAACATTCTAAACAGTCCGGAGCGGCCGCCATCTTGTCTCTCGGTAGGATTGAGAGACAAGAGGAGGCCAAAACAAAGGCGAAAATGACCATAAGGGGGCATACTAGATCCTCCCTGACCCCCTAGGTTTAATGTGGAGGTTTTAAAAGGGCCCCGCGGGGCAAAAAAAACAAAAAAATGTTTTTGTTTTTTTTGCGTGGGGAGCGCCTGGTCCGCGAACCGGGAAGGGTTCTGGGCAGCGTACTGCAATGAAAAATGAATGATAGACTTTTCAAATGCTGTATGTTAATTGATTGTTGTTTTTGTTGATTATTTTTTATTTTCTTTATTTTTTAAGCATTTTTTTTAATGTGATTGTGTTTCATAATTTATTAAACTTTCTAACATTTCATTGTCAGAAATTTCATAATTATCATGGAATATACATTGTAGTCTCTGAGGGTGTAAAATGTCCTCATTTGCAAGGAGGTTATCTACTGCTTGTACACATTGCAGTAGTTCATTGTCCCAAGTTTCATCAAAAAATTCAATGTCAATTTGATCAATTGTATCAATCAATTCTTGGCTGCTCTCTTGCAGGTCCATTTCAAAAGAAACTTGGTTTTCGCCTTCCATTTTGCCTGAAATTTGGATTAAAAAAATATATATTAGTAGAGATAGGGCAATGTTGGGAATAATTTTAGATAGGCATTTTTTATCAGTGAATTTATCTTTGGGCAGTGTATAGTATCAGAGTGGAAGTAGGAATATAAAAAATTGTATGTGATTTAACGTAAGTAAATTCATAATTATACAAGAGAAGCCTAACTCCATTCATAACTATAACAGAGAAGTCTCTCTAAATCTATAACTACTACAGAGGGATAGTATATATCTATCAGAAAAAGTTTACCATATTAACTTATAGTGCACAATATACTTCAGTTTTAAAAATAAAAACTTACCTTTAGAAAGAAGTTGAAGGAATTAGTGAAAATACTATTGAAATGTACAGCAAGAAGTAGTAGTCAAAATGGCTGTGTTTTCTTCTCTTCCTTTATATATATTCAGGTATATAACCAATGAAATGTCAGGTAAAAAAAATAGAAAATGAAAGTAACATTTTCATTGGTTGTCAATTCCAACACTTCAGATGTGTTTTGTGAAGTAATTTACCTCAGGGTATTTAGAGAGGTCTACAGGCTAAATGACTAAATGGAATTCCAATCAAATTTGTGAAAATGGTAGGGATTGGTATGTAGTATGAGCTAATCTATATTTGGTGAAATTGTCTCCAGTGGCTTTTCTGTGAACTACTTTCCCACCTTTTTTGATGGTGCGCTTCCCAGAGAGCGACCCGGTACGCGAACCGTTGAGCGCCCCGGTTCGCGAACCCAACAATATCACGGACAGAGACTCTTAATTTCGTGGTTTTTAGCTTGCAACCTCAGCGTTTTGTTTCACGAGATTGGTTCAATGGTCAGTTACCTGTTTCGGGTAGAGTTGGTGGCGGAGCCCGTTGGAAATGCTGTGTCTTCGGCAGGGGTAAAGAGAAACGTCCCGGAATACAACGTGAGCCTCGTCGGCGTCTGGGCTGAAGCAGTGAAGGCGAAAGCGGCACACAGGAGGGCGTGTGGAAGGCTGGGCTTCCTGTTCCGGGGTATCAGCGGTAGAGACAGCATCAGCAGCAGTACAGGTAACGGCTGTAACGAGGGGGAGCAGAGAGTGCAGAGAGTGGTTTCATGTGGTATTGAGACCCAAGAAAATGTTTGGAAAAACGTGTGGGCAAATGAAATAAACAGTCAGACTAAAAATCTAAGTCAGACTGAGGAGACTGAGGAGACAGGAGAGACAGGAGAGACAAGAGAGACAAGAGAGACGCAGGAAAAAGTGAAATTAAATATCAGCATAGCCATAAAACACCAAAAAAAAGCTGTGTTCAGCTTTAAGACTCACATGAATAAAAAGGTACAGGAGGAGGAGGGTAAACTTAGAGGGAAAGATCTGAGTAATGAAAAAGAAATAGAAACCAAAACACGAATTCCCCAAAAGAGGGATGATACAAAGAAATCAGACATTTTGAAGGATAAAGAGGAGAAAAGTGAAGTGGCTGTGGCTTCAAACTATTGCCTTAGGAACAGAAACTTCCTTAAACAAGAACAAATCCTAAAAATATCACCCCCAGGGAAGTTAAAAGAAGGAAGACAAAAAAACCATCTCTAGAGCGTACAAAAAAGCTCTTAAAACTACCCGGAGATAAAGCTGATACAAGTCAAAAAATAAAAATTACTCCCTCCTTAAGAACTTTTTTTAAAGTTCAGGTACAAAAAATAAAAGAGGCTGAGGATATAAATTTATCCGTACCAGCACTGGATAAATTCGAAGAAAAAAAGTTCATTACAGGAAGAAGAAGAAAATCACGTCTCACAAAAGGAGCCTCTCATCAACCCACAAAGCAAAATTCTGAACTCAAATCTCCCCTTAAACCTGGTAACTAAAGCTGGAGTAGAAATCAAAAAAATTGATACAACCAGACCTCAGACCGAACAGCAAGAAATGGCTGAAGGAGGTGCACCAACAACCAAGGCTACTTCAGTTACAACACAAGAAAATGGAGATTTAGAAGAAACTCTATTTAGTAGCAATGAGGTAGTGGAGCAACAAGTAATCAAGAAGGAAGGACCAACGAGTCCTAAAAGTCCTAGGAGTCAGACCAATGATATTCTTGAGAAAATATGGAATGAAATGAGGGACAAATTCGCCATATCCGAGGCGAAACAAGACAAAATTCAAGAAGTATGTGAAAAATTGGATTGTAAACTAAACGCACTAGGGGAGAGAGTAACAGCTATAGAAGGAGAAGTGTCTAAATTGAACAGTAGGGTGGAATGTAACAGAAAGGAAATCTACACGCTGAGACAGGAGGGGAAATCCATAAACGAAAAAATGGAATCTCTTGAAAATCAGGCTAGAAAAAATAACATAAGAATTTTGAATGTTCCAGAAAATAAAGAGGGAAGTGATATTAAGAAATTTATTGTGGAACTACTTGTGGAACATTTCCCGTGGTGTGAAGCAGAATCTTTAGATGAAGACATACAAAGAGTTCATAGAGACCCTTATGGAAAGCCCAAAGAAAGAAAGAACCCCAGAAAAATTCTTATAAATTTCAAGACGTACACGTTAAAGGAGAGAATCTTGGGCGAAGCCCTGAAAAAGGGAACTTTCAATAAAGACTCGTGGGCTTTTCGAATAAGATCAGATATGTCCAAAGCGTCTCAAGACAGACAATGGGAACTAGGGAAGCTCATGCCAGAGCTACAATCTTTAGGGGCCACGGTACAAATGAAGTTTCCTCCCTCTTTAAGAATTATGTGGCGAAATAAAATGAGGAACATCAGAGATCCTGAAGAGGCGAAAAATCTGATCTGTCTAATGAAAGACACTGCTCAAATGGAAAATTCCACGATTTGAAAATTGTCCGCAAATAGACTGTAAATGAAAACAAATGTAAATAGATAAAAAATAAGCGCCTAAAACGCTAGATTCCTGAATATATTTCCCAGGTCCAAGAAGAGGAGCGGAAAGGGGGTAAATGAAAGCCCCTAAGAAAGAAGAAAAAGGAGGCTTCCCCGGGGAGGGTAAGAACAAATCACTAAAACAGAAAGGTACAAAAAACAAAAATCAAAAAAAGGGTGGGGAGCAAAATAGGGAAAAAAAATTTAAAAATAAATCCTCGATATTGGAAAAGAAAATGGAAAAACAAAAATGTAATAACAAAAGCAGAATGCTACCGAAACTTACCGGGAGAAAAAAGACCAAAGAAAATGGGAGACACTAGTAGAACCATTAAAATATTATGTTGGAATGTTAATGGTATGAGAACCAAAAGTAGAAGAAATAAAATCTTGGAATATCTCAAAACATCTGAAAGTGAAATTATCATACTTCAGGAAACACACTTATTGAAAGAAGAGTGGGATCAGGCAATGAAAAATAGAGGATGGGTAGATGCTTATATATGTACAAATCAAAGTTGCAACATTAAAGGGGTAATAATCATTCTGAAAAAATCCTTAAAGGCAAGTATAGAATCTTCAGAAGTTGATAGGAAGGGAAGATGGGCAGTAGCAAAAATAAAACTAGGAAATACGGCATATACAATAGTAGGATATTATGGCCCCAATCTCGATGACCCAGAACCCTTACAGAACTTGTATACACAACTTTTAACAGCCAATACCCCGGTAATCCTAGGAGGAGACTTTAATCTTATTCCAGATCCCAAAAACGACAGGTCTCCCCCAGGAAAAAATTTACCTAATTTACCGAAAATGAGGGAGTGGATAAGCATATATAAGAGGGATCTAGATTTAATAGACATATGGAAAGAAAAAGGGGATAAAGGCCAACCGTTTACATTTCATAACAAAAGGCTAGGACACAGGTCTAGAATAGATTTTTTTCTAGTAGATAGGAATCTACTAACAAATGTAACAAACCTAACTCACATTCCAGCCCACCTATCAGACCATTCAGCTATACAATTAACACTAAAAACTAAAATAATACGCACACAGAAAAGATTCACAGTGGAAAGAGCCATGTTTTTAGATCAAGAAATAGTACAAGCTCTTAAGGAAGAAACAGAATTTTTTTTTGAGAATAATAAAACAGGAACATCTAAACAAATAGCTTGGGACACGTATAAGGCAGTAATTAGGGGTAAGCTACTTAGTTTGGGAGCTTACAGAACTAAGAAATTAAAACAAGAACTACTGGATATCGAAAAAGGTATAAACATCTTGGATACACAAATACACACAGAAAGGGATCCAACAAGGAAGGAAAATCTGCAGAAAGAGAGACAGAAACAAAAAGAATGTTTAAGTGATATCCTTGAGGAAAGAATGAAAGTTAAATGGGAAGCAAGCAAGTTGGCTAAGCACGAATTCGGAGAAGGATGCGGGAAATGGCTTGCATGGAAATTAAAGACTGATTTTGTAAGAAACAAAATAAACATCATAAGTAAACAAGATCAATCAAGACAAACTACAGAAGAAGATGAAATCAGAAAAGAGTTCGAGACTTTCTTCTCAGAGTTATACACTGAAGATATAAATCCATCTAAAGACCAAATAGAAAAATACCTAAAAGATTTGCCCATATTGAAATTATCGGAGGAGGAGAAAAGGGAGCTGAATGAAGAAATCACACCTAATGAGGTTAAAGATATAATAAAATCACTGAAAAAAGGGAAAGCAGCGGGACCTGATGCACTGCCAAATGAATTATATCAGACGTTAATAGACACACTAGTCCCACAAATAACAGAACTAACAAATGTAATACTAACACAAAATGAAACATTGCCAGATACGTGGAATGATGCAATAATAACAATAATATTAAAGCCAGGAAAAGACCCCAAAAAATGCGAATCATACCGGCCGATATCTCTGCTCAATGCAGATTATAAAATTTTTACTAAAATCATGTCAACAAGATTAGGAAAGATCATACCCCACCTCATACACACAGATCAGAAAGGCTTTACAAAGGGAAGACAATTACATGAACTGACACATGAACTCATAAGTACCATAGATCTGGCTATATCAAAAAACATTCCTCTTACAATACTAACGGTCGATGCTGCCAAAGCATTCGATAGAGTGAATTGGGCTTTCCTAAATAGTATAATGGCCACAAATGATCTAGGGGAACCCTTTCTTCATGCAATAGGTGAAATATATAAAAACCCTAGATCCAGAATCTTAGTAAATGGTAATCTCACAAACAACATAAAAATTGCTAGAGGTACGAGACAAGGGTGTCCCCTTTCTCCTTTACTTTTTAACTTGTATATAGAACCTCTAGCTAATAAACTTAGAAACTGTAAAGATATAATCCCCTTTAAATATCATGGTTGGGAGAAAAAATTAGCATTATACGCAGATGATCTCATGCTATTTACAGAGGAATATGAGAAATCCAAACCAGCTATAGAAAAAACCATTTCTAATTTTGGTCAAGTTTCAGGTTATTTAGTAAACCATACTAAAACAGAAATAATGACATGGAATACCCATTTTCATAGTCCTAACATAAAAAAAGAGATAAGATACTTGGGCATTTTGATAAATCAAAATACAGATAAAATAGCACAAAACAATCTAAACAGAGTAGCCCGAGACGTAAGGAAATTACTGAAAGTATGGTCTAACCTGCCCTTAAGTTTCATAGGGAAGTCAAACATCATAAAAATGAACATCCTCCCAAAATTTACCTTTTTGTATAACAATATTCCATTGCAATTCAAAAAAGTTGAACTAAGAAAATTACAGGGAGAATTATCAAGTTTCATATGGGCATCTAAGGGAACCAGAATATCTTGGAGGAAGCTAAGGAGAAGAAAAGAGAAAGGAGGAATTGCAAGTCCGGACCTAATGGAATACTGTAGAGCATTCCAATTTAAAAACACAAGGAACCTTCTGGGAATACACCAACACTATCCAGAATATTTGCAAATAACTACAGAAGCAGAGGATCATTATCTTTTCAAATTTGGACATCAAAAATACTTTAAAAAAATTAAATTAAAGGTCCTTAAAGAAGCACTAAAACTCTGGACACAAATTAGATTGACCCTAAAAATTCCCTACTACAGTGCATTGGCACCAATATGGAATTCCCCAGGAACCCCGAACTGTCTGAAAGATGTTATGGCAATTCCCTTAAGACAAAACAACATCAACTACTGGGGTCAATTACTAAATGGCTCATCATTGATCTCTTGGGAAGAAATAAATAAAATCACTAATGGAACAATATCAAAATGTAAATACTATCAATTAAATAGTTGGGCAAGAACAATACCATCACAGGATAAAGATAGCAAGACCCTGGAAAAAGAAATGACAAAAACCTTACCCATAAAAAAGGAGGTAGCAAAATGGTACTGGACATTTTTAACAGAAGAAGAGGAAAGCTACCAAATAGCAGAACAAACGTGGGGGAAAGATTTGGAAACGGACGAATTAGAAAATTTATGGGAAGAGTCAGTAGAAAAATGCTGGTCAACATTAAAATCTGTGAGACTGAAAAGAAACCACTTGTATACCCTGCACAGAGCTTATTGGACCCCGAAAAAAATCTCAAAATTTAAGAATGCAGGAATTAAGAAATGCCCTAAGTGCGGGGAAGAAAGGGCAGATGACATTCACATGTTCTGGAGTTGCCCAACAATAAGAACATTTTGGGAAGAAGTTGGTAAGACGCTAAATTTGATATTCAGAAAACATCTAAAAGTAAGTGAAATTCTTATTCTTTTTGGGATTGGTAATATAACAGATCAAATAGGGCTAACGGTAATGGAAACTAAGTTACTTTTTGTCTTAATGGTAATAGCGAGAAGAGAAATATGCATTAAGTGGATTGGACCAACACCCCCCTCACATGGGGAATGGATGAACTCCGTTATAAAAATAAACAAACTAGACAGAAGGGGTTATAGCAGTAAAAGGTTTAATTATTGGGAAATTATGGAAAAACACTTAAATCCATAAGAAGGATATAACATTCTGTCCTATGATTAAGCGAATACACAGTCTGGAATATGAGTATGATACTCATAAGAGTAGTCAAGGTGGCTAGCTCCCTCTTCCCTCGCTTACAGACTTGTGGATATGTAATGGCAAGGGGTCTCCTCTGAGAAAAACAAGGGAAAGGAAACTCACTTGGCAAGTGAGAAATGGGCAGTGACGGTACAAAAAAAAAAAAAAAGCTCCAGAGGTAGAAACCAAATTTTCCATATACATAGATTTTTCGCAATATGAGGATTGAAAAAAAAAAAAAATAAAGAAAAAAAAATAAAGAAATTGTCTCCAGTGGCTTTTCTGTGAACTACTTTCCCACCTTTTTTGATGGTGCGCTTCCCAGAGAGCGACCCGGTACGCGAACCGTTGAGCGCCCCGGTTCGCGAACCTTAAGCGTTCCGGGAGTCCACCATTTTGTGTTTCGGTCGAATTAAGATACAAGATGGAGGGCAAATAATGTTCAGAATGGGTAGAAGGGGGCACGGTAGAGTTATCTTGACCCCCTAGGTTTTCTGAGGGTGGCTGAGGAGGCTTATATGTGCGGAAAAAAAACATTTTTAAAAAAAATTTCGCGAGGTTAGCTCCCGGTTCGCGTACCGGGTAGCGCCCCAGGGAGCGTACTTTGTTGGAAATTAGTGAAAAATGTTAGAGTAAAATAATAATTGTGAGTGATCAGATGTAGGGTAGCTCTGAGAAGAGCTTTTGGGTTTATGGTACATTTAGGTACTTATAAGTAGGTACCAATGCACATTCTTAAATTCAGAGTGAAAACTCTGTTGCCCTCATCTGAGAAGTGAACTCCATCTCCTCTGTAGATATCTTGCATGTAGTAACGCAAGTTATTGTTGTACAGGGAGCCCATTCCATGGTCTCTCATGTAAGCTGAAACAGATTTGTTTACATGCTTCCTCGACTTCTCAATTTGTGGACAAAATTGGTTTGACCACCTCCATTTCTGTCTTTGGCATATATTTGAATATACCAAGGCAGTCTGAGGAAAAAGTGCCATTAATTGCTCAAAGGTGTCCTTTAAAAGCATTTCCAGACCTACACCAGTCAAAGTGCCCAAGTCATTACCTCCACAGTGCACAATTAACAGGTCAGGTTTGGGCAAATGCATAAAGGTTTTCACCAATGGTATCAATTGGTGACATTTTAATCCTCTGTGGCCAAACCACTTAATTTCCACATCTTGTAAATTGAGGTTAGGTAATTTCCTGTTTTCAACGTACCTTTGAGCCCAGTGAATATAACTATGTCCAACAATCCAGACAGAAAACATGGTGAGAGAAGGTTCTCCTGCAGTCAGATGAAGTGTGGCAATGAAATGGCAGTTGAAAAAATGAGAGTTTAAAATGAAAAAAACTGTGGAGTTTCTGTGTTCATGAAGCAGTAACAGTGATTGGTGGATTTTGATTGCTGAAAACAGAAAGTTAGGGTGCACGGATGTGTTCTTTGAAAGATGTATTTTGAATGGTCAATAAAAAATCATTAAATGAAAGAATGCACTGGATATGCAGGTGCACTGAGAGTTCAGAGTTCAATTGCAACAAAGTTGTGTGAACTTGCAAACACCAGAAGTCTTCCAAGAGGTGGTTGCCATGCAGAAAAGACAGAAAGGGCAGAGGGGGGAAGGGTTTTCATTTGAAAAAAAGTGAGGGAAGAGTTTTGATTGGGTGACATGAGAAATATGTGTGAAGAATTACAGCATTTCTGTGCTTTTGATAGCTGCAGACTCTGGAGTGCATACCTTTTGCTCTGCTGAAGACAAATTGGTGTGTTTCTGAGACTGTTTTCAAACTCAAAGTATTTGCTAAGGTGAGAAAATATTTCTTTAATTTAGATAGAGAATAGTGTGCTTTAAGGAGAAAATTATGAATTATGTGGCGCAAATTGCTTGTAAATATGCTCCCACCTGTGCATGGAAAATTTAGATTTTGAATGTTTGTGTTACATAGCCATGTTAATTTTTCTGAACAGTTTTATATTTTTTGGGGTTTTTGTTCGGAGGGGGCAACGAAAACGATTCATTGTAAAGGGCTCAACAGGAGCAACAAAACAAAAAAAAAGAATTTATTATTTGGGGCGTTTCGTACAAACTTGCATATGATAGTCAATAGCTCTGTTGATCAGAGTGATGCTTCTTTCTCCGTAGCAAATGA